>NW_028085694.1:4931304-5647187 GCF_014824575.4 Sturnira hondurensis
ATAGGCAGAGGCTTAGTATGCTCGCCATCGCCACTGCCTGTATTCCACCCTGCCCAGCCCTGTTAATATATGAAAGGAGTCTGCATACAGTTGAAAAATGCCTGAATACTGTCGAATACATTCCAGGATGCCCTTCGGAGTCAACAAATTTTAAGCAAACCACATCTCATAGATATTAATCAATACATTTTTCTGAAGTAGAAAACACTTGAGCTAGCTGAGTGATGACTATAAATCTGGCAACATTTGAAGTATATTTTAGTTTCTTGATGTTGGCACTTTTGCCATTTTTTATTACGACCCAGCATTCTTAGAATTATATAGTCAATTGGAATACAAAAATTCTTGTTCCAGAATATAGAAGACTGGATAATTATCAAAAAATAAATACACATTTTCAGTTTTAATTGCTTTAAAAAATTTAGGATGTTCATCTGCTCATTTACTACATTATTTCTAAAGAAAAGAATGTGAGATTTAGTACGCAGTGCAAGTATTTGCAAACATGGGAAAAACAACTTTATCTATTGTTTGGAGTTCTTGTGATTAGCAGCTAGAATAGTGGATAGGAAAGTGTTTTGTAAATATTAAGCATGCCATTGTTAACATTTATTATTTCTTTCATTCATAAAGCATGTATTTAATATTATACCATAGCCCAGGCATAGTGTTCAATGCCTCTATAAAACTATGTGCCAGGCACAGATCTGCAGTGAAGAAGCTCCCGTTCTGTGGAAGGAGGTGTGTTCCACCGGCACCAGCGCCATCACTGCCGTTCGCCGCGTGCCCACCGTGAATCAGGCTCTGCTCCTGCCCCGGTGAGGGAACCAGAAGGTCCCCACCCTCTTGGGACTTAGAAAGACAGTAAACAAGGAAATACATAGTCCTTCAAATGGTGATGAAAATTATGAAGAAAAGAAAGCAGAGTAAGGGGATGTAAAGTTAGAGGTGAGTATTTTTATAGAGTGGTTAAAGAAAAACCCTTCAAAGAAGCTATACGTGAGCTGGGACGTGAATGGTTTTAAAGAAAACGTGCAAAGATCTGGGGGCAGTGCAATGAGCTCTCAGGCAGTGGGGAAACCAGCAGAATGCGGTGAGCCGGAAGCTAAGTGAAGAAAGGAGAGGTCCACTCTAAAGTGGTACTGACAGGCTGATTAAAATTCGGAGTGAGGATCGTTATGTGGGTAAAGTGAAGGTCATTAGTGGCCTTGTAAAGAGTGGTTTGGCCAAACTCTTTGGGGAAAAATGCCTGAGATATAGGACTAAGATATAAAAAAAGTTGGATGGATGGTAGAAGGTGGGGCCACTGAATACAGACAAAATGTTATAAATTTTGTTTGAGAGATTAGAAGGAAAACAGTGTAGTATAACGCCTATGAAGGACATAGAATCAACCTAGAGTTCTCAAAGACTCTAGGTCAGTGGCTGTTAAACTTTCTGGTTTTAGAATGCCTTTATATATAATAATACATATTAGAGATAGTTGCAGATAATAACTATATTAGAAATTAAAATGTAGGAATATTTAACATATAAATTGATTAGAATAATAATAGCAATCACATGGTAACTTAAAGAACACATTTTAATGGAAATAACTATATTTTCCAAAGCAAAGAAATAGTGAGTCAAATTTCTACATAATTTTATAAATTCCTTTAATATTTGGCTTAACAGAAAAAACATGGATTCTCCGATCTGCCTCTGCATTCAATTAATGTGTTGTTTTGGCTAAGTACATAAAAAAGATCAGTCTGCATACAGACATGCATTTTAATAAGCTTTTCTGATCATTGGGAGTACATCATATAGCTTATCCTTAGATACTGAGAGTGAGGAATGCCCATGTTGTCTGTGGATCTTTAAACATGTAATGTTGACCTATGGATACCCTGAAAGGGTCATGGACCCCTCAGTGGTTGCTAAGCCACACTTAGAAAACCATGACTCTATTTTATACCCCCAAACATCTGAGTTTTGTTTAGCATAAGATATTAGGGTAAAAAAAGTTAAATAACAGCGATGGCAGAGGCCTTATGAAAAGCCAAAATTCCTTTTCTTCCAAAAAAACATTAGCTCTGTTATTTAAACAGAGTCCTATAAGGTATACTAGCTGTGAGATTTGCTGTCTGGCAGTTCTCTCAACATTGTTAACCAAGAGTACTGTAAGTTAGGTGATGGTTTCTTTAGTTTTATTGTGGTATTATTGACAAAGAAAGATTATATATATTTAAACTATACAACTTGATGTTTTCATACACCTATCCACTGCAAAATGATCACTACAAACTGGTTAACATATTTATTACATCAAATAATCACCTTTTTTTTCTCTTCCCGTGGTAAGAGCACAAGATCCATGCTCTCAGGAAATTTCAAGTATACAATACAGTATTGTTAATTATAGTCACTGCAGGTGGTGGCTGTTCTGAAAAGAGTATTTCCGATGACTGGTGCTTTCCTATGATTAGTAATGGATTTTAGAAATTGTTATTTGTCCTTTTCCTTCAGCTATGAATTATTTTGGGGTGATATATGGATATGTGCTGAAATGCATTAATTTTAATGTGTTTCTTTATTTTTCATGTCATAAAATTAGAGATGGAAGAGACCTCATGAGTTGTGCAGTCCATCACTGTGGCATAATATCATGGTTCTTTCCAGAAAGGCTTTGTCTGGCTCAGTTTTAAATGAGAAAGGCAATTATACTCCCATTAGTTCCCCTGGGAGACTATTCTACTTACTGATAGATCTCCAGTTTGAAACGTTGCCCAACATCGAGCCCATGATGGTTGAATACTATTAATCCTTGACTGGCTAAGTCTCATGTGGTAACTTCTACATGAGATCCTTACCACGTTACTCCTACGGTGAATGTTCTTTTAGCATGCAAGCCATCTGCAGCCTCTGAACTGTGCAACTCAACTGGTTCTGAGTACATTCTGCACGCTGGCTTGTAAATTCTCTCCTGTTGAATCACTTGATAAAAAATGTATTGTATAATTTAGGATTTCTGCAAGGACATTCATTAAATGGGGACTAAGGATGATCACGTATAGAAAATAGGTGAAGGGTGACCTTATTTGGTAAGAAAAATTTTATACACTGGAAGAAATGGAGTGCTACTGAGTTATTCAATGCGTTAATCCCAAAATAGTCACAAGTGATGTTTTTAGAGTCACCCAAGAAAAATGGCTGCCTTCTGAATAAGTAAATAAGTACCTCAGGTATTTATAGTCATGATGATGACACAATTTTATACACTTTTAAAAGGTGGCAAACACATTTTTTATTTCTATATCAGAAAGTCATCATATAAATCTATAGGGGCACACTTCTAAGAAGGATAAATTTCTTTTATGCCTTGAGGATATTCATTTGGCTTCTTTAAACTTTATTTTCTGAAAGCATAAGTTTGAAAGCTAAGCAGTTTTTACATGCTTAGCCAAATGGGTGATGGTTTCAGAGGCATGCTTCCCTCTTTTCTTGCATTTAAACATTTATTTCCATTTACTCATAAATCTAGATTATTTTGTCTTCACTTTTAAAGCAATTTCAACAAATCTCTTGATATAGTCCAGTAAACAGTCTCATGTAAAACGATCTCTAAGTTATTTCTTAACAGGCAGATTTTCCCCCCATACTGCCATAACTTCATGATTTGTTCAAGTTAAGAAGAGGAAAAAAGAAACAAACCAGAAATGAAATTATGCTTATTTTATTATTCCAGTGCTTAGGACTCAGACAGATTGTAGTTGTTTTTTACTAATATAGAAGACCTCCCATGGCTTCATTTGGTTTTGTTGTGCCTGTTGTTGTTTTGTCTTTAAAGGAGAATGTTTGGGTAAGTCAGTTAAGAAATAATGAAAAACAAGAGGTTGGAAGTTCCCTCTCTTCTCTTCCAGAGAACATCAGGCAATGCAAGTGCTCCGTATGATGTTTTGAAACGGAATCCAACTCTCCTCTGTGAAAAGCACAAAATTGGGGTGTGTGGGGGGGAACACACCAAGGGCCCTTCATTGTCTACTAAAAGGGATATTTTAAAATTCAATCTAGAAAGGCAAATCATCCATTAGGTATTTAGGAACTGTGTTTTATCATCTTTAGAATTTGTTTTACAAAATGTATGGCGACACCAATGTCAATACCCAGTAACGGTTATATATCCACAAACATTTATTTTCTTTACCAGGAAATGGATTAACAAGAATAAAAGGTAAGATTATTAACTCTTAGAGAAATACACAGATTCTCTTTGCTGTTTCAGATTATTTTCTTGGGCATACTTTAGCTCACAGGTGATAAACACAAAGCCCTTGGGCTGAATCCCACCCTCCACCTTGTTTTATCCAGCCCCGCACCTTGTTTCTACCTGGCAGCAGCACCGGACTCTCAGCTAACAGCTAAGGAGTTGTTACACTTAGGCTGTCCTAAAAATTACATTTAGTGCTTCCAAGGCAACTGTGAGGCTGATGTGACCCCTGGTGAAAATGAGTTTGACACCCCTGCTTTAGCTCTGTGAATCCATTTAGAAAAAAAACAATAAATTTAGCTGTCACCTTAAACTGGTGTGTGTGTGTGTCTGTGTCTATGTCGATACACTAACTGTTGTTGCTCTCTAAACATGAAAGACAAAATAATTTCACTCTGGCAAGTGAAAAATAGGTATTTTCCGTTGATCGCTTAACATAGACATATTAGTAATCATTTCAAAGTAATGGTCTGCAGTTGACCTTAGGTCAATGCTACAGAATTTAGGCAGACTCTTCACTTGAGATTTCTCATCAATTTACACACGCTATCGAAAGTCACTCTGCCGAATGTGATGTTTTAGGAAACAGTTATTCTCTTAGGGACTCTGACAATACCAAAAGAAATTCAAAACTCCTTCAGTGGAACTAGAAGGGTCAGCATGCCACATATTTAACATCACTCATTCATTCATTCATTCATTCATCAAGCATTCACTTTTTGTATACAAGGTGTTGTGCTGGATATTGGAAAAGGGAGAATAAATATGGATTGTGATTTTCTTTTTTCTCCAATTATAAATAAACTTATCTAGTTCCTGTCTTCTGTATTCTTATGCCAACGGCCAAAAAGGAATGAGAACCAGGTGATGGTGATTCAAAGACCATCAGTACATTTTGAAAGTGTGTTTTCAAATACATTGGTGAGGGGACGGACTGAAGGATGTTAAACAGACCGTTAAAATAAAGCTGAGGTTGAGGTTAGTAACATAGCTCAGAGACTTTTTTCAGTACAAGTTAGAAGAGTATTTGGAAACAGAGAATATGACAAAGTCAAGAGAAATGCTTCTCCTTAGTACATAAAGGAGACGTGATATATGTTCAATCAAAGAGAGAAAAATAAAAATAATAGGGGAGAAAAATATTTGGAAGATTCTGTTGGTGGGAATGGTGGTAGTTATATATATATATATATATATATATATATATATATATATATATATATAGTGAGATAATTTGAGTAAACCTAACTCCTGGAGGAAAAAGGCTGAAATGGCTGCAAATGCTCCCCACACCCGGGGCTCACTCCTCTGTGAGCATAATGACATGAGTAGGTAGACCCTCCCCTGGGTTAGGATCTGCAAAACACTCAGCTCCATCAGAAAGGTTGTCATCTGTCTCTTGTTTTGCATAACTAACTCTTTAGATTTCAGAATAGGCCACCGATGATCACATACTGCAGCTAGACTGAGGGGCTTTGTTTCCAGATACTACGCTAACAAGTTGCTTAAATTCTCTATTCCCTGGGGACACTGCATGTGAAATGGAGATATCAGGAACAACCTTCTCAGGTTGCTGTGATGATGGTTCAATCAGGTAATGTACCTGAAGCACTTAGAAAAATTCCTGGCACACAGTAAGTGCTTATTATTATTATTATTATTATTATTGAAAGTTTATGCTCTCTAATTATGTCATTGGTTCATTTCCTCAATCATTTCATCAACAGGTATATTTAAATGGTTTGCCAGCACCCCGTGGCCTTTATATTCCTGAGAACGGGGTTTTCGGAAAAATTCTGGAGCGTCCACACTACTGCTCTAATGCAATAGTTTGTTAAGTGGGGTTCATAAAACACTCAAGTAATTCATGCACTTCCATAATTGGCCCGTGAATTCCCTGTTCGCCAAAAGGATCTAGTTTCCCTAAAATGAGTAATTCAGCATTTATCATGGAATTTATTTTTCTCATTATTAAAATTATTCCCATGATTGTATTAAAATATTTTAAAGTGGTCTATGTTTAGAAGATCTTTTCTTGACCCCACATTCCCCTGTAGCTACTAACCCACTTTTCTCTTTTCTTTATGGGAACTCCTTCAAATAATTATTTATACTTACTCTCTCAAATTCCTCTCCCTTTTTTCTTTCTTGAATTTGGTCCAACCAGACTTTTACCCCCATTGTCCACTGAATATGCACTTTTCAAGGTTGCCTAAGACCTCCATGTACCTCAACCCTCTGGAGAAGCTTGCCTTTGCCTCAGTTGACTCATTAGCGGCATCAGCCTTAGCAGAAGCTTGCTCCCTCCTCCTGGATCAGCTTTCTCCTTTTAGCATGCATTTCCTCAAAAGTTTCTGGTTTTCCTCCTATTTCTCTAACTTTTCTTTCTCAATCTCTTTTGCTAACTTTTGCCTACCTTCCCAATATTTAATTATTGAAAATATATTTCACTGATTATGCTATTACAGTTGTCCTATATTTTTCTCCCCTTTATACCTCTCCGCCCTGTAACCCCCTCCTGCCAGTATTCCCCCCACCACCCTTGTTCATGTCCATGACTCATACATATAACTTCCTTGGCTCCTCCATTTCCCATACTATTCTAAACCTCTCCTTGTCTATTTTGTACCTACCATTTATGCTTCTTATTCCTTGTACCTTTTCCCCCGTTCTCCCCCCTCCCCACTGGTAGGAGGGTTCCTTGTGGTCTCGATTTCTGTGATTCTGTTTCTGTTTTAGTTGTTTGCTTTGTTTTTGTTCCTTTTTTTTTAGGTTCAGTTACTGATAGTTGTGTGTATGTTGTCATTTTACTGTTCATATTTTTGATCATCTTCTTTTTCTTAGACAAACTCCTTTAACATTTTGTGTAATAAGGGCTTGGTGATGATGAACTCCTTTAACTTGATCTTATCTGAGAAGTACTTTATCTGCCCTTCCATTCTAAATGATAGCTTTGCTGGATAGAGCAATCTTGGATGTAGGGCCTTGCCTTTCATGACTTGAAATACTTTCCAGCCCCTTCTTGCCTACAAGGTTTCTTTTGAGAAATCAGCTGACACTCTTATGGGAACTCCTTTGTAGGTAACTATCTCCTTTCTTCTTGCTGTTTTTAAGATTCTTTCCTTATCTTTAATCTTGGGTGATGTCATTATGATGTTCCTTGGTGTGTTCCTCCTTGGATCCAACGTTTTTGGGACTCCCTGAGTTTGGTGGACTTCCTGGAAATCTATTTCCTTTGCCAGCTTGGGAAACTTTTCCTTATTATGTTTTCAAGTAAGTTTTTAATTTCTTGCTCTTCTTCTTCTCCTTCTGCCATCCCTATGATTTGGATATTGGAATGTTTAAAGTTGTCCCAGAGGTCCCTAAGCCTCTCCTCATTTTTTTTTTGAATTCTTGATTCTTCATTTTGTTCTGGTTGAATGTCTGTTTCTTTTTTCTTCTCCAAAACTGTTGATTTGAGCCCCAGGTTCCTTCCTTTCACTGTTGATTCCCTGTAAATTTTTTTATTTCACTTTGCATTTTTCACTTCACTTTCAGTCTTCACTTTTTCCTCTATTTTGTGACCATACTCAACCATTTCTGTGAGTGTCTCGATTACCAGTGTTTAGAACTGTGCATCTGATAGGTTGACTATCTATTCATCACTTAGTTGTATTTTTTCTGGAGCTTTGATCTTTTCCTTCATTTGGGCCATTTTTTAGGATCCAGTTCCCAGAATGCTTCTCTAGTTGCACTCTTTCCATTGCCAACTCATCTTGTCTCGTGGCTTTAAGTACTGTTTATATCCTCATGATTCTCAAGTGTGTATTTTGATCCTGGCCTTGTCCCTTGAATTTCAGGCTTATCTGTCTGGCTGCCAAATCAGTTTTTCCATTTAATTGTGTAATAACATTCTCATGACCTGAACCAAAATCCTAAAGTTACTTGCAAAAGTAGTTCCTCCATGTATTTCTGTTACATTAACTACAAATCTTCTCTCTGGGTTCTCAGGCCCAAAACTTTGCATTTATTCTTGAATCTCATACCTTCCTCTAATCCATCAAAACTCTATTGTCTACCTTCAAAATATATCTGAATTAGACCATTTAGCATCACTTCTGCCATCAACACCTTGGTCCAAACCACCATCTCTGCTCTGGATTAGTGCAACACCTCCTAGCTACTCCTTTGTCTGACACACTTGTCCACTGTGCTGTTCTCTTCCAGCAGTGCTATTGCTTCTGTACTCAGTGGTCTCTCATGTTACTCTAAGTAAAAATCAAAGTCCTCCAAACACTTAGTCCAGGCTCAAAATACTGAATGACATGTAAGAAATGGAAAAACAGGAAGTCTGATGATGTATCTCTTCCTCCTCTTCTGTATGTCATGTCACTTCACCTCAGAGAGATGCTTCCTAGCTGTTACATACTCCTCAGCTACACCTCAGCCTTTGGCACCGATGATGGGGTGAGAGTTAAAGGAAGAGGGAAACACAACATAAGTTTAGGCAGTGGTACAATGTAAGTAATGGTTAATGAGCAAACATCCTGTGCTTTTGCTCTCAGGACATAGCCTAGGACATGCTAATTGCTGCCTAAAGACCACTTAGGTTAACCTTCTTTCATACTCTCCTACTTAGTCTTGGTAGTTAACATGCTAGCCCTTACAAAGGTTATCTGTTAAACATAATTATTGTTTTCAGGCATAATCAAAAGTATTAAGTTTACATCAACAAATCTGACTTATAAATATCTTTTCAAATAGGAATTTTTGAGCCTTTTTCTGTCGTGATGGAAGAAAGACAGGAGGCAGATGGCTGAGAACACACAAACCAAAGCAGGGTCATTGAGGGCACACAGATTCAAAACAGAAACAGACTACTTGTTAACATCCCCTAAGAGTGCTGGGAAACGATTGTGATTGTTTTCTGTAAATATAGAGGACCCTTTCTCCCATTTATCTTCTTAAAATAATTTTGTACAAACCATTTTCTTTTTCAATCTGGCATACACTAAGCTTACACTGTGAGTAATTCAACACAGATTTTTAAAAAATTTGTTGCCTGGGCTACTGTGTCTGAAAATGTGTATAATGTTATCGATGATAGCAACTTTTGTAGCAGGACTTCAGATGACAGAAGAGACAAAAAACTGTCTTTACTGGGCATACATGACACGTCAAGAATGAGGCTAGAAGATTTGAAAATATTATCGCATTCTGCCCAGGGTTGATAGATGTTCATATCTGCTAGCAGTCTTTCTGAGTCTCTCCTAGTCATCTCTCTTCCATTCTCAGCAGTGACTTCAGAACTTTTCTGCACTGCTCAGCCTTCTGACCTGGTCTGGTTTTCCTACTTTTAGGAAATGACTTTGCCTTGCACAGTACACTGACAAAAGAAATCATAAAAAGAAACTGTTTTGGGTTCCTTCCACCAAACTAACTTTGATATACCCAACTTGCCTTTTCCTTTTCTAGTCTTTTTTTAGAGAGAGGGGAAGGGAAGGAGAAAGAAAGGGAGAGAAGCATCAGTGTATGGTTGCCTTTCACATGTCCCCCACCAGGGACCTGGCCTGCGACCCAGGCATGTGCTCTGACTAGGAGTCAAACCAGTGACCCTTTAGTTCACAGGCCAGCACTCAATCCACTGAGTCACACCAGCCAGGGCTCTTTGTTCTTCTCTTTTCTAATACAAACACTATCTCTTCTCTATTGATTCCAAAACATCATTATTAAAACATGCTGTGCGGGATGGTTCTTCTAACTTAAAAAACAAATGGACAAGTGAATAAACAAACTCTACTTTTCCTCGTTTCTATCTCTTTACTTCCCTTCAGAGTCAAACTTTTCTACTCATGGTCTCCACCCCTTCACCCCTCTTCTTGTGGTCACAACACTGCTTTCCTCAAGGTCTTGCTCCTTTGATCTTTAATTTCTAAGTTGAGTGGACTCTTCCCTCTCCTTATTGCCCTTGACTTGTCAATGCCATTTGGTCCCTTCTTAAAGAGTTCTCTAGTGTTGATTTCTGTAATTGTATGTTCTCCCACTTTTCCTGTAGATATCCTTTCTCATTCTCTTTGCAGAACTTTTCTTCTCTGGCCAGTTTGATGCCATATTAATATTTCTTGGGATTCTGACCTAGAGCTTCTCTTTTCACTGTGTGCATTCCCTGGCAGCTTCACTTCAGCAACTGAATTTATAATATTGTTTTTCTCCCCCCCCACCTTGTTACTATAAAAATTTATGTTCCGGAAGCTTGCTTCTCCTATACACTTTGTGAATGTATCTGATGCCTTCTGTGGAATACGTGGGGTTAACATTCTTTTCTGATTATGAGAACCAAAGTAGCATTTTTTAGGTGAGTTCTGGTTTGGAGGACTCTCCTCGATTCAAGTCACTTTTCTGTAGTCTCATTTCAGCTTCGTGATACACATCTCCTCTTTTCTTGGGGCGAGTTTAGCATCAATGATTTAGCATTTTCTCCCTCTGTGTTGCATTCTGTGTAGATTATTGCGGGAACAAGTAGGTTCCCAGCCACAGATCTACCATGCACCATGACAGAAAACTTGTCTTGATAAATTTTTAGGAGGATGAGTTGAGGGTCTTTTTAAGGAGGATGTATTAGTTGTTTGACACAAAAGACACGAGACCCTTGTTTGGTCAGAGGAGGTGGGATGTGGTATATGGGCGGTGGGTCTATAGCTTGAAATGAGTTGTAACTTAGCCTACAGACAAAGGTACATAAACTCAGTCTAAATCTTGAATGCTGAACTTCCTAATTAGATATTACATGAAGATAATAGCTTTGTAATATGAATACTAAATTAACAAACTTTATTAGGGGTCCTCAGTATATTGGCCTAGTATAAAAAATTTCGATAGTTTTCATGCCACACAGGACTCACTTGAGATTGAGTTTCCCTCTTGCAACACCTTGTCACAAGGGGCACCTTGATATGGATTAAAAAGCTATGAAAATAGAAACAAATGATCTTTTGAGTACATCGTAAACACAAAGGTCAGCTCTTCTGTATATAGGCTTACTTTTTTCACACATTACCATATGTTCATCACACATTGCACACCTCATTCAGAATCCTGGCCACCACTTAGTTCCTCTCACACCTGCCTTAAACTAAAACAAATATATATTTTATATTTTTATGTACAGTGTATATATTTATGTGAACCCCAACCCCCCTTTTTAAAAAGATTTATTCACTGGTGGGGGGAGATCTACCTTCCATTCAGTCTGCATGCATAACTCAAATGAAAGCTAAGGTAGGTTGTGTTTTCATGTCTTGGGAGGAATAAACTTCTTAAATGCTTTACAAGGCTTTTATTTGGGCACCGGGACAGGACCACCTTGTGTTCTCCATGTCTCTAAAGTATGAAATTGTTGATTCATTTTGGTTTCTGAAAACAGTCTTTTTTTTTTAAACAGCAGCCAGAGGTAATCACAGCATCACAATGTACTGCATGCCACAGTGTACTCAGGGTAATGAGCATATTTGAGATGGAGGTCACTAGTAACAAGAAGATTCTTAAATTGGGGAAAAAAATATATCTAGTTTAGAGCCAAAAGCTGTCGACTTGTTAGAAGCCAAAACCGTGTATTGTTTCAAAAAATATGTTCACAATGGTAATAAGTGAGGGAAGTAGCTGAGTTTTATAAATGATAAAGTTTAAAGTGCTTCTTTTGGGCAGCAAGTGAAACTTAGATGGAAAGCCCACTGGGGTGGAGAGAAAAGGAAGGTTTCCACATGGCTGGATGTATTTTTAATAAACAAACTAAGGTCATTTATTCTTCCTTTGTCCCAATAGCCACCTTTCTGCCATCTCACAGTTCAATTCACAGAGACATGTTATTTATATCTACATAGTGTGGACTTAGAGTAGAGCAAAAGCAGCATCAGCCATGCAAAATCACAGCTTTTCTAATGCTGGTACTTAAAAAGTGCCCGAGGCTTGTTGCTCTTGTTGGAGCCACACTGAATCTCTCTGGCCAACAGCAGGAGGCATTACTGCGTCAGAGCCAGGAGAGACTATAGGTCCCACTTCTCAGATGTCCCTTTTGTCTAAGCCAGGTAATCTGTCCCCTCTGAAGCCACCTCTCCCTTTGGCATCATGTTTGTCCACACGAGACAGTACGGTGAATCTCACATTAGAAGGCAAATTAACTCCCCCCTTTTTAACAGCTGCACGGAGAATAAACAGTCCCAGGTTCTTTGTTGCTTTGAAATTGATATAAACTGGGTTTATAAGACCTTAGTATTACCTATAAATTTGGTCAAATCAATAGAGTAGAGGGATAAAAAACATACCAACCCCCCAAAAGGATTGAATCTGCCGTTCAAGCCACTGTTTTCAATGACCAGAAAAATGAAATCTCGGCATCCAGTAATTCTATGTAAACAGGTGCACTGTGTCGCCAATTTTGACCTGGAATCTGCTACTCTGAGGAGAAAGGGCTCGTGTAACATCCTTTTATATCAGCAAAGTCCAGCTCCATGTTGCTCAGAGACAACCCTACGTGAGCTACATCATTCATGTCATCTTGCATGGATATAAAACAACACTTTCCATTGCAAAAATTTCACTACAACCTCAACCAAATTAGTCTTGTAAATGACACTGTCTATGGCCTGCGCATTACAGACTGCAGGAAGTGGGTACCCAGGGACAATAAGGAGAAATTAGTTTATTTTCCTGATGCAAAGATTGGAAAATGCTGTTTTCTTTAATGATTTAAGTATGTGCATGTCATGATTCCTGGCTACATTAACATTAAATTCCTTTATAACTATGCTTTTTAAATAATCATGTTGGGATGTAGCTCAAAATATTTGGAGTCACAACTCATGTACAAAGGAGTGCCTTTTACATTAAAAAATACTCCAATTATATATGATACTTGTCTCAGGCGGCAGAAAAAAGCTATTGCTTGCTTTCTCAGAATTTATTGTACCCACTGGCCTATTCCATCATGAAACTTCATTGTGCCCAGATCATTAAGGTAAAAAAAAATTACATATTTCAGAGGTGTATGCCAGCTGGTAAAAGGGCATCTTCCACCAGATAAATCTTGGATTGAAACTATCACGCAGCACCTTGTTGAGGCTGGGCTCCTAGAACTGTGCCTTTCATTTGAACAGAAGGGTATCTATTCCTCAAAAATAACACTTGACCCAAACTACAGGGCCTATGAGGAAGATTTGGACTGCCAAGTTCCCATTCAGCACTTGACTGTGTCATTTTTCCCTCCTTTCGTTGACATTGACCTCACACTCAGCAAGGTAGTTTAGATTCAGACTTGCTTCTGCAAGGATTTGGAGACACAGTTTTGCTACTCATCTTTCCTTGGCCATACTCTGAAACACTCTTTTGCTGCAGAAACTTGCCCACTCCAATTTCTGTTGTTTTTTTTTTTTTTTGGTAGGTGTTCTGGTACTTCAAATTATGTAAGATATATTTATTAAGTACCTGTAATAAGCCAGGTAGGTATTGATTGCTAAGACTACCATGATGGACAAGAAACAGTCTCTTCTTTAATAAAATGACTGCTCTATTGTGAATGTGAATATGTGTATTTTTTCTGTATGTTTTTTAATTTTTACTTTGTACATTTTGTGGCTAATTTATCGATCAAATATAATTTATAGTTATAATACCTTCCTAGTGAATTACAACTTTCACCTTATATAGTCATCTTCTTTGTCCTTAAAATGCTATTGTCTTAAAATTTAGTTGTCTGGCATTACTATAGCTAGCCCAGCTTTCTTTTGGTTATTATATTATACATTTTTCAAATTTTAACTTTGCCTCTGTGTGTTCTTACATAGTAGGTATATCTTTTGTTTATAGCTAGTAGGTTGGTTACTTAAAAATAAATTTTAAAATCCAAACTAATAATCTCTGCCCTTAAACTGATTTATTTTAAATTATGTCTACCATTTCAGTTCAATTTTTGTCTCTTCTTTTTTGTATTCATCTTTATTTAAAAATGAATTTCTTGTTTTTATTCTGTTTCCTGTTTACTGATTTTGAAGTTATCTGTTCTATTTCTATTATTCGATAGCTAGTCTTTGAAGTTTTACCAAAAGATTTCTTACACATTGACCAATTTTTTCCTTTAGGTTCTTTCTTACTTTGGATCTTTCTGGAGCCGTATTCCTTCCACTTGAAGTACTATTAAAGCTTAAAGTTTCTTTTATTGATTTTATTTTTGATAAAGTCTCAATTTCTGTTCATGGAAAATATCATTTCCATCTTTGTTCTTGAAAGATAATTTTGTTGTGCGTGGTTGTAAGTTGACAGTTATTTCTCTGCACTTAGAGAATGTTATTATGCTGACATTTGCTTTCTATTATGACTTTGAGATACCAGTTGTCCATCATTTTTTTTCTTTTATATAAATCTGCCATTACTTTCTGCTGGCTTTTGAGATCCTTAGGTTTGTCATTGTAGTTTCACTAAGCTATGCTTAGCAATATGTGTCTGTTTTTATTTATTTGGCTGTTTCAGTGAGCCAGTATCCATCTGGGTCTGTTTTATCTTCCCCAGTTGCCCAGGCTCAGTAGATGAGTTTCGGGTTCACTTTCTGTTTTGTGGTGCTTGGCATTGCTTAAGAATAATTCTAGGTTTTTTTGTTATTTATCACAATCTGATTTCAGTTCACTTTTCTTGAGATTTTGAAAAAAATCCTTAATTCATTAATTTTGTTGTGGAAGTTCCCCTTTCTCAGACTTCTAGCAACACATTAAGAAGCATGTTTGTTTTCAATGACCCATGACCTCTTTTCTTGTATCAAGTGGGTCTTGGAAGCACAAAGGTCACTGTGGTTTGAAGCGGAATTCCCTATTAATTTATAGATTTTTTACTTAGTAATTTTTTCAGCATCATTCAATCCCTTTTCTGGCTCCACATACGGAGTATAAAATAACCATAATTCTCTATCTCTGCTATCTCAGTGTGTTTTCTTCCTTTATGTCTAGCCCTTCCTATGGTTTTCATAGTTTCAGTTTATAAAGAAATAAAATATATCTATCTGTGTGTGTGTGCTCTGTCACAGGATTCTGTGTGATAGTTTTAATTATGCTTAACTATAAGCTGGAAGAGTCTCTCTTCACTTTGAAGGACTCACGACTCACGTGATTAAATTTGGCCTATCTAGAATAATCTCTCTATCTCAAAGTCTATACCTTGATTACATCTGCAGTATCCCTTTTGCCCCATAAGGTAGCATTCACAGGTTTAGGAACTGATGGTTTGGACATAATCTGGGTCATTATTCTGACATCCACACCAATTTTACCTGTCTCTGTCTCAGTTTCTTCATCTGTACAATGGGGCTAACAGCTCTCAGTTGTGGCGTTGGGAATATCCACTCACTGACTTTTAGTGATGATCAACTGACAAGTATATATACAAGTATATGTACTTTGTATACCTGAAAGTAATAAATGAATATGGGATATGAATAAAATATTAATAAGTAATATGATTGCTAGACTGCCTTATTTAACTTTGAGTCTGCTGTAATTAGCAAAGTTCTTAATGTTCAATAAACATTTACTAAGTGACAATATGAATAATTTGCTATTCTTATCTTTTATCAGGGGAGATCCTATTTTGTGGGACTTCAAATAATTTGTAGCATCCTCTTTAAGGAGTAGAAAATAAAATTATGAATGTAACATTAGGTGCAGGGCCTTAAAAGGGGCCTGTGCAAATAAGGGGCTTTGACTTCAGTTACATTAGCTTCCTCAAAAACCCACCTCTGCCTTTTATCTTTACTGTTTTTATCTTGTTCTTTCCTTGTTCCACACTGCTGCCTTGCCTTGCTCCTATACTTCATTTCTGGTCTTTGTTTGTTTGGTGTTTCTTATCCTGACTTAAAACCCTGTATCGCTGACTTCCTACTGTCCCAGGCTCAGTGTGACAGTAACTATGTAATAAAGGGACACACAATTAATGTAATTATGTATGTTTATGGAGTGCCCTCAACATGCCAGACACTGGACACAAAGCCATAGACACTATGATGACGCTGCGGGTTGCACTTCACAACTTGCCCGGTTCTGCCTGAGCAAAGATAAATCCAGAGGGCAGAAGGTCCCATGCAGAGCAGTTACCTAAAGCAGCCTGAGGAAAACAAGCTGGGACAGAATTAGATTTGCTGTGAGAAGATATGTCTCAAAACCCAAATGGCAGATGAATAAACGAAAATGGGAACGCAAAGTGCGGCCAAAAACCAAGACAACTGGAAGCAGGGCAGGTCTTGCGTGTGTGAGGAGAGGGTGAAGAGGCGTCCGAGTCGGAATCCAAGCTACGCAGGTGAATTAAGGCCACGTGGCGTGTCAGTGTGGTGTCTGAAATGAACTTTACAGGGCAACACGCCAGTTCTGCAGTTGCTCCTTAACAATTCACCTTGAAATCCTAATTTGGCATCAAAATCTCTCTCCAGAGGTTTTTTTTTTTTTTTAATCAATCTTTTTTTCCTCATGTCAAGACAAACTTAGGTTATTAATCTCTCGCAGACATTGTGAGGTTTGACACATATTGTACTGCTGGGATAAATGGAATTATTAATAGAAATTCCAGGGAAACTGAAGACTCCTGGGAAACCTTTAGAATAAAGAAGATAGGATTACTTTATTTTCTAGCAATCTTTTTAACAAAGGCACAGGGAGCACAAGCCATGTAACTGTGGCCATATGTAATAGTGCATAGTTTGCACTTAATATATGCTGGCACACAGTATACACCTGCTTGTTAAGTCATTGTGTGGGGTGCTGTATATTTGTGGCACCTTCACATCTTTTATATTATTATAACTCTCAGAGTTAGGGAAGGTGGCGTCCTCTTTTTTTTTTTTTTTGCTTGGAGTTGGTTCTTAACCATCATTGACTTAGTCTGTAAACTCCTGAAGCATAGAATCTTCTCTTTGGATTCCTGTTGTTAGAGCTACATTGTTCCAGGAACTGTGCTCAGGATGCTAAGACAAAAAATATCATGATGTGCCTTAGAAGGTTCTAGCTCAGGGTGGGAAAAGACCATCAAACAGACCAGTGGCAGTCAACCTTTGTCATCACATAGCACACATAAACTAATGATTAAAATTCTGTGGCAGATATGACAAAAATAGGCACAATTTTGATTCGTTTACACGGATGGCTATTGTGTTGACTGTTGTCATTTTTTAAATTTGACAGTCTAAGGGAAAAGAGGTCAGTGTCCCTGACTAAACAGTCAGGTAGTGCATATTTTTTAAATGCTTGCAGCGCCCGAGTGTGTCATGGCACACTAGGCGCAAACTGCTGATGCAGAGGCATGTTACTTGCCTGAAGAAACAGACAATAGAGAAGGAAGGGGACACCCCTGCCTAGAAAGTCAGGAGAAATCTTCCCAAAAGGTTGTTTTGGAATTTTGTCCTAAAAGGTGAGTGGGAATTTATCAGGCAGAAGTCATTCCTAAAAGGAAATAGTTATGTAACTAAGGTACCGTAGGGATCGGGACATGTGAAATGGCATGTAGATGAGAATTGTAAGTAGGTCAAGTGTTTGGAAGGACAAGAAAGGGTGGCTATTTCACGGGTGCAGTGATGAGGTTACAAAACCTAAGGACTTGCAGATTTTTCAGCTCTCTTGACATTGGGTTCAAGTCTTTTCTCTTTTGCCACTGGATTGCTTCCCCACTGGTTTGTCTGGCTTATTGCCCTTGAACCTTAGTGTCTGATGTATCATGAGCACTTAAATACTACTTTGGAAGGATAAGAAAGTAAGTGGATGGTTACCACACTGCAGTTTTTTTTTCCTTTTGCCCACTGTGGACAGATGCATTCTACTTCTTGGTCTTATTTTTCCTTCTGTTGTGTTGTCTCTTTGCTACTCTCTGTTGTGTTCAAAAGAACACGAACTCGTGTATACACACAGATGCACACACATACCAATTACCTAACCGTGTCCATTCTGATTGGCAAATTGTTCCCACTTCTCAAGCATAACCACTTTCAGGAACTCCAAAGCTGGTTAGTCACACTCCCATACTGAGTTCTGGACATGTGAGTTAGAGAATATTTGAATAGAAAATCCCAATTACAACTTTTCACAATTTTGAGGCTTGCATAAACATTTTTCCTATATTTCACCAATCATTTCTTCTCTGATTCTTCTCAACTAAAATAGAAATGCAGAAGAAGAAGCATAATATCTCCTCTTTGGATTCCTCTTCTTAGAGCTCTTTTCCACGTGGCCAAAGTGAGAAAATGAAGAAATATCTATGGATTGGATATAATAATGGTCGCTTGGGCTGCACTGACTATGATTAAAAGCCAGAAATTTTCTACTGTTTTTAAGAAAACATGAAATAACATTCTGTTACTTGGTAATTTTTCTTGTTGTAACTAATTTAATGAAATAGTTAATTGGCCAGCTGTTTTTTTCAGTAAGTTGTTTTAGTTACCATGAGGAATGGCTAAGGTTTCCAACCTATACGTCCTTTGTACAGAAAGGAAACACTGACTAGCATTTGAGAAAATATTTTGAATGTAGATTGGAATAACTTTTATAGCTATTTTCTCCCTTCACTCTTTTTCTACTCTACTTTTTGATCCGCTTTCTCCAGGTAGTACCCTTTTATTTTAGGTCTTTATCCACCTTCCTGCAGTCAAGCTTTATTGTCTTATATCCCATTCCCTCATATTTTTGCTTTCAGTGAAGTGATGAAATTCAGTCTGTAAACCAAGGCATGTTATTGGCCTAGTGGCGTGTGTACATGCTAGCGAGCTGTCCATCTGAAGGGCCAGACTCATGGCTTTCCCCGTGGGAGTTTTACTTACTACTTGGACAGAGAGGAGTGCATTTGCTCTTCATCTACAGAGAAAGTTCTTGTCTCCAGCTCACACATGAATGAAAGGAGGAGAAGTTGACTTCCAGTTTTAGAGACAGAAGATGCATGGACCACTTTCAGATTGTGGAGTTTAAAACGAAATGCTCTCCTTTTTAACCCTGATGAATGCAAATTTCTTTTCCTTTCTCTGGGAGACATTTTAGATCTGAGAAAGTACCTGTGACCTTCAGACACTGCCATGTCTCTCATGACATTTTAGCTTCTCTAGACAATCTGAAGAGTCCTTTAGGATGAGCTTTCCAGCTGCTTCAGCTGCACACACAAAAACAGATACATCACTTTACTAACAAGGATATTTCCCTAACAGCCTGGATTGAGTGGGAGGGGTGGTGGCAATGAAAAAAGAAACTTGATTGCTTCTGCTTGAAATAACTATTTGATTAAAACAACAGCAACAATAACAGCACCAACAAAAAGGAAAATGCTCTACCATGAAAAAAAAACAACAATTTTCACTTTGGATGGACCATTTCCTTTGAAATAAAAAGAAAAAAAACGAAGCAGTTACACCATGGGTGTCCCTAGCACAAGATGAATCCAACTCATCGCTTCTGATTACTCAGAAATTCACAGAAAGTAAATCCAGATAGGATTTAGAAAGTCCCCAGGGACTAACAAGTGGAAGAATATTTATTTGTTTCTACCAAATAGTGAATAATAAATAACTACTAGCTAATGTTGCAATAAACAGAGTTATTTAACTGAGATTTAAGAGTTTGCATTTTTTCTTTTTCTCCTAGCGGCCTCTGAACATCTGAACATCTTTAGAGTTTCTTACTAAGAAGATGACTATGATCTCTACATATCTAAATAGCTGTGTTGTTTTTTAGAAAAATTTTTATCTTTCCTTTTTGTTCTCCAAAATGATGCTTGTTAGGCTATAAGAACAGACAGTCACAAAAATGTTTCTTCCTGTTTGGGTACGAGTAAAGGTTTGCTTTATCTAGTAATATTTAAGTCTTTCATAATGAGGTGAGGTTTATAGAAGCAGAAGACAAATTCTAACTTGGAATTATAGTTCTCAGTCTCTGGGTATCTTTACCCTCCCCTCTACTCTTGTCATTTAGTAGTGAATGTGAATATATTAAGGTTTATCAAGTTATATCAACTGACACATGTTAACTTTCTCTTATTTATATATATTTCTGTAGCTAGGCCACTAGAGAATATATTTGTAACCAGAAAATCATCTCGGACCTTTAGGGAGAAATTCCTTTTTAGAAAAAGGTATGGACAATGCTTTCTAGAATCTTAAATTTTTTTATGTGTCGTAAAAGAGTAGGAGTATAACAACAGGACCTACTTTGGAGGGAAAAGTGGAGTATAAAGGGGGTATTTGTGTACAAGGGCTTAGGTTACTAGCTTTACGTGGAGTAAGAAGGACAGTTTATAGCTCCAATGTGATGAAAGGATTGTGATTATATCTTTATGTTTCTATGTGTATTGCTCATTGGAATGTTTTTCTTCCTTATTCACTCCTTCTCTTCCTTCTCTCCAAGTCAGGAAAGAGGTGTGAAAAGGCAGAGAGTAGAAATACCTTGCTATTCTTTCAGCCTTATTATTTGTTGGTTTATCTGCCTTTTTTTCCCAAAAAATCCCAGATAGGAGATAAAATTGGCAGGTGGGACAAAATATCTTGGCTTGCAGTAGCAGGTGGAGTTGGACTTAACTTCTTAAGACTAGAGAGATATGTCTTAGACTAGAAGGTAAAAATGAGATAACATGTACAAGCCTGTGTGTGGTAGGGACTGAGGCCTCAGCCATCAGTAGTGAGTAGTGACAAAACTGTCAGAGGAAATGACTGTGTGGTATATTGGAGAAATGGGGTCTGTGGATGAATTCTGAGAAGAGTTATCTGTTTCAAGTGTTTCTGAAAGCATGAGTGAGCCAGCAGATTAGAAGTGGCCATAGGGATTAGAACTGAGGGTATGTCAGTTGCTTTCTGTGTGAATGAATACTTGAAGATAGGAGAGCTTCCACTTCTGAATCCCAGAGCACTCTCCAGTGCCCCACAAGGCTACAAAAAATCTCATTCATTATGAATGAGATTGAGTTCAAGGTTCCTACCACCTCTGTGGGAAGGTGGATTTCAAAATAAAAATCAGGTTTTATAAAGTAAAGGATTGTATATTTCTTGCTCAGATGAATTTGTAGTCTGAGCTTTGCATCAGTTAATATCACTAAAAAGAACAAACACTCAAGTATTAAATTGGTAATATATGCAATAGGGTTGAGAAGAGAAAACAGAAAAGAAAAAAGATCATTATACATGTTAACTAGCAGGTACCCGAACCATCCTGTCCTGGTGTTTTGGGGCCAGCAAACACCCCGAGTTTACTGTGTAGAAGCCTATAAGGGATTGAGCACTAATTGCTTCAATAAATACTGGGAGCCCAAGTGTGGCTTTGAGGGCACAAGATCAGTGAAATTTCTTGTCAGTTGGGTACCATTCAGGCCATGAGATAATCACAGCAGGAGACCACCTTGACTAGTGGCCTGGGCAGGGCCTGTTTCCAGTGTCCACTGTGCTGTAGCAGGACTCAGTGGAAGCAGTGGTTTGAGACACTGAGTTTCTGCATGCTTGGATGTGGAGTCTGTGATCTTTTTTTTTGGAAACTGCCATGAAACATGAGGAGCCCTTGGAGGGAGAAACTGGACTTCTCTTTTATAAAGCAGGTAATACTTGAGCTATTGATTGAAAATATAGACATGTTCACATCCGCACTCAGATTTTGTGGACCAGTTCCTGTAGGAGTAATCCGTATAAAGTGATCGTCTTTAGATGAATCTATTTCTCACTGTGCTGCTGAGTCTCTGAATGTCAGAGGATTTATTTTAGCCATTTGGTCTTAAATTGTTTAATATTGCAGATACTAATTCAGTTTATGCCAGGGTGGTTGGGTTTTTGAGAAGATTCTGGATAGCAGTTAGTAGGTTCAAGTCTGGGCTCCAACTTTTAGGAGTCAATCTTGGGCATGACTTACATGTTTCCTCATTTGTAAAATAGAGATGACAGCACTTTATGGTGCTGCAGAGGGGAACCAGGAGTACAGGTTGATATTCTAACCTCCAAGGAAGTATGATGAAAGTACAGGGGAGAAATTGTTAATTATTCCTTAGGGATACATTTAGAGTACGTGACAACCTTGAGAGTAAAGGTTAAGCAAAATAACAATAACAACAACAGAGGCAGACCCTACACAAGTGGCAGTTCAAGCACCGCCATAGAGGTACAATGTGCACTAAATTAGTCCTGTATCAGTGTCCACTCAGGATGGTCTTGGCATTCACCATTCTGGTAACTTGCATTCTACTTGGGGAACTTTTAACTCTGCTGAAGGCTTTCTATCTGTTTGTGCATGGGCAGGCTAAAAACATGAGGGGTCGAGTGAACCCAGGAGCAATTCTTGGCCAATGGCAAATGGATTGGAGAATAAATACCCCTTGGAGGCTATTGAGGTTGTGGTATAGATAAGAGAAAGGGGTGCTTCTCACTGTCTCCCAGGATTTCCCAGTGAGATTGAACCTAAATTTCCCTAGTTCTAAACACTTTTTGATAATGTACATCTTACTGTTTTCTTTTCTTTCCTGTCTCCATTTCCAAAATTATAAAGCAATTATATTCACAGCCTTGTCTCTGGATCTGCTTTCTGGAAAACTAACTTAAGATAGAGACATTTGTTGGGAATACAGGGAACACGAGGAGTGTAGGCAGGTGCTGATAGGGGAACTGTTGTTTGGAGGCAGATAGTGAAGCCTAGTAAGACACGCTCCCTATTTGGATAATATAGGATGATATTGAAAGTCTAAACAGAAGGAAAGCAGCAAAGAAAACACAAGCAATATTTCATAGCTACTTAAAAATACTATTTGCAAGAGCAGTTTTGAGGGAGATTATTATGAACCCTGAAACACCAATCCAAAAGAACCTATGCTCCCCGATGTTCACAGCAGCACAATTTACGATAGCCAAGAGTTGGAAGCAACCTAGATGCCCATCGGTAAACGACTGGATCAAAAAGCTATGGTACATTTACACAATGGAATTCTATGCTGCAGAAAGGAAGAAGGAACTCCTACCCTTTGCAACATCATGGGTGGAACTGGAAAGCATTATGCTGAGCGAAATAAGCCAGGCGGTGAAAGACAAATACCATATGATATCACTGTTAACAGGAACCTAAACAACAAAACAAACAAGCAAGCAAAATATGACCAATGACACTCAAATATGGAACAGACTGACAGGGTCCAGAGGGGAGAGGGGAGAGAATCATAGGGGAAAAGGGGATGGACTCACATGAACAAGTATAAAGGACACATGGACAATAACTAAGGGTGGGGGGCGGAAATGGGAGGGAGGTGGGGAGCACTGGTGGGGCAGGGCTGGGAATATAAGACAGAAAACTGTACTTGAACAAGAATTAAATAAAAATAAAAATTAAAAAAATAATATAAAAATACTGAGAGAGATTTCCTATATATGTTCTGCAACCTCACAGATGGTGCACTTATGACCAAGGATGAACCTACATTGACACATCATAGTCATGCAAAGTTCGTATATTGTATTGGAGTTCATTCTCGGTCAGGACACTATATGCATTGGGACAAATGTATGATGCCATATATTTATCGTTACAGTATCATACAGAGTACTAGAAATGTCCTAAAAGTTCTCTTCTATCTGCATATTCATCCCTCCCCCCAACCCTTAACAGCCACTGATCTTTCTACTGTCTTCATAGTTTTGCTTTTTCTAGAACATTCTATAGTTAAAATCATACGGCATGTAGCCTTTTCAGATTGACGTCTTTCACTTACTAATATACATGTATGCTTCTGCCATGCTGGTTCTATTTCTTTTGAAGTCTCCAACTATAATATTGCAGTCATATACATAGATGTTCTTGAAGTTCTATCCTCATTGAAGTTTTTTGTCTCATGTAGAGTGACATTTGTTGGGTGCTCATGTGTTAGAGAATTGTATTGTCTTCTTGAAGAATTGGCCCATTTATGATTATGGAATGCCCTTCATCCCTGATAAGTATGTCTGGTCTGTCTGAAATTAATATAACTACTGATTTCTTTTGATTAGTGTTAGTGTGGTTTATTTTCTCCATCCTTTTGCTTTTAATTCATATGTGATTTTAGATTCAAGTGTATTTCTTTTTTTTCTAAAGATTTTATTTATTTATTTATCTTTATAGGGGAAGGAGAGAGGGAGAGAAACATCAATGTATGGTTGCCTTTTGTTAGTCCCCTGCTGGGAGTTGGCCTGCAGGGAACCGGCCTGCAACCCAGGCATGTGCCCTGACTGGGAATCGAACCGCGATTCTCTGGTTCGCAGGCCTGCGCTCAATCCACTGAGCTACACCAGCCAGGGCTTCAAGTGTATTTCTTATAAACAACATAGTGTGGATCTTTTTTTTATCCACTCTGATAATCTCTGTGTTTTAATGGATGCATTTCAACAATTGACATTCAAAGTGATTATTAATAGAGTTTTACTAATATATTTATTATATTTGTTAGTTTTCTACTTGTTGCCCTTGTTCTTTGTTCCTATTTTTGCCTTTCACTCTTTTTTTTTGCCTTTTTGGTTTTAACTGAACATCTTATGATTCTATCTTCTGTTCTTTCTTAACATATCAATTATACTTCTTTCTTCTACCTTTTAGGAAACAAATACTACCAACATTATAATGAANGCAGGCCCGCGCTCAATCCATTGAGCTACACCAGCCAGGGCTTCAAGTGTATTTCTTATAAACAACATAGTGTTGGATCTTTTTTTTATCCACTCTGATAATCTCTGTGTTTTAATGGATGCATTTCAACCATTGACATTCAAAGTGATTATTAATAGAGTTTTACTAATATATTTATTATATTTGTTAGTTTTCTACTTGTTGCCCTTGTTCTTTGTTCCTATTTTTGCCTTTCACTCTTTTTTTTTGCCTTTTTGGTTTTAACTGAACATCTTATGATTCTATCTTCTGTTCTTTCTTAACATATCAATTATACTTCTTTCTTCTACCTTTTAGGAAACAAATACTACCAACATTATAATGAAATGAGTTGGGGAAAGTATTATACTACACAAAGTAAGTAAGTATAAAGTAACATTTTGGTTAGCAATAATGAAACCCAAATTTGTAGTCTAAGAGAAAATTTGTAAAAAGGTAGAACTTGGTATATGATTGATTGCAAAGTTCAGAACACGAGGGGCTACAGTCATTGAAACCAATGTTTTTGGCCTTGGTAAATGCATGGATAATTTTTTAAATAATTTTTTGGATAATTTTTTATCCAAAAAATGGATAATTTTTTTGTGATAAAGCAGTCAATAAATATAGGTAACAATGGGAGAAGATGATGCTGACTTTTGGGGGCTTGTTGAACATTCAGATGGTAACATGTAATTCTGTAATTCAACAAATATTTATTAAACTTATTTTGAATGGGGCAAATAAGGCTGAGAAGTCACAACCTCTGTCCTTACACAGCTACACTTTATAGTAGAAAGGTTGTAAATATTATATGAATTGAAAAGAATTATATGTGAGTGCTAGATAAAACTATTAGAGTTTATTTCTTTTTCTAGTATTTAGAAAGACTAACTATTTCTATAAGATAATGTCTCACTTGGTGGAGTTTTTTCAATATGCAAATGGTGCTTTGAAATCAGAAAAAATTGATTCTGATAATATATTCCCAAAAGCTTTATATTAATACTTTTTTAGGGAGAAAAATTAGAGGTGAATAGTCAAAAGAATTGCAATTTTTCTGTTCAAGTTGATGTAGAATAACAATACTCATAGTGCATGAGACTTGTTATGTCTTAATGGATTCTCAATTGCTAAACGTTAATAGAATTTCAATGGCAGAGAAAATAAAAATAAATATATTTTCCCTTATTTTTTTTTACCTGGATTGTAAATAGTAATATTTGTTTGACTTCCTGGATGAGAAACGATGACTGAATTGTGTTTTGAAACTTGGGGAAAATGCTCAAAAATATGTTCTGTGCATTACTGTCTAATGTTTTCTTTCTTCCTTTCCCTTCCTCTTTTTTTTTTTGGCTCCTTCCTCCCTCCCTCCCTCCCTCCCTCCCTCCCTCCCTTCCTTCCTTCCTTCTTTCTTCCTTCTGTCTTCTCTTTTCTTTTTTTCTGGCAATATTTTAACACTATTTAGCTATCAGTAATTTTTTCCTACAGTATAGAGTATTGCCAGGATAGTGTACCAAATGTTTCTGAACTTCTATGTAGTTCTTGTAAGCCTTTATTTGTGTAATTGAAATAATACTCTTTTTGAATCATTCACCTTTTTGAATAACTGAAGATTCTATGTCTCATTTATATTATTTAAGAGATATGGCACATCTGCAAATGTGAATTGTATAGTCTTATAGCTTATAATATTTATCGCAATAATATTTTTAAATTTGGGGGGCTATAATTTATCTTAAATTATTCATTCCTAATATTGCATATAATTACAAACTTCACTCAAATGATCTCTTTCAGGACATCTGCATAGCTGTGATAATTTTATATATATTACTTCTCCCTGATTTATAATTTTTATTTCTTCAATCAGTCAATTAATCAATAAATATTTATAGCACTTCTATTTGGAGTGACAGACCTTTAGGCTTAAAGCTCATGTCTATCAAGGGAAGCATGCACGTGGGAACAAAAACTCTGATTTCCCCACACTTTCAGTAAATCCTTTAGCAGGTTTCTGTTTGAGTGTCTTTGGTGGGGAAGCGCACATATAATAAAATCCCCAAACCATTTACACTGGCAAAGAAATATTTTTTAAAGAGCCCAATGGGGCCTTCCTTTCACCAGCTGAGAATTTGTAGGACTGGAGACCCTGGAAGCTTTGTTTCTTCTCCCTGCTCCCTTTTCTCAAAGAATAAAAATGTAAACCTCAGCCACATAAGAGAGATTTGTATCTTTTGTTTACGGTGGCACCTTTCTGGGAATCATGTCCTCATCATCCATATGACAAAAATACAAGACCAACCTTTTGTCAAAACTCTGTGCAAGCATTGGAAATACAATAAAATGGAAGGGGCTGAACTATGGAAATCTCTGGAGCATGCGGGATTATAGTGCCTGATACCTTTGGTATCAGGACCTCTTCACAGTCCTAAAAAAATTGACAAAGACTCCAAAGAACTTTGTTTAGAAATGTGGCTCATAGCTATTTATATTTAATATTAGGAACAAAAACTGAAAAATTTTTGAAATATACTTCATTCATATTTTTAAAAAAATAATAAGCTCATTATAAGTTATGTGTGGTACCCTAGAAGAAGAAGTATAACCAAAAGAAGTATATCAATTGCAAATGTCATGTCTGATCAAATATGAGAGGACTAAATGTGAGTCAGGAGATTTAACCACCTGAAGGTTATTTGTGTCCTTAATAAGAGCAGTTTTGGTGAAATAGTGGAAGTTAAGGCCCAGTTCCTGTAGGTTAATGGGAGAATGGAAGGAAAGAAATTTGGTATATTGAATATAGGCCATCTTTTCCAGGTGTTTTGTTGCAAAAAAATAGAGTGAAATATGGTAGGGAGAGTGAGTCCAGTAAAAAGTGTATTTTTCTGTGGTTTAGAGTTTTTGCTTTTTTTTAAGATGGGAGAATTAATACCAGCTTGTGTGTTAATGTGGATAATTCAGCAAAGAAGAAAATATTGAAACTGTAAGGGAGACAGGAAAAAAAAAAACTCATGGACTAATTTCCATGAGTAGGCAACCAGGCCTGGGAACTAACACACACATCGGGTGTAGGATTGGCTCCAGAAATACTGCAGAAAATTTAACTCTCCAAACAGCCAGGAAGGCAGAGTAAGTGCACATATCAGTGGGTGGGTGAGGAGATACAGTAGAGGGAGGCCGAGCAAGTTCTCTTCTAATTGTTTCACCTCTCTTGGTGCGAGAGGAAAAGAGATGATTGTGAACTGAGAGTGAAGATGGGCAAGCAGGCCTTGGAGGTTTAGAGAAAACAACAGGTGTGGAACCGCCACCTAGGAGAATGGACTGGAAATGAACTAGAACTGTAGTTCTCAGGAGAACAGCATCAGCATCACCTGGGAACTTACTAGGTATGCAAATTCATAGTCCTTACTTCAGGTCTATTGAATGAGGAACTGAGGGGTGGGTGTGGGGTGAGCTCAGGAAGTCCTCCAGGGGTTCTGATATACACTGAAGTTTACAAGTCACTGGATGGGTAGTTACTGTAATCTTGGGGGTCACTCCAATTGCCTTGAATATCCAGAACATACAAAGTGATACCCGTCAGTCAATGCATCTTAGGCTTTTCTCTAACTGCAGTCAGGCTTTTTTTTTTTAATGGCATGGGCTAAGAGTTGGATTTACAGATTATGGTCATTGTTTTCTTAAAAAATTAAATGATGGAACTATAAAGCAGCCATAATGAAGACATTAACAGGCTTAGCTGTATCTACATGCTAAATGTCATAACTGCCAGTACCTCAGAAAGCGTCTATATTTGGACATACAGCCTTCAAAGAGGTCATTAAAGTGGCCTTAATCCAATATAACTGGTGTTTTTAAAAGAGGATAACATTAGGACACAGAGACATAGGAAAAGAGAGTATGTGAAAACACCAGGATTGTAGGAGACGATTCTGGGTGGCGTGGGCCCAGCTCCCACTTGGAGATGCACAGGACCCGAACCCACAGATAGGTTCCCCTGTGGGGAATCCTGCAATATGCCTAGGCTGCTTTGAGTCTTGCTTTTTGCTAAAAACTCCCTCACTCGGATTTGTGGCAAACATTTACTGCAAAACAACTTTCTAAAATCCATGCTAAACCTTCCAAGGATAAGTGTAACCAATTTAACCACTTTTGCCTTTTCATTTGCAAATATCCCTCTTCTGTGATATGATTAGCAGCATTGGATCCTTTGTTGTCTGTAAAAGGTAACCCCCTAAAGCAACCTGTACATAATAAATGAAGACCATCTTGTAATGTGTGGAGAAACTCAATAAAGAGCCAAGGCTTTTGCTCCCCTTGAGAGAAAAGCCATGCTGTCCCTTTTCCTCCGCGGGACTTTGGTAGTCCATGTGAATGTCTCATTTCATCCATAATGATGCGGACACTGCGGGCTGGTGTCCACACCACAGGGATTACATGGCCATTTATAAACCAAGGAGAGGGACCTCGGATGAAACCAACCCTGCCAATACCTTGGACTTCCAACCTCTATAAGTTGAAGAAAATAAATTTTTGTTGTTTAAACCACTGTGGTACTTGGTTAGGATTGTCCAAATACAAAGATACCAAGAAAAGGTTTGATTTCCTAAGCACTTAAGATAAAAGGGGATGACTTTACCTGCTAGTTCAGTACTTTGGCCAACTGACAGTGTCATTATTCTGTTCTGCATAGGAGAATTATAAAAGCACCTACCCCATAGGGCTATTATGGAGATTAAATGAGATAATTTATGTAAAGGCTTAGCTCAGTACCTAACTCACCAAGTTCTCAAAAATGTCATCGTGAGAAAAAAAGGCTCACTTCAAGAGAGCATGTACGCCTGACCAAGACGGTTCTTTCTCTAAAATCACACTTGGAGCTCAGGTTGCTGAGTCCTGGAGGAGTCAGGCTGTGCCGCTGGTGATCTCAGGCCGGCATCCCGATGTGGGTGCTCTCCCAAGCATCCTGGTGTGCCCTTCCGTTCTTCTGATACTGAAGCAGCCCTGAAGGCCACAAAGCAGGGTTGGGTCTCTGGGATTGATTTTCTATGTTGACAAAACAGGTGCCTTATCCGGTGTATAAACTCTTGCTATACTCTTATAAAAATGAGCCAGAAAAATCATTCATACAGGATTTTATATTTTCTCTTGTGTCTTTTTGTTTGGGGTCTGTGGAAGCAGAGATGGGAAAGAGGGAGGTGACTGAGAGAAATTCTTTTCCTCCTCCCAATTTTGTATTTACCCATTTTAAAGTGTCATTACACTGGGAAAATACTGTTTAATTGGCAGTGAATAGCATCTAGGTTCAGGATGCTATTTACTCTGATTATCATTTCCAAGTGTAATGCTTTGTTGTGTTTTTCCTCTGTGAGCAGTTATTTGTTGGTAATGGATTTCTGTAAGCCAAATTACATCCTTCCTTTAAGGACCATTTTGACAGTGTGTCTATAATACCCCTTTCAGAAAGGGCTAATTATTATGGACAGGGATGATGGAGAGACAGACTCTTCTGGGCAGTTAAATAACCTCTTGTCTCAATGGACTTTGCACAGACCTGTTGCTGAATAAGCATTCTTGATTCATGTTTCAACTACAACAAAATAAATGTGGGAAGTCCCAGTTTATGCAAAGACTAGCACTTCTATGATGCTTGAGCCCTTTTAAAATTCTGCAAGTACATGTTTGCAGATTCAAGACTACTCTTAGGGACACTGAGCATAAAATAATCATTTTGCAAGTGTCTTATTTGTCTTTTCAGGCAGAGAAACAAACTAAGGCCTTAGGGTTAAATTAGTCTTACATAGCTAAGAGATTTAATGCTCATTTACCAGAGTTGGACTGTGTGTGTGTGTTTGTGTGTGTGTTGGTTGGATGTGGGATGATCTAGTGCTATAACTTCCATGGCAATTCCACGTTTAGGTTCTTTCTCCAGAAATAATTGCACAGTAGTATCAGGATATAAGTACGAGGTTTTCATGTAATGTTTTGGATATAGAAAATGATTAGAAGCAAACTGCATAACCATTAATAGAGGAGTGTTTAAACATATTATATAACAAAAAGAATAAGAAAGGTAAGTAACTTTCTATTGTAAAAGACCAGATAGCAACACTTTTGATCAAGAAAGGAGCCTTTCTGGGTGTTGACTATACAGTCAGGCTCCTAAAGATCTTAAAAAATAGGAATACAGCTACTATAAGCATCTCTCTCCATTCTTTCTGTTGCATAGTATTTCATTGTGTAAATGTATCACAATTTTTTGATCCACTCACTTACTAGTGGGCACTTAGGCTGTTTCCAGTACTGGCTGTTGTAAATAATGCCGCTATGAACATAGGGGTGCCTAGGTTCCTTTAAACTGGTGTTTCAGGGTTCTTAGGGAATAAACACAGCAGTGGAATCACTGGGCCAAAAGGCAGTTCCATTTTTAGTTTTTTGAGGAAATTCCATACTGTTTTCTATAATGGCTGCACCAGTCTGCATTCCCACGAACAGTGCACTAGGGTTCCTTTTTCTCCACATCCTCTCCAACACTTGTTGTTTGTTGATTTGTTAATGATGGTCATTCTCATTGGTGTGAGGTGATATCTCATCTTGGTTTTAATTTGCATCTCTCTGATGGCTAGTGACATTGAGCATCTTTTCATATGTCTATGGATCCTCTGTATGGAACTCCTACCTTCTGAGATAGCATGGATGGAATTGGAGAGTATTATGCTAAGTTAAATGAACGAGTCAGTGAAAGACAAATACCATACGCTATCACCTGTAAGAGGAACCTAATGAACAAAACAAACTAACGAGCAAGATAGACTCATAAACATGGAAACAAGAAATAGACTGATAGTGACCAGAGAGGAGGGGGAGAAAGATAAAGGTGAAAAGGAGGGGAAGGGACTAGTTACGGAACATATATGGATGACCCACGGACATGGGCAACAGAGTGGGGACTGACTGTGGGAGTGGGGATGGGTAGTACAGAGGAAAGCAATAGGTAAAATTTTGGACAACTGTAATAGAAAAACAATAAAATATTTAATAAAAAAGAATGCCTTTTCACTTCACCCTAAATGCTTTCAATACTTGTGGCTGCCTTCCTCTAAGTGCCCCTGGTATTCTTTCTACCTTCTCACCCATCAAAACTCTGTCTTAAAAAAAGCTATGATACATTCATTTCCTTTACTGCATAAATGTCTCACGAGATATACTGACTAATTTGGGGGGAGATTATTTGCTGTTTTAAGAGAGGGCAGCCCTTTAGCCAAAGAAGAAGTGCATGACTGTGGGGTATCCGTGTCAGCTTGCCTAGAGATAAGCCAGTTAGTGGGGGGTTCGTGGTGGCAGGAATATAACCCTTTCTGTTATTTCTCAAATCATACACTCAGCCTTATTATAATTCTGACCTTGTCCAGAAAAGGGATGTTTGCATACATTGCGAGAAAAAGAGTTTTTCTGTTTCTGTAGGTCTGTGAGCTTATTCATCATCTCCCTTGGGTGCTTGTGCAGAGAGTTTGTTTACTTGTTTGTTTTATGTCCCCTCTGCCACATTAATGTTTCACACGGCATTCAACAAATGGCTGGGGAATTCAATATAAGATCTTTTCAAATTCAATATTTTATGTGCAAATTATATATAAGCATTCTCCCAACCATCATGAAGAATATTGGAGGTTTTGCCTGAGCTCTTCCCTCAGTTTTTTACTGGAACCCTTCCCTTCATATTCACTCAAACTTTCTCTTTTGCTTTTTTTTAAGTGTTTTTTTAAAAGATTTTATTTATTTATTATCTTTAGAGGGGAAGGAGAGAGGGAGAGAAACATCAATGTATGGTTGCCTTTCGTGCGTTCCCTGCTGGGAGTTGGTCTGCAGGGAACTGGCCTGCAACCCAGGCATGTGCCCTGACTGGGAATCGAACCGCGAGCCTCTGGTTCGCAGGCCTGCGCTCAATCCACTGAGCTACGCCAGCCAGGCCCCTCTTTTGCTTTTTAATATCTGTTTTTTTTAACAGACCACCTAAGTTTTGTCTTCTCCACAAAAACTTCACCACCGCTCCAAAGCCAGGGATCTCTTTTCTGGACTCACACAGCCCATATGGAATGGATCCACAGTGTGATGCTGTACCAGGAAGTAGCGCGTGTGTTGTCTGTCTCTGGCCTTGCTGGCGGGAAGTTTCAGGGCTCCCAGTTTCATGGATGTGCTTCTTCGGTTCCAGTGTGTTGAATTCAGGAATATTTATTTATTTATTTGGGGCTATGTGACATTTCTTACAGATACAAATGTTCTCTGAGCAACCGTGGCACAACATTATATTAAAGTTCTTAATTAATTTTTTTTTAGAAAATAGATGACCAACAGCTCAATGCTTGGTGATAGGAAGCTGCCCCATCACATCATCACTGGGAAACTACTGGCTTTGGGAGCGTTTATCAAGTTGTTCAAGGTAGATCAAAATGGGAAGGTTTCACTTGGGCTTCCTTGCCACGGAGGCAACCATTCCTGATTCCCAGAAGAGAGTTGGTGCCATTTCTAACACGGGCTCCTTGGTCACTTCCTGACTTCCTGCTGGCTTCAGCAGTAGATTGGCCTCATTCATTCGTTTTCAAAATCAGGAATTGATGTTCAGAGAACTTCCAGTTTATAAGAGATGAAATCGACTGTATGTTTTGCTCTTACTGTTACCATCTTCTTCTTTTCCTCCCCTTGCTTAGATATCTTTCCTCTGCGGTTTTGCTTCTAGACACATTGCCTCTTCCATTCTCCTGCGATTGGAGTTTTATTTTTTTTACCAACACCCAGAGCACGTTTCCAGTGACACCTTCCACAGTGCCATTTCCCGGCTGCGTATTCAGGGTTTACTACTGCATGGTGGCTCTCTAACCGGATTCTAAGCGTTTCTGTATGTAACAGCTAACACACCTGTGTATCCCTGACCCCCGTTCCCCACCCCCAAACCTACAGAACCTCAGAGCTGTTGCTGAGCCATCAGTGCGTATTACTGAGGGGATGAGACACAGCCCGTCCTTTCAGGGAAGGGTAGGCAGGAAGGCTCAAGTTTTCTGCTGCAGATGACATTTTAGATCCTGCTAGCTCTGATTTTCCACTGTCCCACACTTAGATTTTTAATGTGATGTTGTCAAACATCAAAGCTGGAGGCTGCTCAGCTCATGGCGATTGTCTCTCTCCTACTATGAACATAAGCATTTCTGAGGGGAAAATATTCCGGGAGGCAGCCCAAGTTCTTCTATCTTCTGTGCTCAGATCCCTTGTGGATGGAGCAGAGTTGTTATTTTTTTTTAACCTGTTCTGGAGAGGAAAGCGACCCTTCAAATTTGTTATTACAATGTCCCAAATGCCCCTGACCCAGACCCCTTATTGCTTTTATAAGTCAAACTCACAAATAATAGGTCATTCTCTTCTGACACATCAACTAGGGTGATTTCCAAATTCACCGTAGGCATATTTTATCAGATGGGATCTGCACCTTGAAAGAGTTAAGTAGATCTATCTATATTTAGTAAAGACAAATATACAGAAATAACATCTTTGGAATATATGTTTTAAAATTATGGTTTCACTGTATAGATCAATAGGTCATGCATGTTATGCCAATAATTACTATGTAATAGCAGTCAAGTCTTTTTTACTGGAATTTAAATAAAATTAGTGTTTGGCCATCACTCAGGTTGCTGAAGATGCAGAGATTTAGAAACTGTTCTGAAGACTTTCTTTTTGGCCATTGGATAATTTTGTATAAAACTCCGTTCAGCTCTGATTCCCAGGGAAGGTAGAAATCTCATTGGATTTGGAACATGGATGAGTATTTTTTTTTCAGGTAATAGAAAATGTGGCCACATCAGATGAAAATAAGATACACAGGAGTGAATTCTGTGCATAGTCCTGGAGCTTGTTTAATACTATGTATTCACAGTTCTTATTTTCAGAGGATACCTTAGAAATGTAAGGAAATGAGGCCTCCAAACCTCCTTTTGAAAGGACACTACACCCGCCTTATAATTGTGTTCTCCTGGAGAAAGATTATGTGCTGGAATCATTGTAGAAGTATACTCACTTTCGGGAGAGTTAGAAAAGTTTCCTTTTCTACTTTATTCATAGTAGAGACAGTTTGAGAAAAAGGTCTCCATTGACAAAAGGTCTCCATCTCACTGTTTTCCTGTATGTCACTAGTTTAAAGATCCCAAATGTATGCATCTGACACTATGTTATTATAAGTAACAATATTCCCTAATATATATAGCTAGTATAGTGCTCTTCAAGAAGCTCAAATAATTTTGCACAGATTTAATCATTAAACCTTCAATGGTATTATCCCCAGATTTCAGGAATGTGAAACTAAAAATCAAGATAAGTGGAGTTACTTACCCAAACACATGTACTGTTCTAAATAAAGAGCTTAGGGATAAATTCCCAGAGTGCTTTTTGTACTGGATGCCTGTTCAGTTCTTCCCCATAGCATCTTTGGAATGTGTTCCTGCATAAAGTACCACATGGTTTCAGTAACGGACTATGTATTTTAGGTGAATTAAACACCTCTCTAATTTATTTACAGTTGCCACAATGTCTCATTTGGGAGATCAATACCTCACCAATACTAAACCATGAAACATAAATTCTTTTGCTTAAGAGAAAGCTGTCTGCCTTATCAATTTATGGAATTTGGCTGTTAGCATCAGGGCACTGCTATCTTTTCCATTGGGGTAGTCTTTGATCATTCATTTAGCTAAGGGCAAGATTTATACACATGAACCATTTTTATTCCAATAATGAATGCATTAGTTTCCTCAAATGTACAGTGAAAAATTACTCTGAAGTCATTACTCTGGCTCAGTTGATGGGGCTAAGGATGAGGAAATAGTCCTGTCAAGCCTTTTTTAAAATGCTGTCTCAAAGCCATCATTCTTCCACAGGTGTGGAAGATGTACATGCAAGCCATTCTGAGGAGAAGCCTCATTCAATCTTCTGAGGAGACACTTAACTTAATGTCCATGACACCCTCGTGTTTGGAGTGATTGTACCATTATAAAGTATACTTCCCAGACTCCTTTGCAGCTAGGTTCTACCACCTAGATATACTTGAATGAGATCCGGAAACCAGAAGTGGCACAGGGGCCATTTAATTGCAGTTGTAGCAGTTGACAGATAAGTTCTAAAAGTTGTTAGACATCATAGTGGCTCATCATGACCTAGTTGTGGAATAGTCACGCATGCCAGTGCCATTGGTGTGAGGAGGCTGTGCTGGCTGAAGTGATGTAAATCAGTAGCAGTAGCTGTTGCCTGTCTTTAGGGTTTCACTAATATTGGTATGGCCTTCAAACTGAAAGTTCAAGAGCAGTTCACTCACATCCATTCCTCCAGCCATTCCAAAGATTTTGTAATCTCAACTTCCTTGCATAAAATCATTTTGTGTGTGATATGCTTTTGCTGGTTTTAGGAGCTACAGAAGCTGCAGCTGTTTTTCCACTTTTAAGTGCTGAGTAATAGATAATTAAGGGTTTTGTCAATGCAGAGTGAAAGGTCAGGCATATTTGGGTCCAAATCTTGGTTTTGACAGTTAGTAACTTTGAAACTTTGCTTCTATCTTTTCATCTTAAAAATGAGTCTAAAAATATGAACTTTATCAGAGCTTATATAAGTAATGTGCATAACATGCTAAGTCAATTAGGTTGATTTGGTTTTACTAATAATATTTTTAAAAATATTTTTACTAAAACTGGTTTAAATAAGAAAATTTATCCTCTCAAATAATTGCTAGTTAGTATGCATGATGAGCTCCAGAAATTATATAATCTGTGGCTCAGTGGTGTCAAAAATGGTTCAATGGTATAAATAGACCAATGGCTATTATGGAAAATAAAATTTTACTGAACTGAGCTATTCTATTCTGGTGACTTTTGCAGTATGATGGGTGAGTTAAATAGTTACCACAGCAACCATGGACCACCATGTTGGCAAAGCTGAAGTATTTATTTACTACCTGGCCCTTTGTCGAAAATTTGTCGACCCCTAAAGTGGACAGTGACTTACTGTTCTCAGCAGTAATTTATCCTTAGAATGGGTCCCTCCGTGCCCATAAAATGGTGGCCAGCAGCAATTGAAGAGAAACAAAGGGAAACAGAGACAGAGAGAAAAAGAGGCAGAGAATAAGAACCATTTCCTCTAGGCAGAGTACCTTCCATCCCCTTCAGCTTTTTTGGACCCAATCATGTCACACAGTCACTCCTGGACACGCAACAGTTTTTAGGAAAACCACAAAGCATAATGAATCCTACTATGGAGCTAATAATGGGCCGCTTATCTGAAAAAAATTGGGGGTTTTATAAGGAAGGAAAAATACTTGTTCAGCCACACATGAACACCTAACAGTGTGCCTAAAAACATGATAGGTTCTCAATGACTTTTCATTCCTTTGCCCAGCAGTGACGGTGCCCACTTGAGGAGAGTGAAATGAGCACTGGGCTAGGAGTTGTGGGCCCTGACACTTTGTATTTCCTTCAGTGAAGACTAGCTTGTGACCTTGAAAAAAACCATTTCACTTTAATTCCCCCGTTGATATATAAAGGGTTATGGATTAGACAATATCTCAGGAGCATTCTGGTTATTAAATAAAAGTATCCATTAGAGGACCTATATTTGTGTGGTGCATTAGAATTTTCAAATTGATTTTTATATACCTTAATAGGAAACTTGTTGGCAGGAGTTGAAGAGAGATTGTCCCCAAGTTTAAGATTGGAGTGTATGTTTAATTCTTTATAGATGCAAATTCTTGCTGGGGCTGAATGTCAAGCAGAGGTGAGAGATGACCACTGCCACAGAACATATTCATTCATTTATTTATTCATTCAACTCCTATGACTCAGTGTCTACTACATATCAGACACTGAGCTAAACAGAGGGGCCCTGATCTCATAGAGTCTGCATTCAGAGGGCAGATGGAAAATAGTCAGTAACCACATAAGTGACAACATAATTTCATATCGTGAATTTCAATGTTTTATGAAGATAAGAAAGCAGATAACTCTGATAAGAAGTGACTGTGGTGGGAACATGACATTATAGGGTCAGGATCAGGATAGACATATGTAAGAGAGCCTCTCATCTGTGAACATGTAAATCTTGAGGAAGACATCCCTTTCCTTTGAACATATTTTGCCTGATTTTTAGGTTCCATTGATATAGCTATAATCTTCCATTTCTCTCCTAAAAGTTTTCTCTGTTAAGAAGTTCTTATGAGGCTTCCCTTGGGAAAATGGTATGTGTTAGAAGAAAGAAGTTTGGGGAAGGGGAAATTTGTCAACTGTTTTTTGAGTGATTTCAAAATTGTAGAGCTTCAGCTGTTATAAAAGTTAAGCTCATGTTTTCTAATTTTGGAAGCATATTTTAGGCAAAGGAAACTAAAGCATTCAGACACCTATAGTAATATCTTTAGGTGCCAATCAAATCACGTGAAGAGACACAGAAACAGCACCCCAGTTATACCCACTCCTAAGAAACTTGATTTCTTAAGCTTCAGATAAAAGGAAAAAGATACTTCAAGAGGGAGCAGTAGTATTTTCCTGCTTGGAGTCTGAGCTGAAAATGGGTTCATCATTCATGCAGGAGTACAGCACACACTGTTCTTGCCACCTCTCTGTACAGCAAGAGCTGATGTTCCTGCTGAATTAATCCCGGGGCCACGACAGCAAGTGTCTGACGCTCCATTTAGTGAACCTCGTTCTTGCTGCCTACTCATGACTCTCCAAAACTTTGGCTCTCAATCTGAATGTGTTTTTCCAAAGAAGCTTATATAAGCATTTAGACATTCGAATATATTGTTAATGTGAGACTTGCAGGAAAAAAATGGTGTTAATCTGGGAAATACTAAAGCAGTGTGGGAAAGAATAAGCCTGCCTCCAGGCAAAATTGACACAGTTAATGTTTGTAATGATTGGTTTGCAGTGATTTTGTAAAAGTCAGTTTGCATTCTCTGTGGCTGAGTCTCCGTAGTGCAGAAGCAAATGATTAATTCGGTTAACTTGGTGACCCCCTCCCCCGCCCCAGAGGAAGTCAACCTGTTTTGCACCACTGCTCCCCAAACCAAAATTCTGAAAATATCACTGAATCCTACTGTGTAAATGATTAAATTTGTGAGGTCATAGAAGTTAACATATTTGGAAGATAAAAATACAAAAGATAAACTTGTTTAGGAAATCATAGAAATGTATGCATATATAAATAATGTAAGTAAAAATGGTAATACTGAGGTAGCATGCCCGCTTACAATATTTCAGGTTCCACCCGATGCTGTAAAGCTTCATTCAGGTACATTGATTCTTTAGAAATTCTAAACCCAGACCCTAAATAGCACCCTCCCTCCTTAGTGGCTACAGCAATTTCCAAACTGGCCTGGGTAAAGGAAAGGAAATATTGGGTGTATATATATATATGCATGCAGGGAATGGTCACAATTATCCCATTTGAGAGGTCAGAAAATTGAAGTTTAAAGAAATTTTAAGTAACTCTCTCAAAGTCACATAATTCATAAAAGGTGGGCTTCAAGTTCAAGTCTTCATAACACTAAGCTCTCTCTACGGCAGCAGGACATCTGCTGCTCCAGTGTGCCTTACGTCTCCCATTACTTACAGGCCATACCGTCTCTGTCACAACCCCTCAGCCCTGTTCTTACAGTGCACAGGCAGCCACAGATGGTAGTAAACACATGAGCACAACTGTATTACAATAAAACTGTGTTTGTAAACACAGAGCCAGCCGTAGTTTGCTGACCCCTGCTCTAGATAATAAAGCTATTTCACTTTCCATTAATAATGAATATGTTCTTCTGGTATTACACTTTGACTTATAGCATTGGCTTCCTCTACCCATGTAGACAGAGCTCAATTTAATATTTTAAGTATTTTATTGTTTATGCTATTACAGTTGTCCCAATTTTTCCCCCATTTGGTTTGCATTGTCCTTGTATGTATACCCTCTTTGGTATTTTTGATAGTCCCTCTCATGGCCTGTTAACTGAAATTATGGGCAGCAATTACAAATTAAGAACACGAAAGAATTTTAGGTTGCTTTTAGGACAATATCTTTTGTGTTATTCTTTTGAACAAAGCATGGATTAGGAAAAGACTCCTCATTTTAAAATAATGAACTTTTATTACAATTTTAGTTTTCCTAGCAGTTCTGAATTTACTCATCTCTCTAGCCTTTCTCCATCAGAATCCCCTCTGCTATATGTAGCCTCCAAGCCGGGATGATTTTTATTACAGTACTTTTATGTCTCTCTGACTCCCTGAAAGCAATACCCAGATAAGTGCCAGCCAGACAACCAGTCCACTTACATTACCTTCCTTCCTGCCCTGAGATATTAGCCTCTCTTTCCCTGAGCCTCTCCTTAGAAGATGCATGGCCGTAAACCTTAAAACTTTCAGACAGGGAGCCAGGCGTTTGAAGAGTTGCTATGGACTCTTCGAAGAGCTTTAAGCATAAGCATGAGAAAACAGTATTAGGAGGAGCAGGAAAGGGAAGGTAAGATATTGATGGGAATACCTTGCTTTTGATGGCATGTTTACAGTCCACAAAAACATATGTAATATCTTACTTAACTTGTTTCACACAGCTTTTTGAAGTTTGCGACCTTTGATATTTTGGAAACAGACTCAGAGAAGAAAAGTGAGATGTCAGCATGTTTGGTAAATGGCAGAGTTGCAACTTCTTTCACATCAAAATCCATTGTTTTCTACATTTTTTCATGGGAGTTTTAATGTAAAACCTGAAACCATCACAGAGCTTATCACTAAAATTACATGTATGTTATAATTTAAATAGAGAATATAGTTATGTATATATATAATATTAAATATAGTACATTGTCTCAATATTTGTTGAACAAATACAGGGGTGGACAAAGGTAGGTTTACAATTGTGAGCACGCAAAGCACAGCATTTATTCTTGTATTGCCATTTACTTATTTTATAACTACAAACCTGCATTTGCCCACCCCTGTATATTTAGGGATACTTACATACAATTGTCATGCACAATCTTATATTTCTATGGAAAAATGACTTTCATTCTTACCCTAGGTACAAAATAGGTCTTGCTGTATCAGTGGTAGTACACCTTCCTGAGTGAAATTGGACCCGAACCCCGCGGGGCAGTAGATAGAGGGTGGCAGGCAGCATAAACACGGCAACTCCTAAGGACGGAACCTCTGTACTTCTGCATAACACAAAACATCTTTCAAAATCTCCATATAACATGGTACTCATGTTTCATCCTCTCCTTCTTTGCACCAGGCAGGGATTACACCTGCAACTGGCTGTGGGCAGAAAGGGAGATGGTGCAACATGATATCATGTATTTGCTATCATAGATTTTAATGTTAAATAAGTCTTGGATACACCATTTGCCAAGTGGATTGACAGCATTCTTTGCCATTTATCACAGAAGTTACCTCCAAATCTTTGACACAGCACCCTGGGTCTCCAAAGCCAATTAGCAGGATTTTGCACCAAAGTTGAAACCTCTTGCTGTAGATATTCTGAATTGGGTACTAAAGGTTAATTGTGTCATTATTGGGAGAGACTCTGGAAGTGATTCATTCTTGCAAACATGTGAGTTGCTGCCTATCTCTATGGTGAAAATTTTTGTTATACAAAGACGGTGTTCAATTTTTATTAATTGTAAGTGAATTGTAGGAACTATACTTAACTCATTTGCACTTCATTTGGTGATCTGCCTTTTATATTTCACTTCAGCCTTTTGACTAGAATAAAATAAAAACAACAACAGTGAACTGCAGTCTAATTTATTACGTTGGACAAAGCATTTAAAGATAGAATGAAAGTAAAATTTTTCTGTTAATCTTCTTAATGATTCTTTCAAATTATTCTCTGATTTTTTTGCAACTGTTTTAACTTCATGAGCAGTATTTCTGGTAATCATATGTGTACATTTGCTTTAGAATTACCAGGTACTTCTCCATGATATTTTCTATTTGTTACTTGTTCCATGTTTGGGTTTTAACTGATGGGTGCACCGGCCTGCAGTGCCCACATCAAGACAACTTCACATGGACTACCAAGTCCTGTGGAGAAGAAGGGGCAGGCCACTCTCTCTAGGGGAGAGCGCCGCACACCCCTGCCTAGACGGGCTTCTATTTTATTTATTTATTTACTGAATTTATTTTTTTTTGCGCAGGAGTTCAGGTATAATTTATTAATCATTGTCAGGCAGTAAGGATCAAACAGTGGAGAGCATACAAAGAACTACTAGAGCTTCTTCTGAGTCATGGTCTATTAGCTAAAAGGCTACAAAACTTTGGGAAACAAACTCATTTCCTGCTCAGGCCTTTATCAGTTAACTAAGAGCATTCTTAGCAAAGTAGGTTTCATAGGATTTTACACATCCTTTCTCAGGCCTAATCACCCGGGGAGCCCACCATTCCCAGCACAGGACTGTACCACCCTCAGTTATTGTTTCAGGCTTAAGTCAGGCAGAGGGGACAGATAGCCAAGGAATTCTGGGAGACTTCTTGCAGGCAGACTGAGGACTCAGGCTTCATCAAAGCCGAGGGGTGAGGGTCCATCACTCCTTTTCTCCATAGCCCCCCAAGTCCTTCCCTGGGGCCTCCACCTGATCATGCCTTTCTTAGGTTCTTCCCCCCTTGGGGAATCTTACCCGTCATTGGCTAACTGATCAAGCATTGGGGGCCAGTTATGAGAAAAGGAGCAGAAGCAGTGCTCCTGCCAGGGAGATAAGCGTTGTCTCCTTAGTGGCTTATGGTCTGAAGGTTGCTCACTCACTCAGCCTTAGCCATGGCGGGGCGTGTGGCGGGGTTAGGGTGGGGGTCGTTACAGCTCCTGAAACCAGGCAGGGTAGTTCCCAACATTTAATTTTTGTTTTTACTTTCAGAAGTGTTCTATTTTGATATAGTCATTAGAGGTAACTTAAATATGGAGTGTAACCCAGAACAAATATGAAATATCTTGATACTGGAGTCAAACAAATTAAAAGAATTAAAAGGTGGATTTAAGATTTATGATTCAATACAGTTATACATAAATGCTACATTCATAATTAGTGATTTTCTTAAACTTTCTTAGTGAATCAATTGTTTAACCATTATAGTTAGATTTGCAGACTAATTTCCAAAGTCTAATTAACAAATAGTAGAGCTTAAAACTTTATATGTGATAAGTAAAAAGGCAATAGTATGGCAATGTGAATAACACAACTGGATATAGTAATGTTGAATTTATTTTGAATATGTACAGCTTAATAAAAAAACTTACTCATTTAAAGGAGAAGGAAGATACAGATGAAATATGAATAGGACTTATGAAATGAAACTCAGGACATTTTTTGAAAGCATTCAAGAAAGAAGATTTTTTTTAATTGTACGTAAGTACTTCTGAAAACATGGCTTTTTATTTGTGTTATTCTTGTATTTTTGGCTCAAACTGCATCTATTTTTGGAATCTATAGAAAAAAGAAATAGAACAAAATTTTAGTCAGGTAAGTGAGGAAGAATTGAAAAAGAGAGGGAATGGGAAAGACGGTTAAATATATTTGTGAGTTCGCCTCCAGTAAAATCAATAAAGTTTTAAGTGATGAGAATAAGAGAGAAGAGCAGGTCAGTTATGGGTCCAGACTTGGGAGGAGAGGGCGTGCTGAGGGACAGATGCAGTCCTGGCTGATGCCATTGGCCGAGGAGGAGCTGCTGCGTGTCTCCAGTGAGTGATGAGGATGGCGAAGATGGTATACCCACTTCGGAGAAACGTTTGGCAGTTTCTTATAAAGCTAAACATGCTTTTATTGTATTATCCAACATTCATATTTTTTTGGTATTTACCCAAAGGAACTGAAAAGTCATGTTCACACAACAGCCTGCACAGAATTTACAGAAGCTTTATTTACAATCAGCAAAACTTGGAAGCAACCAAATATCTTTCAGTAGGTGAATGGAGACACTGTTGTCTATGAAGACAATGGAGTACTATTGAGTAAAAAAATAATCAAGTCCCACAAAGGGATCTTAAATGCAGTGTGTTATGCAAAAAAAAAAAAGCCAATGTGAAAAGGCTACATACTTTATGATTCCACCTTTAAAAGGATATTCTGGAAAAAGCAAAACTGTGCAGACTGTAAAAAGATCAGTAGTTGCCAGCAGTTGGAGGAAGGGGTTGGATGAATATATAGAGCATAGAGTATTTTTAGAGCAGTGTAAATAATCTGTGTAATATAACAACGGTGATGCGTGTCATTATACATTTGTTTAAAGCCATCAAATGAACACAAAGAGTGAGCCCTGGTGTAATCCATGGACTCTGGGTGATTCCATGTGTCTATGTAGGTTTATCAATGGTAGTAAATGTACCCCTGGTGAGGGATGTTGATAATGCTAGAGGCTGGGCATGTGAGGGGGCAGAGGAATACAGGAAATCTCTGTATGTTTCTGTCAGTTTTGCTATAAAACTTAAGCTACTCTAATTTTTTTAAAGATAGTGTAGAGGCTAAAGGAAATAATCCATTTACTAGTTCCTCACAACGAAGGAATGGTTAGAAGTTAAGTTTTCATAACCCATTAACTGTCTGTATTTGAAAAAAAAAACAAAAATGTGATGAGTGGGTCAGTCAGTACTTTTGTGAAAGTTTGGTACAGTTGGAGAATAGCTCTTTTCATCCCTAGTAGGGTCTCACAACAGGAAGTTTGCAGCAGATGGAGAAATTCAGTCAGTACAAAACGTGTTTCCAGGTTAGGATGATTTACTGCAACATCCTCTGTATCGCTGTCTTCTTAAAAATACGTTACCTGCCCCGACTGGTGTGGCTCAGTTGGTTGAGCATCAACCCACAGAGCTAAAGGTCACCAGTTCAATTCCCGATGAGGGCCCATGCTTAGGTTGCCAGTTTATCTGGTCACGATGTATGCAAGAGGCAACCGATTGACGTTTCTCTCTCACATTGAGGGTTCTCTCCCTCTTTCTTTCTCCCTCCCTTCCCCCTTTTCTAAAAATAAATAAATAAATCTTTAAAAAAATATTACTCAACCACAATTTCCTTGGTGATGAGCACAATCTTTCCAAAGTTTTTTCTTGTCCTACAGATTGAAAATCAGGTTTTTGTTCATGAATTTGTAATCCTTGGTCCAGTGCAACTCACTCAGTTGTCCCTGTCTCTTAGGGGAACCAGACAGGTGTTCACTGTGAGTGGCTGCACCTTTCCGGTGCGATGAATAGAATGGCTCTGCTGGAATATAAGAGATTTTTATACATCTCCATTCTGAGATCAGTCCCCACAGATCTTTACTGCCTCTGATGAGCTATTGTGAATAATCGGATCATTCAGGTAAATACATTATTAAATTGCTCTTGATTGCTTTCATTTTGCTTTGTACACTCTGTTTTTTTCAATGATATTTAGAGAGAGCTAGACAATAATTGTAAGAGTTTCTAAGATGATATTACCTATTTCTGAGTTAATTTTTAAAAGAATTTATACCCATTGTTTGCACACTTATGGTTTTTCTCATAATACCTACTTCCTTATTAAAGAAAGAAAAATAACTAAAACGATTTTGTTCAAATTATTGTATCGAATTATATTGTATCATCATTATTTTGTATCTAATTGTTTTGAGTTTGTTTTCTGGTTGGGAAGGCTCCGTAGCAGAACAATCTTGACATACAGAACACAACTTCCATATTATATTTTATGTAAAGAATTTCAGAATAGTCAAAACACCAAGGTCTGGAGATAGATAATATATTTTTGGAGTGGAGGCTTCCTTAAAAAGATGACAAACAAAGCTGTAACAAAATAAACTTAAGGGAACTACGCCTTCTTATATCAATTAAAAGTTGCTAATTTAGAGATGTGATTGTATTTCCAATACATTATAAACAAATGTTCTAAAATAGTGCAACAAAGGGGAAACTTTCCTGGACATAATTGGAAGACATAGGAATTGTTGGTTGTTCATTAAATAGATATTATTGGATTTAAATGAAGTCTGTATGTGCAAACAAAAACATAGACTGACCTAATTATCAAGCAGTGCTGTGTTAGAGCTGAAGAGACTCCGGTGCTTCCAGAACTGCTGTGGGTCAGCAGGAGAATGTGTGTGCTGCGTGCCTGATGTTGTATCACAAAAAGTGACAGAATTCTTTGAAAACCATTTGGATGGAGAAGTATTACAGAAGGGAGATGAGGAGACACTTGGACCAGAAACCAGGGCTGGACACTGAAGCTGGTACCGCAGTTGGATGGGGCCACCAGTGTGGTGAAGACTAGCATGCCTTCTCCTCAGCCCTCCGGCTGGGCACATTCTGTAGGCGGCAAACCAGAGCGAGGGCTTGACAGCGCCCTGCAGGGCCTCAGCCTCTGCTTGAAAACTTCTGACATTTTCCCCCTTTTCACTCAGCAGATGAGTGGAAAAAATTGACACATATTTCAAAAATACTTGGTAAAACTTGGTGTAATATCTCTTAAAGGATACTGAGCATTCAGTAAAAAAGATAGGGGAGTTGTCAAAATAAACTGACAAGCAAAGTAGAAAGAGAGGCATGGGTACATGGAGCAGGCTGACAGATTTCACAGATCAGGGACTGAATGAAAGAAGGTGAAGGGATTAGCCAAAGAACATGTAGGTATAACCCATGGACACAGACAACAGTGTGGTGATGGCCACTCTGGGAGGGGAAGTTGGGCTTGGAGGAGGAGGGCAAATGGGAAGAAAATGGGGATGTCTGCAACAGTCTGAATAACATTTTAAAAAAAGAGAAAGTTTTTGTCCCCATATTCTATACTTTAGCTAGCAAGCCAAAGAACCATATTGATATCACTGGGAATAATAATTTTAAAGCTCCATGACTTGAACCTTAGATAGGTGGAATGTTCTAGATATCAACATAGTGTCTTGGAGCCTGCAGACCTCCTTTGTGGTGACGTGAATGTCAGTGAGTGAGCAATGCAAGTCTTCGGAATGTGTAGCTAACTGCATCTCACTGTGATATGAAAGGTTCTAGCATGCTCTTCTTTTGATTTTTCCTAAATCTTTTTCCCAACAGATATCTGAGTTTAAATTCTATTAAAGATAAATGTTTTTAATTTAAAACTTTGATATATATGTAGATTTTCTCTTCTTGATTTTGGGAAGAAATAATTATTTTATAAATTTCAAATAATTATTATTGGTAGAAGTAATAATACTAATTAAAACTTACTAAACTGTAAGTTTCACAGACAATTCATAAAGTGAAGACATGATCCAATGTGGTCATTTCCTTTAAGAAATAATGACAAAAGTTAAAAAAAAACAGAGATTCATCAGGTCAAGCAAGATTATTTACAAACTGTTGTAAATGTATTTGTGAACTTGCTTTTTGGTGGTCTTTTCATTAAGAAAAATAAAGTGGTTGGGGTTTGGCATACCATGAAGATTATGTGTAAGTGCACATGGATTTGATCACCAAATCTCATAGTATTTGACAGTTTATATAAGTTTATGGATTCTTAACACATATAATGGGAACAAACGAGGGTGGCGGGACATACCTGACTCTTTGAAGTTAACATGAAGATAAATCCTGTCTTCCCACAAAACATTCCAGAACGGCCCTGTAAAGTGAAAAGTGTACAGAGAAGCCCATCTGAGTTTGAAAAGGAACACATTTTTTTTTCCTTGAACACTTACACATTAGACTCTAAACCATAAAAAGCTTAGAAGAAAACATAAGCAGCAAAACCTTGGACATCACTCATAGCAATATTTTTTTTCTGATATGTCTCCTCAAGCAAGAGAAACAAAAGAAAAAAATTAAGCAAGTAGGACTACATCAAAGTAAAAATTTTTGAACTACAAAGGAAACCACGAACAAAATGAAAAGACAACCCACTGAATGGGAGAACATATTTGCAGATACATCTAATAAAGAGTTAATACTCAGAATTTATAAAGAACTTATGAGGCTCAACACCAAACAAACAAACAAAAAAATAATCCAATTAAGAATGAACAATGAACAGATATTTCGCCAAAGAGGACATACACATGGCCAATAGACATATGAAAAGGTACTTACTCAGCATTGATAACCATCAGAGAGATGCAAATTAAAAACACAATGAGATACCACCTCACACCAGTCAGAATGACCATCAGCAATAAATCAACAACAAACAAGTGATGGTGAGGATGTGGAGAAAAGGGAACTCTAGTGCACTGTTGGTAGGAATGCAGACTGGTGCAGCCACTGCAGAAGGTGGAGTGAAATGACCTTAAAAAATTAAAAATAGAACCCTTTATGACTCAGTGATTTCACTTCTTGGAATTTATATGAAGAGACCCAAAACACAAATTTGAAAGAATAGGTTCATTGCAATATTATTTACAATAGCCAAAATTTGGAAGCAGCCCAAGTATCCATCAATAGATGAGTGGATAAGAAAGCCGTGGTATATTTATACAATGGAATACTACTTGGCCAAAAAACCCCGAAATCTTAACCTTTTGCGATAGCATGGATGGACCTGGAGAACATTATGTTAAGTGAAATAAGCCAGTCAGAGAAAGACAAATACCATATATTTTCACTCATATGTTGATTCTAATGAACAAACTGAAGTAAGAAGAAAAATGGAGACAGACTCATAGATAGAAAGCAGGCTGACAGCTACTTAGGGGGCAAGGTGGAGGGAAGAACTGAACAAAAAAAGAGAGAGAGAAAGATAAATTACTGTTACAGACAACAGTGTGGTGATTGCTGTGGAGGGGAGAGTGAGTGAGGGGAGGTGAAAGACGTTATGGGGGGAGAAAAGGTGATGGACATGGGGGGTTAGACACACAATACAGTGTACAGATGATGTGTTGTAGAATTGTGCACTTAGCCAGTGTCAATAAACAGGAAAGAAATATAAATAAAATACTTCTTAAAAATTAACCAAAATTACAATGATTTTCCCTCAACTTGATCTTTTAAATGTAGAATTCTTAATTCATAAGCAAGGGACTCAAATTTTGAATCACAGATATTTGATTGAGGCTTGTTGACTGAATGAGTGGATGAATTGAAGGAAACTTCGGAGACAGGAAAGCAAGGTGGTCTGGTGGATTACCATGTAGTATTCCTATCATGAATTTTAAGCAGTGACTGTAGCTCCAGTTCAAATATCTATTACTTCCACGTCAGTGGAAACTAGTATAAAAGTGTGAATAATGTAATTTGGATGGAAGATGGATGCTTTATTAGCTTTTGTTCTCATTACTTTTATTAATTTACTTTATTCACAGTTGTCATTATTTATACTGTTGACTTCATTGACCATTGTGTTTGCTTATGTTTTCTTCATTTGCCTTCTGACTGTGCTGACTTCAGACCCAGCACACTGCCACGTGACTCGTTCATCAGCTACTGCAGCAGGTCATGGTGCTGCGGTGAGGCCGCCGGTGGCAGCTGCCCCTGTCATGGCACCGTCTGGGTCATCACCTGGGTTAGAGGCTACTGTTATGTTCAGATGGACACTGCCTGTATTTCACTGACTTTTTATCTAAAAAATGTTAAGTCCCCATAACTCCTGAGATTCTAGGTTAAAATATTTTTTAAAAAATGCTAGGAGATACATAAATTTAGAGGGTGGTTATATGATGCACTCAAAGGCCTGCCTAATTATGAGGTAATTCCAAAGAATCCGTTGGGCCATTTCCCCTGAAAGGAAATTAGAAATAAATATCAAAAGTCATTGCTTGTTGAATGTAAGTTCCATGAGTTCACCTCTGTGTGTGCTATTCTTTTCAAGGAATAAAATTCAAAAAAGATGCCCCTCTTAGAGGCAGAGGGCTTTCAAGGTCCACATTTGCTTTGTGTCTTTAGGGTTCATTCCCAAGTTCTCTTCACTACCTTTTTCTCCGCAGCATTAGCATCGATCCAATCCAGACTGGGGCATGAGGTCCATATTTAAAAACTACCAACGCCTTTATTTGGACCCCCAATGTCTCTTTCCGACCTTCAGACCTGCTGCTGCAGAGAGAGCCCGTCTCTTTAAACCAGAGTCTGAGACCAACATCTGGCTCCCTGCAGAAGCATTTCTTTACAGGCTCCACAGCCAAGAAGACAGTAAATACCAAATCCAGGGGTGCTTTTCAGGACAAAATAACAGAGCCAGAGTCACAAACCTACCGTTTGTGCACATCCTCAAACAAATAGGGTTAACTTTGAAGGAGAGGCTAGTGACTCTTAAAAACTTCAGGTAAGAAGTAATTGTACCTGTGAATAAAACACAGACTAATCAAAAATTACGTGTTTAATTTTTCATAGGCTCTAGGCAATCCTTTTCACAATGGACGTTAAAAGACAAATACATCTATCTGCCTATTAAAATCAATATTATTATCCAAATGGACTTACAAATATTAAATACATTGTCGCATAAAATGTGAATAATGTTCTCTGGTTCTGACCTTTCTGAAGCAGAAGAAATGTTCATTAAATGTTTCTGGCTTATATCCAGATCTGAGCCAAGAGAAGTTGACTTATTTATAAACAAAAGTCCCAATAACTTTGCTTTTGCAAGATCATAAATTTCTATCATGAATCATTCTATATTGTCTGATATATTTTCTAAATTTAGGATGCAATTAATTATCTAAATCCTTGTATGTTTTGAGGCTTTTGCCCTTTGTTCTTCAATCTGTAAAAATAAAATAAGAATTCCCTAATCTGTAACACAATACAACATGATAGAAAACTCTTTGTTTTAGAAAATTACATGTCAGTACTGTGTAATCTATGGCACCAATTAACCAACAATGATAATTTTAAGTTTTAAAAGCCATGAAATTAGTTGCTATATTTTTAAAATGATGTTGATTTTTTTCATATTCTTTTGCAAGTTTTTCCTTACCTCCTTCTATAAGCCCCCCTTTTTACGGGTATAAAGCTATTTATAATGATAGATACCGCAGGAATTGGCAAACTGAAATCCAAGATAAAATGGCAGAACGACCCCTTAAGGAGAGAATGGATTTTATTCTTGGTGAATTCCAAATATATAAAAATAAAAGGTTTGCCAGTTGCCAGTGGGAAGTGAACATAATTACGACTTCACAGCTGCTTCTCCTCTAGGAAAAGGCAAAAGAGGGAAAAGAAAGGAAGTCATGATTTTTCTTGTACTGCACCTAGAAAGAATATGCACAAAGGGAATATATTTATGCCAGATATAAGAAGCCATAATCAAAGTAATACTTTAGGACAAAACTCATGCCAAGAAATTCAGAAATCTTCACTTGGCAGAATATAAATCAAAGATATACATCCATAGTGCTCTAGTAATTAGAGGGAAGTACGGAAAATTGAGATCCTCCGATACGTTCCCACCAACTTATTTCCCCTGACACTCAGAGTGGCCTTTCAGCAAAATCGCCGTCCTCCGCACTACTGGTTTGAAATGTGCAAAGTGACCCTGTTTACAGAAAAATTCAAAACTTGTCATGGCTGATTTCAAAGTGTGTGGTCTAAGGAAGGACATTCGGAAAGTTTTGCTTGGAATCTCGGAAATTAAACTTTTATGAGATCTATGAGATAGTCCAGGTTACTATTCATACCTGCGGGACTTATATATTGTTTAAACTACAATAGTTGTTGGCAATCTTTTGTGTAAATAATTAGATTGTAAATATTTTAGACTTTGTAGACAATGATCTCTGTCCCAACTATTCAATTCTGCTGTTGTCTTATGAGAACAGCCACAGACAATATGCAAACAAATGGTCAATGGAGCTGTATTCCAATAAAACTTTATTTACACAAACAGAAGTTGGATTTGGTATTAGGGCCATAGTTTGCAGATCTGTGATCTGGAAAAGTCCAGTCTAACAGTGGAATTGTAGTAGAAAAATGACTATGTGACTCTTTATTAGAAGTGATATCGATTTGATGCCATTAGGATTTTATGACTAATTTTTTAAATGGATATTATTTTCTGTCAGTTAGTGGTAGAGACATGGGTATCAGCAAAGAGCATTCCTTTATCAAAAACACTGCAAAAACACTTTGGTTATTTGCTACCTTATGAAATTACTCAATCAAGAAATTGAATATAGGCCCTCACCAGTATAGCTCAGTGGATTGACTGTGGGCCTACGAAACAGAGGATCAGGGTTTGATTCCCAGTCAGGGCACATGCCTGGGTTGCAGGCCAGTTCCCAGTGTGGGACACACGAGAGGCAACCATATACTTATATTTCTCTCCCTCTCCTCTTCGCTTCCCCTGTAAAGATAAATGAATAAAATCTTTAAAAAAGAAATTGAATATAGAAATTTATATTGAACCAAAAACTTCAATATTTTATCTTCACATTCTTAGCATCTGTAACTAATAGGAAGAAAATATAAGCATTCAATCTGATTTTAGTATAGATATATTGGGGCAGAGAGAAAGGAGATGTCAGCTGAATCAGAGTTAGTTGTGAATCCTCTTGAGAAAGCCTCATGAAAAAATAACCTTTTTAATCTGCCTCCTACATTCATAGGCTATCTCTACCTTCTGAAAAAATGTCAAATTATCTGAAGAAATGTCAAATTATCTTAGTGATAACTGTAGGTGAGTCCAGGGTGACATCTCTCCCAGTTCTTCCAGTAATCTGCTACTGACCTCTATCTGCCACTTAACTTCTATTTGATCTATTTCCCAATTTATAAAACAAAGGCGAACAAAAAGATGTCTGTAAAGTGGTTCAAACACTGGAGTGAAAGGCCCTCTGAAACCGGATAGCTGAGCTTCAAAGACTGAGGAGGACACTTCAGCTATTGAGACTACATTTTAAATCATGTAAGTGGGCACAGTGGTAATTGGGTAAAGGTCGTATTACTCAGCACTATTCCAGAGGCTCAAATAGATAAGGGCTACATAAAAGTTTCATATATTCAAGTTAAACCATTTAATTAAAATAATATGAGAAAAATATATAAAAGAATGATTTTTAAATGAAAGTTGGGATGTTAACATAGGCATAAATTCACCTGGGCATTTTTCAAAGATGATTATATCTATATATCTATATATTTATATATCTATATATTACATCTAAAAAGAAGATGCACAAAGGGAATATATTTCTGCCAGATATAAGAGGCCACAATCAAAGTAATACTGTAGGACCAAACTCTATGTGTCTCTCTATATATCTCTATCTATGTTTATATATATACACACACACATATATATGTACATATATATATGTATATATATGAGGTACTCCACCTTTTATTTTTTTACTGTGGTTTCCGCCCTTTTTTTCTTTACTTCATTTTCTTCATGTTATCCTCCTTTGTTTGGGAGACCAAACCTTGAATATTTTTAGTAATCTTGGCACTGCTGTAAAACTACGGTGACTGCAGCAGCAGAAGGCAGTGGGATTGTGCTGACTCAGTGTCAGAATACAGGTCTGTATCATCTGCTTTCTCTGACCTGTGGGTGCCCCAGAAATAAAGGAGATGCCAAGAGCGTGCAAGAGTTCTTTGGGAGGTTAAATATGATATTGAATGAGAAAGGGTTAAATAGTTATAGGTGTTCAGTAGTCGATGCTTGAATCCACCCTGAGTGTAAGTGAAGAATGCTGATTGAGATGCTCAGACTTGGTAATTTCTTTAATAGGAAAAAGAGAAGAAACAAGTAATTTTACTTTTCTGAACAAGAGGAGTGTTAGCCTTGGGACATGACCATATTTATTGTCTTAATGTTCTTACTGCAAGATATTTAACGCCCCTGTCCCCATCCAAAGATGCACTGTGCCATGGTCAAGGTGAAGGTTAAGTACCTCCTAAAGGGTTGATGCCAAATCTGGATGTTAATTTAAAGCATCTGTGAACTTAAATGGCATTGAATTATATTGGCTTTAAAGAAGTTGTAGATACACTTGTAAATATACCAGCATATCCTAACTCTTTCTAAGCATCTGCTTAGAAGTGGGGAAATGGTGAGAATGGGGAATTTTATAAATTAAAATATTAATTTTAATTAATATTAAAATTAATATTAATAATGTAATGATGAAAAGAACACACATATGTGCACATACACACCATGGTTCAGTCATGTGGAGCCATGGCAAAACAGTCACGAGGGGCTTCCTGTGCCTCCACAGTGAGAGGGACACGAAGGTAGCATGCCTTGGGCAGTTTAGGACAGACAGGCCCAGTGACAGGCCAACTGGAGACCCTCATCGTTGTTTGGCTCTAGATGAGTTTCTATACGTAAGAGTTGTGCATAGGACATTAGGGGGCAGAATCAACAGGGAGTCCCTTTGCGCCATGCTTGGAGGGGCGTGTTGTTTATGAGTGGTCAAAGGGGAAAAGGAGAGAATAATATTTAAAAGATTATTTAGGCATATGGCACAACTGTGGGAGAAGTATTAAGGTTTAATTCCCATTAAATAGATGGTAAAAATGGAAAAGTGAGGAAAGGTGGTGTCAAGGCTCACAACTGATTCAGGGTGAACACAAAGGAAAGCTTAAACTAAAGAATTTATGAATGATTTCCCCCCTGCTTATTTTGACGCTATTATGACTAAAATGAGATTACTTCTGAGAGTCTATTCTTACTGCTCTCAAACAGAAACGCAGAATTGATAGTCTGAGGGAAATATCCCAGCTACGTGCATTAATAGCACCCATTTATTGGGCTCTTAGTGTGTGCACAGTTATTAACCAAAGAATTTCATGTACAAAGTTTTTCTCTTTACAATAAATGTATGATGTTAGTAATATCATTGTCTCCATTTTTAGATAAAGACACAAATAAAACTTGGAAAATCAAATATTACATAATCAATAGGAGAAAGAGCCTGGATTGAGAGCCAGGGCTGCCTGACTCAGGCCTCATCCTGTCTGATAGGAATGCTCAGGCAGGAATGAGGAACAGCAAGTCTGGTGAAAGCAGAGGGGAGTGAGTACAAGATGGATCTACTGGTGCCCACAGTAGCCTCTGGGACATTGGATGCGCGATTCCTAGATTGGAAAATGCCCAGACCCAGGAATATGCTAGTGTGATTAAAACTCTTCAGTACTGCAAGAGAATGTAGGTCTGTACTACCCACAAATTTGAAGATGAGAGGATTATCTCCATGGCCCATTAAAGCACGGCTCCACCCCTACTCTGTCATGCTCTAGCTGCAGGAAGAAACTTTCAAAGGAAGAATTCAAAGCATACAGGATGAGCATGAATTTCCCCTTGACTCACAGAAAGGTAAAAGAAACCTGACTTATAGTCACAGGAAACAGGAAGTCTCCTCCATGGTCTTTTGATTTTTTTGTTGCCGTGAGGAGGCCCACACATCATCGCTTTGCCACTTCAGGCCATTAAACCCACTTGCTCCTTTATATATCTGCTAAACATAGATGCTGAAATGAAGAAATACAGCTTAAATAAGACACCAATAACAGCTTGCAGGAAATATTAAAGACCAATTCTGTGGGAGGTTAGGAGTCATGCCTTTTCCAGTGTGAACTTTAAAGGTGCTCTCTTTGATCGGCCACAGGGTCACGTTACAACACGTATGAAATCAGAAATTTTGAGGACTATTGAGCACAAAATTTTCACAATGGATCAGCTAGAGGTTATTACACAGAGAGAATGCTAAAGTCTCAGTATACTGAGAAGGCGGAGGAAGTTCATGAGTGTTTCTACTCCATGCCCTGGCAGGCCACACATAACATATTTTTGTGTCTTTTCTGTCTCTTGGTTGTGTGGGCTGTGCCTGAGCTTCTGAAAGGAGAGACCTACAGAAATGCCGCAAACTTGGAGGTTTACTGAGCCAAGTCTACCAAACAGACCAGAACCACAGGAGCAGGAATTTCCTTTCCAAAGGCAGGTAATGATGAGTCCTGACATTGTCCAATTGCTCATCAGTTCAAGTTTCAGGGAGTCAGTATGCATGGTGGTTAAGCTGAAGAGTTTTGGAGATAAATAGAGATAATAGAGATGGATTTCATTCCTGACTCTACATGGGTTGATTATGTGACCATTGGAGAACCACTTCATCTTTGTATAAGGGACAGTCCTATTTTGTAAAGTGGGATTTATATTAGTATTTCCTGTGTAGGATTACCAGGAAGATCTCATACTTAATGCAGTGACTGGGCCATAGTCAGTGGCTCGTTCATGAAGGTTATAGCTGTAGAGCAGCTCATTACATGCACAGCACTGTTCAGAGTACTGGGGTCCATGGAGAAGTGAAAAGCAGGTGTTTTGCTCTCAGAATGCATCCAGTCTAGGTTGACTGACAAGAAAAGTACATACACAGAAAAATTAAATACCATAAGGTAGTATACAACAAGATGTTAATAGTTCCCCATTGATGATAATTGTTTTACTCATTTATTCACTCATTCGTAAAACACGCACTAAATACTTCCTATGTTGAAGCACTGTACTAAGCACAAAGAAAGGTAACGGAGTTTAATTTTCATAGTTTGCATTACATGGAAAGTACTAGTGCTACTTCTGCTTTTACTCATGGCAAACTGAGACTCAGAGACAAAACATATCTACTCAAGTTCTGCAAGTTGCAACAAAAAGGATGGGGATGGGCAAAATGGGTAAAGGGAATCAAAAGGCACACACTTCCTCTTATTAAATAATTTAGTCACGGGGATGTGATGTACAGCATACTAACTATAATTAATGCTATAATTGTATATTTGGAAGTTGCTAAGAGAGTAGAACTTAAAAGTTCTCATCATAAGAAACATTTTTAAAATATTTTATTTATTAATTTTTAGAGAGAGGGGAAGGGAAGGAGAAAGAGTGGGAGAGAAACATCAATGTGTGGTTGCCTCTCATGTGTCCCCTACTAGGGACCTGGCCTGCATCCCAGGCACGTGCCCTGACTGAGAATCGAACCAGCGACCCTTTGCTTCACAGGCCTGAACTCAATCCACCAAGGTACACCAGCCAGGGAGAAAGAAACATTTTTAACTGTATGGGGTGAGAGATGTTAACCAGACTTAGTACAGTGATCACTTCACATTACATGCATATTTTGAATCATTATTTTGTACACCTGAAATTAATATAGTGTTATGTGTCATTTATATCTCAATAAACTCTTTTGTTTCAAACCCAGGCCTGTGTGACCCCATGTTCATGACGTTGGAGAGCTGTCGTTAAAAGCATGGACCTAGAGCTAGAGGAACCGGGTTTAGAACTGGACTCTGCTCTTCACGAGCTCTGTGGCAGCACACAAGGTACCCCACATCCAGGAGCCAGAGTTTCCTTCTCTGTAAATTAAAGATTAAATGTTAGTATCTACTTCATGTGGTTTTGTGAGGATTAAATTAGTTCGTACAATACAATTACAAATTTATCTAAGTGTCCTGCACACTATAAGCATGGTATATATAAGCTCTATTATTTTAATAATGAGCACTGTAATTATTATTATCATAACTGAGTTATGGCATTTATATAGAACATTTTTTGGTACATAGTAAGTACATACTCAACAGTCACCTATTATATCATTATTATTTGTCTGATAGGTTATATACTATACTTGAATAGTGTACCTGTCTTTTATCACTTCCTCACCTGCTATGGTATCACAATACACCCATTCTCTAAATTAATATCTTTGTTAACTTTAAGAGACAATCACAGGAATTCTAGGATTAGAACAGATTTACATTTAATTCTAAATCATGGTTTTTTAATGAAAATTAATGCATGGTTCCATATACACTACTGTAGCATATAGTACGTATTCAATAAATGTTGGTTATTGTTAGTGTGAGTTCATTTATCTTGTTTTAACATATCAGTCAGTGAGTCTTACAAATCTCTGGGCTCTAGGCTTTTCTGTAGGTGCAGACTCTTCTGCATCTTGTTGGTGGTGCCTTTGACACTTTTGCTAGACTAAAATCATCATCGGAGTTTTCTACTTTTTGCCATGTCAGAAAATTCTGCCTGGTGGTCAAGGTCTCCCTTACACCAGCTCTATTTTGTCTGACTCATTTCATTTCCCATAGAGCCTTCATTCTAATCAAGGTACTCTCCCTGTTTTCTTATAATAACTCCTATACTCTGTTGATTTTTGCACTGCATTTGTGTGCCTTCCCATTTCTCACCTGGGAGCATTCCATTTTACCCTCTGCTGACTCAAGTCTGTCTATGTTTCAAGGACAAAGTCATGCCCTACCTCTCACTTGTAGCCTGCTGTGATTACAGGCATCCTTACGAAACATTCTATTCTCGGAAGCCCTAGAACCTTGAACCCTCTTGCCTAATACAGTGCGTGATGCACAGTAACATTATAAAGAGGATAAGTTATGACCTCTTAGAATTTGAATTCGAAACTTGACTCTGCGTCATCTTAGCTATGAGGTCATAGGGCTCATATTTTTCACCTGTAAAGAGAACACATGAGCAACTTATCGCATCCATTTAGTTTTGAGTATTAAATGACATAAACCACAAAAGGCACTTAGCATAGGTGTGTGATAATTACTGATCTTAGGATGTAGTTGTTACCGTAGGAACTCAGCACACGTTTGTTAAATAAAGCAAACTATTATATGTGTTTCCACTGAACTTTATAGAGTGTGTGTTTAGAACAAATATTCAAACAGACAACGCTTGATAATCCAATGAGGACATGCATTTGTGTTTTTTGTTAGGATGTTGTCAGAGTCCTCAGTGTCCTGACATGTGCATTGGATGGCATAAAGGCTTTTCTCATCTTATTCGGGGTTTGTACCTCCCCCACGGATCCTGGTTGCTGACCACCACTGAACAGTACAGAATGAGGAAGAGCAATAGAGGGTTTCAGGTCACTGTAGATTAAACGCTCAAAGACCCAGGCTTTCCCATATTGAGGATAGAGAATACTTTGGGGGAAAGTTTTTAAGAAAGTTGAAGCAATTTTCTTTTTAGAAATCATAAAGCAGCCAGTGATTTATAATCCGGAGGCATAATAGTCAGAAAAGTTTCTCTCCCTGCCTATGAAAGCAAGGGCTGCCTCGTAAGGCCTTCTAATGTAGTCAGAGCTTCAAAGGGGTTAACAGCGCTTTTTCCCGAACTACCTGCTATGCTTTCTTCCAGAGGCACTTCTGCTCTTTTCTGATTCTTTTGGGCTTGAAAATTATTTTTTTCCACCGTTCTTATTTTTCCTCTCCAGCCTTCTCTTTATTTCTTTTCCTCTCTAGTGGTCTGGCTTTGCTGCTGACCCCGATAGACCCTCTCAAGGGTGCTTAGCAGAGCTGTTGTCTCAGGCTCAGGTTTTGTCCCTGTCCTCTGACTGGTAAGAGAACAAAGGACAAAAGGCTATCTCTCCAAGTAACAATATCTCTTTATTGAAGCTTTGTTCTGCTGCTTTGGGTCTTTTTATCTCTGATTCAGTGGCCTTGCACTTGAACAACTTTCCTATTTCTCTTCTTGCCCTTACCTCCCAACTTCTAGAATGAGTAGGTGAGAGGTATTATTTCTGGTTTCTCACTTTCAGTAAGTCCTTCAACACAATTGACTAAGAAATTGGGGGAATATGGGAAGATGGAAGAATCAAACCAACACCAATGTTCATATCTAGGTTCCTGCTTGGTGGCCTAAGATCCGGGTCCTGCACTGTGCCTCTTAAAGCTTCTAAGACTAGCCAAACCTCCAGAGCTTTTAGGGCTGGACCAGCTGGGGAAGAAACTGGGACTGCCAAACATCCTTCCTTCTCACCAGCCCCTTCCTAATGGAACCTAGAAGCAGTTTGGGAGGGCTACACAAAGGGGTGATTGAAATTCAAGTTTTCACTTTATTTACCACCCACAGTACTCTTTGTGGCTGCAGCATTCTGTTTCTACTTCTTACTGCTTTGTTAGTCCTAGAGCACGCCTAACACTGGCTCACCATGCAATTCCTACTTTCCATTTGTGGTGGTCACTACCTTAATTTAAGTGATCACCATTTCTTGACTGAAGTATTCTAATACAAGTATTAGTTTCCAAGGGTGGTCATTGAAAAAAAAAACATGAGCTGGGTGACTTAAAACAGCAGGTATTTATTCTCTCACAGTTATGGAAGTTAGACGTTAGAAATCCAGGCATTGGCAAGGCCCTGCTTCCTCTAAAGGGTCTAGGAGAGAATGTGTTTCATGCCTTTCTATTATTTTCTGATGTTAATGGCAATCTTTGCATTTCCTTGGCTTGCATCTGCAGAACTCCAATTCCTGCCTCTGTTTTCACATGTCATTCTCCTCCCTGTGCCTCTACCTTCAACCTTTTGTGTAAGAACCATAGTCATATTGAATTAGGGTTCATCTTAATGATCTCATCTTAATTACATCCAGAAAAGTCCTGTTTCCAAATCAGGTCACATTTGTAGGTACTGGAGTTTAGGGCTTCAACACCCCTCTCTGGAGGACATGATTCAACTCATAAGCATCAGTGTCCCCATGGATCTCTCCGGAACCAGTGTTTCCTTTCTCTAAGCCATCCTCCTTGTACAGTGACTAGTCAGCCGTCTAGAACACATATCAGAGCATTTAAAGTTGAATTTTTAAAAACCTGCCAGTTCAACATTCATTTTAGGTAAAATATTTAAAACTGCATTTCAGGCCCTCCTCACTCTAGATTCCATGTTCCCTTTCCCTTTTTTCTCACTGTCTCTTTTATAAACCCTGTAGACATATTGTTAGGACTGTTAGGACATCCAAGCCCTTGGATATTTTCTTATTTTTTCTCATCCAAGACCCATTTTCTCTTAAAAATGAACCAATCCATTCTAAGATGGATTTGTTTAAGATGCTCATTCCTTAGCTTTTTGGGTTTGTTTTTGGCTTCTACAGACGATCTTACATTGTGTCATTATCTTATTCATTCTGAATTTCCCAATGCCTGGCACCTATTATCTGTAAATAAATATTGTTGAAAAACTATTCCAGAGAAGAATATACTAGTGCTAATTTTGCAAATCTTATTTTAAATTGTGCTTTTCATGAGTTGTAGAAACTTGGTAGAAATTTGTTAACATAGCTATCTCATTCAGATGTTTTTAGCATAGTAGTTAAGAAACCAATCTGTTTCAAATAAAAGTTATATGATATTGAGTACCTTATTTAAATTTGCTACTTTTCAATATCTTTGAGTTTCTAATTTATAGAGTTATTGTTAAAATAACATTTTAAAATTAGAATAGTGACTGATACAAAGTATATAGTTAATACTTGTTGGCTGTTATCTTTATAACTATTATTACTTTTATTCTTATTAGTCATGTGTTAAACCAGAATTATATAATGTGTTGTTCTGATGTATTGCAAAATAACCTTTTTCCCCACCAGAGATTGAACCAAAGATAAATATAGTGATCAGATTGACAAAAGTTAAACATTAAGCTTTATTTCTGTTTTTTATTTTATTTTATTTTTTTAAAGATTTTATTTATTTATTTATTTTTAGAGGGGAAGGAGAGAGGGAGAGAAACATCAATGTATGGTTGCCTTTTGTGCATCCCCTGCTGGTAGTTGGCCTGCAAGGAACCGGTTTGCAACCCAGGCATGTGCCCTGACTGGGAATCGAACCACGATCATCTGGTTCACAGGCCCGCGCTAAATCCACTGAGCTACACCAGCCAGGGCTTAAGCTTTATTTCTGATAAAATTGTCAGAGAACATGGCCGAAGTATTGGGCTAAAAGGGCCTCCCATTACTTTATCTCAGAACTGAGCTTTGAACCCAGTCTCTGACACAGCTGAGAGCATGACCTCTCTGCAGACATCTAGTTGCAAAGAAGAGAGCCATGTGTGCAGAATTCCTTCCAAGCTCTTCAGTCAGATATGTCAACTCTCCTGTCTGCCCTGTACTCTTCCCACCATTGTCTCAAAATATGAGTGAGACTGAAGAGAGAGACCCAGGGACCTATTCTACATAGAAGTAATGGAAAAGGGGAAGAATGAGTATATCCCAATGTATAACTGACCTCTTCATTCCACATGATTTGCATATGTTATTCTAATCTTTAAAACAAATCTGTGACATAAATGCAATTATCATCCTTATTTTAAAGATGATATGGAGGCATAGTTAGATATATTTTGCCCCTGGCACAACCAAAAGGACAACAACAAATTTAAAAACAAAAAAATAACCAGATCTGCCAGAAAACCAAACTGTATGGAAGTCCGACAACCAAGGAGTTAAAGAAGAAACATTTGTCCAGACCGGTAGGAAGGGCTGAGATGATCAGTCAGGGTGGAGAGGGCTCACAGCAAGGCAGAGACTGGTGGAGCAGGCAGTCCTACTTTTGTGTGCAGATAAACATGGAGGAACAACTGAGGAGTGAGACAGACCATGCAACCCAGGGTTACAACTTGGGGAAATAAAGCCTCAAAACCTCTGAAAAAACCCGTGGGGGTTGAGGTAGTGAAAGAAACTTCCAGCCTCACAGGAGAGCTACTTGGAGAGACCCACAGAGTCCTAGAATGTACACCAACATACCCTCCCAGGGAATCAGCACCAGAAAGGCCCAATTTGCTTGTGGGTAGCAGGGGGAAGTGACTAAAATCTGGCCAAGAACTGAGCAAGCATTGTTACCTTTCTGACCCCTCACCCCCATACAGCACCACAATGCAGCAATGTGGGTTGCCCTGCCTTAGTGAATACCTAAGGGTCTGCCTTTTACAATGTAAAAATATGGTCAAAATGAAAGAACAGATCAAAGCTTGATAAAATCACAACTAAGTGATGAAGAGATAGCCAACCTACCAGATACACAGTTCAAACACTGGTAATCAGGACACTCACAGAAATGGTTGAGTATAGTTGCAAACTAGAGAAAAAAGTGAAGACTATGCAAAGTGAAATAAAGAGGACCAACAGTGAAGGGAAAGAAACTGGGATTCAAACCAATGGTTTGGAGCAGAAGGAAGAAATAAACATTCAACCAGAACAGAATGAAGAATCAAGAATTCAAAAAAATGAGGAGAGGCTTAGGAACCTCCAGGACAACTTTAAACATTCCAACATTTGAATCATAGAGGGGCCAAAAGGAGAAAAGGAAGTGCAAGAAATTAAAAACTTATTTGAAAAATAGTTAAAACTTCCCCAATCTGACAAAGGAAATAGGGTTTCAGGAAGTCCAGAAAGCTCAGAGAGTCCCAAAGAATTTGTACCCAAGGGAGCACACAACAAGGCACCTCATAATTATATTACCCAAGTTTAAAGATAAGGAGAAAACCTTAAAAGCAGAAAGAGAAGAGGAGACAGTTACCTACAAAGGAGTTCCCATAAGACTATCAGCTGATTTCTCAAAAGAAACCTTGCAGGCAAGAAGGGGCTGGAAAGAAGTATTCAAAGTCATAAAAGGCAAAGATCTATGTCCAAGATGACTCTATCCAGCAAAGCTATCATTTATAATGGAGAGGCAGATAAAGTGCTTCCCAGATAAGGTCAAGTTAAAGGAGTTCATCATCACCAAGCCCTTATTATATGAAATGTTAAAAGAACTCATCTAAGAAAAAGAACATTAAAAATACAAACAGTAAAATGACAATGAACACAACTATCAACAACCAAACCCCCCAAAACAAAAGCAAAAACAAAATGAATCAAGCAAAAAACTAGAACAGGGACCGATTTACAGAAATGGTGATCACATGGAGGATTATCAATGGGGAAGGGAGAGGGGGAAAATGGGGGAAAAGGTACAGGGAATAAAAAGCATGAATGTTAGGTACAAAAGAGACAGGGGGTTAAGAATAGTATGGGAAATGGAGAAGCCAAAGAACTTATATGTATGGACATGGACAAAGGTGGAGGAGATGGTGTGGGGGTGTACAGGGCAGAGGGAAATAAAGGAGAGCAAAAATGAGACAACTGTAGTAGCATAATCAATAAAATACATTTAAAAATAAAGATGAAGAATCTATGGCCCTAAAAAGTTAATTAACTTACCTAAAATAACCTCACAGTAAATAAAAGAGTCATAAATTGAATCCAAGTTCCTGTATGATGGCATATCAACTCTTTTCCCTCCAAAAAAACTAATAATATTAAATTATCTCTATATATCTATAGATGAAAAAATTTTATTTCTCTTAATTTTTAAGTTTGCTTTTTTTATAATGACAAGAAAAAAATATTCCTTAAAAATGATTGCCTCCCCTTAAGTTCTATGTAGGATATTAGTAGGTCCATGCAAATGCATACTAAAATATACAATGGACCACAGGTAATATCCAATGTGGCATTTTTAGCTTGCGTGTCACGGTAGCAAATTAGAAAAAGTGTGGCCCTTTGCAGCTAAGGGAAGTGTTTTTCTCCTGAATTCTCTTTCTGCATTCTGTTTTATACTACTTATTGGTCCTCGACTGTATTTCATGACACTCTCTATTGTATGGCATACCTCTTGGGTCATTTCCTTGCAGAATATTTTGTGATGAGAACATTTGCTCAGTGTTCATCTAAGAAAAAAGTATTCCTTTGTTGTGTTTCTAGTCCTAGGTTACCCTTTTTCGGATTGTAGGTCTTCTGGAGTCTGTTAGCCAACCGCTGTCCCATGAATAGCTTTGGACCCCTTTCCCTGTGCTTTTTGTACCCTAGCCTCCTTGTTTTCATTTTCTCTCTTGGCTCAACTGTAAGTAACATAGACATTAGAATTTTATCTGTCTTGCTCACTGCTTTACCCCTTGTGCCTAAACCAAGAGTCCAGCCTAAATTATTTATCAATAAAGATGTGTTGAATGAGGATGAAATGATGTTGATGATAATGAAATCATCCCTTAGCTTTTAGATAAGATTAAGATAATTTCCAGCCCTGGCTGGTGTAGCTCAGTGGATTGAGCGCGGGCCTGCAAACCAGAGTATCGTGGTTCGATTCTCAGTCAGGGCACATGCCTGGGTTGCAGGCCAGTTCCCAGCAGGGGACTCATGAGAGGCAACCATACATTGATGTTTCTCTCCCTCTGTCCTTCCCTTCCCCTCTAAAGATAAATAAATAAAATCTTTTAAAAAAGATAACTTCCAGTCTGAAGAAAATCTTGTTGAAGCTATTAATATAATTGTCATTTTGTATCACATGACCAGATTTCTGTCACAGCTCTTGTAGCCAAAATTTTGCTTTTTAATTCTTTTTCTACTTAATTTTCTATTGGCTAGAGATATATTGTATATCATTATATTTAATTACTTTGGGGAATGCAACATATCATTGCCTCTCTCAAACCACCTCTAAAATTAAAGTGTTGAATTTACTTTACAATCCAGGTGAGCCCTATGAGACAGAATCAGAGAATGGTTGACTCCAAGTGGGGTGCTGGGTTTTGGTGTCATAACTGAAACTTGCTTCTTTTAACAGTGCTGTGTCATAGTTGCTCTCCTGTGATAGGAAATTAATAATAGCCACCCACATTACATTATTTCACATGACTCTGAAAGGCATTGTACATGGACCAATAGAATACAGTCTTGACATGTGTGCTTATGAGACAGTGACTGTAAATGCTCATGCATAGCTCCATGCTTGGCATTGACTGGATTCTTCACAAATGGTAAATCTACATAATAATAAAAATTATGAAAACAACTTTATAACAATAATAATAATGGATGGTGACAATCCTCCTGAACAGGTTAATGTGCCTTTTGAGGCTCTGAATATAATTTATAAATATTACAAGAAAAATCTTTGAAAAAATTTTGCATATCCATGTGAATAATCCTACAGAGTAGATTTTCGAGAGAAAAAGTTACACTCACATTGAAAATAAGATTCAGAGTCTCACTTCATCAGCCCTTAACATGGGGCTCATTTTGGTTTTCTCCAAAGAAAGAGGAGGCAGGGACTGAAAATTTTGTCTTACAGCCTCTTTCTCCCTCTTTCTTCTTTGATGTACATTCGTTCCCATGGAAACCACATTGGGATGGCTTAAGAGTGACATCCACAAATATAGTGTAAGGTCCTTTTTATCTAATGCTTTGAAATTTAAACCATGGTTTGTGATATATAGTGAACCATTCTTAACATATTCTGAAGGACTATGAAAAGACAATATTCTGAAAGTGAATACAACATGCATGACTGCATTATGCCATTTCAACATTGCTCTGTTCATAGAAAAATAGAAGGGGTTTCATTTCCCCAGTTTGCCTTTCGGAATCCCAGCAATGCAGCTGGTTTCCTTAATATGGAGGGGAAAGAAGCCCCTCTTTCTGGCCCTTTCCTTATTATTGCCAGTAGCTAGCTGTCCACCAGGTAAGGGACAAGTGTTCAAGGCTCTGAATGATGCAATAAGTAATTGCATAATTGCATTGTGATAAGGCTGCATGGGTTTTCTTGCTTTGCACTGTTTCTACCATAACACCTGGCCTGCCATTATTAGGGCACCGTTGTGGTTTCCTTTGTTAATTTGCCAGTGCTTCACCTATAAATTCCTGATGCATTTAAAGGGAGATATGTTTCTAAGTAGGAAAACTATAGCTCTGTGATAAAAAATGAGGGTTAGTGGAATATGATCATTTTAGGCTTTAAGGCATTTTTCAGAGAAGAAAAGTTGAGATGCTGAGTTAGGAGGCCCTGATTCAGAGCACAGTGAAGTTTTAGAAGGGGGAAACAGGAAAAGAAGACAATGAAGAAGAAAGTGGTTAGCACTTAATTACATGTTTGGAACTCTACATATTTGCATTGCATACACGAATTAGTTATCCCATAAAACTATGTTTATAATGATCTTTGTTCTCCTTACAGTTTTTTATGTAGAAAGTTGTAAAAGTGTCCATCTCTTGTCTAATGTAATAGTTAAATATGGGTCAAATGGCTATCTCTATTTTACAATCACCATCTGGAATATTTGGCAGTGGGAGAGAGGGCCGGAGTCTGCACAAGGGCTCCTGGACGTGCCTCAACTTGGAAATGACATGCATCACCTCTACTCAGGCTACCTGGGCCCTAACCTAGCTGCAAGGTTAGTCTGAGAGGTGTCAGCAAGCATTTGATAACCGGTGCACACTAACTCTCCTCCACATTGGAAGTATGTTTAATAAATCTCACTGCTCAAAACTGACAATAAAAAAGAGAATTATAAAACAAGCACATTTCCAAGAAATGGCAAATGCTGTATTTCTGATAATATTCTTGTTTGATCTGCTGTTCTAACACTGTTAATTTTATCTCCATGGAGAAAAAGGACAATACATTCTTCATTAATATAATGTCACATTGTCTCACATCTTCTGCCCACAGAGTTAAACTTTAAGAGGTGTATAAATAAGCGACTTAGCATATGTGACCTCCTGACCGTGAAGTGTTAAATTCCACGGACTATATTACTCTACCACTTTTATTTGTCTGTGAGAAATCACTTGATTTATGCCTGATCCCAGAAACAATAAAAATGTGCAGTTATGCCAACTTGAGTGACTGGAACCCGTCACATAAAAATTTTAGTTGCCCTTAAAAACTACAAATAAAAGTAACCTTTGATTAAGGATAATACAGTCTACATTGTACTTATATCAATGTTCAGACACCAAACATATCCAAATAAATTAATTGTAATGCAGTACAATGTAACACAGCCTTCAGAGAGAAGGGTCCTCTGCACAGTGAAAAAGAAAGTTTCTTATTTGCAGAGGAGTTATAACAGAAAATCAGTCTAGACAGAAAGGAGCTAAACCAGCTTAGACAAGGTAGGTTAACAGAAATATTCTCTGGAGCAAGGTCTGAAGTTTCTCAAGGTTGGCTTGTTTATACTGATCATTCATTCTTCTTACAGGCTTTAAAACTTCAGACGGCGTCCAGCAGTATTATAAACCAAAATGCCAAACTAACCCACAGGATTGTTGGAAGGGAATTCCCAGTTAAGTTTTCAGACTCTAGAGGCTGGGATCATTCCAAACTGATTCTCAGCTCTTAGATATTTTAGGCAGGTCCACACTGAGGCAGTGTGAGACTCAAAAGCAACCTGGAGAATTTCCATCTCATTAGCACTTCATTTACAGTGTATCTATGTCAAGCCTCAGCCTTGGGGTTCTGGAATTAGCTTAAACAGGAGGGAAATAAAATCTACTCTAGTTAATACGAAGCCGAGTGCAGATCCTGTTGTGCATAGTCAACAGCTGAAGCATGCTCACCTTACCTTTGAACTTAGACCACTCTGAGTGTTCAGAGGATGAAATATTTCTTTTAAAATTTTGTGCATTTATTTCTTTGTCATTAAACATCTTATATTTGCATTCTGGTTCATTTTTCAAACTGGATTTTTTAGATAAAACTGACATACAGCATTTTAGTCTCAGTGTAAAAATGATATGTATGAGGCTTGTCCAGAAAAAGTACAGCCATTGTTAATAGAACGAGAACAGTTTCTGCAATGTTGATGGAATCTGGTGGCCAAGGAGAGTGGACTAGAATGTGCATGTGGTAACAATGATGACTTCACTGTACTACTCAGCGGGGGGTTATAGACCATGTTGAATGTGTGTGTACTGTGTGGCCGCCACATTCAAATTGACTGAGCAAACAGAGCAACGTATCTGCATCAAATTTTGTCTTAAGCTTGGACGTTCCTCCACAGAAACCTTTCAGAAGGCCACAGCTATGGGCAACTGGTGATTGGCAGCTTCATCATGACAAAGTGCCTGCGCAGGCAGCACATCTCATTCAGAGTTGAAACATCAAACCATCCAGGTGACTCAGTCCCCCTACAGCCCAGATTTGGTGCCCTGCAACGTCTTGCTTTTCCCAAAACTAAAATCACTTTTGAAAGGGAAGAGATTTCAGACCATCGATGAGATTTGGGAAAATACGATGGGGCAGCTGATGGTGATTGGGAGAACTGTGTGAGGTCCCAAAGTGAGTACTTTGAAGGGGACTGAGGCGTCATTGTCCTATATACAATGTTTCTTGTATCTTCTTCAATAAAGGTTTCTGTTTTCATAGTTCATGGCTGGATACCTTCTGGACAGACCATACCTATCTACCTATCTATATATATAAAATAGATGATCACCATGATACATCTGTTACCGAACAAAAAGGGGGTTTGGCTGCCTGCCACCCTGAAATCCAAATTCATGAGGCAGGTGCTGGTGAAAAAAAGGAAGGAGGTTTTATTCAGGAGCTGCAGTGCTATGCAATCTGGAAGCACGGTGGACTTCCTATCTCAAATCCCATCTCCTCAGCAAAATCATGGAAAAGCCAGTGTCCAAAGTTCCTGCTCTCATTGAAAGCATAGGCCTTTGAATCCTGTAGGCATCTGCTAAGTGGTCATCCAGGTAGCTTATCTCATTCCCAGTCGCTGTCCATTTCAGGATCCCTCCTGGAGCTTGCTTGTGGAGTCTGTGTGGCCATGGGCCATGCGGCTGCTAGGGCCACAAGGTCGCATACTCCTGGTCTAGACAGTGTGGGAATGCAGTGATGAATGCATAACCAGGTGGGCAAGAGAGCAAGAGAGGCTTCCTCCAGGAAGCCACATGGCTACTAAGGCTATGTGGCCCATGGAGAAAACAAGAGTCCACAGGAGGTCTGAGTGTAGGTCAGGAGCCATGAGAGCTTTCTTTGTTCCCATGGGTTTACATTAGCTAGGGTGTGGGATGGACCTGCCACTTTCTCCAAATGACCAATCAACTTCCCAAACTTTTGTGCATTTCTGGTGGGTCCAACTCCCATCTAATCCCTCCTTACCCCAGGCTACACCGACAGGCCTCTTTAGTCACACCTCCTCCTGTTGCCTTTTGACTTCTATGGTGCATGGGCCTGCCTTTTCTTAGTCCCAACCCCAATCTGGTACCTGAGGAGGCTTTTCTCATGGTCAGTGTAGGAACCTGCCCCTGCTGCCATTGTGGCCACAGAGGAGACTCCTGGGACTCCTACCAACCAACCACCTACCAGTAACAAGTTTGGTTAAGATCCATTGCCATACACAATAAACCTAATGACAATTTATTTTCTAGTGATGAGAACTTTTAAGATCTACTTATTCTCTTAGCACCTTTCAATATATACAATATAATATTAGTAGCTATCATCACCATCCTTTACATTACATTTCCATGACTTAATTATTTTATAACTAAAAATTTGCTCCTTTTGACTCCCTTCATCCATTTCATCCACGCTCAAACCATTGCTTCTAGCAACTACCTATCTATCCTTTGTATCTTTTGAGTTCAGTGTTTTATTTGGGGGGAGGGGATAGATTCCACATATAAGTGAGATCATATGGTATTTCTCTTTCTCAGATTTATTTCATTTGACATAATATCCTCCATGTTATGACCTCCAAGGTCTATCCATGTTGTAGTAAGATCTCATTCTTTTCCATGGCTGAATACTATTCCATTGTGTATGTGTACATATGTGCTTCATGCATGCTTAGATGGTTTTTATGTCTTTACTATTGTAAATAATGCCGCAATAAATATAGTGGTGTTGATATCATTGTAAGAAAGTGATTTCATTTCCTCTGGATATATACCCAAAAGTAGAATTTTGGGCTCACACAGCAGTTCTATTTTTAAACTATTTTTTGAGAACATCCATATTGTTTTCCTTATTTGTTGCACTAATTTTTATTCCACCAACAGTGCATAAGAGTTCCCTTTTTTCACATTTTTACCAACACTTGTTATTTCTTACCTTTTTGATAGTAGTCATTCTAAGTGCAATTTTGATTTGCATTTTCCTAGTTATTAATAATATTGAGCATCTTTTCATGTACCTGTTGACCAACTGTATGTCTTCTTTGGAAATATGTCTGCTCAGACACTTCCTCCATTTTTTAATTAGAATTTTTTTTCTTTTTCACCATTGAGTTGTATGAGTTCTTTATATATTTGGGGTATTAACCCTCTATTAAATATATAATTTGCAAATGTTCTCTGCCATTTGGTAGGTTGCTTTTTCATTTTATTAGTGGTTTTCTTTGCCAGGCAGAGCTTTTTATTTCGACGTGTGAACTGGATTTTTGATGACCAAAATTATTAAACCAAATCACTTGGGCTTTAGGTCATTATATCATCTTTTGGGGACATTTACAACCCCACTCTGAAAGTACCCTATAAAACTTAGAGTTCAAAAATGTGCCACCATGGAAACCTTGGCAGCAGTTAGAGACTGTGCTTTATTCATGTGTGTGCCCCCCGGGACTAACACAGTGCCTATCTAGTGCGGATCTGCAGTGTTTGAGGATGAGGAAATGAATGACTGAATGAGAAGGAAACTGCATGTGCCATTTGCTCCAGACAGACTTCATTCCACACACTTCTGGGAGTCGGAACAAGACCTCAGTCCAGCCACAGACCACATGAGTTGGCTCAAGTAAATCACCACTTAGGCAGTGTCTGGTGGCAGGGAAGCAGGGAGATCAGCCAGGGACACTGCACACAGTGTATCAGAGAGTGATGTTAGCCAATGGTCAGCTTGGAATTCTTGTAGCATCAGGAGCGCGTAGCTTAATGATACATTTCAAAGAATTTTCAGTCACTTGTGATTCCAAGCACGATGAGGTGATGCAAAGGGGCAAGCACTTGCAAAGCCATTTCGAGTGACTTCGACTCTCATAAGCTGACTCTTACAAGTGAAGGCTAACACCAGTTATTCTCACTTTTGCAACTCACTTTTACTAAAGCTTACCTGATTTTAAAAACATGGAGAAAACACACTTATATAAGAGCACACATGCATATACTCATAATAGCAGCGCTCTTAATTCCATATTACCTATACTATATATTCCATAATATATGGAGAAATGGGTATGTGTATATACATATACATTGAAATCCTATATGTGAAATCTTATATATATGAAATTGCATGGGTCACATTAATGTGTGAGTATATGTTTGTAGATACACATATGCATATGTGTGTGTATATCTATACAAGGTCTGTCCAGAAAGTATCCAGCCACACACTATTAAAAAATAGAGACATTTATTGAAGATGATACAAAAATACAAGAGACATTGTACATGGGACAATGATGCCTCAGTCCCCTTCAAAGTAGGTGCCTTGGGGCCTGGCGGTTTCCCAGCATCTCTTCCACTGTTCAAAACACTCTACAAAATCCTTTGTTGGAATTGCCATCAGCTGCCCTGTTGTATTTTCATGAATCTCAACGATGATCTGAAGTCTTTTCCCTTTCAAAGGTGGTTTTAGTTTGGGGAAAAGTGAAAACTAAAGGCCTGTACACAAGCGTTCAACATTCTCAGGTGTTCTGCTTGTTGCAGGCCTTCCAGAACGTGGATCACTTTCAACAGGTTGTCAACCATCTTTGAAGCATTTGCACCACACATTTATTTATGCTGTAGTTATTGTGTCATCCCTGGAAGCCCTCTGAATCATCTGAATAGTTTTCACGAAAGAATGTCCAAGCTTCATGCAAAATTTGATGCAGATTTATTGCTCTACTTGCTCAGTGATTATGAATGTGATAGCCACACAGTACACATGCTCACTCAGTAGTGTCTACTGCCCCCACTGACTAGTACAGTGAAGTTGTCATTGTTCACACATGCACATTCCAGTCCACTCTCCTTGGCGGCCAGGTAATAGGATGTCACACAAACAATTCTCCTTATGTTAACAATGGCTGGATATTTTCCAGGCAGACCTTATGTATTATATATACATATAAAAAATACCACCATCATTTGCTTATTCACCAAATGTTATTGAGTATTTACTGTACCTAGGAACTTTGCTAGACATTTAGGATGTAAAAATTGCATCTTTCCCAGTGTCTGCCTTCATGAAAATCACAATTTATTAGGGAAAACAGATTCAGAAACCTACAAATGCAGTTTAATAGGCAATATAGGTAAATTCTTAAGTGCTTAAGAAAAATGTTTCAGGCATTCACCAATGCTTTTTACTTGTCACACGCAGGTCTTTCCTCTTTCATCTAATCCTATCAATCTTCTAAGTAATGAGTTTGCAGATAATTTGTACCTTAATAAAACCTGAAAAAGGTTGCAAATGTTGGTGGGAAGGTTTTGATTTATGCTTCTAAGAGCTGTAACACCTTTTGCTTTTACCAGCAACACATGAAAATTTGTTGCCTGAACTTCGGAGAGCATTCTTCCCTTTTGATTTTTTTCCCCTTTGATCATATTGCAATTTGGGAACTGAAATGATTTATTATTCTTGTGATTTTTCTTACTTATCCCATTTATAAATATCTTAGCAATATTCAGGGAATGTATATAGTAGCATATACTTTAGAAATACACACACACATATGCATGTTCGGATGATAAAAATTATAACATAGCTGTTTGTATCATGATCTATGACTCATATCATTATAAAATCTGAAATATTCTGAATATTCTGTATCAGGGTTTTCATCTGTTATATAGGATTGCCATGAATTTCAAATGAGATAGCATGTGTAAGTGGTTTATGAAGTAAGGCATGCTATACAAGTACATGTTGCCAAGATGTGAGGGGCATTTGGTTCCATGTCAGACTTCACAGGTTCCTAAGCTATAACAATGGCATCTACAGGTGACCACAAGAAAGCCACAGGTACATACTTGATAGTCATAGTTCTTAACCAAATGACATTTCTATGTCTTTCAAAAGCCTAATTCTGTTACCTTTCCTGAATTGCTGTATGTTGCTTAGTTTTTTATTTTTGGCTCAATCTTTGAATTTGGAGCTTTTTCTGGTAGTACTATTGGTTCCCCTTAAGCAACTAGTGTAGGCAAATTAGAATGGGTTGTTAATGCTAGCTAATGCCAATGCTAATGCTAGCAACCCAATCTAAGTTGCCTGTTGATCACTTTCCCAATTTGTTTTCAATTTTTTAATTAACTTTTTTTGGGGGGTGACATTGGTTACTAGGATCACACAGGTCTCAATTATGCACTTCTGTGATCCTAGGTCTGGATATCGCATTGTGTGCCCACTACTTGCAGTTGGACCATCTCAATGGGATCCAGAATCCTTCTGCCCTGGAGCTACCTTCTACTGCTCCTTTCAAGTCTAAGCTCTTGTGGTCAGATGGTGTTTTCATTGGGCTTGTCCAGGCATTTCTATAAAGTAGCAAATGGTATACATTTTTAGGACTATCCAACATTACTTAATAATGGTAGACATGCTGAACATTTACTTTTCAAAATGGATCAGGCCTCTAAAAATAGGTAGAGATTTTGTAGATGTACTAACTTAAAAGCATTTTTTTGAACTTTAGAAACTTGTGGGTTAGAAGCCTTGATGACTCATCGGATAATTATGTAGCATTATTTCCAGTTCTTCATTACAATAAAAAAGAAAATATTTGGGTCTGACTAGAGTCATGTAGACAGCTAAAACATAGTTTTTTGGTAAAAACGATCCTTCAGAATGCATTTTAGTGTGGTATTTAACACAACATACTTTTATTTCAGAAAAACTTGAGTTCAAGTTTTGGCCATGATAGTTAATAGATCTATAATGTCAGGCAAGTTCCTTGGGCTCGTGAAGGCTCAGTTTTCTCATACAAAATGGTCTTTGTTGGCTACTCTTTTGCTTAAAAGGTAGAAAGATGCAAGAGAAAGTCACTTCAACAAGAATAAGAATTAAAAAATCTATGAAAGCATTATTTTCCTTAAGATCATTAGACAGAGGAGATGTCTATTCACATGAACTGATTTCCAAAGGCTGGGAAACCCTCTCTGGAGAGAAATGAAGCAAATAAACTGTTTCACCTTTGGAAGAACATGGAAGAAAGAGGTGACTGCCAATAACAGCAGGTAAGGAGAAAATAGCTAAAATTTTAACACATTTTTAAAGGCCAAGTACGAGTTAGTATGACAGTGAAATCCCCAGGAGCTCCGGTACAAGTGGAGTCTGTTCTTTCTCAAAAGTGTTTTTCCAAGCTCCCACTGGTGCTCACAGAAAATAGTCAGGAAAGGGAGAAGAACTGAGTCAATTCTCCTCAACGGGGCATCTTGACGTTTCTCTTAAATGAAGTAAGAGTCACGAGCTCCCTGGAAAAAGACAGGTTACACCCCTGATGCCTCTTTCTTCAAAAACACAAACTACTTAGGGATGTATCTAACAATATAACTGGAACATGTTTATGCTAAAAATGACAGAATGGTGCTGGGAGTAATTAAAGAAGATCCAAATAAACAGAGATATAGAATATGTTCATGGTTCAGAAGTCTCAACGTTTTAAAAACGTTAATATTCCCCAAATTCACCTGCAAAATCAATGCAATCCCAATCAAAATCTCAGAAGGCTTTTTACTAGAACTTTTCAGGCTGATTTAAATTTTTATAAAGAAAAGCAATGGTCCAAGAGTAGCCAAACAATTTTGAAAAAGAGGTACCAAGTTGGACTCATGTGACTTGATTTCAAGGCTTTATTCACTAAAAGGGTAAATAAATTAAAGTTTAATAAATCCGACTTTAAAAAACGGACATAATAAAGTTCTTACTTCAAAGAGTTGTTTCGCGAATTGAATGAGGTGGCAGCTGTCGCCGCTGGCATTTGTGATTTGTTAGAGAGTCATAAAGGGTAATTTCTCTTCCCCACCCCGCCCCCACCCCCCATCACATGTGCTGGCATTAAAATGTGTTTTTTTTTATGTGGGGCATTAAGAGATTTTTATTTTCCTGGATACCCTAAACACTCAAATCACTATTAAGTTTTGGATGTGTATTCTGGTATATCAGCCTCAAAACTGGGCATCTTTGATTGTACCTGGCGGGCGTCCCCAGGTTTGGCCAGAAGCACCGTGTTCCCCTGCGATAATATAGCAGCTCCCCTTTCTCTCCCTGGTAACACATAGGCACTGCGAGACCTAAAGCAGAGCTGCTGTAAAGCAGCCTGAGGTTCAGGACCCCTTGCTCACATGAGCCTCTTTTATGGTCTCTAGAAGGGCCCTGGCAATGTATTGATTGTATAGGTTGTTGTGGACTTTGTAAAAGTAAAAGACAGATTTTAACCAGAGCTATGTAAAACCACTGCTGCTTTCCGCCATGTCCGCCCCTCTGTTCTCCTTCCTGTCGCGTTAGATAGGATTAGAGGGCAGCAGTTTTTTCTTTTTCCTTTTCTCTTTCTTCCCTCCTTTTCTTTCTTTCTTTTTATTTTACTCAGTTAAGGGAAGATGAAGTTGAAGACACCATTTTATTTTTTTTAGTCACTTGAGTATAATTGATGTGTTTTTAGTCTGGGTTTGGATGCCTTCAAGGAATATTCCTGCGGCCCACTATGGCGACTTACCCAGCATCCCAGCAGAAAGGTGCTAGGGTGTAGATCGTGTGATACGAATATGAACTATAGAGCGCAACAACAACAGAATACTTGGTAATGGTAGAGAAACAAACTTTGAAATATGTGGAGATAGCAGCTAGTTTGGAAATTTTTCTAAACATTAGGCATGTAAAATTTTAAGAGGGGAACAAAATCTTTGTAGATAGCTAGTCAAAACGGGCTCTGATGGCTTGACTTTTGACTGCTAATTGTTTACACTCACTCTCTGCCTTTATTGTGCTCTGTAGAACCATTTATCTGGGGATATATATATATATATATATATATATATAAAGGAAATTGTGCAAAATAGAATTTATCAGAATTCTTGTAGTTCTAGGCGCAATCCTGGAGCAATATTAAAAAGAGCAGGTACACCCAGCTGAGTGCATCCTGCTGTATCTGATCATATCGAGTGTCCCTGACATATCTCACCTTAACAGAGACTGGCAGCTGCTGAAAAAACAATGTGCGCTATCGCCACACACATGGTTATGAAGCTTGAAGAAACAAGTGTCCCAGGGACAAAGCATCTATACACATTAATCAGTAATTCAATATAGGTTGTAGGCAGTATATAAACGCAATTTGATTACATAGTTATTTAGCTCAATTCAATATAAAAGACATTTAAAAATACATTTGAATTTCTCCTATGTGTGCTATCATGTCAGTTTATTTTACATAGCTTCAAAATTATCAGTCATATCATTAAGCACTCTAAAGATTAAAGGTGATGTATGTGTACTGCACAGCATGCTCTGGGCACATGGTGCTTCATCAAAGCAACTAGAAATTACTATTTCAATACTGTAACTGTGGTAAGATACTGAGTCATTAATATGTAACAACTGCTTATTCTTGGTTGTGCTGCCTAATGCCTCCAGGGCATTTTTGGTGCAGATGGAGAGCACCAACAAGGGCCTTTGGGCAGCAGACCTCTGTTTTTGTTAAAAACTTCTTTCATAATGGCACCTTCTCAGACTTCCTCCAGGTTTAATTCACAAATAGCCCTTTCTTATCACTGCAGGCCAGGTCAGTCTACTTGCTCCTGTCTGATCCCTGAGAGTACTTCCAATTTCTTATATATATGTATCTGCAGAGGTGTTTTCATTATTTATTTGTCAAATAGAAGTAATGCCAGGTGCCACTGTCATTGGTGAAAAGAAACACAAGAACAGAATTTCCATCCCTGCTCTTTGCGGGCAAGGTGCTGTGCAAATGAATACTACTTCACTGGCAATCTTAGAACACTGACTATTTAGGCATGACAACATAGTGTAATTATTGTGGAATTAATAAGCTACTGGATGTATTGCTTAAAAGTGGAAAATATTTTATATTCAATAACTTTTCAACTCCCTTAATAGTTTGACTTTGAAATACCCACAATTAGCACTTCCTACCCTCCACAATTCCTCTTCTGTAAGTAAATACTTTGCTAAAAGCACACCAGTCATACAGATGATAATGAAGGAATTAAAGTTTATTCCTTCAATAAACTTTCAATTCCTCCAACAAACTTTTCAATTTATCTTATACCAGTTTGGTGGCACGCCACATACAGTGATTCTGCACTTGCTACCTGCAGCCAGGCAGCCATGTAGAGAACTTTACAATAATTTAAATATGTGGCAGTTTATTTTCCTCAAGAAGAGGTCAGAAGGCATCTGAGGCTCATATTCTAGCTCCATGATGGCATTAGTGAGTCATGCTCCTATAAGATTTCCACTCAACTATCCTAAATATGTGCCTTTATTCTCATAGTTACCTGAGTCACAAGATGGCTGCTTCACTCCTAGCCATCACATTGTAAGGGGAGGTGCAGCTCTCTAGCAGAAAGGGAAGCTGAAAGTGGAGTTGTGTGTGTGTGTACATAAGTATGTATGCATGCTTATATTTTTAAGAACACATTACTGTCACAAACAAATCATAATCGAAGGAAGGGGAGACTGGATCCTGACTAGGGAGGTCTGCCATACATTGTAGTCTCATAGAAGTTCTATAGGATGGGTGTTATTATTCCTGTGAAGCAGTAAAAGTTAAACAAACTTTCAAATAAATTGCAAAAATTAAGTGTGCACCCACAAAGTCTCATTTGGTGGGTTTTTCACAAAGAACTTGTCATTAATATGCTTAAAGGAAATATGGAAGAATCATAAGGAACTTTCACAGGCTCAGAATGGTTTCTGCTTCACAGTTTTCTCCAGCTTGTGAATGTTTTTACGTTTACAATTTACCGACGTCCGCTGCATTGCTCTAACACTCCTTAGGGCTGTGTTCTTATTATTTCCTCTTCTGAAACCTTTTCACCTTGTGTCAAGGCTATCCAGAATCTTCTTTTCCTTCATGTTTCAGACACAATGTCAGCTGCCCAGAAAGACCCTCCATGAGCTCCCCATGTGGTTTGCCTACCCCCAAGTCACTCTCCATGACATTGTCCTGGGGTTTCTTTCTTAGCTTACTGCTATCTAAAATTATCTCCTTTATTTGCTATTGATCTCCGCATTTGTCCCCATTAGAATGGAAGTTCCTTGGAAGCACATATTTTTGTCTTTCTTGTTGTTTACTAGTCTTTTCTGGTATCAACCCCACTGCCTGATAAATGGTAGACTCTGAAGATCTGTTTGTTTAGTTTCTGAATGTGTATACTGCAAGGGAGTGGGGCTGTGCAGTAAGGGAGAGAGATGGGGTGACACGTATGCTTCTTCTAGGCTCTGGTCAGTGTCTGTGCTCCTGTAGAAGCACACGTGGGAGCAAGCGGTTGGATCTGGCCCCAGATAAATGGTTCTACCGAGCACAATAAAGGCGGAGAGGGAGTGTAAACAATTAGCAGTCAAAAGTCAAGCCATCAGAGCCTTTTGGCATAAGAGTGGTCTGGTTATTAATGGTGTTTACATGGAATGGTGGGAAGAGAAAGCACAGAATGTGCTGTGTCTCTTTGAACTCTCCGAGTGCTTATTGCATAGACATCCGGCATGTCTGGGAAAAAAATGCACAGCTGAGCCGAAGGCACCAGTTCTTAAGACATGTGGGTGACATAAAGTGTAGTTCTGAGGAAAACCTAATTCAACCCAGAAAGCTCAGGAATGACCTCTTCAGAAATATTTAATTCCATGGTTATGAAGCATTTACTTGAGTTGAATAATAACTAAATTGTTTTCTCCTTGCATAAGAAAGGGAACACCCTTTATGTTTGCAGCAGCATTTTCTTGCCTAGCTACGAATGGGGACCCAGAACTCTGCATTCCACCTGCAGGTGTTGTAAGGAGCCGCAGAAACCAGTGAAGCTTCTGAAAAATTGAAAAGGTTACATTTTTGAGTTGAGAATCGAGTTGGCAAATTGTGCTTCTGTCACCAATAAACCTTTTGGTTTCCTCAAATGTTGGCCCAAAGTACTGTTGAAACCCTGCCTGTTTGTTCCCAAAGTTTGGGAGACGACTTCAATGACATGTGTGATACTATATTGTCCAGAGTGAGTTTTTTAGAAGGCAAAACCACTTGCTCTTTTCTGTATGGAGACTTTTCTCTGGTTGGTGTTGACAGTAGTCTCGAGGTAATTCTTTGAAATAAAAACCTATAAAAATGTTGTGACAGGACAAAGAGAGAACATGTGTGGCAGAGGACATAAAACTAAAGTGTTTATTTTTCTGATAAGACAGGAGTGCCTCTTCTTTCCCAGTTGTTACACAATGACTCAGTTCAGTGAACTATATAATCCACTCTGGAGCTTAATTAGAATCCTTGTAAACTGAGTGCAAGAGGCCAGAATATATGTTGGATGAACACAAAAAAGACTTCTGATGAAAATAGAAACTCCCCCTGAATTATCTTACAACGAGGTCTAATGACTTTGTAATTCAATTACCCAACATGGGTTCAGAAAATGGGACTTTCTGTTCCTACAGGATCATGGGAAATGCGGACTTCCCCTGTTTATAACAAAAGCATTCTCCTAATTCTCCCCAGATTTCAAAGGCATGATATACTTTGATCCCAAATCTCCCTGTATCTGACATGTGGGCTGTGAACTAAAGCATCGCAGTGATTTCCTAAATGGTACCTTAATGAGCTAACAAAGTGAATGTCCAGCTTCTCCCAGGCTGTAGAGAGACTCTGGTACATTAAAAAAAGAGAAAGAAGATAAGAAATATCAGGAAGGAATCTAAACTCACTGTTTCTTTGAGTAATTGCATGCAGGAGCCCCTTCATTGGTAGTGGAGCATTAGAAGGTGGGGACACTCTTCAAAGGGGTCAGTTGGTTTCCCTTTATCTTGAAAAGCAAGAATCCATTTTTGTGCACTCAGCTGATGAACTGTGGGTCCCTTCTAAGTACTTTTTCCATTTCCTTTTTCTTTCCCTTCCATTTTAGTTTCCCCGTCTGCTCTGTCCTAACCTGAACTTTTAGTGCTTTCACTGTTAGTTTATAAGTTTCCATTTGGAGGTTATTAAGATTTAATGAAGGCTGGTCTCCATTTTGAAGCCCAGTTTGACTTATTAAAAAAACCTGTTTTTTGCTCAACTTTGGTTGAGCAAAACAATCATGGCCTTTGCCCAGAATTTATAGTCTAGGGTACGTAATGGTATTATTGAAGGACTAGAATCATTGTTCTATAATTTTAGATTTTCTAAGTACCAGTAGTAGAAAATTATTCTCTATAGTTAAAGGGCATTTCGTTATTCATGTGACTGTCTTTTTTTAATCAATTACATCCACTTACACACTAACATTTATGTTCAACTTATATGACATGAGTAATAGTGAATAAGTGGATGTATTTTTCTAAAGTGGCGGTTTGTGACCACAAAAATACACCTAGGGCTGATACTTAATGAAATTCCTTCAGAAAATTCATTTGTTCAACTCCCATTTTCTCACATCTCCCATCTTCTGAAATATTTTGGAAGACACGTTCATTCAAACAAATGCACTTGGAAAATACTTTTGAACTTTTTTACATCACATGATGACAATGCAAATAATTTTATATGTTTTTTTCAGTGCTGGTCTGTTGGTTTTTGCCTGATATATTTTAAGGCATTCAATCAGCATTTTCTCTCTAGTACCTTCTCCTTGTAAAGGTACTATGCTGGATACTAACACATAAGTCCTACCCTGAATAAACAATAATGGAGGCAAAATGAAAGGTGAGCTGTGGCCTGATGTGCAAGACCTTGCATGTGAGGGAATATATTTCAACTTAATTCAATTGATGATAGGAAGTCATTGAGGGTTTCAAAGTGAAGAGAATCATACTATGACTTATGCTTTAGAAAATATTCTGAAAACTGTGTGAAGAATAAATCACAGAGAAAAGGCCAGAAAGGTGATGCAGGTTAGTTATATGAAAATACTAATAATTATAATCTTTATCATTTTATTTAATGCCTTTGGGGTCAGAATTTTAACATATGTAATTTTAAATTTTCTTAATCATCTTGAAAGATAGGCATAGCCATTTGCGATGATGAAGAATTTGAACTTCAGTGACTTACTTGTGCCTAGCTAAGCAGTACATGTACCTTGACCTACCAAGGGCACAGCTATTAAGTCAGGTGTGCCACATTTCACGTCACATTTTTCTGACCCCAGTTTCTAACAGAAAGTAGGGCCTGCACTGCTCGAAAAGAAGTGTGTGGCTTTGATTTGGTGCCTCAATGTTCCCAGGACTCAGTTTCTCCATATGAGGAGACAAATTAAACTTTTAAATCCCACAGTCTCTCTGCACTCATACATCCAGTTCCCACTATGCCAATGCCATGCATCACATTTTGTGTGAAAGGGGGTCAAATAGAAACCAATGTGAGATTTTATTAGAACTTATTTTCTAACTAACTGAGCTAACTCTTCAGGCTGGATTATAATGAGTCTGAGTAATTTCTAATAATGCAAGTTTTATAAGTAAAATTATATTATGGGGAATGTATGGTTATATGTGATGCACATTCTGTTGTGGTAAAATGAAATTTAACCATAACTTTATAAGAGGTACATTTAAAAAAATTCACTTAATGGTATTTCCCTTGAAGATATTCTGAAGTTAAAAAGACAAAGTTTGAGGAAATATATAAAGGTCCTAAACCCCTTATTACTTCAGTTCAGAACATCAAAGAAATAATTGAAGACACCCTGGGAAGAGGGGATTGAGGTTTTCAAGTTTACCATAAATCATTCAGTGCCTTTGGCAAAGCCTTGTTGGAAATTATGAAGCTGATTATTGTAATATATTTTAAGTGCTCACTAAAGACTTAATTTTGATGATTCTGATGGGAATTGTACCCAAGAAAGGACTGCAGAACTGAGGCCCAAGAAACAGTTTCTGTTGATCCCGATAAGGTTTTGTCATTAGCAAGAAGGTGAGCTGCTGTTTTGAACCCAAATGAGAAGCTTTTTTAGAAGCACTAACTCTATTCATTTTATCGTAAACAGGAGTAAGGACATGGAGAGGACGTGAAATCTATTTCTCTCTTGGAGAAAGGATAAATGAGAGTACCTTTATTTGTATAGGACTAGACTTAGAAATTGCCTCTGGAATCTGTATCAGGTATTTCTAAACGGTAGACTGTGCATCAATGATGGCTCAGTAGATGTGAACCTGTCTGAAAAATCAGAGCAATTGGAAAATGTTTGTGCTCACTCACCTCTTGACAAAGGAAACAATAACTAACACAGTAGGAAGCTACAGCTATCTTCTGACACATTATGTTTCCAGCCCCAAAATGTCACCTGAAACCCATGAATGGAGATGAATGAAAAACAGCATGGGTCCTGAAACACGCAAAAAGAGAAAAAGCCATAGCTACAGAAAAGGCTGAGGCTCTTCAAAGCCCAGTAAGCTGTTGACTCAGACCTTTTCGAAGTCAAGAGCACGTGTTCTCTAGTAAGGCTAAGGATCTTCTAATTGACCAGGCAGGGAAACTTAAAATCTCTAATTTGAGGTATTACTGCAACGTGAGAATTCTTTGCAAAAGGCCCCAAAAAGAGCTACAGTGAAACTTAGAATAATGTTCCATTTCTCTGTCATTTGAAAATGTAAAGAAAGACTCTAAGCACATAAAGTTTAAAGAAAAAGGGACCCAGAAGCTTCTGTAATTCAAATTTACTAGGGCTGCTTCTATACATTCTTCATCAAGCAATCTGTGACACCTACGGAATAATATTTTAGAACTTGTGAGAGTTGAAGACAGCTGATCATTGAAGATGAGTTATTAAGTTTATAATAACATCCTTCTGAGTGTTCCCATATCACTATTTTTGGAGTAAATATGAACTTTTTAAAGCACTAACATTTCTTAACTAGTGAAGTTAGAAAATCATGCTCATTTGGAACTGAAGGAGAAAATAAAAAATGGGAGTTATCTTCCATAACTTTTAAAATTCTTTGGTTATTTTAATCAACAGCACATTTTAGGACTCTACTGACCAAAATCACTTTGAGGAAGTGAAGAATTAGAATTGAGTTTAATGTATGTGCTGGAGCTCAGAATTTCTCCCTAGTTTCCTATTTTCTTTGATTATTTACTGTGCAGGAGCCTGTATTAGAAACATGATTATCTTTCAAATAGCTGAACACAGTAACACTAGTGTCTTGCAAAAGCCAAGAAAGAGGAATCTTAACCATTTTCATGAGATTAGTGTGGCCATGAGTTAATATAAAGCACCAAGTTTTGTAACTGTTTTCATGTTTCAGAAGGGGAGTGTTAGTGACTTTAATTATTATTTAATTATTGTCATTGTTAGTTTTTAAATTATCTTTTAATATTAACACACTCACAGTCAAACTGAAATCATATTTTGGAAATTGTGTGGATGACTTCATTAATTGGGCAGTCAGCACTCTTAAGTTGGATAATTGGTTTTAAAGGTTGAAAACTGGCAGGAGAGAAGGAAACAGGTCTCTCCAGGATGCTCATTTGAATAAGAGAATTGAATTTGACCTTTAAAAGAATAAAAAAAATTGAAACAAGTTTTAGGAATTGATTATATTTGTCATAGATATAATGAGGTATGTCTACAAAAAGTCCAGCTACTTGTAATATAATGAGAATGGTTTGCATGACATCCACATAACCTGGTGGTCAAGGAGAGTGGACTGTATTGCACATGCATGAACAATGATGAATTCACTGTACTAGTCAGTGGGGATGGTACACCCCAATGAATGACTATGTGTGCTGTGTGGCCATCATATTCAAAATGACTGAGTAGAGTAACAAATCTGCATCATATTTTTTGTGAAGCTTGAATATTCCTCTATGGAAACTAATCAAATGATTCAGAAGGCTTTCAGGGAAAATGAAATGAGTGAAGTTCAAATAAAAGGGTAGCACAAATGTTTCAATGATGGTCGAGAATCAGTTGAAAGTCACCCATGTTCTGGAAGGCCTGCAACCAGCAGAACACCTGAGAATGTTGAACACCTATGGGCTGCAATCAACAAAGAGCAGCTTATCTGGGGTTTCCAAACACTACTGTGTCCAAGATGTTGATGCAGGATCTTAGCATGAAATTAAAATCACCTTTGAGAGAGAAGAGATTTCAGACCATGAGATTCAGAAAATATGACACAGCAGCTGACGGCGATTCCAACGAAGGATGTTGCAGAGTGTTTCAGAGTGGAAGATGCTGGGAGAACTGCCTGAGGTCCCAAGGTGCCTGCTTTGAAGGGAACTGAGGCGTCATTGTCCTACATACAATGTTTCTTGTATCTTCTTCAATATGTATTTTCATAGTATGTGGCTGGATAGTTGCTGGACAGATCTTTGTATTTTAGAATAGACTATTTCTATATTTGTATATAAACCTTAGATCTTTCTCTTGCAAGGATCTAAGATTTCAAACAAATTGTTTCAAACCTATGGAATTTGGAGGCTGGTGAAATAGTACAGAGACTAATATATATCCACATTTTAAATAAAATGAAGTTTTAACATTAGGGTAGATAAATAGGTTCCATTGTTCCTCATCACCAATTCATAATTCATAAAGGTACAGCAATGGGTCTTCCCTGATATTTTCAACACTTAGCTCAATGACTGAACCATAATTAATAATCAAGTGACTTCCTTTAAAAATGAGGTTATACTGACTGTTTTCTCAAACCCTTAAAATACCTCTGGCACTAAACCCAATAAAATATATCATGTGTTAAACTAAAATTAGCATAAAACATTACATGTTTACAGTTTCCCCTATAACTCCGAAAAGCTTCATTTTAGTCATGCAGGTCTAGTTATCTGATGTTTTAGCAGCTGTAGGTAAAACAGAGGGGTGGGCAAAAGGAGATTTACAGTTGTGAATATGCAAAACATAGAGTGTATTCTTGTATTATTTATTAATTATCGTATCATTTCTTTGTGTTACAAATGCAAATCTACTTTTGCACACCCCTGTGTATTATTGGAGAAATATGCTATAAAAGTAAGGAGAACAAGGTTTGGAGCTATTACATTATATTACAGCTTTCTTTAACTTTATTTAGAAAAATTGATGCAATAAATGTCATTTTAAGTATTTTATCATACATTTAATCTGGCAGAGTAGGGCTTTGGCAATTTGCTTTTGAACATAATGTTTTCTAATAATGTTTCATAATGTTTCTTAATTTGTCATAAATGGAATTCATTAGTATTTAGGAGAAAGAAAAATAAGCGAATCTGTACTCCTGTATTATCTTTTCTGATTTGTTCATAAAGTAAATAAATATGGTATTTACACTAATAGATTAATTTTACATATAAAATGTGAATTGTTTAGTCGTTCAAATTTTATTTTTAACAGCATTTGTACTAATTATATATGTATCTAAGAGATCATTCCTCACATTTTAAGTATATGAGGCACTAGTTTATGATGATTTCATTCTCTTTGTTTTGTGATTTTGAATGTTCCAAGAGATTGGTTAATTGATTCATTATTTATTCAGAGACGTGTACTACATACCTATGATGTGCCAGGTACTAATGTTTGTTCTGTAACTACACTGGTGAAAAGGCACAGTTTTTTTTTTAAACAACTATTTTTAGAGAGAGAGAGGGAGAGAGGGCGGAAGATAGAGAAACAGATGTGAGAGAGAAACATTGATTGCTTGCTTCTACTACTCATCCATAACCCAGGCATGTGCCCTGACTGGGAATTGAACCACCGTCCTTTTGCTCTGTGGAACAATGCCTAACCAACTAGTCAAGGAGAAAAGGCCCAGTTTTTACCCTCCAGTAGTGTGGCTGCCTCGGAGAATGAAGGAAAGGCATATTAAAGGCTTAGTTAATGCCTAAATTCAGAGACATCACCCTGTAACATTGGAATGTACTCCTTCTAGATGTGTATATAAACCAAATTAATGGTCAGTGTATGGTGCAGTGACTCCAAAAGCCAGCATATAAGAGCCCAGGAACCAAGAAGCACAATGGCCCCGTTGTCATCACACAGAGTGACTCACTTGTGGAGTGTGTGCTTTCCTTGCCCATAGTTCAGGCTCTGGTGGATGAGGAGTGTAGTTTCCCTGGTGACAGAAAGACACCTTCACTAGGCACTTCACCTAGGAAGTGTTTCACAGCCTTGAAACTATGACTACTGCTTGGTCATTGTTGGCTCTTCACACAAGCGGCCCCGAAGGCAGAGAAGACAGTCTCTACATTGGTGGGGATAACTGAACCTGACTACCAGGAGCAGCTACCGCTGCTGCGCAATGGTGTCCTGGGAGACAGTGCAGAGAACCCGGGGGCTTCACTGGAGCCTTCCTGGTAACAACAGGAAGAGGAGCATTGTAAAGATAACAACTTGCCCAGAGAACGGTGATTGAAGACTCACCTCCTGGGGTTGAAAATACGGGTCATCCCACCAGAAAAACAAATTTAGACCAACTGGAGTGGTAAGAATGAGGGAAGCCTTGAATGGGGTGAATGGTGAAAGGTGGTTAAATCAGCCATTGCCCAGAAACCAGTTGCTGTAACAGGGGCTCTAGCTTTTTCCACTAACTTTTCTGTATTGAATCCTGGTCACTACTTGGAAATCTCTGTGAAAGGTCTGGGTGGTGTAGGAGGTAGGCTCTGTCAGAAACTTCTGAGGTCCTACCACACATTTGCTAATTCAAACTTTTTATTACCTCTATTGATCACAGCAACTAGTTGATTGTAGGGGGAAGCAGTTAGTACCTAACTCCAACTTCTGCCCCAGGGCTATTTTATGTGGCCAGCCTATGGGACTAATCAACCACACCCCAATAGGAGCCTATGCATCACTGAGGTAGACAATCTGAACTGTATTATACAGATGAACCACATTATACAAGGTTTTCAGAGAGTTCCTAACGATCCTGAGCCCTAAATATCTATGCTAGTCACCAACCTGATAATGCACTGATATATATTAGCTTTCCTTTCTTTCCCATTTTACTCTTCTCATCTTCCCACTTCTGATTCTTGTTTTACTTCTGAAAATAAATTACCTACATGCAAGCTCCAATCTTGGGCTCTTTTTTCCCCCTGGAGGGCAGGGTGATATGGAAAATGATGGTAAAAAAACTTTTAAAGAAAAGTAAAGTAGGGAATAGGACCTAGGAGTATCAAAAATGAAGTGTTGGTATTTGAAGAGGGACATGAGAAAAAAGAATGGCCTTGTGGGTAGTCAATGGGAGAACATTAGAGGCAATGGGTATATAAGTGCAAAAACCCTGTGGAAGTTTATCTGACATATGTGAAGAGCAGAAGGATGGCCAGTGTGGCTGGAGAAAAATGAATGAGGAAGAGTATGATAGGAAGTAAGTTTATAAGGACCATTGGACCAGATGGAATAAAGTCTGTTAGTGTATACCTCAGCATGTTTGGCATTTCTGGACTCTCAATGTCTAGGAGAAATTAGTCTGCTTATCTATGTATCTCCCTATCACTCTATCTATCTATCTAATCTTCTATTTATTTCATTCATCTACATTTCATTTCTTCATTCTCTCATTCTCTTCCATCTCCCCCTGTACCTAGCTAGCATAGCACCCACTGACACAGTGTGCAATGGACTTTGGCCACATAGGCAGTAATGAAAAGGCCCTGGATAGCTGAGAGCTCCAGGGAATGGGACTCATACCTGTGTATGTCACACCACACCATTTGCCTCCTTTTCTCATTCTGTATCTCCCTTCAGCTTTGGGAATTGTGCCATCTGTTAGCCTCAATCGTTATACTGCAAGGAAAACTTACATCCTGATCACTTAGAGGGGCATAACCTTAATAATATACTTTCTTGAAAATATCCCCTAAAACTTGTGGGAACATTGACCCTATTATATATTATTAGTAGCAGGAAGTTTCTTACTTTGTTGAATATTGTTTCATATTTTTCTTTTCGCTCAGGCTGTGAAAAAGGTGTGAGTCACCATTATTGGATAAAATAAGGTAAAGGTGAGTAAGCCGATGCTCATCAGGACATGTGTAAATTATCTGACACTTCCTAGAGCACCTGACTTTATCATCTCTTATGAAGCTAACTCTTGGTCCACACTTTGGCTACTCAAACATCTGTTCACTTTCTATCTGGTGACTTCACTTCTGATGAGCACTGAGAATCCTACTTCTTACAGACTATATGAAATCAACTTATTAACGTATTTGCCAGGAAATGTTTAATTTTACAGCATTGTAGACATTGTTATAACTGTAACTTAGTTTGCCATCCTTCTCCACAAAAGTTTTCCTGATACTTTTCATCCAAGTAGCTTGGGCCTCTGACTTGTCAAGTATCTGAGGGTGACTGACGTGGTGTTAGGTATTGAGAATATAATAGTATGCAAGCCTTGAGCTTCCCTGGAGCTTACAGTTTTGGGATGGGGCTATTGAATGCAGCTGGGGTGAAGGAGAAGCGCCAGCGTCAGAGGACCTAATAAGAGGAGCTGATCATTGGCAGTTCTGTTACCCTCTGTTGTGCAATGTTTTTCATTTGGCCTCTCATCTTGCCACTTGCTGCTACAAATAATTGGAATAAGTTAGTGACTCAAGCTGGAAGAAGACATAATTTGCCTTGTGAAATAAGGCAATGTGTCCTTGGGTAATTTGGAAAGAAAGTTCAGCAGAGGACTTCTGTAATGGGAGAAGTACCTAAAGGGGGCTCCTCAGAGACTCAAGTTGGTTTCTGAATTATGCAGTTGGTTTTAATCTGGAATTAAACTAATAGGATAGTTGCCAAATTGTTTCCTCCTACTATATCCTCCTACTCACTTGTATGTCCTCAGTAAAAACAAAACCAGATGAAATACAAATACTCTCTTAGATAAAATTGGCTCCTATTTGGTGGTACTTTGAATTATAAGAGTACAGACGTAACTCCAAAATTGATGCCTAAAATTATAGGCAGTAAGTAAAGCCAAAATCACAAAAGGTTTCTTGCAGCCTAAATATTTCAAAGTTCAGGCTCCCCAAAACCATACCAGGAATAGGAATTCCAACGATGAGAGCTTGAGACTGAGGGAATCTAAACTAAGGACAAACAAAAAGCAAGTAGTTAACAGGAATTCTAAAACTGGAGCAATTTAATAGTGGCAAGCATTAAAAATGTACCTGAGTCCTTCAAAGCAAGCATACATATACGTGCTTATATTTGACTGATGTTCAAACTCATAACACTATGAAAGGTAGAAGGGATTTGAAAATAGATTTTTGGAATGTCAACAGAATTGACACAAACTTTTGAGTGTCCATGACACTACCATAAATAAAGAGATTTCACTATCATTCCTTTGAATGTTTTACTTAATGAGTATATAACTCATATTTTCCAAAGTAGAGTTTTTGTTTAAATGCATTTAAACATATTTACTGATTTGTTAAAATACCATGTTTGGGGAAATGAATGAATGTTTTTTTAAATTTATTTTTATTTTTTTAATTTTTATTTTTATTTAATTCTTGTTCAAGTACAGTTTTCTGTCTTATATTCCCAGCCCTACCCCACCAGTGCTCCCCACCTCCCTCCCATTTCCACCCCCCACTTAAGTTATTGTCCATGTGTCCTTTATACTTGTTCATGTGAGTCCATCCCCTTTACCCCTATGATTCTCTCCACTCTCCCCTCTGGACCCTGTCAGCCTGTTCCGTATTTGAGTGTCTTTGGCCATATTTTGCTTGCTTGTTTGTTTTGTTGTTTAGATTCCTGTTAAATGTGAGATCATATGGTATTTGTCTTTCACTGCCTGGCTAATTTCACTCAGCATAATGCTGTCCAGTTCCATCCATGATGTTGCAAAGGGTAGGAGTTCCTTCTTCCTTTCTGCAGCATAGAATTCCACTGTGTAAATGTACCATAGCTTTTTGATCCAGTCATTTACTGATGGGTATCTAGGTTGCTTCCAACTCTTGGCTATCATAAATTGTGCTGCTATGAACATCGGGGTGCATAGGTTCTTTTGGATTGGTGTTTCAGGGTTCTTAGGATATACTCCTAATAGTGGAATTGCTGGGTCAAAAGGCACATTCATTTTTAGTTTTCTTAGAAAATTCCATACTGTTTTCCATAGTGGTTTTACCAGTCTGCAATCCCACCAACAGTGAACTAGGGTCCCCTTTTCCCCACAACCTCTTCAGCACTTGTTTGTTGCTTTGTTTATGATAGCCATTCTGACTGGTGTAAAGTGGTATCTCATTGTGGAATGAATGTTTTTTTAAAGAGATAAATACATACCTTTTATTACTGCCTTTCATTTTTTAAATTATTTTCTTCTTGTAGGACACTTTGCTTTCCTGGATTCTTACCTTTCTAAGTAACCACTTGTTCTCAATACCATTCGTTGAATTCTCCTTATCTCCTTGAACTCTAAATGCTTAGTGCCCAACAACTCAGTCTTTGGATTACTCTTCTCTGTCTGCGTTCATGGCCTCAGATTCTCAAGGTTTAAGGTATCTCTACTGAGGACCTGCCTGACCTACAGATTCTTACGTACCCCTCCCCCAGCGTGTCTAATGCCCAAACTCCTAACCGCCTACCCCTAGCAAACCTGCTTCTCCCAATTTTGTCTCCATTTAGTCAATGGCAACTCTATGCTTTCTTTTGCTCAAGTGAAAAACTTGGAATCATCTTTGCTTTGACATTGTTAAATCCAGTTTGTCAACAGATCCTGTCTACAGCAACTTCTAAATCTATCCAGAATCCAAATTCTTTGTTCCACCTCTACAAATGGTATACCCCTGCATTATCTTTTATCTGGATTATTTCAAAAGCTTTTTAACCAGTATCTTTGCTTTCAGTCTCACTCCTAATAGTCTATTCTCAAGGTAGCTAGGGTTCTCCTTTCAAAGTCATTAGGCTGATCATGTCACTCTTCTACTTAAACTCATTTGGCAGCCCCCTGGCTAAATTGGGGAGAAAGCAATTCAGTGGCCCCGCCTCCCTTCCCCTGCACACACACACACACATACACACACACACACCTTACCATCACTGCATCGTTGTCCTCACCAACTGCAGCTCTCCCCTCCTTTCTCATTCTGCATCAGCCGCATCAACCTCCCCAGTGATCTTCAAACTCTCCAAGGTGGCTCCTGTCTGGCCCTTCTGCATTTGCTTTTCTGTCTGTCTAGAACATTCTCAGCCACCAGCCAATGGCAGACTTCCTCCTCCAGAAGCCTGGGCTCTCATGGTCACGTGCCACTTTCTCAGAGGGGCTCTCTCTGACCACTCCTTCTTTTCCACTTTGTTTTTCTCCATAACACTTGTCACCAGTCAACATACTACCTGCTGGACGGTATCTCCTGGCCACACTGTAAACTTCTCCGGGCAGCTATTTGGTCAGTTTTCCACACTGCCGTTTCTCTGTGGTATAACTCTGGTCTCAGAGAAAACTTACTAATACGCACAATCTAGTGAAGCATGCCTATTACACGTTGAATAATTGAATGAGCCTTGTGGCATAGTGAGGACTCCATGAGTACTTGGCTTTGAAACAAATCAAGAATATTTGAGATTCAGAAAATGACTTAAAGATCAAGACTTCTCAAAGTTTTAAGAGTTAAAGTGTAAAGTTTCAATAATCATGAAAAAAAGTCACAAACGTTATTCTTCTGAAAATATCATTGAATTTGAAATGTTTGCCATTATGTTAACATGTGATTATAAACATAATTCAATATGTTAATAAATCATCAAAAATAAGCAAGGAGAGTGAAAGAACTTCCAGAGCTAAATCTGGTTTATGTAGAGTAGATAGCTGACTATCATAGATGACAAACATATAATTCACAGTATGAGACAGTTTCTCACAACCATTAAATATGTCCACAGGTCCCAACGGACTGCAAATTGAAGTAAACCAGACATCATGGCATCCATGCAAAATTAGGTGTGACAATTCATTAAAGGTATCTTTGGGGGAACTGATGGTTCTCTTAAATTTGTGGTCGTAAAACAAAAGACGTGAAATCCTAACATCATATTTAACTGGCTGACATCCTTTGTGTTGATTTTAATAAAACAAGGATTTCCAGTGCCACAATACCACATTCATTGTCAAACATAAGAATGGAGTGTGTGGATGGGAGATAAATGGAGATGGGAACGGGGTGTGCCTCGTTGTCCGTGGGGATCTTCTGAAGCTGCGCACACTTACAAATTCTCATGGCCCAGCCCTTTGCATCTCTGGTATTAATAAGCTCTGGAATTTTGGACTGTTTGTTTACAATTTAGAAATATAGTAATACAGTGTTTCATTTTTCCTGATACTAATGGGACTTACTAGCAATGGCATCATCTTATTGGGAACACAAACATTTCCCAATAAATTCACAGCTTGATGCTTTGGCAAAAGGAAATGCCATTTGAAGGACAGAGCCTGCGCACTGAAGTACGACGCAGAGGAATAGTGGTGAGGGGATTATTGGAAATGAAACTCCTCTCCCCACTAGTTTAACAATCAAGACTGCAATTTGGGGGCTAATTTTACCTGCCAACCAGAAAGTCATTCACAACTGCTGAGGTTTAGAATTCAGATTTTGTATGTTTTAAACACTTTAAGACTAAAGCAGAGATTTGACTGCTTATCTCTGTTCTAAGTTGCATCCTTACTTTTGTGAGGAAAGCTGGCTACAATCTTAGTTATTTTAGCTCTCCATTCCTAGAAAAAGTCAAATAGCCATGGAGTGATAATTGCTCGGAAACTGAGTGATAGGCAGCTCCATCCATACAGTACATTATCAGGCAAACATTTCAAAAGGAATCCTGAAACTTAGAGGAGCACAAATAATTGTAGCTGTGGATGTCTTAGGAGTTCAAGTCCAATCAAAGGGACTAGGACCTGCTTAAAAAGTCACCTCCCCACACACTGCAGGTTGAAGTTAGACCTGCGTAATCACCCGCAGTCCCTGCCAAGTCAACGTGAGGCACCCCTTACAGCAGGAACGCACGAGGCCCACCAGGCTACTCACTCGGATGAGTTATGGCAGAGGATCAGAAATCGCTTCCACTTGTTTGAAGAGAAAAGAGGCACATAATTTTTAAAGAAAGAACACAAAATCCCACATGATGTTGATTCTTGGAAACACCTATTTTCTTTGTAAATGTAAAGCATAGAGGAGTGCTTTAATTATATTCCTCATTCCTGGCCTGGGCATGCATGTCAGAGTGGAAGGGCTTTTCTGTGTGTTGGCGTTCAGGGTTGGAGTGAGACAAGCACAAATATTGCATTGTTTGCCTCTGTAGACGAAGGGGCTAGAGACAAATGTCCTAGAGGGCCAGGGAGGCACTTTTGTGGGGATGCTGGTGCGGGCGAACAGATGCTATCCTCCCCTCTGACCAGCTTGCTTTTATTTTTGCTGAAACAAAAGATGAAAACACAAATAATAATAATAATAGAAAGGTGATGTGCCAAGTCACAGTCCTAAATGAGCCGAGCATTCTTAAAGCATTTAGAAAAGTGAAAACCTACTCAGGCCCCCCCTCATCACCACGCATACACCCTCAATTAAAACAATGTCCCGATAGAAGCCAGTATAATCTGCATTTTATTTCACTCATGAGCAAAATAACAAGTTACTCAGGCCTGAGGCACTCGTGAGTGATATGGGGCGTGTAATATCCTTTCCATTGAGTTTCCTATTATTAAGCTTGAAATAAAGAGTTCAGAATTAACTGTGACAATGATTTTATCTAGTGTTGGCATCACCATTAGCTTTTGCAGTTTACTGCTAATAAAACTTTAAATTTGCTATTACTTCTAATAACCTTCTTGCCACCTTAGCTGTAGAAATTAGACAAAGAACCCTGCTGACGTGTGGCTAGTGACATTTTCTGGAAGTGGAGAAAACTCTGATGACAACAGTGACTGTTATTTACCAAAGTATAATAAAGCCAGGCCCTGCTGGCCTTCGGTAGCCTAATCTAAAGCACCTGTTCCTGAGGCTTGATGAGGCCCGTAAAAGAACAAAGCATCAAGTCTGGGTTCCTGTTACTCCTGTGCTAAGCATCCGAGTTTTCCTTCATAGCAATCCAGTAGATTCTACAGTAGAAGAAGTAACTTGTGAGTAGGTCTACATGAATGAAATGAAATATTAGAGTAAGCCATGATCTGCTTCATTGAGAAGCTAAAATGTATTCATCTGAAGCATTAAAAATCTCATGCAGTAATAGACACATATGTGGGTCTGATCACTTTGTATCGAATCTCTAATCTCATTCAGCCCTCCCTCTTGGATATTAGACATTACCCTTATCCGACAGTTAGGGTTATGAATGCTCTGGTGTTTTCATACTGTCAGCAGAATTCATATATATTTGGATGTTATGACTTTAGTCATAGTTCACTATCTGGCAACCCCCTCCTAGCGAAATGCCTCTAAACAAACAAATAATATAGAAACAAGACAATGGAGTTAAACATATAGAGAAAAATAGTTATGAGTCTTAAAAAACAGTTTAAGGTGTCTGCTTTTAATCATAGACAAAAGAATTAGTGGCCACACTTTTATTGGGGAATCTGTGTTCTATCCAGGCAGAGTAAGCCCGGCATGGAAATTTTGTCTCTCACAAATTTCACCTCTGAGCATGCTGTGGTGTTGGAAAGTTTACCGTTTACCCTCATTGGGCCATGTGGTTGTCTTATGAAAAAGTCTGCATTCCAGAAAACTGGGGAATTGTAGTGAAGTCTGTCGGTCAGTTGAAAAACATTTTTGGGGGGGGGGATGATTTCTTTTTATTATGCCTTCTTAGTCAGGTGTTTTCTCAATTTTGAAATAATTGATTTTTATTAAGAAATGAGGGGCAAAGAAGTAAACAAAAAGTTCCCGGCCACCCCCAAAATGCTGCAGGGAGGATGTTCTTTTAGCTTCAAGTGAGAAGTGAGCACTTCAGCAACACTCTGAGCAAGACCAGCTGCAGGATCCAATGCAACGCAAGAGGCAATACAGCAGCTAGCAAGCTCTCGAGATTTCCTGAGCTGGGAATGAATTGTTTATAATCGGAGAAACAAGCTCAGACCGTTCTCAGCTGTTACGAAGTTGGTAATGGCTGCAGCACAGGGTAGCACATTCTTCCTCGAGTAACTTCAGGGTCAGTCCCCTCCCCTGGAGCACAGTAACCACGTCCTGAGTGAATGTTAAACATGCACCCATTTTGCCTTCCTCTTAATCCTGAATCTCTCTCAGACCGATGCTCACGAAAGATGCAGAGGTCTGCTGCTGTCTGCTGCTGCTTTTTCTGGGACAGCCTCTTTGAACTAGATAAGGGGGTATATGGATGCAAATAGTAGGTCTAACTAAGTCTTGAAATAGGCAATATGGGAGATTGCTAGGAGGAGAGCAAGTTCTAAAGAAAGCACTTGGAACTGGGAGGGATATTAAATGATGTTCTCTTGTTATGACTTTTCTGATGACCCAGGAAGTTCCTTTATGGCTTTTGTTAAAGCTCCCAATTCCCTCTCAACTCTAGAAAATGCTATCTTGGCATTCTGAGCCAGGAAGAAACAGTATCTTTCTTTTAATGAGCCAGGACTTCATTCTCTGTGAATGTGAACTATTCTTCTCACATCTGGGATTCATCTGTTCAACCACAAAATGTCGGTTAACAAAGAAAGAATTTAGTAGAGAAAGTAATATTCAAGGCCAGCCTATTCTGAGTTGGCAAGGAATTTGGTTACAAGAAATAGAAAAAATGGCTGAGAATCAGGTGAAAACGACTGATGGCGAGAAAGGAAGCACGTAGCTTCCCACCCTCGTTGCTAACCCCTTAACTTCATCTGATTCCTTCTCAGTTCAGAGCCCCGTCCCAGGATCCAGTGTTCAATCCAAGCAGCCTGCCCTTGAAAATTCCACTGTGTTTCTCCAAGTTACAGACACAAAGGAAGCTGGGGGTGGGGGAGGGTGGAGGAGAGAAGAGGATATTCTGTTTCCACCTAGGGCTATTTGTTTCTGCCACGCTCTTTCTCAGGGGTGATCGCGAGCTCCCGAAGTATCCTTGCTTGAAAACTGCATTTTAGACTCCAGTCAGAGCTCTTAGAAATTAAATGGCCACTGTGTGTGACAGTACTCATGTGAAATAATGCATGTTGGATTTTCAAAGTCCCTCCTTTCAATAAACCTTTGAAAAATTCCTAAATTGTTTTTGTAGACATCTGCTGGTCATGCTAATTCCTCTAAATTGCCTTGGGTTTTATTACCTATTGGTAGCTATGAGTAATACATGTTTGTTGAATTCTTCTTTTTCCTTATTATACAACTGGTAATTTTTTTTTCTAATCTCATTATTGGCTCCACAAACAGTACTGAAATAGTGTGTACTTGTCCCCAAGTTGGTTTCTACTCTAAGTAGCCAGTATGCACTTGGACTATTCATGTCAATGAATTGAGAAACACACAAATAGGTATCTATTGCTACACACAAACACCTTTCAATCTGCTCATTAAGGCTAATTAGAGGGTATTTGGATTTTACTCTCTCAGTGTCTTTCTCTTTTTAAACTGTAGGCTGATGATATTTTACAAAGTAATAGAAGGAGCATCCTTCCTGTACCTCATACTCTTCTCATTATGCTACTGCGACTATCCATTTTCTTGTCAATGTTGTATAGAAATGCGAAGAGTGCAACTGTGCTTATTACACATAATAAGAGCGACTAATTTAACATGACTAGACAGAGCTTAGCTGGTTCTAAAGAAAATATCCAGTGCAGGGTGGAAGAAGGAGACATTGGAATTTGTGTATTGTCTGTGCTAGAGATAGATTCCTCCCTAATGTAAAGATGCTAGGCTTTTCTGCTTCTCTGTTCCATATTATTCACTGATATGATTGTCCTCATTCCTTTTACCAACCCTAGAGAGTTTTCTTTGCCTCATTTTTTTAAAGAAACAGAGGCATGAACAATTTCTGATGGGGAAAATGTCACAGTAGGAAAACACGGAGTTTGGAGTCAGATAGCCTAGCACTCAGTTTCTGCTGCAACTTTTCTATTTCTTACTTTGACATGTTGTGGGAAAGGAATTTTATTTTCCCTCCTTTATTTATGGGGTGATACTAATCAAAGGTGTGGTGAGACTTAGTCAAGAGCTAAACTGAGTGAGCTGGACTCATTCATTCACCAAACTCTCCTTGATATTCTACAACATGCCGCATATTATTAAGGTCTTGTACACACAAAGGTAAATACGATGCTGTCCTATCCTCCAACGGGTTTTGATCCAATTTCAGAAGACAGCAAGGTAATAGAAAGCCACAAGGTAAGAGGATAAGCACTGGGGTGTGTAGGGTGACTGTAACAGGAGAGAGGGGGTGTCACCTGGCTCAGCGAGCAGAAATTCAGGGAGAGATCCTGGAGCGAGTAAAAATTAAGCTTAGTCTTGAAAGAAGGGACACAGTACTTCAATGAAGTGACAAGTGAGGTTAGGGCAATAACATGGAAGAAGCAACTGAGTAATGGTAGATGGTCATAAAGAGAATTCAAGAAGTTATAAATACATAAATTATGGATGAGATCTCAGGATTGGGTGGAGTGGCTAGAGTTGATGAAGTAAGGGGTAGAAGAGGTTTAAGGGGCTAATTCAGGATTTCAACTTAGATTTTCTCATGTCTAATCGTATTCCCTTTCATTAAAATCCCCTCTCAGCTTAGCATGTATATGTGTGTATGGAGGGGTAGTCACATGTTGAAATAAATCCTTCACATATATTTTTACTACTCTAGAGATAGTGCTTTTCTTTACAACTAACATGAGGGTATTGTTCTAATGGAACCCAAATATCAACAGACTTTGAGAGAAGTCTTTAATTTTATTTTTACATTCTCTTTACTAAAAGAAGAACAACTCAAGCCATTAGAAGCTGTGTGTGAGATACTCAAGCTTTAAAAAGTTGTTTTTGATGGGACAGAATGCAAGCAAAGAAAGAAAGCAAAGCAAACTTGGGCAGCATAAACTTATCATTTTATCTGAAGTGAAAACCAACCATCCTAATGGACTTAAGGATTGTAAATATTTTTCCAGGGACTGGCAATTTGTAGAGAGAATTCTTCAAGTGGGCTACTTTTTGCACTTGAATTTTTATAAATTTAGATTCCTAGATAGGTGGATAATGGATAAATAGATCATGTATCTACATAAGGAAATAACCATTACATTTGTCTTTTAAAACACAACCAGTGTGTGTAAACACAAGAACTGGATTCTGTATAAAATGTAAATTTTCTGGCCCCAGATGGCGCTTTCTTAATGAAAATAAACAACGTTGTGTATTTGAAATGGGATCATGTTTTTGTAATCTCCCCACCCGGGCCATTTGGTTGCACAAGGCACAATGAAAACATCTAAGAATGAAAATAAATAAATAAATAAATATACAAAACGAAAATAACCTCACCCCTAACTAATAGCTAACAGACTTAAATATTTATAATCAATGGTCTCCTTACAAGACGACGATTTAGAAAGAATAGCCTAGAGTTCATATCCGTTTTAACCTTGTTCTGGCAAACACATGACATGGATATTTCTCCTTTTATGAATAGAATCAGTTTTTATGAAATTGAGTCTATGATTAAATGTTTTTTAAAGCAAATTCTGTTTCCTGTTCTTTTTCTTGTAAACTAGGAGAATATTTCCATAGTTTGAATTAAACTTTTTTAAATGGGGGTATGAGGGGAGGTGAGGAAGAGGTTAGCCATCCCTGTAGCTCCTGGGAACATTATCACAGTGTTTTTATGCCATAATGTTGGGTTTGCTAAGAAGCAGAAGGCAGAGGTTAATGGATTCCCATCTCTTTTGTACTCCTTTGTTTAATTTTGTTAAACTTCTGTTCCTCAAGATCTTAACAGTTTCTCCCATGCTTATAGATACTATTTTGTACTCCTAACTCCTAAAGCCAAATAGCCCTCTTAACTTGGTCAGAATGTCATAGGGAACAGTTACAAGGGTTGCACTTTCCCTTTCAAGTGCAGCTAAAGAACTGCCAATCATATTGACGATTCCGTGAGCACAAATCATATATCTAAAATAAAATATGATTCTGTATACCCCTGTGACGAGTAGTTATCATTTGTCACTCTAGATCATTTTCCTCGCCTCCCCCTTTTAAGAAATCTCTCAGTAGGGTGATGGGAAGGGACTATGGAACTAAGTTTCTTTTCCTCTGGTTTCCAGGGAGGAAAAGAAAGTGGTGGACCATCAGCCAGTGGTGGACCCTGGTAGGAAACCAGAGCACATGAGGAAGGAAAAATTTGAGTATTTGTTCCCTTGGCTCCCTCTTACCGGTTTGTGGGTTGGTGGTGTCCAGGTTCCTCTCTCACTGGCCACAGCTTCCTCTGGGAGACCCTGCCTTCAGACACAGGCCTCGCCATTCCCCTTTCCTGTCACTTCAACCCTGGTGGTGGTTGGGAGGCTCAGAAATGCCTGCTTCACCCTCCCAGATTGATTTTTCTCAGCCTTGCTCTCCCTTTATGTCTTCATTAAAACTCTTTAATCATGCCTTTTGAATGTGTCATCTGTTTCTTGCCAGAATTCTGACTGATATAACTTCCTATAGCCAAGAATAAAAAAGAAAAAAAAACAGTGGGAAAATATCAGATTTGGGCACTGAGTAAGCTGAAATTTGTTTCCCTGCCTCTCACTATACCTCGTAGTGCAAATGCATGTGAATACAAAGTGCAGGATCTCTGCAAGAAAAGAGGTTGAGTTAGGACTGTGAAGTATTAGTGTGACACCATGTTTAGCGTTTCTGTACATTCAGAAGATGCAAGTGGTGCCAATTTGCACTAAAAAGTGAACTGGTTTTCTCCTGTCCTAGAAGGTCAGCTTTTAAAAAAAATATGCTAATGTCTTCATGCAAAGAGTATACAAAAGATGGACCATCAGAAGCCAACACCAGCTGACTCCAAAGCCACAGTATTGATTATTTCAGAGGCTCTTCAGTCTCTTCTTCGGGCCACTCTGATTATAGTAAAACTGCCCTCCCATTAATGGGCCTGTACTTAAAGGGCAAGCCTCACTGACCGCGAACTCCATTAATGCAATTTGGGGGGTTTATTTGTTTCATTTCGTGGCTCATTTCTTGCTCCACGCTGCCTTGGTCTCTGGTGCTGCTTTCTACCATAAGTTAGAAATGAATTTTTAAAAATAAGCACTTGTACTTTGAACCATAAAACAAAATCCAAAGCTGAAATCAAAGAAAGAAGGTAAATTACTTTCAGGGCTCTGCAAAGAAACTTTCACTTGGCCATTTCCTGTTGTTTTGAAACTCCAAAAATCAATACAGAAACATATCATATTCTGAAGGCAGGTCATCTGTGCACTAGGTGTTTTTAACAGTTGGCTTTGAAGGGGATACTTATGCCCCCTTGACATGAATCTACAGTTCTTTGCACTAAGTGTCCCCTTGAAACTGCATTTTTGCTCGGGCTATCCATCTCAACGGTTATTACTCTTTACTGTTCCAGGCTCCCATCTTCTATTATAGATTCACTGATAGATCAATGTGACAGAGGCAAGATAAAAGTCAGTTAGCGGCACATGTCTATTATGAGCCTGAAAATTCGGACACATTTCTCCTGACAGAAGCTAGGCACATAACTGAGTGGTAACGTGTCTGGGTGGTTTTCTAGTCCTTTCTTTACAAAAATCACATTTCTGGACATCTTTCTTAATTTTGAGGTCCTCGTGGCCTGTCAGAGAGCTAGTAGTGAGTGGTTCCCCAGGGGAGAGAGCGATTTTAAAATACAATCTTTACTTTTGAAAGGAGAGAACAAAACACATTTGCTGCTACACCGAGGCCATAAAAAGGAGTGCTGACACGCTCAGTTTCCAAACCACAGGCAAGCGGACTGTAAAACCAAGCGATGGTTCAAAGTCAAGGAGAAAATCTTTGCGGTCCTCTAGTGGGTAATGAGAATGAGGAAACTGCCTTTGGGTTGGTTGGAAACCTCACGTTCTCTGGGATTGATCACTACAGGTATGAACCATCAACCGGTTTGAGAAAGAAGTAGAAATCTGTCAAACATTTAAGCCGCTGTCGACAGGATGGTCTATATCGTCAACTAGCATCGGGAGGGAGAGAGTGCTGGGGTCACGCCTTGAAGAGCGAAGAAATGGGTAGCGAAAGAAGCGGAGATTCACATGGCTTTGTACTGTAAGGTTTTAACCCTTCTTGTGGGTTCTCATGGTTAAATTATTAACAAGACGTATGAAACTTGAAAAGTCCACCGGAGGTTGTTAGAAATTCAACTAAAATAGAGTCCTTTCACTTCATTGGTTTCCTGCCTCATACACGGGTTAAATAAACACTCGCTGAGTTCTTACCGCACATCAGACGCTGGGGGAGGTGACAGGTTGGACAGTGGCTGCTTTCCTGCCATCAAGTAACTTAGGATCCAGTGGCACAGACCAGCAGGTATCACAGCAATAACGTGAAAAAGACACACAGACATGACCATATACCATTTCTATAAACAGTTACCTAAAATCAAGAATCTACATACATTTATGGATTCAAATAATATATCACAACAAATACCTACGGGGGAAGGAAGTGGCAGAAGACATGGGAACAGGGGAGTGAACATGAGTGAGTGAGTGAATGAATGCCAGTGAAAAAAGAAAGGCATTGTGCAGACTGGTAATACTTCGCTGTAAGCCAAGTTTGGAAAGAGAACCTCAGAAATGATAATGCTGTGTGGTGGGTGTGCACGTTGCTTCTAGAAACACGGATGGAGATGCTCAGCGCAGGTGTGTTTAGGGAAGACCTCTCAGCAGAAGGCGCATTTCAGAAATTTCCGCAGGAGAAGCAGGGGCTTTTCGGGTGAAGAGAGGTCAGCGAAGATGCATCCGCATCTGTAAATAGACATGTATTTATCTATTTCTTATTGTGGTAAATACACATGAGGTCTACCCTCAATACATTTTAAAGTATACATTTCAGTATGGTCAATATAAATACAATGTTATACAGCAGATCACTTGGACTTTTTCATCTTGCGTGACTGAAACTTACTACCCATTGAACAGCAACTTCCCATCCCACTCCCAGTATATTTATGTATTGTCATTTTTAACCCCCCCTCAAACACTTACAAAGACAAGGGAACACTTATTTAAAAGCATGGGAGAGAACAGCAAGTAGGTTACTATGTCAAAGAAGAGGGCTGGCAAGATTTCGGGGGACTGTCAGATCATAAGAGGCATTACAAGTCACGCTAAGAAAATTCTATTTTCTCAGCAGCAAAAGAAAGCCCGTGATATTTAGGAGGAAGGGTGTCACATAACCAGGAAATCCACTTCACAACCGTCGTTTCTGGGTCAGGTAGGAGGATGAACAAAAGTGGTGAAGAACCAGGAACCAGTGAACCACTCTGGAAAAGGTGGCAACTGGGACAAATAATACAGGCCTGGATGTAGGCAGTGGACTCTGTGGGCTTGTGGAAGGGGGCAGTATGAGAGACTCTCAGGTAAGAAGGAATGCCTGGTGGGGCAGGATAGGTGAGAGTGTTGTGGATTGTCCATTTACTCGGTTTCATAAGCCAGAACAGGTTAGACCTAAAACCTGCTGCTTTAAGAGAAGGAGCAATTGCTAATTCAGAAGCAGCTTTGCACCTGCTAGCTTGGGTGTAGCTTGCTCACTGACATTGGCCTCCATGTGCAAACCCCACGACATGACTACTGGTAGTCTTTCTTTTTCACAGCCCAGTTTTAAGGGCAAGCGAAGGATGGGTGAACATCACACGACACAGATATGGAAAGGGGGAGGTAGAGCTCTGTGAAACTCGGTGTCAAGTACTGAGTGCCAACATTTCTCTATAATTTCATTTAAAATATGTCAGATATAGTAAATAAGCATATGATTAGGAAGAAACAATATGAAGAGTTTATTTTGGCTATAAAGGTTTTGCAATCAGTACCAACATTTCTATCAAATAAAAAATGATGAAGGTCCAATAACTTGAGAAGGATAAAAAAAAGTCTAAAATTAAAAAAAAACAAGCTCTGCTTTGGGCAGAAGGGGTTATGAATTTTTTGAGCAGCTGTATTAAGATATAACTCACATTCCATAAAAATCACCCACATAAAGTTTACAAGCAAATGGGTTTCAGCACATTCACAGAATTGTGCAACAATATCATGACTTAATTTTACGTTTTTATCACCCCCACAGAAACCTGTTTCTTCATTAGCAGTTACTCCCCGTGCCTCACCAATATACCACCCACCACACCTGCCCCAGCTCTAGGCAACCTCTAGATTTGCCAATTGTGGGCATTTTTATAAATGGAATTCTGCAGTATGTGGTCTTTTATGACCAGCTTCTTTCATTTAGTACCTTGTTTTCAAGACTCACACGTTGTCACATGTATCAGTATTTAATTCTTATCGATTATTGAATAATATTTCACTGCATGGATATGCCAAATTTTGTTTTCCACTCATTGCTGATGCTGATTCGAAATGTTTCCATTTTTTTGCCATTTGTGTAGTGCTCTTATGAGCATTTGAGTAAGAGTATTTTTATAGACCTAGGTTTTTATTTCTTTTGTGTATATATATCAAGGAGTGGAGTTGCTATAATTAAAAGGACAATGAATTACTAAAGTTTTTCCCATAGTGGTTGGGCCATTTTACATTCCCACCAGCAGTGTGTAAGGGCTCCCATCTGTCTGCATCCTTACAGTGGCCTGTCTTTGATTCTAGTCATCCTCGTGGGTAGAAAGTGGTATCTCACTGTGGTTTTGATTTGCATTTTCCTATATGTTTATACTTTAAGTCTGGTGACTCTATAATGTATTTTTTATTACTTATGTATTATATTTTTCTTGCATATTTTTAATCCTATGGAACTTTGTGAAAACTCACCAGTCGTATATTAATGCAATATCACTGCTTAACAAATAGCACAAAAATCAAGGACTTGAACCATTAAGCATTTATTAGTCTGTGAATCTATGACTTCTACTGGGCTCAGGTGGCTCTGGTATGAGCTCACTCGGGTGTTGGGGGTTGGCTGATCATTGGCTAATCTAGTTCAGCCTCCACAGGACAACTCAGCTCTCTTCCATGTGTCTCCTGCTCTCCAGGAAGCAAGACCAGGCACACTCTTCCCAGACAGAGGCTGAATAACAACCTCAGTAGATGTGGCAAAATGGTTTTCCGTGTCTCTGCTTCTGACAGATCTGCTTGAATCTCACTGGCTAGAGCAAGTCACATAGCTAAACTGAGAACCAGGTGGCAAAAAAATACACTCACGCAATAATGGGAAGGACTGCAAAATTTCATGGACAAGGGCATGGATACCATGAGGGTGAAGTCGTGATATCAGTCCACCACATATGTGATGTGGTCATTGAGAAAAGAGATGCATTAAACTGGTCGATCAGCAACCATCACCCTACACAAGGGCCACGTTTAATCTTGGTTTACCTGTGTGAGAACAGATCTGTTATTTACTCTCTAGGGTTAAATATTTACCTGGTGATAGTGCTTCTGTTTTTTAAAAATAGGAAAGATATTTGTGTGGCAAATGAACCTTCCCTTATGTGAAAACATCTCGGGTGCCACACGGAGAACTCAGGACAGTGTAGATCAAACAGCAGCAAGGCCTCTAAAATAGTTGGGGAAGTGTTTAAACCCGGGCTAGATGACATTATTGAAGTATTTATAAATGTCATGTCATCCATTTTAGGAGAAGCTAATAGAACGTCTTGTAGACATTTCAGATTCCCCCCCAAACTGCCTCTGCAGTCTATTTCCTTAGGCTCAGCGAATGTGGAAGCAGACCTGTGATGGTCAATACCAGTGGCAGGACTCCCTGCACAGACACAGGATTCACAGTCCATTAAGCTTCAGGTTTGCCCTGATGTGGATCCCTCGATGCATTAAGGTTATATCCCGTTTTTGTTGACTCAGTTACTCTGTCAGCAAAACCAAACCTTTTGGCTTGTGGCCCAGCCTCCAGCTGTCTATGGAGGATATGTTTTTGCCTTTACCGCCATGACAGTAATGAGCAACTGGCATTCGTTTGATTTGCATAATTGCGTGCTTCCGACTTGGACTCTGTGTCAGTAGGAGACAACGTATTGTGATGATACCCACAGCATATTATCTGTTTTGTGCTATCAGCATTTATTTATGTAAATTCCATCATTATAAGGGGCCATTTTCTAACCTTCTACCACAAGCAAGAAGAAAATGCCATAGAAGAGCTGGGTTTACTTTGTCATTCACAGTTGTCAGGGGGTTGGAAACGGTATTTCTGGTGGTTGCTTGCTTGCTTGTTTTTTAGGCTAGTTTGCTTTAAGGACTGTCAGATGTGATGCCAGCCTGAAAGTCTGCCTGTAACCATTTGTAACTAACGCCACCAAGCAGGCAGATTCTCTCTCTTTCTCGTACAAGTGTCTATACGACACAGAGCGGCCGTCTCATCTAAGATTTTCTTTAAGAATAATTTATGGTCTGAAAAATATTTTGTGTGCCGTGAGTTGACACTTTTCTTTAATAAGAAGCGGAACTCTAATTTATTCACAAAAGAGATAAAAAGATAGGATAATTAATGAGGATACTCCATTCGTAAAAGTACCTGAAAGAATGAAGAGGAACCACGTGGAGCCTGAGATGCCATAAACCAAACCTCACAACTCTGTTCACAAGAAATAGCCAAGGTCAAGTGTGCATTTTGTCATTAGAGGCAGATGTGTCTCCTAAGTGTTGTTGTAACTGCAGCTTTAATTTATACTTGTTTTGATCATTATCTCCAGTTTAGCACAAAGGGATGTCAGCACTTAGTCCTACTTCAAGGAATGACAATGCATTAAAAGGGGGAAAAGGCAGAAGACCCAGACATCAACCATTTTAAAGCTGGTTGACACCTGTGAAAAGAAACCCTGATTGAACGGAGGATAATTACAACATCCCTTTATTGTGAGAACTAGTTTAGTTTGCTGCCAGGTCTGTGTCATGTTTCAGGCTGGTCAGAGCAGAGAAAAATAAGGGAAAACAATAAAAATGAAAAAATTCACCCAAAAGCGGTGCGTGTGTATGTTTTCACTTAACTTTGACACTTTGGCAGGTAGGAGGGCACTGATTCACCAGTACACAGTACTCAGCAGCATAGAACTCTGTGTCCTTCACCTTGCCACTGAGAGATGTTTTCTATGATTTTTCCTCATTCTCTCCATTGCCAACGCCCTTCTCAATAATCTTATCTTTAATTTGTGTGTGTGTGCGTGTGTGTGTGTGTGTTTTAATCCTCATCCAATGGCATTTTCTCCATTGCTTTTTAGAGAGAGAGGAAGGGAGAAAGAAAAAACATGGAAGGGAGAGAGAAGCATTGATTGGTTGCCTCCTGTTTGCGCCCAGACAGGGCACCTGAGCCTGGACCCGGGGTCGTGGGAACCCCCGTGGGGTGGCAGGCTCCCAGATGGGGGATGGACTGCAACCTAGGCCTGTGCTGCTGACTGGAAATCGAATCCAAGGGACGATACTCTAACCAAACTGAACCACACTGGTCAGGGCTTTTATTTTATTTTATAGGTGAAATGTCCCCATGTAAAACATGTAGACTCTCCTGCTAGTTTGACTACCTCTGTCAAATGAAGCCGGGTGAGGAATACAGCGATAAAGTAACCTGATCCACAATGCGCTGCAAAGAGTACACGATTAGGCGTCATTAGGCCAGATTTAATTCTCAGCCGTTTGTACTTTGTACATAACATTTGTCAGCCTTTTAACATGTTGGCTTCTGAGTTTTCTCATTTGTAAAATGCAACGGAGAGCTGTAAGGGTCCTTTTACGGTGATCTTTGAAACGGCACCAGACTTTATGTTATCATTTGCTCGACTTTGCATTTGTAATAACTAGGAATGGAAATGTTAGGTCTCCTGACATTATTTCTTGTGTGGACAAGTTCTCAAAGGGGGAAGAAAAAGTGCTCAAAGAAACTCGAAACCAGGCAAGCCAAGCACACATTCTCTTAGGAATGCCCTCTCAAAAAGAGTTCAAATAAGCGACTGGAGAGAAATGCAAAGCTGAGCGTAGAAGAAAAGCTGGGAGAAGCAAAGGTCTGGCTACGGTTTCATCCACTAGGGCGGGTTGGAGGGAGGGGGGCAGGGCATTGTACCTTACGCACATCAAAGGGATAAGGCAGCCTTTCTGAGGAGCCCACCTTGTCCTTAGAGAAGTGCAAGTTGCGAGACAATGTGAAATGTTACCTAGAAGCCTGAGGCGCATAATAGTAACACTGGGAAAAACACCAGCCCCAAATGGAACAAGACAACTGAAGGGTGTAGTTTAAGGAAACGAGGGAGGCCTGTGCAGGGTGGTTGAGCAGGAGAAACTGAAGGAAATGACAGTAGCACTTAGAAAAAGTTAATATGTTTGACCACAGGGACTGACAGAGGCATCTGGAAACAATGAAAGGCAAATTTATTTTTCTCTACAAGTTTTCTTTGAAAATAACCCTCCAGTGGAACAAAAACCATAATAACAATATCCTTAACATTTCACATTTTGTGTTGTAAAAACAGATCTAAGAAACAAATACAAAATTCTGGCTGTGTTAATTAAGTGGCATTATGATTTACAAAACAATTCCTTGCAACTTTTCTGATTTTGTGAGGTCTTACTCCACTTAGGAGAGGCTGGGGGCATAAGGAGAGAGCTTAATGAGTACTTTTTTCTATATTCCCTATAGCCATTTTTTGCTCAGCCTTTTTTTGGACATATGGAAACACAATGAAAGGAAAGAACAAAAGACTCAGTGATGTCTTTTCTTGGCTAATGATAAAGGAAAAAATCCATGTGGATCATTTATAATATGTAATGTACTCATATCAAAGATAACATAATCAGAGGAGAGTGGGTTACAAACCACCCAATTGACTCAGCAGGTATCACCAAAATATTTGCAGGTTGCTTGGTAACACAATTAAAAGTCTCTATGTAAATCCCAGATCATTAGTGACTGAAAATCACTATCATTTGATGGCTCATCTCAGTCCAGTTCTTAGGGGAGATTTTCTTACATTAAAAAACCACCAACGTATTTGGCACTAATTGGCTCCCAGGGTGGCGGTCTAAGCCTATAGGCCAAGAATTGAATGGACCTGGGGGGCTAAGCTCTTCCCCAACCTGCGAGCTGGTGTTTCCCAGCACAGGATGAAGGGCATTTGTGGGTTAATATGAGATTTTCATACAGATATTCCCTGTCTTCGGATAAATTGAGATGTTCTATACTTAAGAATATCATATTGGTGGCAAGTTCTTTTTCTAAATTAAGTTCTGTTTGGAACTTTTTTCTTATTAATACCTATCTCTTCTCCTCCTCCCTCAAACCTACAATAATTAGGGAAGAATATTAAATTTTATCATCTCAAAATGAGAAACTGTATTGCAGACATCAACACTACCCGAAAGACAGACCTAGGTTAAAACAGAAATTGTTTCTTCACTGGAATTAATGGGTCGGTAACTTTGTTACTTTGCTGAATGTGATGGAAACTTCTGTAGAGATGGACAGATTTCCTCAGCGTTTAGTGTTATTTGAGTACTTTTCTCTTGAAAATTGGTCTAATTAGTTGACTTTCCATAGATCATGGAATTGAAAGTCGGAGGCGAATTCAAATTTAGTGAAGAGATCTAGATATGGAGAACATGTGGTTAGAGAATTCTAGATTCCTTACTGGAATAATATAACTACATATGTCTATCTTAGACATTTGACTCTAAAGAAAAGTATGATATATAGTATTGTGAGAGAATTTATCATATTTGTGGGTCGATATTTGATACACACACAACAGATAGTGGAGACCATAGACAAATAGCACAAAGCAATGAAAATAAAATCTAACATAAAGAAGGAGACTAGGAGCAGGGCTGCCTGCAGGGACATCTGGGCTACCTCCTTGGTCCTAATTCTCTTTCCCTGCAAAGCTGGTGATAAGGATACGCAAGAACTTTTTTTTTTTTAGCTCAGCAATTGTAATATTCCTTCAGAAAGAGTCCGTTACAGCTTTCTTTCTACTGATGTCTATGTTTGCTGTACCGGGATAGGGAAAGTCAGTTATATTTTCTCCTCAAGATCTTTAACAAAAACTGTAAAGTGGCAGCACCTGCTGAGTTTATTGGACTGTAGCATTTTCTAAAATGAGTCACTGGTGGTTCAGCATAAGAAATATTTAACCAGATTTATGGATAGTCTTAGTTTTGTTTGGTCGCAGTGCTATCTAGGAGGAAAACCGACTTACTGATGGACCCTGAAAGAAACAACAGTGAAAACCTTTAGCATTTTCATAACACAAACTTTCTAAACACTGAAGTCAAGACCACAGAGATGCAGTGCCTGAGCTGACAAAGGGCAGTAGCTTCCCAGCACTTCAAAATCAGAGAGATTGAGTTTTTTTCTGAATTATTGACTGAGAGTAGTGGATCACAGTAATCTCTTGGTTTCTACCTTTATTGTTTAAAACTAGATCTAAAACTTTTGTTAGGTTTGAAACTATTGCTTCACAATTTATTTTACGCAGCTGATCTTTTGGTCAATTTCTTGCAGCTAAGGCTTCGAGCAGATACGTTTCCAAGCATTGTTTTTCAACTGATTTCTATGGGAATGTGTTTTGATATAATCTGGTTAAGTCCCATAAGCACTCAAATAGACTTCTCTCATTTTCTTCAGCTGCTGTGTATATACTAGCTCACGTTAGTACAGATGGTCCAGTTTGAGAAGTGCTTGAATGTGTCATGAAATCATGGAAGAGACTGCAGTTGTTGTTTTTTTCAAACCACACTTTAGTGCATGAATTTCTTATACAACACAGCAGTGTTTAGAAAGCAAAGTTTAGAAAACACTAGTCCCAAGTGTGTCTCAATGGAATAAAAACTTTGGTGTTCAATTAATTTACAGGATCTGGCCGCTATTCCCTTTTATTTTCTTTTTATAATATTTTTTAATGTTTTTTTTTAAATTTTTTATTGTTGTTCAAGTACAGTTATCTCTATTTCCCCCTAGCACTTCCCCAACCCCCAGAGAGTCACAAACAATAATAAAGCCTTTGAGAAATCCCAGAGTAGGAGGCGGGCGTTGTTTACTTGCTCAATCTAGATTTTCGTACAGGAATTTGACCAGAAATCCATTTTTCCCTTAATTCATATTTTTTGTATTCTAAAGAATAAAGTCTTTGATAAAGCCTCTAGGCACCCTCTATACAAATACCTAGACGTGTTTAGAAAATCTGTGATTTTATTAGCAAGTTATTTCTTGTACTGAACTGGAAAGCTCCCTTGTTAAATTCACCTATTCCTTGTTACCAGGTCCTGTAACAACACATAGTAAGTATTGGCCTAGGACAGTATTCCAAATAGTTTAAGTCAAGAAAACAATTTTCTCTCTAGGACTCCTCTCCTACATGTCACACAACCTCTGTCCTTCACTCGTTCCTTGTATATCACAGTTTCAAAAGCGTTCCTCATCTTTGAATATGCTTCAGTTTCCTGCTACCCCTCTCAAGGGAAGCACTAGGGGTGGATGCAATATTCCAAGGGGCTAGAATGGAGCAGAGCGAGATTCTCACCCCCGGCAAGGAGTAGATAGAGACTTACCACGGGGTGGGAATGACTTGCTCTGCTTTCTCTAAAAATGACTGTAGCGGATGTTTAGTGTGGTGGGCAGAGTTCTCAGATGGCCCCAGAATTTTCTGACCCTGAATGTTCATTCCCTGAGCAGTCCCTGGGACTATTAAAATGATGGCTATTACTCACATCACTAGATTACCTGATGACATAGTAGACCTTGAGATAGGGCAGGCCTGACATTATCACACAAGCCCTTGAAAAGTATAGTTTTCCCATGCCAGCTCCCATGCCAGTAAGTCAGAGATTTAAAGCTGAAGAAGAATTCAAAGAGCTGTTGTTGGCTTGAAGCTGGAGACGGGACCCATGGCATGGGATGTGGGTGACATTTTGGAGCTAAGAGCAGTCACTGGCTGATAACCAGCAAAGAAACAGGGGCTTCAGTCCTGAAACCACAAACACCTGAATTTGGTCAAAAACCTGAATGATTGTGGGAGTAGGCCCTTTTTAAATACCTCTGTTTTCAAGAAGAAAACAGACTAATACCTTGATTTTAGCATCATAGGATTCTGAACAGAGAGTGGAGTAACACTGGGCTAGATCTGTGACCTACAGAACTCTGAGCAAATAAATAAATATTTTTAAGCTACTAAGGTTGTGGTAATTGGTTACACAGCAATAGAAGACTAATAAATCCAGAAAACCAAAGCTCACCAACCTTACCATGTCTTGCTTTTATATGTTAAAAAGTGATATATTTGTTAATGATACATTCTCTGTTTTCTCTGGCTGCACAGCTTTAAGTATCCTACATAAATACATATTATTCGCATGCCTCCTTTCTTTGCTTCCAATGAGATGCTATCAGCTTTAAGCCATTCTCTGATTCATAGATTTTCCCACAAGTTCATATTTTGTGGACATACAGATCTATCTTGTTTTGTATACTTTCTGTGAACTTTTTCATTAAGATAGGTACTTTCAATACTAGATTCTAAGTGAGAGACATATGGCATAACTGATGAAATATTTATAATAATTATATACTTTTTTCACTAAAAAAAGTAAGTTTACTCTGATGATGACCCAAACTGTAGCAGTACTATGCTGATTGATCTTATATATTGATTATGACCTCTTTTCTCATTTGCTTTCTTCGTATGAGTTACCAGCCATCTTCTCCATTATTATCTTTCTGACTCACATTCTTTGGTTTTTATAATAACTAGATTTAAAGATTTATTCCATTTCTTCTCCTAAATTTTCATTTCAGTTGGAACATCTCTTGTAGCTCTCATCCTTTGATCAGCTGTCTTAGTCTATCATTGCAATATACAGAGCAAAAGTTTAAGACGTACCTATCTGTTCAATGGTACTCTTTCCCTGCCCTATAACATAATTTCTCATTCAGAATCCCAGTCTTAAAACAAATGAAATAGTGGAGTTGTTATCTGAAGCCCCAGACCTTTGGCATTTTATCCTTGAAGGTACTTGTTAACCCTATTCTTCTTTTGGTTTTTCTTATCTTGTATGAATAAGCAGTTATAGACAATATGGGGTCTGGTAACTCTCAGAAGTTTACACTATTATACAAACCCTCTTCAAGAAATAGCAAGCCACTGAATGGACAAGTCACTAGAGAGGGGTACTGACGTCTCCATCTCATTTGAGTCTATGTACCTACGTATCACAATGGGCTCAGTTTGGAATTCAGACTCAAACATGAAGTGAAGGACAATATACTTTGGATACTATGTACTTGGGATTAAGACTGGCTGGCTAACTGTATTCTTAGTACACAGTGAAATATTCCCTTCCCTTTAGTTTTTAATGGAAATTAAGGAACTAGACTTTGAAAATGATTTCAACTATATGATTTGAAAATGTCTAGAAACTATGCTACTAAATCTTATTTTATTTTGTATTTTAATAGTTTATTTTTATTGTATTTTTTCCTTACCATTCATTATATGCTACTGAATTTTAAAGATTAATAACTGCTAAAAGCTGAATGTTTGTATATCCCTCCCCAAATCTGAATGTTAAAACCTGATCCAACTGAAGGTATTTGGAAGTGGGAACTTTGGGAGGTGTTTCGACATGGGTGTGAAGTCTACATTGATGGATAATGTCTTTATAAAAGAAGACCCCAGAGAGTTCCTCATCGCATTCCACCATGGGAGGGCACAGCAATAAGATGATGCCATGTTCTTGGCCTTCCTAGCCTGCAGAGCTGTGAGAGACGACTGCCTATTGTTTTAAGCTACCAATTACACAATTTTTGTTACAGCAGCCAGAATGAGCTGAAACAGTATTTAACACCATTTACCTTAAATTGCAACCTGGTTCCTAGATCTCAGGAAAAACAAAGCGTTTGTCTGATTCTTCAGGAAACAAACTTCAAGGAAAGTTCTATTTCTGGTCTTAAAATTCCAAAGAGTGATTTCTGAGTTCGAGCCCCTCCATTCACGTTCGGTCTACTTCAATAGTATTATGTTTTGTCACTGTTTTTCTTTAAGTTGTCAAGTTACTTTAGTTCTAAAACCTTGAGTAATTGGTGTGTGGGGTGTGTACATGCATATATGGAGTGATTTGTTTGGTTTTCATATTTTCCAAGTATTTTTCTGTGCTTTCCTTTTTGAACACTCACTCTGAAATTCATAAATATTATTTTGTTTTTTCATTACCCTATAAATGTAATAAACATATTTGAATTTTGCTTCAGAAATTTCTCAGTTAAATGGCATCCTCTTAAGCTCAACACTTTTGTAAATATTTACTTCCAGTGTCTACATTCTCCTTCAATTTTAATTCTAAACCCCCAATCTAAAAATATTACTTTTTATTGAATTAAAAATATTTCTCTAGCTGTGCAAATTTAACTACTCATCAGTAGAAATTCTCTTCTACCCTCTTTATTCTATAATAATAACTAAAAATTATTTTAGCACACTTATACTACTTGTATAGCATTTCCCCCTTTCTTATATGATCCTTAACAATAGCACAAAGTTATCTTCTGTTACATACTTTGATCTTATAGCATAGTGACAAATCTTAATCTCTAAAATCACGGAAAAGAAACACATATAATGTATATAAACACCATTAATAATCTCTTAGAGCAAGGTCATTTTGAAAACTTGTGAATCAGTATTTTCCTTCAACATTGAAACATACAATTGTTTCCATGGTTGAGTTTCAGATGAAATGGTTGACGTGAACTTAGGGGGTATGCTGTACTAAATATAAGTATCTTTAAGTGACAAAATCGTGCTTCACTCAGTGGTTGGCTGTAACTCATTGGAGAGCCAAATCATGTGCTCTTCTCTGGCTTGTTAGGACATTTTATGCTCCTTTACTGGAATGGTAGCAAGAATCTTTCTTTGCTCCTTGACTTATTCTCTTTTTGTCAAAGACAGCTGAAGTTACAAATTTGAATCTGTGAACCAAGTGACTATACTGTGTAAAATAATATATTAATGTGATAACTATTTGTATTTTACTTGACTAACCTTCGTGATGAGACTGAATAAAATATCTTCTATTTTATTTACTCTCATGATATAGTTTAAATATTTTATTTTGCTTCATGAAAATAAAAATTGAAGACAGAAAGATGAAAGAGAAAATTAATAGTTACTGAGCATATATTCTACACCAATAATTCTATGTGTTGGATGCCATTGAATCTCTAAAATAATCGTGTAATAGGGCATTATTTTATCCATTTTATGGATAAGAAGATAGACCCAGCAAGACTCCGTGTTGAAGACTATACAAATAGTGCATACAGATGCTTCTTTGCTCTGCCAGGAAGTAGATAGATTCCAAAGCACAACTTCTTTCCAGAAGGCCTCCTACCCTGTCCCCTGACCCCATTCATGTGTTTAAAAAACAGGCTTTCGGGACAGAGGTTGAGGTTTCCAAGGTCTTGTTAATGCTCCCACAATCCAAGTGCAGCAGTTTTTATCCGATTTGTAAGAAACAGGAAATTTATTCCTGTGGTTCTGATTCATGTATATCCTACTCTAGAGAGATCTAATGTTTTATCAAGAGCTTTTTGAACTGCAGGCCAGATGAGTTTTTTTTTCTCTTTTAAGTTACTGGAAATAAAGTGTTGTTGATATAAACAACATAGAAGCACCTCAGACTATTGGATTAAAAATAAAACTTAAATCCCTTAGTTTATACTCAGTGATGTATCATAAATATAGTAAAACATATTTTATTGTTTATACTTTTGACTGCCTAAAATTAGCATCATAAAGACAAGTATGTTTTTACCCCCTAGTACTTATCAGGGGAGTGTGTGTATTTAAAGCTTTTATTTCTTCTCGATGATGCATTGGTAAAGTATCTACTTCAAAAAATGTCAGTATTTCTATAAACGATTTTTCTATGAAGTCAGCATTGTGTGTAAGCCCATGTCTGAAGTTGTACTTGAACACATAATGCCACTGATTTCATGCAAACGTAAAGATATTAGTTTGTAAATCATAAGAAGCCTGATATTTCAGAATCATTAAAAGTGAAATTCCTAATTCCCTTAAAAAATAGTGAGACTATGGAAGAAACAAAAATTGGTTAGACTTTAGTGAACTGAAGAAATACATCCCATTCAGCATAGACTGACTTCCTAATGTCACAAGTCAATTTGGAAATTATGCACAAGAAAAATCTCTTTTTTCTCACTGCACCAATGTATTTAGCTTAATCATGAGCATCAGTGGAGACAAAGAATGAAAAATAAATTGTTCACTGTCTCCAAGACAAACCCCAAATAGGAAACTTGATACTCTGCATAAACTCTCTCTCTGAAATATGCTTTTGAAAGGCCTGGTATAATTATATATAGCATTATAGTGACTCTTGTGTTTATAAATATTTTCAAAAGCCTTTGAAATTGTTTGTAAATCCAAAGTTTATAAATGACTTATGAAATCCACAAATTTGTTAAATATGTTTCTGTGTTTTTGTATTATGTTCTGTGATTTTTCTTTCTATGTGGTGTAAGTCAAAGAAAATGATATACAATACGGCTAGATGGAACTAAAATTTCCAAACAAAAGAAGCATCTGTTTTTCTAATTTAGTTTTTGAATTATGTTGGTTTCACAATTGGTTATACTGCAAACAATGTGGTTCAAATGACAATGACAATGATTACAATTCGACTTTGCACTAAGAGCAATTTTTATTCACAATTGTCAGCTCCCTTAACTAGCAATAACTAAGCCTTTCAGCACCTTGGTACCTTGAGTATTGTTTTACCCAATCTGCAGCATATTGAGCTGTAACTTTGCAGTTGGCTGACACAGTTTTCATAAAGCCAAAGATGGGTAGAATTTTAAAGACGGGTTAAAATAGCTTTCTTTTGATGTACATTTTAAAATTTTGAAGCAAGCTACTAATGACTGTGCTCATCTTTCCAGCACTTTGAAATGATTCCTGGTTCAGGGACTTTGTGCCAAGTGAGCTTTGCCTCACCATTAATTCCTACTTTCTTTTTGTTTCTTTGCAGTGTGTTCCCACGTCCTCTCTTAACCGGTGGAAGAGGCTATGTTATCAATGTGTTACTACCCTCCCAAGTATTATGGGGCCACACAGGTCTTTGATTCATGGGGTAGTTTCCATAAATTCCTTTAGTCCAAAATTTTACTTCAGAGATCATCTAAACATTTATATTTTCATCTTAATTTCTTAAAAACCTCTTTATATCTATGCCATGTTCAAATTGACTGAGTCCTTTAAAATAGGGAGACCTGTTTGTTCCCTGTATCCTCACCCAGTCATTTGCTCATTCAGCAAATGCTTACCGAGTAGTGACCATGCTCCCTGTAGTATTCATTCACTGCCGGCTCATAGGAGCAACTGAACACAGCTTCCTAGTTTAAATATGTGTTATTTCAATAAGGTGACAAATGCAAAAAAGTCCATTAGAGACTGAGGTAGCCCATGGGCTCTACTGAAATATTTCCATACTGTAATATGTGCCAATACTATTGGAGCATTTACAATGTGCAGTTTCTGTAGTTACAACATCTTATTCCTCATGACTACCATTTTGTACTTTCTCTGCTGAGTGGAAATCATATTACTTTATGAACTAGATGTGGTAAACTATGAATCATCTTCCAAAGGTTTTGCTTTTCCTATGATGTCTTCAGTGATTTCATTAGTTTTTAGTTGTATATTAAAGTACTACTTCTGTCTTATAAAATTTAATGGCCATTTTTAAAACCACTTATTACCCATTTACCACTCCTTCTCCCACAATCCCCACGCTGTTGTCCACGTCCATAACTCCTTTTTCCTTTATGTTTGATCCCTCCACCCCTACAGCTATTTTTTAAAATAACAAGAACAAGATGTTTTAATGTTATTAAATGGAAATTATTTCTTGACTATGAAACCAGACTAGTTTTAATATATGCTTTATCAAATGGTATCATATGCAATAGCAAGAAGTTACCAGCCAAGCTGTTTAATTATGACCTCACTGAGAGAGACAAAAATGGCCTATGGTTGAAAATAGACTGGGGGAGGGAAAGAATAGTATGCAAAATGTAGAAGCTAAAGAATTTATGACACATGGACATGAACTAAAGATGGGGAATGTGGGTGAGGGAGGCTGTGTAGGGTGGAGGGGAATGAAGGAGGGAAATGGGACAACTGAAGAAATAGCATTATCAATAGCATTATCAATAGCATTATCAATAAAAATAGCATTAGCATTAGCAATAAAAATAGTAATAGCATTATCAATAAAATATATTTTTAAACAAGGCCTGTTAGGTGATTACTTGCATGTCAGTTTGACATCACCCAGACATGTAAACCTTACTTGAATGCCTTACCATACAACAGATATCCAATTCAATTTTGGAACCAGGAAGACTTGGGAATAAAACCTGCTTTTGCCTCTCAGGAACTGTACAATCATGGAGAGATAATTTTGTCCTATGTAAAACTCAGCTTTACCATCTTAGAAATGGAATAACAAAAAATAATACATCCATGAGTTAATGCCTGGGGTACTTAGAAAGGAGTTTAGTGCAAAGCAATTATTCCAGAAGTGTTAACTCATCATGTTATAGTAGACTTCTACTAAATCAAATTTGTGCAAAATTTATTGGAACGTATGATTTACATTGTATGAGATCACAGAGAAATTAGTACATTATTAACTGGTTAAGAAAAAACAGATACTTTTGGTGGTTCTGAATCTGATTACTATACAAAGCCTCAGTACATAGTTTTATTGAAGAAACCATAAAATGACTTGGTAACTATAAGAAATACTTAGTCATCACATTATCATAATACCACTATGGCTTAGGTAGTATGGTATCCCCTTTGTAAGTGAGGAAACTGCAGGTCAGAATAAGAAAGTGGTTATTCAGGGTAAAATATCTGCAAAAAACACAGGCCTTGAATCTAGGTGTGTTAACTTCCACATGCTGTATGCTTTCCAATAGCCTGCCATTCTAATTAGCATTACTTAAATATAATTAGCAATTAGCTCTGACAAAAGAGTCAGATCATCACTGTTGATCTAATAATTAAATGCCCATTGCTTGCTAAATACTATGCAACAGGTTTCAGTACATATTTTTATAACATAATCCTTCAGTCATTAGCTAAACTATATGGGCATCAACTCTGTTTCTAGATCAACTACCAGGGACATTTCAAAGAAGACACAGTCCTCACTCGAATAAGCTTACAAAGTCATTAAGAAAAGGCACAAATAAATTCTGCTTGCTTTTCCACACCAGTGTAATAAGTGTCACTACAATGCATTTTGATCCTAGTATCCCCGTCTTAATGATAAAGAAAGAGGGCCTTAGTAACAGACCTAACTGTCAGACAACGATTACAATGAGGAACTTTTGCCTTTAAATTCAAATAGTTCTTACAGAGTATTGCTTTTCCTTTAGAAATTTTTAATATACCATGCCCAGAATTGTTGCCAGCAATGGATTTTTAATGCTTACAAACACAACTTTTTGTATAGCTGCATCTTGATTGGTGTGGTTCTAGGTCCATCAAGCTCTGACCTCAGAGGCTGTTTTATAATCTACGGTGAATATACAACATGGAAGATACTGTTGTTTGCATACTAACCACCATTTTCCACATTCTTCTTTATTAAAAATACTAATTTTGTTTGGATACCTCATATTCATGGATTTCTGGATTCTCCATTTCTCCAGGAAGTAAATTAGAATTAGTCAAAAGAACCAGAGAAAGCCCATTCTCCTTGACAGTTCAAGCTTGGTTTGATCATACAGATCTGGCAAATAGATTAAGAAGAGACATCTACTGAGACTCATCTGGATCAGGCCCAGTAAAGAGAAACATAGAAGGAAAGACTCCATTTGATGCTCCTCTATGTTTTGTAGCCATCTCGCATACATAAAATAAAACCAACTTGATGAAGATGATAGATCATAAAGAGGGAAAAAGTTAGGTCATTTGATGATGTCAGTACACCACTGAATTATTCAATTCTCAAATGACTTTACCTCTAGACTTCTAATTATGTGAAATGATAAATATTTGCTTATTGCTTAAGTAACTTTGTGTTGCTTAAATAACTTTGTGGGGTTTTTTTTGTGGGAAGAAGTGTAACAACATAGTTTTGCACAATTTCTCACATAAAATCTTAGAAAAACTTTTGCGTAATTCTTGTTTGACTTTTTCTCATGTTCCTCCTTCCTTCTGTTATATATTTTAATCACATGTACATATTACAGTCATATCGAAGAACCTAAATTAAGTTTAAATTATCTGATTGGGTTCAACTTCAGACATCAAACTTTGATTTGTGAAAAAAAGCTATAGTTACGATGCATCTAAGTGACACTTCAAGACACTCATGGATTATTTGTCTTTAAAGACAGTATGTCTGGTAAGTGGCTCAAAACTCATGCTGGAGAAAAAGCTATGGCTGAAGAGAAAAGGGAAGCAGCTGACTTGAGATAAAAACTTTTGGAATTAACCCAAAATATGGCAATGCTTCAAGAACATGTGATTGTAAAACAAATGCCAGGAAGACCCAAAACACAAAAGCCTGCACAAAGAGTTCCGCTGAGGCAGAATGGCTCTTTGGCCCATCACCTCTGAATGCTAAGGGATGTTGCCCTCCGCTGAAAGACCCACTCATGAGGTCCCTCTCTGTTAAGCAGGTCAGTTGAAGAGATGTGCACAGGAGTGAATCTGATCCAGAATCTGGTGCGGCTCCCATGAGGAACAACAGCCCAAGAAGCTCTTCCCCTTCTAAACTGATGGATGAGAACAAGGTGAACACGGCCACAGAAGGACTCCCACCTTTTCCAGAGGTGCCCTTCAGGAGTTCCTATACCACCACGGACCTATACCACCACGTGTTCTACATGGACCACTTTCTCAATTCTGTGGGCCTCGACCATTTCCTCCACCATTTGGTCCTGGTTTGTGGGTACCTCTAGGCTTAATAGAAGAGCAACAGCATACTGCTTGGAAAACAGGATATACCTTTAAATTTCAAGAATTTGTATCAAGACACACTCATTTTAGACCGTTAGGATCTCTTGGCCCTCAAAAAAATATAACTCCATTTTTGCATTAAAATAAATCTGGAATGTTTGACAAACAATCTTTTACACCAAAACATTTTTTTTTCATAATGCAAGGGCTTTTAACCTCCCTTTCATTTATTTTAAATTAAAAATGTTTTAACCCCCTAAAATGTCTGTCTTTCGATGAAGCCATTTGCAATTTCTAAATTTGATTTGCAAATTCATCAAAATATGATTCTTGTTTACCCAGTGTTGTTGCAGAAATAGAGGGGGGATGATGCATCTAGGATAAAATTTAGAAAAACATCCAAGAGAGATAAGAGTGTTTTGCTATGCAGATGGGCTAAGCTCTATTGTTCGGTCAAGGTAGCCATACTGTAGGAGGGCTTGCAGAACATAAATGTCTTTTGCTATCATTTTTTGTTTGACTGCACACTAGATACTACATACAAAAAGAGGGATTCAACATAACCTTTGCCTATACAGTGGCTACACATGGAGATGGCAATAGGCGGACAAGTAACTAAACTGTTACAATTTACTACCATAAGTGCTAAATGAAGAAGTGCCAGGCACTACTTCCAGGGATGCCTAACTGTCTGAGAATTGATGGTAGAGGATTTCAAGTGGGCTAGAGAAAAGACATTCCACAGAGAAGGGAGCACTTGATCTGAATCTTAAAGGATGTATTCAAGAAGCTGTAAATAGCTCTGGGTAGCTAGAATGCATCCTCTATGGAAGTGTGGCAGGATATTAAGCTGGAAATGATGTAAAAAACAGATTTTGAACAGGGGAAAATAATGAGGAACTGAATTAAGGTAGTGAGGAGTGGAGAGTGGAATTAGCTAATTGGTAGGGTGGCTGTTTCACTTATTAAATACATTATCCAAACTGGAATAATTTTTAAAGTGAAAGGGAGCACAATTAATAATTACGATGGATAACAGGTATAAAATGGGGACTGTTTGGGACAAACTGGGGTATACAGGCGACTAGTCAAACTGGAGTATATTCAAGAGCTCTTTATTTGAAAGGAATAATGTACATAAAAGCCAATCTCTTCTTAAGGTGGTGAGTGAAGACAAAGAGCATAGGATCACCCTCAGGCTTCTGATGTAGGCAAAACTGAGGGTAATTACTTTCATTGTGATAAGAAATATTGAAGAAGGATCAGGATCTCAGGGAGGAAAATGAGTTATGTTTTCAATATGTTGAACTGAGATGCTTGTAGGAAATTTATGTAGCCACGTCTATAGGAACCTGAAATGTGGATTGGGAAATCAACAGAGATGTTCAGTACTGAGATACAAATTTGAGAAATTAAAATCAGATGGGAGTGTAAGCTGAAGTGGGAGTTACTTCTGCCTTCTTGTCTCATTACGTAGAGTGAGAAAAGATGACCAAAAAAAGAATTCTCATGAAAAAAATGTGTCATATAAAAGAAGAGAAATACATAGGGGAAACCTCCCAAAAAAGTAATCTACGAGACAGGGAAAAAGAAGAGTGGTTTAATGAAAAAAAGATGAGAGTTATTTCAGGAAGGATGCCTACATGCACATCACTTTATGTGGAAGCAGAGCTTCCTTATCTGTGGGAACCTCAGACGCACACAGAGGCACACACACAGACGGATGGACACATACATACCCTTTAACACCAAGGCTGTTCATCTGATGCCAATAATGGCCCATCCTTCTCAGGTAATGGTGATTGATTCAAGGGTAGCCACACTACTTAAATCTGTTTTTGCTGGGTATTTTAATCTTGAGTAAATTGGCTCATGGAGACATGGTGGTGAGAAGTGAAGTATCTGGAAAAAAAAAAAAAAAAATCTGCTTTTTTTTTTTTTCCCAAAAATGAAGTTCAGAAAATACTCTCCATGAGATCCTGCCTGAGATCTCTGACTCAGCCCCAATACCTATACTTCATAAACCCTGGTTAGTCGGTCTTAGATTCTATGAGTTAAAATACACTCTTTGCAACATCATGGATGGAACTGGAAAGCATTATGCTGAGCGAAATAAGCCAGGCGGTGAAAGACAAATATCATATGATCTCACCATTAACAGGAATCTAAACAAACCAAACAAACAAGCAAAATACAACCAATGACACTCAAATATGGAACAGGCTGTCAGGGCCCAGAGGGGAGAGGGGAGAGAATCATAGGGGAAAAGGGAATGGACTCACATGAACAAGTATAAAAGACACATGGACAATAACTAAGGGTGGGGGGTGGAAAGGGGAGGGAGGCGGGGAGCATGGGGTGGGGGGCGGGCAGGGTTGGGATTATAAGACAGAAACCTGTACTTGAACAAGAATTAAATAAAAATTATATTAAAAAAAAAGAAAAAAAATAAAATACAAAATGGGGAGAACTGTACTTGAACAACAATTTAAAAATGTAAAAAAATGATAAAATCATAAATCCTGAAAAAATAAAATATATAACATATAAAAAAAATAAAAAAAATAAAATACACTCTTTAAAAAGTTATTTAGAATTGGTTTCTGTGGCTTGCAATCAAAGAACTCCAGATGATGCTCAAGTTGGTAACTGGAAGTGGTGGAGTTTACCTGTGATGGTATCTAACAAGTTGTAGGTTGAGTGGATGTGGATGGAAGACCACTAATTTCCTCTCCTGGAGACATTGGCAGACTCCTTAAAATGTAGCAAAGCCTCAATCAAGGAGGTGTGGTGGCAGATTAATTTGGGAACAAAAAGAGCTGAAGAAGGTGTTGAGACAAACTGACCACAAAGTCTTCTACCACAAACCTCCTGCTGTGTATCTCCTGCTTGATAAGTAAAAATTATCATGACTAATGTAAAAGAGAAATGCACTCATGCATGGCAGTGGTAAATGGGAATACTAGATTAATAATGTTTTACAGTTGCTGCCTTTTGCTTAGTGTTTTCATCTTGAGGCAGGTACAAGATGGTACTTAGGTTTATAGATCCTGACTTATCAAAAATTCTAAGTTTGGTTAATAACCTGGAAGTCACAGAAGTAAAAACAATGCAGCAGTTGTCTAGAATTGTAAGGAAGTCATACAATCAAGGGATTCCCAAACCTAGCAAATTGCAGATTTGTTGTTTGCCAAAGGCCTATATCATGTCCTCGTTCCCAAACTTCAAGCACCAGAAACTGATCTGCAAAAACAGAACAGTTTCCAAAAATCTTACACAGAACTTTTGTTTTCCCTCTTTTACATGGCAGTAGGGGACGAGGGAGAAGAAGCCTCCTGGGGAGCCAAAACCACAGCCAGGTCGGTTGACCAAGACGCTCATTCCTCTGCCGTGGCCGCGAGGCTTTGCTCTCCTTGACCCGTGAGGTGCGTTCTGTGTCCTCGTTGATTTTCTCAACTGTCATGCAAAACAATTTCTTTTGCATTTGTGCCTTTGTATACTACATGTCTTTTGCATATCTCTTTTTCTCATTTCATTTTCCAAGACAATCTTATGCATTCTTCAAGTCCCAGTATATGAATGAACATCCTAAAACCCAATCCTCCCTAATTCCAGTCCCCTACTGGGGTCTGATACCCATCTCTGTGATTCAACTACAGCTAGCATTTTCCTGTACTTCCATAATTTTTTGGTTATATGATCCTTGTCTTCATTATGAAGCTGTGTATTATTTATGTCAGAGTAAGTTGCTTTACCCTTTGTTTTTCCAAAGCTTAGTTCAACATATGCCTTCAAAAGTACAAATTACAAATATGATTAAGTGCTCAACAAATGCTCCTTGCAGGCAAAGATAAATTAATCAGTATAGACTATTCACTCAAGAAGATTTGCTCTGAAAAAGATAAGTATAGATTAAGAACTCAATAATTAATGTGAGCATTAATTGAGTTCTTCCCACATCCCAGGTACTCTTTTATGGGCTTTATGTTTTATTACTTATTGAATCTTCAAAACAATCTATTTAAAAAGTAGCACAATTATTATCCCTAGTTTACTGCCAAGGAAACTGAAAAATGGAGGTGGTAAATAACTTGTCCTAAATTATATAATTGATAGCGTCAGAGTAGAACTTAGTTCCAGGGAGTCGGACATTGTTACCCACTTCTATTAACCACTACTTTAGGCTTTCTCATGTCTTTCTTGGACATGAGAAAACAAGAAGTAAAGTTCATTTGTTTTTCAATTTTTATTTATATGTTTACATTCTATACAGTCAAAAATCAACCCAGCCAGGTGCCTGAGACTTCCCTTACTAGCTTCTTTGGGGCTGTATAGACCATCTATCTGTGCTACCCTCATGAGCGTGGTCTATAAAACCAAAAGTGTCCTTTGTATTCTGTCTGACATGTAGGAAAATGACCAAAAAATCAGATTACACATTAGGAAAACATTGCCTTAAGCACTTTTATGGAGCTAATGGTTTTTGAACGTGACAAAGAAACGTCCTGACGGTGACCGCACAGACACATTTTGTGATTGTAGCACCAGTGTTTCTTTAGAATTAAGTAAACTTGGCTGTGTTAACTGGTGGTTAGTGCTTTTGACTAACTTTTGATTAAATAATAGAAAGCCGTGTAAGTTCATAGATTATTAAAGTAAGCCAAATTAATTACTAGTAAATTAATTTGAATTTACCCATTGGATTGAACTGACTAGTTAATTGCTGTCATTTACTTTCTGACTTTATAATCCTTCCAAAGTGTCCCCTCCTTGCAACATCATTTTGAACTAATTTTCCTGTAAATATATGTTGATTTATAAAAAAACTTATATATTTTTATGGTCAAAGCTGTAGTATAAATAATGAGTGACATTTTCAGATGTTTTCTGACATTTTAAAATTTATAAATTTAAAGTTATAGAAATACTAATAGACAAGTGTATTTAGAGAGACAGACATGAATACAATGAAAACATTTATATTTAGACATCTTCATCTTTTGCTTAAAATAAAAATTCTCTATATGATAAAATACTTTTTAAAAGCTATCAAATAAAATATTCTATGGCTACATCTAACTTATTACACTATTCCTCAATTGCCATACATTCAGATTATATTTAGGATTTGTTTTTATAATTAGATAAATGACAAAATCACTATGCACAGATATTTCTTTACATTTCTGATTATTACTTAGTGATTATTTTTATAAAAAGAATTTCTGGATCAAAAATATACAGGTTTATAAACTTTATTTATATGTATTTTAACATTATTTTTAGAAAGATTATACCAAATTGCTGTCTTACCCAAAGATTGTGTGAATGTCTATTTTATATCCTAGTCCTCAGTCAAAAATATGTTTAAAAAATTTGTTCATTTGGAGAATAAATATTTTATCACACTCACACTTTAATTTACATTTCTTTGTGACTTTAATATTTTACATACATATGAGATATTTGTGTATTTTCTATAACTTGATCTTGTGTTATGGTGTGTTTTTCATATTGAGTTAAGTAGTATGGCTATTAACATTTTGGCATTATTTTTCTGACCACTATTTTTGTGACTTATTATTTTAATTTTATGTATATATTTGGGGCTTCTTTTAATTGTCCCATGCTAAATGCTTGGACTATTATGATATTTAATGAATTGAAACCCCTGAGTCATGTCACTGAAATTGTGCTAATAATGCACCAAATAGTTTAAAAATTGGCAAATAACTGAATAGCTGACTGAACTTTTTATTTATCTTATTAGTTGTATCAGTTTCTAAGTCTTCTTTTTAATATTTAGTGTATGTGTTTAGAATGAGTAAAACTGATTTAAGATTTAAAAACTGAGCAATTTTGCACGCTTTTGATTTTGTATTGCAAACATTCTGCTGAGTACAGAGATGAAATAAGGTCTGACCTTTATAGTTTTCTGTTCTAATCATTGGCTTTATTCAAAGAAAATTCTAAGCAATTAAAATGCTATCAGTTGCAAGATCCAATATAAGCAAATCCTGTGGTGCTGATTTATTTGCTCTTCATTTAAGGGCTTGATTTTGCTCTCAGAAATCTTCACACTTTCCAGAAAATTTGCAAGTCTATAATCTTCAGCTTATAGAAATGACTTTCACATATGCAAAACACAGGTGTTCTTAAATGTTGGAGAGAATTATGTTGGGTTGTATAAGCTAATAAAGCATATTCTAAACTGGGCAATAATTACTGAAAAAAATTAATAAAGTAAATGACAAAACCAAATATATTACAATCTAATTAAAATATTACATAACCTCTCCCAATATTCATATTTGTTGTTCTTACATACTGCTCTTGTTTGTATGTTTTACATATCATGTCATTGTACAGTTGCAAATTTAAGACTTTAACCTGGTCTAATCTGAGTGGCCTGTACTTTCGACAAACTGCTCATTTTCAGTGTGTACAAAAGATATTTGAACCCAAACATCATACTATCCTCATCATCTCATCTTTTAGTTAGACTCATACTACAACAATTTGGTATGGCTGTTTGGAGGGGGAAATTGGAAAAGACTGTTAATAAGGCTTACGAATACTGTCAAATGTTTTTGAATTAGAATATTAATTTAATGCAACTCTCATAATGGTAATATATTATTAAATACAAGTTCAGGCCACACAAAATAATACTTTATATTCCAATAATACAAACAATGTAATTTTAACCCATAGAATTTATAAACACATTGTATGTATTTATCATGACATAATACTTTTCTTGCAATTATTTTTAGAACCAAATAAACATAATCTCCGACACAAGAAAAATGCTCAAAACCTGTGCATTGTTTTACTTAGCATGCCCTTGGTGAACCAATACAAAAAATGACACAGTAACGGTATAAATGTGGTTGGAAAATGTGGGCTACATTTCTCTGTAGTGAATATTTCAGGTGTGATGACAATAAACTTAATCCCCTCGAATCTCTTTTTCTTAGCTAATCTGGCTGGCTTGGCAGGTACCTCCCTTGTCCCCACACCTCCATGAGTCACATTCCCAAAGCAGCACACTTAATGGAAGTAAAGCACCTTTTGCTATTCAGTGGACTTGTTCTTTTTTCTAAGATGCATCCCCATTCCAAGCACCGCCACTAGTCTGGTTCAAAGTCTTCGTAGCTCCCAGCTAGGTCACAGCAGCAGCTTTCTAAATGGCCACATTGTTTCCAGTCTCATTTCTAATAGCCACCAGATTTGTTTATTTAAAGCATAAACCTAGCCACAGGATCCTCATAATTTAAACTCTGCAGGAAGACTGGAACCGTCATACATTGCTGGTGGGAATGTAAAATAGTGTAGGTACTTTGGAAAATGTTTGGGCAGCTTCTTAAAAAGCTAAACATAAATCTACCACATGACCCAAGAATTCTATCCCTGAGTATCTATCTACCCAAGAGAAATGAAAACATATGTCTATGCAAAGACTTGGATGTGAATATTTATAGCAACACTATTCATAATAACCAAAAAATGATAATAATCCAAATGTCCATTAACTGATGAGTAAATAAATTTGATATATCCATACAATGGAATATTATTTGATAATACAAAGGAATAAACTACTGCTATGTATTACAACATGGTTGAACCTCAAAAAGCTTATGCTGAATGAAAGAAGCTAAATGCAAATGACTACATATTATATAATTCTCTTTATGTGAAACATTCAGAAACATAAACTCTATACATCCAGAGAGCAGACGTGTTCTCTGGGCCTGAGTGCAGGAATGGGAAATGACAACAAATGGGTTTGAGGGATATTTTGGCTTGATGGGATTATTCTAAAAATAAAGTTGTATTGATAATTGTACAACTCTATACATTTAATAAAAATCATTAAGTTGTGCATTTAAAATGAGTGTATTGCAAGGTACACCCCAACAAACCTGTTTAAAAAGAAACAAGGGGGATGTATGCATGTATGGGAACAGAGAACACTTGGAAATATCCTCTGTCTTCCCTTCAATTTTGTTCTGAATCTAAACTGATTTAAAAATAGTACATAAAATTAAAAAAAGAATATGGAGGAATTTTTTAAGACATTTCAGGAGAGAAATTTAGAAATGGAAAACTGTCTAAAGGAAATAAACAAACAAAATTCAGTAATAATTACAACAAACTCTTTAGAAGCTCTGGAACTTAGGATCTAGGCTGGGTTCCTACATATGGTTCATGGGATGCTCCCAACTTTTGTCTCTTGCTCACCTCTCCACTCACGTCTCATTGGTCCTGGTACCACAAAGTAAACTCTTATATTATTGCTAGTAGTTCCTTGCACATTCTAGGCAATTTCTCGAATCTGTGTCTTAGCTCATCACCCTATATGTGCAGTATTACTCCCACTGTCCCATCACCCCAACTCCTTTAACAAGCTTGCTTCTTACCCTTTAAGATTCAGCTCATGACACATCTAAAAAGAAACCTTGGTCTTCATATTATTCCATTAATCACTTAACCTCAGAATAAAGTACTCTCCCTAATGCTTCCATAATACTTCCAAATACCAAACAATATATGTTTGTATAGCTCTTTATTTATGCATTTCCCTCCTTTAGATTAAGTTTATCATTATGATTTTTACTTATCTTTAGAACTAGTCACAGTGTTTGACACCAAATAAGTACTCAAAATGTTTCCATAATAATGAAATATATATATATGGTTGCTAGAGATTCAGAATCGGTATTTATAGGACAGTCTCATTCAGCCTGACAAGAACTACTTCTTCAACATTTTTTTTTGCAGCTGAATTCTAGGAGAGATGACATAAGGACATTTACATGAGATCATAGGTTAAAATATTTCATTTATGAACTCACATTGGTTTATGTTTTCCAAAATATGAAATGGCAATCTTTTGACCAAATCCATCACTTGCACATAGGATGAATCAAATGTGTGCGTGCTGTGACTGCTGACTCACAACGATGATAGATCACACTGCCTCACAGCCTGTCACTTCCTGACATGATTTACAGTTCACAGTAGAGACCACAAGGAGAGATGGACAACCACTGGGGGACTACCTGTTACAGGCGAGGAATGCAGTATCATTTTCAGCTGTTACGAAATCACCTCATCAAGAACGTTTGGGAGCTAGTCAATAGGTAGTGGATAAACAAATAAACCAGGAAAACTAAATACCACCAAATGATGGATTTCAGACGTGGGAGCTCAGATAAAGCCAGGGGTTTCACATTGCTTCATTTAGTATTGCTAGAACTATGCAGGGGACTGTGGCATCACTAAATTCTGTGCATTGAAATGAAGGCGCATAGATGAAGGCATTACTACATTCTGTGCATAAAAATGAACATTATTTCCTAGAGGGGTAATACCAAGCCAATATTCTATACAGTATAAGTGATTTGTTTGTTTCAAGGCTCCAGCGATTATGATTGAAAACAAAATGCATAGCAAATGTTCTAATATAAACTCTGAAAAGAGACATGTTATTTATTTATAATCGTGCAAGAAAACATAACAAAAACTCTTTTAGAAAAGGGTAGAAAGAACAATTGGTAACCCTGTGAATTTTCGGTGTAGATTCACAGACTGCTGAGAAGCGTTCTGTGCACCCTGTTGGGCTGTCTGTTTCAGATTGGCAGAGGGGCCAGTGATGTCTTCCTCAAAATGCATGAAACTTCCTAAAAATACGGAGACAGTCTGGCTACACAAGAAATTGCAGTTTCCGGTGATAGCAGCATGGAAGTTTGATTGTCCTTGTCCTGCTTTTAACTTTAAAATTTATTAAAAAACAAAGCGAACGATTAAGATGGCAGAGTAAAGACATTTCTGCCTTGTTCTTTGAAACGAACTTAAAATGAAACAGAGGACAAAGAAGTAGACCTGAAAACTTGTAGGCCTGCCTAAGTGTTGTGAAATTTCTATGTAGGTAAAATGAGGAAAACAGCAAGAGGTGGGGGCCTCCACATTTGCAGGAAGCAGGCAGACTTATCCAAGGCTAAGTTGCACTTTCTCCCAGGTCAAGTCAATGACCTTGTCTCTGGAACAGTGTGAATTCAGTTGCTTTGTGGGATGTGTGACCATCGTCAGCTCTGTTAGGCAGAACAAAATGACAGGGAAGCAGAAGCTTAGTAAAAACAAACAAACAAAAAGAGGGGGTCAGTGTGGGTGGGTGGAAGGGAAAACATGGTGGCGAGCACTCCTTTAACTAAAGGAGTAGGCCTGACTGTTTGGTACACACATTGATATAAAGTTCACATTGCTGCTTGAAAGCTGGAGCATACTTTACTGTGAAATATGGAAAGTTTACGCTAACTCAGAGAAGACTCGAAATTCTGAGAGAGGCTTTCACTGGGAGATATGTTAAGACAAGGGATCTGAATTTAAGCTCTGCGAATACCCAACTCACTACACTGGTGCTCTTTCTAGCATTATCCTCTAATGCACAGTTGGCCTTGGGAAAAACAGAAACAACAAAGATAAACAGAAGGGAAGCACTTGAGAGATGTATAAAGTATTCTGGAAGAGAAAAGATAGAAAAAAGTATTTACATGTCAAAAATATCCTGTAATAAAAGATTTGAAAATTATGAGAAAGCTCTCCCATCACAATTCAAAACTAATTTTAAATATATAGTCTCTGAAATATAAGGAGTCAAGGTAACTGCCAGAAAATTTAAAAGCAGAGAACATGCTTTATAAATTATAAGATATTAAAGCATATATGTACAAGAAACATAGACATATTGCAAAAATAAAATAAAAATTAAATAAATAACATTAAATTATACAAAGTATAAATGAAATAAAATGCCAGAATTGTCATGTGACTAAATATAAGTGGAATAAGATTATTTATTAAAAGTAAAAGACCATCAGCTAGGATCAAAAAATAACACAGGTGTCATATATGATACTCATCTAAAAACTAAAATAAGGCATGGACGTAAAATCATAGGTTAACAAAGTTAAACTTGAAGCTAGTGAGGGCATTTTATTAAAATGGTACCCTACCTAATTTTATGGAAATATTTTAAACTATTTTAAAAATTCACTTTATAATGAAAAGATCAAAAACCACAATTAAGATTTGTTATGAAATCTTCATAAACTATATACTATAACATAAAAAAATCAAATGGTTAAAATTTTGGCGAATATAAGCAGTAGGCAGAGCTACAATAATAGGACATGTAATTAACCTCTCTTAGCCCTTCACAGATGTGTTAAACAAATATTAGGTAATGTTTAAAAGATATCAGTAACAAAATAATGATTCTTGATAAAAAAAAAAACTTATATGTGCAATTAGAAATCAGCCTTTTTATAATTGCCACTGAAAATTTATGGGTTGATTATATTTCATGCCACAAAGAAAACTTCAATAAATTTCACTAGGTAGATGTTATACACACCACATTTTAAATCATAATAATATAGTATTAGATACTATTAACAAATATAAAAAAGGAAACCCTAAGCCACATAGAAATTAAAATGAATATTAAAACAACACCTGAGTAGAGAAACCAAAATTTATGTTGTAGAATAAGTAGAAATATTAATTATAAAACTTTATAGCTCTATAAGATCTTATGGAATAGATGTAGTTTCAATGCTTAAAGTAGAATGTGTTGCATTAAGTACTCATATTACTAAAATAGTAAGTAAATGAATTAAAATTTTAGTATAAGCACAATAAAGTTCTATGAAAGTACTTAATAAGCAAAAGACATAAACATATGAAGGTATATAGGTTAAGGCAATAAACTGGAACTATTAATAAATTACTATTTACTATAGAAATATAATAAAATACACATAAAACTAAGAGCTATTTCTTCGGTATGAAAAACTCATTTTAACCAAAAATAGTTATGTGTTCAATAAGCTAATTATGGGGAAAAAGGAGAAAGCCAGATAAAACACAAACTGAAAATGAGTATATAATCACAGACATATAATTATAAAATAGTAAGTATCCAAATGCTATAAATAATTTTTAAAACCAGACGAAATAAATGATCTTTTGGGAAAATATAAATTGCCAAATCTAATACCAGAAGATTGAGAAAATCTGAAAAGGCTGATTATTCCTTGAAAGAGTACCAAAGTAGACAGCTTCACGGGCAAATTTTATAAAAGCATCAAGAAGAAGGAAAATTATTAGAGGGGAGGGAGGAGATAGAATGAGAGTAAAAGCAAGAGGGAGAGTGCAACAAAGAAAAATTTCCCAGGTTCTTCTGTGAAGCCCTCACAACCTTGATGCTAAGGCCCAACAAGTAGTACACATGCACCCCAAATCTAACAAATAGCACATATTAATAATGGTTCAAAAATCTTAAGTACTACATTGGCAAATAGGACCCAAAGTACTATAGAAGAATCACATAGTATGACCAAAAAAATGATTTTCCCTAGAAATGTGAGAAGGTTCAATAATGAAAAATATTTATATGTAATTGAGGGAAGGTTTATTGGTCATTTCAGTAGATTCTAAAAACATATATAATAAAGCTCATTTTTTAAAGTATATTTAAAAATTATAATAAAATGTTAGTTGATATATGAAAATTTCTTCAACACACAGACACGTATATACACAAAAACAAAAGTTACCATCATCCTTACTGCTGAAACACTAGAAACATTCCCATCAGATTTGAGATAAACACAAAACCCAGAATCATGAAAAAACAGGTAAATAAATCCAAGTATTCAAATATTATATCATCATATCAACTAATGCAGCAAAAGTATTTGACAAAATACAATACCCATCCATGATCACAACTCTTGATTTGTTAGAAATAGAAGTGGACTACCTCGGAGTGACAGAACCCTACAACTATCACCATTAATAGTGAAAAACTGAAGGCTTTCTCTCTAAGATTAGAAAAATATAACAACTATACTTGAACAACAATAAAAATGTGAAAAAAACAGAGAAATATGAACAAAAGATTACAGAAATAATACGAGGATATCCATTCCCATTTCACCACTCTTATTCAACATAGTACTGGAAGTTCTAACCAGCGCAATAACACAAGAAAAATAAACAAAAGGCACCCACATGTAAAATAAAACTTTAGCACTAAAGTGAGGATGTAAAACCAATATACAAAAATCAATTTTATTTTTATATATTAGAATGCATATGTGCAAGGAAAAATTAAAAACATAATTCTATTTGCTCCAAATACCATGACTCCAAACAAAATGAAATGCTTAATTATAAATATAAGAAAACATGTACAAGATACATATGCTAAAAAAAATGCTGATGAAGAAAGAAGATCCCTAGAGAGATATACTGTGTCCAAGGAAGGAAAGACTCAACATATTCCAGAGACTATTTCTCCTCATGTTGATCTATAAGTTCAACACAATTCCTATAAAATTCTTAGTGGTGTTTTGTGAATGGAGACAAGATCATTCTAAAATTTATATGAAAATGAGAAGAAACTAAAGTAGCCAAAATCATTTTGAAAAAGAATACCATTGGAGCGTTCAGCCATATTATGTAGCTACTGCGAAGAAGATGGTGTGGTACTGGCGGAGGGGCAGGTACACAGAGCAGTGGAACAAATAGATAACCCACAGTGAGATCATACAAATACACCCAACCAACTTGTGACAAAGGAGCAAAACCACTTCATTAAAAGGAGGATAACTTTTCAATGGCACGATGGAACTACCATTGGCAAAAATTGAACCTAAACCTGAAACACACTCTTTATACAAAAATAAAGCCAAACTGGATCAAAGACTTAAGTGTAAAATATAAAGCTAATAAAACTTTAGGAAGGTTATAGAGGAAAAATTTTAGCATTTATGGCTTGACAACATGTTCCTAGACTTGACTAAGTATGATTAGTCAAGTATGATTAGTCAAAGCTAAAGTATGATTTCTAAAAGAAAAATTAAATTAATTGGATCAAAATTATAATTATTTGTTCTGTGAAAGACCCTGGGAAGAGTTTGAAAAGACAGCTACATAATGGGAGAAAATATTTGACAATCACATATTGAACAAAGGAGTCTTATCGAGAACAGAGAAAGAATACTCAAAACACCACATTATATAAAAAAATCAGAAAATGTTTGAAAGACATGAAGAGAATTTCACTGAAGAGAATATAGAAATGTCAATAAGCACATGACAAGATGTACATTGCCCATTAGAGAGATGCAAATTAAAACTACAATGAGCTATCGCTAGATAGTTAGCCTATCAGAATGCTAAAATAAAAAATGTGACACTCAATGCTGGTGGATATGCCAAGAAGTTGTATCACTCAAATATTGCTGATAGGAATGAACAATGGTGCAGCCACTCTGGAAAAGTATATGGCAGCTTCTTATAAAGCTAAACATGTGCTTTCTATGTGACTAAGAAATTTGCACTGTTGAGCATTTATCCCAGAAAAAATAGACAATTATGCGTGTGCAAAAAGCTAGACACAACTATTTGTAATAGCTTATTTGTAATAGCTCCGCACTAAAAACAACCCACATGTCCTCAATAACAAAACCGTCAAAAATCCATACTGTGGAATATTACTCAGCAATACAAAGGAATGAACTATTGAAATATATTTAGAAGGATCTCAAGAGAATTACACTGAATGAAAAAAGAAGGCATTCTCAGACGTCTGCATACTGCATGGTTCTATTTATATAACATTTTGGAGAAGGCAACACTTTAGAAATGGAGAAGCAATTTGTGGGTTTCAGGGAGCAGAGGAGGGCAGAAGGAGGAAGGCGGCTATGAATTTAAAAGGGCAGCAGGAGGATCCTGGAAATAGAACCGTACTGGGCCTTGGCTTTTGTACAAATCTGCACATGATAAAATTGCATAGAACTGAACACTCACACATACAGGTAAAAATGTGAATAAGGTTGATTAATTATATCAGTGCTGTTAGGATGGTCTGTGACTTGGGCTGTGAGAGAATTTGCAAAGAGAAGAAAGTGCAGAAAATCAAGGTTTTATTTTTACTTTTCCAAGGGATGGAATGGGCTGGGTGTGGAGATGTGTACCAGCACAAGCACCTGCACTGAGGCGTGAGGGCTTGGAGTTTTTATTGGGTAATGGGTGGTTGTACCCCATTGGAAGCAGGGTGTTTCAGTCAGGCTGCAACTTGTTTTGATATCATCTTTGGGTTCAGGGTCACAGTTGTCGAGGTCTGGCACATTCTGGCACATCTTGTTTCTTGGGTTCCCGGAGCCTCTGTGCCTTCAAGGCTCTTCCAGTAATTTTCTGGTCCTGAGGATAAAGGCTCATACAACATTTAGGGTTAGTCATGCTTGGTGGTCTAGCCAGCTCTGGGAAAGAGGGACTGAGAAAGTGGCTTTTGCTGTATTAAGTGCCAATTTCTTAGTTGTGATACTATATTAAGTTACAGAAAATGTTACCAGTGAGGAAAAGAAGGTAGAGGGTATATGGAACATCTCTGTATTTTTTCATATAACTAAATATGATCCTTTAATAATCTCAAAAACAAAAAAGTTATTTAAGATGTCTCCATGGTTAATAAAACCAAAAATAAAATTGAAAATAACATAAACTGAAAAAACTGACAAAGGGTATCACAATGGTTCACCGCTTCCAACATGGGAATTTTAAAAACAATGGAAAATCAGGCCAAGATTATGACAAATAACTCATAGAAAGGGAGGCACAAAAACATTTTAAATACATGGACATATATTCCTATTTGCTCATCATAAGAACAATGCAATTCAAACTGCAATGATATATTGTTTTTGCTATTAGATTTGGAAGGATGAAAAGGTTTGATAATAAATGGCCCGGGCAGGAGGTATGACAATGAGAACACTTTGCACACAGTTGGTCAGAATATAAATGGATATATCATTTTGAAGGCTATTTGGTCATATCTGTCAAAATAAAAAATTTACTTGCCATTTGACAGAAATTTCACATCCAGAAATTTGTACGACAGGTATACTAACTCATGTATGAAGCACACTACATATAAACATTATATGTAATAGGAAGGACTGGAAGTTGCATAAATATTCATCAAAGGCCATTGATTCAATAAATTATGGCACGATCATGCAATAAAATATGCTATTAAGAGAAAGGATATAGCTCTCTATACTCTGATATAGAGCAATAACCAAAATACTATAAAGATAAAATCACAAGATTATGAAGTACGTATAACATGTTCTTAATTGCATAAGGTTAAAAAGTATCTACTGTTTTTTGCCATGTATAATGCAAATTTTTTTGCTCAATTTTTTGAGAGAAAAATAAGGATGCACATTCAACATAGATAGTACTAATTCCATGTCTATATAAATGCTTTTAATTTTTTTATTTGCGATTATGCATTAAAAGTGTAACTTTAGAAAGCAATAATGATATATGCAATAATTGGTTTTGTTTCTAAGTATAAATAATTATAAAATTGAATTAAAAAATTAAAACAAAAGATTATTTTTCCTGAAAGTGTGGGCCAAAAATGTGGGTGCACACTATGCAAAGGGGTGCATTATACACAGCAAAATATAGCATAATGTTATGTGTATACATCAACATATATACAGATATGTATACATATATATTACACACATACACAAAAATTATAAATACACACATGCACTTTTATGTACATGAGTTTTTGGAGAATTCACAAGACAGTCAATGGTGGCTGCCTCCAGAAAGACAACAAGAGCCTCATTTTGGAAAGTTGCAAACATACTTTTTAAAAAATATGTATTTTTTATTGATTATGCTATTAGTTGTCCCATTCTCCCCCTTCATCCCTCTCCACCCTGCACACCCCTCCCATCCACATTCCCCCGCTTTAGTTCATGTCCATGTGTCAGAAGTTCTTTAGCTTCTACATTTCCCACAGTATTGTTGCCCTCCCCCTGTCTATTTTCTACCTACCATGTATACTACTTATTCTCTGTACCTTTTCCCCCCTCTCTCCTCCTCCCACTCCCCTGTTGCTAAGCCTCCATGTGACCTCCATTTCTGTGGTTCTGTTCCTGTTCTAATTGTTTGCTTAGTTTGTTTTTATTTTTGTTTTAGGTGTGATTGTTGATAATTGTGAGTTTGCTGTCATTTTATTATACATGTTTTTTATCTTCTTTTTTTTAGATAAATGCCTTTAACATTTCATAAAACAAGGGCTGAGTGATGATGAACTCCTTTAACTTGACCTTATCTTAGAAGCACTTTATCTGCCCCTCCATTCTAAATGAAAGCTTTGCTGGATAGAGTAATCTTGGATGGAGATCCTTGCCTTTCATGACTTTGAATACTTCTTTCCAGCCCCTTCTTGCCTGTAAGGTCTCTTGAGAAATCAGCTGACAGTCTGATGGGAACTCCCTTTTAGGAGTTATCTCTTATCTCTTATCTGTCCTCTCGTCTCTTACTGCTTCTAGAATTCTCTCCTTCATTTTAATCTTGGCTAATGTAATTATGATGTGCTTTGGTGTGTTCCTCCTTGGATCTAACTTCTTTGGGACTTCCTGAGCGTCCTGGACTTCCTAGAAGTCTATTTCCTTTGCCAGATTGGGGAAGTTCTTTTTTACTATTTGTTCAAATAATTTTTCCACTTGTTGCTCTTCCTCTTCTGGTATCCCTATAATTCGGATGTTGAAACATTTAAAGGTGTCCTGGAGGTTCCTAAGCCTCTCCTCATTTTTTTGAATTATTATTTCTTCATTCTTTTCTGTTTGGTTGTTTCTTTTTTCTGGTCCACTCCATTTTCTTCCCATCACTATTGGTTCCCTGTGCATTTTCCTTCATTTCACTTAGTGTAGCCTTCATTTTTTTCATCTAATTTGTGCCCAAATTCGACAAATTCTGTGAGCATCCTGATCACCAGTGCTTTGAATTGTGCATCTGGTAGGTTGGCTACCTCTTCTCTCTTAGTTGTATTTGCTGTGGAGCTTTGATCTGGTCTTTCATTTGGGCCATTTTATTTATTTATTTTTTGTCTTGTTGGGCCTGTTATGTATGAGGGGCAGAGCGTAGGTGTTCGCCAGTGTGAGGCAACCCATGTGGCTGGGTTGTGGCATTATATGTGGGGGTGGAGCCCAAGAGGGAACAATGGCACTGGCTCTGCTCTGCTGAATCCCAGTCTCCTCTGTTGCTTCCGCCAAGCAAATTGGGCCCTTCTGGTGCTGATTCCCATGTGTGTGGGCTTATGTACATTCTAGGACCCTGTGGGTCTTGCCAAGGAACTCTCTTGTGATGCTGGGAATCTCTCCTAGTGCCTCAACCCCACAGGTGTTTTTGATCGTTGTTTTGAGGCTTTATTTCCTGGCGCTAGGACCTTGGGTTGCAAGATCTGTCTTGCTCCCCGATTTCTTTTGGTTTATCTGCGTGTGAATGTGAGACCACCTGGTCAGCCAGCCACCTTGTGTGCAGTGTCTGACTTCACAATAGCCTCCTTGCTGGGTCTGCCCATTGCTGCCCTGTACCTGGGGTCTGCCAACCTCTGCCTGTGCACCCGGTGTCCACCTATTGCAGTCTTTTGCACCAGGTGCTACCGCTTTTTGTGCTGCAACCCCTCTCCACCTGGCTGCCTACCTCCACCTCGCCTACCGGTCTGGATGAATGTGTCTATTTTATCTCCTTGGTTGTCCGACTTCCATACAGTTCGATTTTCTGTCAGTTCTGGTTGTTATTTTGTTTCTAAATTGTCCTTATTTTGGTTGTGTGAGGAGGCACAGTGTGTCTACCTATGCCTCCATCTTGGCCGGAAGTCCTCCAAACATACTTTTTTTAAAGCCCATTGTCTAGCTTGAAATAAATAATCTCTGTCTGCTTTCACTACTGATGTGTCCCCCCAGAACCTGACAATTGCTCAGTACATGGTGGATGCTAACTATTTAGTTGAATTAAACAGTATTTCTGTGCTATTCACCCTGGAGGAGTAACTTTTAACATTTGCAACCATTAATTACTTCTATTTGTGGAAAGTTCTGTACTCTTTATGAACCTTTTGTAACACTCAAATGTTCTTTATTTTTTTATTATTATTATTTTTTAAGATATGTAAGTTTTTAGGACTTTTTAAAAAGATTTTATTTATTTATTTATCTTTAGAGGGGAAGGAGAGAGGGAGAGAAACATCAATGTATGGTTGCCTTTCGTGTGTTCCCTGCTGGGAGTTGGCCTGCAGGGAACCGGCCTGCAACCCAGGCATGTGCCCTGACTGGGAATCGAACTGCGATCCTCTGGTTCGCAGGCCTGCGCTCAATCCACTGAGCTACACCAGCCAGGGCAAATGTTCTTTAAATTATAGAAAATATTTGTAAGTTTTACCTATGTGCATATTTCAATTACTTCCTGCAATTAAGTCATTGATACCTCTATAACCATTGCATTCTTTTCATAAACTTTGTATTTCCCCTTTGTTGCTTTTTGCCATTTGCTGGACAGTTCTCTCTTCTAGAAAGTGTTTTTCATAATTATGGTAAGTTCTTCTCTTTATTCTTACACTTTCATGACTTCCCACACTTTTTATTACCACATTCATGATTTACTATTCTTGTTTTCCTTTTTAATGTATAAAAGAGTCTTTTTAAAAAGTTAGTTAGCCAGTTCTCTTTGTGTCCTCCAAGTATTCTTTTGAAATCTATCTAGAAACTGTATTTCAGTTTCTCCTTCACACCTGCACACCCACCCAAGTTTTTACAGAGCAACTATTCCTTCTCCAGACCAAGAATTATTGGCTTAGGCCAGCAGTTTGTCATAAAATATTCTACATGACATCCATGCTTTGCCCTAGCTCTTCTATTTCCTGCAGACTCTTAAAGACCTTTTTTAATATCCTTATTCTCAAATCCATCAATTTCCCTGTTATATGGAAAAAAAGTCTTTGCAATTACTCTATGTAATACTTTCCTGACTTCTTTTTAAAGGACCCCATCCAATATTCCTCTTTCTGATTCATTTAATGCATTCTTTAAAAAAAATTATCCTTTTCTGTTTTGCTCTATTTAATAGTACTGCTTACTATTTCCAGTACACAACTGTTTTCATTTTCTGGACCTTTTGCCTTTCTCCTAAATTCCTTAAAAACTTGAGTATCCCACACCTCAAAAACATTATCATACTGTATTTATTTCCAGAGGAATTCATTTTAAAAAATCCTCACCTAAGGATATATTTATTGATTTGAGAGAGAGAAAGAGAGAGAGAAAGAGAGAGATATCAATCGGTTGCCTCCCATATACACCCTGACTGGGGAACAAACTTGTAACCTAGGTATCTATGTACCCACCCTGACCGGAAATTGAACCACAACCTTTAGGTTTACAGGATTACACTCCAACAAATTGAGCCACCCAACCAGGGGACAATTCTCTCCCTCTCTTTCTTTCTCTCTCTGTCTTTTGCTTTTGATCAGTTTTATTGTGAAAATTAACAACTTTGTATTTGTATTTATTTAATATATTACTTTTGAAATAGTTCTATTAGAAAAACCTCACAACAAAACCAATTAGCACTTTGATCATCTGTTGTTTCCTTTTAAGACATTATCTTGGTCTGTCTGTTCATTTTAATTTCTTAAGCTCACTGCTCATTTTCCTAGCCACTCTATGAGGTTTCTAGAAATTTTTCCACTCTTCTTCTTCTCTCCATTGTTTTTTGGGTTTCCAAGAGTTTGTTTATAGTTTTCTCATTGTTTTCTCTTTCTTTCATCATCAGGTCTGTTGACAGATCTTCAACATTTCTTTTTTGAGCTGTAGCAGTTAGTATAGGTCTGTCTGCCTTACTGGCCATGACACGATATAACAATCCACCTTGAAAAGCAATGATTTGTACAAACAAGCATTTATTTTTTTTCAGTCATGTGCCTGTAGATCAGTGGGGGCATCTCTGCTCTGGGCTGCGAGTTGGCGAACCTTAGGCCTAGTCTTGGGGATTGGCCTTCGGTCTGTTCCACATTCTCATTTTCCTTGCACTGACATTCATCATGTTTTTCTCACCACGAGGCACAAAGACCCACACAAGCATGTTCAAAGTCTCTGCTCATGTACTTCCTTTTGCTTTCCACTGGCCAAGGCAAGTCACAGTTATACGCTGTTTCCTCTGCTCCACAATCCGGGAGAGAGTGAAGAATTGAAAACAAGTATATAATTTATCACACCTTTATGCAGTCTATTCCTTGCACACCCTATGTCTATGCACCCACTTCTTTCTTTTTAAGCCAAAAATTCCTCATGTCTCTCCTGCAGATGCTGTATCCTGATTACAGTTCCTGTAGAGAGATGTGCAGGCTGCTTCTTGATTTGAATCTCCATGGTTCTGTTTACTAGATACTTGTATTAATACAAAGATATGAATAACCCCATGGGTGCACAACACTCGTCAAATCTTGCTGAGCAGAAATGTTCTTTAGTTTGTCCATCAGGTAGCTCTAGGTTCTGATTTTCACAAAGAACTCCCTTGTTTATTTTATTTGGTGGTCCCTGACTTTGACATTTGGGAGAGTCCTCATTCTCCATTAACTAGTGGCCACATCTGAGTCAGACATTCAGGAGCACATCCTTCCTAACGATCACTCATGTAGACCAAAATACTACCTCGTAGTTTGGGTTCAGGATTCAATGGGTTGTTTTGGGATAGTAAACTATCCTAAAAAATGTATTACTTTCAGCATAGTTGCTTTTGGTCATTTCCAGATGTGAGTACAGCCAAAGATCTTAGATAAATGGAATTTTTAAGCTTGAGGACCCAGGTCTTTTATTTATAGACCTCTGTGCTCTGTTCATCCAAATAATTCTCAGCTTGCTTTCTGCTACATTGAAAATTTGAAATAATGCACTATCTTTGCCAGCAGGCTCACAAGTTTTGTATAGTGGGACACCAGTCATATTTATTGCTAAAACTGGATTTGCAGATCTTTCTCTTAACTGCTTCAGTTTGGGATAGAGAGTTGGCTTTTTTAAACCCGGAAGTTTTCAAATTACCAGACTCTGAGTCAGCTGGGACTTCAAGTTATAGGCAAAGTGCCTCTCTTCGCACAGATTTCATGCCTTTTCATCTCAACCTCTGGACTAGCCAACCAGTTCCATCCTGAATTTATCATTCTTTTAGGACTTTGCTGACAACCCATACCAATATTCTGCACATGTTGTACTGCACTATTTCTCCTAATACTATGTAGCCTTTGTCAGCATATGATTGGCCTTTCGGTGTGTGATGGGTAATGATTTGACTAAATACTTTGTTCGGGTATAATAATGGTCCTGAGGGTTTCAGCTTTCATTAGCGCCAGTCTCGCTCTGCCTCCAATCCACTGTCACATTTTGGTTTCTATTACTTGAAACACATCACTTCCAGGTACTAAATCAGTTGGACTAAGCTTGGAATGCATATAACTGGAAAAAGAACTAACTGTGGAAATAACAGGGGCTTAATCTCTCGTGTAAAAGAGAAATTGATAATAAATCATCGAAAGCTGCTTTTTTTCAGAGACTAGTCTATTTTCTTTCTGTTACTTTGTTTTTAGCATGGGGATTCCTTCTCTGAGGTCAACTCGTAGTCTAAAACGGCTGCTTTAGCTCTAGCCATCACTTCTGTGGTTGCAGAAGCAATGGAATAGAATAAGAGTACTTGTCCGTCTTGAATGAGTTGGTCCCCTTCAAGCAGCCTATGCAGAATGCCATCATAACATTGTAAGCTTTTATCTCATTACCCAGGACTTAGACACATAATCTCATCTTGCTACAACAGGATGCTGGGAAGTATGGTGTTCTATTTGTTAACCGAATACAGTTGAGATTTGGTTATTAAAGAAGAAGAGAATCATAGCTACTGGGATTCTGCAATTAATAGTCTGTACCAGTAACTTTGCTTTGAAACTTTTATGTTCATTTTCTTATACGTGTTTAATCTTTAACATCTTGAAAAGACAGAAAATATCCACTCTTCTCTATCATTTTCATACAATAATTTAAGTCATCCCTATTATAACAGCAGCTCACTCATCCTCCCTATGCATGGGCCACAGTTCCAACTTTTGTAAAAATTAATTTTAGTCATTGTTCTAGGCCCCTGATTTTCCACCAATGTGCTGGAAAAATTTTTAAAATGTGCAATACCTGACTGTTTAGTCAGGAACACTGACCTCTTTTCCCTTAAATTGTCAAATTAAACAATGACAACAGTCAACACAACAATAGCCATCCAGTGTGCATGCTTTATCTTGAACCACAGGTATATAGATTGTATAATCAAGTTGTATCAACTGGTCATGTTGCATAATAATGTTGCATCTGATTGTTTAATTCTTTTTATGATTTTTTTTGAGAGAGGAGAAGGGAGGGAGAAAAACATCAATGTGAGAGAGAAACATCGATTAGTTGCCACTCATCAATTAGTATGTGCATTGATTAGTATGCACTCCTGGAGGTGGGACCCACAGCCCAGGCACTTGCCTTGACCGGGAACTGAACTGGCAATCTTGCACTTTGTGGGATGGTGCTCAACCAACTTAGCCACACCAGTCAGGGCCTGATTAGTTAATTCTTGATACCAGAAAGCCTTATATACATATAGGCACCTGATTTTTTTTAAGTCATTTTGAAGCAAAAAGGGTAGATAATTTACTAGATCAGCAAAAATATATCTCAAAATATAGAATTTTAGTAATTAGTATATGTGTGCCATTAGACCAAAAATGCTGAAAATCACTGCTCTAGCCTTATTTTAAAAGTCAGAATCTTTTTCTTTATGTAGCATAACAATAATTCTCTTATGTAGATCTTGTCAACCTGACTGGTTCCCTTCCTTTTCTAAGTACATTCTAGACCGCTACTTCTTTATCTGTATAAATTGTTCTTTAATTTGAAATGACCTCAGAGATCACCTTATTTTATCCCTTTATTATGCAGATAACAACACTCAGGCTTGGAAAGATTATATTAAGGGACTCATGCAGTCCAGTGAGAAATTAATAGGCAACCTTTATGCTTATATTCTTCACTTGGTTTGCAATTAAATGTGTCCATATATTGCTTTTTTCCCCAATCAAATTTTCTTCTACCTTTAGTTATACAATTAAAACCATCTTCCAACCATCTTTATTATACGCAGAAGATAAGTCATGACCCAAAAATAATATTTCCTTTTCAAATTCTCTCATGGATGAGGATGGAGCATAATATACTTACAAATTTGATATTTCCTCCCATTGAGGAAATCACACATATGATCATATATCTTCCATTTGAAATCTCATATATCTTTGAACATTTACATGTATGTGATTGGCAATCTTTCTCCTTTTAGGAATTTTTTTTCTTCTCTTTTGGCCAATGTAAAGAGCCCTAAATCCAGTTCTTATCTATGCAAAAGCAAATTTTACTCTTGGTCCTTCTAGAATGAATCTCATAACACTCATTCATTCTATTTGTGTTTAAGTTAACAGTATTTATAGAGTACCTTTATGTGCTGGGTACTAAGAAATCTATTACTTAAACTGGGAGCATGCAGCACAAATAACATGAACACATATACCTTTGTTTGAACATGAGCATGAACACATATATCTTTGTTTGAACATGAACATGAACACATATATCTTTGTTTGAACACATATGTTTGATCCCAGGAAGTCTCCTTTCAACTACCAAGTCTCTTTCCCTCCAACTGCAGTCATACTCACTGTGTTGAATCTCAGACAGTGCTATGGTACTGTCCCTTTCTGTTTTTTTTTTTTTAAATGAGCATCTCATTTACAGCAGATAAACAACTTGCAGTGATTGCTTGGTTGGGAGACAAGGAAATTTGGGTTGGGTGTGTGTCACAGGGTGAATTCAGTACTTAGCATATACACATTTATGGGTTATGCTTTTGGGACTGTTGCTATTACAATTTTGATATTTTAAATATTAAATTCCACCTGACCTTGTTTACATCATACTTTCATCTCTTTATCCATTTCTTGGAGGGTATGCTTGACATTGAACCTCTCCTGTTGTGTTCACTTTCCTAACTCTTTCCTCTTCCCAAGTCCCACACAACTCCCCCTTTACCCCTGGTAGCAGCACTGAATTCCTTTCTCAATGCATTATTGCTTTTCACAACAGAGATCCTTATGAATACAGGGTGAGACCAGAGTAACTTTACAGTTTTGAGTCTGTAAAACACCATTGATTCTGGTATTATTATTTCTTAATTATTGTATTATTTTCCAGAGGAACAATTGTAAACCTACTTTTTCCCCCACTATGTGTAGATCCTAATATCATGGCCAACACTAAAAAAAAATGAACATTTTTCTTATCTCTCTTTAGTGAACTTCACCATATTTTTTATGGTGGATGTAACTGGCATGGAATGAGCTAACCAAAGTATAAGGTGTTGATATAGCTAGTTAAATACTATCCAGCAAATTATTAGTACAGTTGGACAAAAAAGTATATTTGAAATATCCCTCATTGACATAAACTGAGTAAGTGACTTTGTTCTTGCAGAACTCTGTGAATAGAACACTGTTCCTCTTTCATTTACAGTGTGTTAATAACATGAGCGAGAAGAGGCAAGGTGTTTGGAACAAGACACATCTGAGTTTAAGACTAGTCTCTCTCAGTAACTGTTATGTAAAATTGGCAACTTACCTGAACCCTTCGGAGCTAAGTTTCATTTGGGTATGAATTGGGGCACATAACACTTACCTTATTGGGGTGATGTGTTAAATTGGGAAAAAATCATCCAACTTACTTGGTGCATCGTAAAAGTGCCACAGAAGTTAGCTCCCTCTTTTAAACCAATGGCAATAATTGGACAGTATTCTTAAGTTTTTTTTTATGTATCTTCATTTTTTTCTTTCCCATATCCATTTATAAAAGTCTTATTATTTTTCCATTATGCTCTTAAAAGTCTATACATGGAAGTATGTTCTTTTCCAACTTCAAAACAAAAACACAAGGAGGGAAAAGGTAAGCTAGCAATTTGGATAAGAAAATACAGCTTTTAGTCCAGGTTAAACCTATTTCTGGGCATGCTTCTTTCCCTGAAAGTCTGAGGTAAATATATATACTTCCCAGTGGTAAAGAATTGATATGATATTATTTTGAATAAGCTTTGAGGGGGAAAATCCATATTTCTTTTCAGCATTTTCTCATCTTATCTGTATAAAATGGTAGCTGATTTAGGTAAAAGCTCTCCAGGAACTGGTCTTGTAAACCTAGCTCTAATAAACTAAATGTCAATGTGATAAAAAAATCCTTACTAGAGGAAAAAAATATACTTCATGCCATTTCTGTAAAATGTGCTCTGCTGGAGCTCTGAGAGGCTTTTTTGATCTACTCTTGGGGTCCATTCACTTACTTTTCACACAACACGAACTTCCAGAGAGAGGTGGCTGATACAGGCACAAGGAGCAAGGAGGCACAAGGAAGTATGTGTTGGTTTCACTTCTTAATGCCAATTTTTCTTTCTTAAACTTTTTTTAAAAAGATTTTAAAACAGTCTTTAATGTGTGCTTGCCTCTTGCATGCCCTCTACTGGGGACCTTTGCCTGCAACCCAGGCATTTGCCCTGACAGGAAATCAAACTGGTGACCCTTTGGTTCACAGGCCCGTGCTCAATCCACTGAGCCACAGTAGCCAAGCAAATGTGCCTTTTTCTTCAAAAGATCCAGCTCATACAAATCCGAGGAAGAAAAGCTCCTGCTCATTGCCCTAAGAAGTGATGAGAATTCAGGATGTACATGTGATGAAGGAGAACAATGGGCTAATTCCAATAAATTAACATTTTACAGAGACTACTGTAAGGTCACATACTTAAAGGTCAAAAATTAACTGTATGTGTACCGAGTAGTTAAAGATTTGTCTTAAAAGTAGCTAACACGGGGAGAAAACACATTTTAAAAAAATATTAGCATTGTTCTGGTTTCTTTTCGAACCTTTCCATTGTGGAGCACGGATACCACCTCCTCACTTACCTAGGCTTGTCATTTCATCCTCCTTTTCGTTCTCACCGTTCCTACTCATCACATTCAACTTTCTTCGTTTCTGGAATACTTTCTGCGCTCTGATTTGACAGTTGCACTTCCTCTTTTTGGAACTTTCTTTATCTTCTTTTTCACATGGGTAAACTCTCATGCCTGCTATGGCATTGTCAGCCCGAGGCAGGGACTCATGCCACTCACGCACAGGCACACACACCACACCACACCTCCCCTCTAGCCTAAATGCCTTCAGGTGTGTGCATCAACTCGATTCTCCTGTTCACTCACAGGCGCCCCCTGGAGGGAATGGCGAGCACAGATCTCTGCCAGCCATCGAGACCAAGGTTACACACGGAGGGAAGAAAGATATTGGTGGCTAGGCAGCCAGGGAGGAAGAAGAAGGGAGCAAAGAACCCTTCTGAAGTGGTGGGTAAGCGAGTGAGAGGCCAGATGGGCATAAGCTGACACAAGTTTTTTTGTTCCACTGAATTTTATTTACAAAACGCAAATTCAATCATAAAAGTTGTTAAACATTTCAAAACAGCCATTGCAGGATTTTGCCCTCCTGAGCACACGGCCCTGTGCGGCGGCCGTACTTCCTGCAGTGAGGTTGGCCCCATTTGTAACTGATTCTGCCTTATTTTCATTCCCATTAAATGGTAACATCCCCAACCCCATTAGACTGTTAGGTACATGAGGACAGGGACCATAATTGTAATAAAATTTAATAAATATTTGTTAAATAAATATATGAATGGATGAATAAAGTTCTTCCTTTATTGGGTGTGTGTTCCTAATCCGTGTGGAAGGCGCATGTAGAACCTTAAGCCTCCTACTCTGCTCTTTCTATGTGCCTGTTACTTTTATGTTTGTCTGCCCGTCAGAATGTCAGTGCTCTTGTGCGAGTGTTCATAATCTTTCTTCAGAACAATGAGGAAATACTTATAATGGGTTTCTTAGCGTCTGGCCTCATATTACAAACTATAGATTTGATCATTCAACCTCTCTACTTAAAAACGTTGCTGGCTACCATTTTCCAGAAATCCTGGAAATCCAGAAATACTGCATAGGACTTGACCTCTTAGGGTGTCCAAAACTTTTCATAACCTGGTCCAAAGTGAAATAGTCTCTTACTATTTCAGCTTTATAGGGAAGCATATTTAGTTTAAATTCTAGATTAAATGACTGGTGACCTGTCACCTCTCATGTAAACTTTCTTTAGATCCTACCATCAACTTTGGAGGGTCATGTCTCCTCCTCCTTAAATATAAGCTCTGGGGCTGTAGCTTAATAGCATTAAATTTAATTAACATTTAGTTCACTAGTTTTACATGTTATGTATTATGGGTTTTATATAACAAGGTCTGTGTTAGGTGTATAACATAGGGAAACAAACACACAAAAATGATTGGATTGTGATGACACCATCCCTCTCTCAGATGTGCATAACCCACTAGAAAAAATAAATGAGTAATCATAAGATCAAATGCAATATTATAAGCATCAGACACAAGAAAAATGGTATCTTTGACAGTTAATGTATTTCACCTTAGAAAAATCATGATGACGAGGGCTACTAGAAACTAAAAATTCTGAGTATTTTGGAAAAAAATTAGTTTCTACAAACCAGACAAGAGTATGAAGTAACTAGAAAGTTACTCACTTGAACAGAAATTTTATTTGTGTTGCACATTTTTTAAAGAATAGAAATAGAAAAATAATAAGTGAAAGTTATAAAGAGGTGAATTTTTAATCATGGTGAAAAACTTTATAAAAATGAAAGTATCGAAAGTACAGAAAAATAATAAATTTTCTTAGTAGGTGAGGCTGTCCCCATCGCTAGGGTTATTCAGGTAGAGATGGGGTGACTAGCATTCCTTGTGGACTCTGTGAAGTAGAAGGAACCAAGAATATTTATGATAAAATGACTTGGTATAGCAGGCAGGGGTGAGGAACACCAAAAAATTAGAATTTTCTTCCCAGCACTTTGTTGTCCTTGATCGTATGACATATGTGCCGACCTCTTCGACTCCATTTCCTCATCTGAATAATGGAGGCAATAAAATCTGCTTCAGAGTGTTGCTGTGAGAATTCAATGGGATCAAGTAGTTGAAGTTACTTTAAAACTGTTAAGAGCTATTTTATTAGTTATTGTTTATATTGATAATAAGAAAAATAATTATAGTCACATGCATTTCTTCAGTCTCTATCGTCCTAGAAAATAGACAAAATAACGATCTTTTCTTCTCACATATATGGAAAAATGTTTCAGAGTATAAGTGACCTTCCGGTAGAGACACAGCTGCTCAGCAAGTGAGGGACTGGTAGCCATGGCTTCTCTCGTGCAGCTAGAATTAGTTCCCTGCCTTCATGGTAAAGTAGGGGCCACAGCATTTTACAGTTGCCAGAGTACTTTGGACTGCAGTCACTCAGGTCATAATAGACTCCTATTATACATCATTCTCTACGTGATTTTTCACTCAGGTCCTAGGATAAAAATAAGGAATGTTGGCTAGATTTACTCTTTCTTTAATAAACAGTACCTTTCTCTTACAAGTATTGACAGGATTTTTTTTTCAAATGCAAACTTTAAGAAGACACACCAGGACATTAATCAAGATGAACTGAATACATACATGAATATCACACATATAGATGCAATTCTAAAGATCTTGGACAACCATTATTTTGGTGGTACTTATTGATGCCCATTATTTCTTTGACTCACTGGATTTCATCTCTGCTCTTGTCCTGATCATCTGCTATCCTCATTCTGCATGTTTTATTGTTTAAATATTCTAGCTCTTGATCCCATCCCATCCTGGCACATGATGAACTAGACGTTTCTTTGTGACAAGAGCTTCTTTCAGTAATAAATCAGTGTTTGGTCGTAACAATATAGGTGTTTTCTGCCTAAACTAGTCACAACTTGATATCTACTTTTAATTGCTGTTTCATAAATGTTTCAAGGAAGGACATTTAGAAGATACGATTCTTTTTGTTCTTTATCAAAACTCAAATGTTTTTGTGAAAATTTTCTGAGTCTTCAATGGTAGGTGTTTTTATAGGTTTCCTGGCATGTGAGAGTAGAAAATGAGTATTTTCTAGGTGGGTGCTAATTTGTATAACTTTTGCTATTACTTAAATAATCTTTCTTCTGTCTTTTCCCATTTCTTTCCACCAATAGCTCCACCCTCATCCTACATTTACAGAATTTGGAATTGAGACTTATTTCACTGCAACAAAATATCTTTTTAATAGAAGCTTGTTTAACTATTGAACAAAACCTCACAAGTACACTTTTAAATAGTTAAGCTTATAAATATACACTGGAAAAATGAGCAAGTGGTTATATACAATCAATCCTTTGAAAAAATGCCGCCTTTAATTTTCTTTTTCTGCAAAAAGCTTACAATTCACTGCCTGAGTAGTTTTTGAATATTTTTGTATTCATCTGTCAAAATGCACACTTTTAAAGAATTTTTTTAATCGTAGAATTTTAATGCCCACTCTCTGTGCTGGTATGTAATTACATAAGAAGTAGGTCAGTAATGAAACCTTAGGTCCACCTATGATTCAAAAATCTCATTAACCTGGGAAAACAGGTTTCTCTTCCCAGAAAGTCACATCAGGGTATTTTTATATTATATACTATATGGTTTTATAATGGAATTTATAAATCAATTGTAAAAGCGAAAAAAAAACCCATGTATTTCCTAGCAATGAATCTAGTCACTGCCTTTGACTTTAGAGTAGAAAAGAGGGGAACATTCTCCTATTTCAATTAACTCGGAGGGAAGGGAATGAAAATGGCACCAATCACAAGGCCATTTCTCCTCTCTTTTCTGAAAGTATTTGGACATGCAGGGAAACGCCCACTTCCCCCTCCAGGCGGCAGTGCTGTCCACAGGCCACTACTTTCCGACTTTCACTTTTGTGGTTAGGGTCTATCACAAGCACTATTCACTTATATTCCATTACAATTGACTGAATATTATACATCAAAAAGTGGAGAGAAAATGATTAACATTTTATGAATGGCAAGCGAAATGATTAGGGCTCACAAAAGCTTTGAATTCTGAAGCTTGGCTTCTAACTTGCTCTTACACAAGCATCTTTGATCTTCTCTTCACCAAGCTTCCTTAGATGACTTTTATGTGGCCTTATGATTGTTTTATTATTTGGGGGGAATTAGTCACAATCAACTTTTCTTTCCTATAGAAGTTAATTTTAAAAAAAGTTTCCATCCCATTTTAAGTTGGGAGATTTTGCGAACCAGATGGAATTAGTATTTACTCTTCCATGTGTTATACAGAATGAACACTGGAAGAGATCTAATCTTGAGTCTTCCATAAAATAATTTTGTGACCTTGGGCAAATCATTCATCTGATCTGCTTTTATTCTCTCTTTTTTTTCCAATGGGCTATATGTCAACTTTTTCAGGATTAATGGAGCTAGTCAGTGTGGAAGAGAACTGAATATTACTTTATAAACATGTGCCATTATTAATGTAAAAACCCAAGTATTATGGTGAAGTTTATAATAAGCACACTTTAATAAGCAAGGAGACCCTACACAAAGGATGGTCAGCCTCCTTTCAAATTGTACTGTTTTCCCATCAATAACCACCTTCAACTGTGTCTTCCTATGCAATGGCGGGTTGCCAAGGCTATGCAAAGTTTTCCTGTGGGGAACCCCTTAACTGTAATCTCTTAGAATAGAGACAGGAGTAGGAAACACCTGGAAGTCTTGGTTTCTGCATGTGGGCCAACCACTGGAAAATCTCCAAATGACATCATTTTAGTTATTATCATTCTACCACCATTAATTTACTATTTGGACTATTTAATAAATAACTGTGTTTATTTCTCTGAGACACACACTGATGTATATGCTAGAGATACAGTGGCAAATGAGAGACCAGAATCATCTACTTTGAAAGGACAGTGAGAACCAAGATACATTTTGATAAAGCAAGTAGATATTTCCCAGCAGTTAAAAATAGGCTCTATTTGCAATGCAGAAAAGTTTTGCTCCTGCTGCACTCCTGAACCAGGTTTTTATCTTATTGAAGCTTTTCACTTTTTCTGACTTGAGTGATACAGTCAGTTCCCCACCATGGCCCTCCCTGACACATCCATGTTGACCTCTGTTGTTTTGTCCCATGTTTTCTGATTCTTTGATCAGTGCCTTCAATGTAAGCTTTTGTTAAAGCCTTTGCCATGAAAGCAAGTGCATTAAAGGTTCTGAGAAGTCCTAGTGCAAAGAACTCTCTTTAACTTCATACAGGGTTTTCCAAACTTGCTTTGACTCCAAACTGCACTTCAGCCCACCACTCCCCTAACACCATGCCTTGGTGCGTAGTATCACATCCCATGAACTTCTGATGAAGCTGTCCTTAAACACCCACCAGGCCCTTTCTGTAGTTCTCTCTCAAAGGCTATGTCTCTGATAAAGGTTAACACGAACATTTCTTCTCCAAATTAAAAGCAACAAATACCATAGCAAAAACTATAATCGTTAGAGTATTTGTGTTAAAAATTAAAACAATTATTACTGTTTTACTTACTGAAAGATAAGAAACACAATGAATATTTTTCTTTGAAGATTCACATATGTACTCAAAATAAGTTGAGAATGAAATTAAGCAGACCAGTGATCACTGTATTATTGTGACATGCTGGTGGTTTGAAAGAAAAAAGGTTACTTGCATGAGGAAGGTGCTCAGATGATAACAGTTACGGAATTATACAGCTGGGCAGATCTAGTAATATTTCTGAAACATATAAGATACCACCATGAGATAAAATATCACCATTTAACACATAAACTGAGCTCTTATGGACATTGGGACATGTGTTGTGGCCTTGAGTTTGTGAATTTATTTTATTTTTTAAACTTTTTTGAAAAATGCTTAAAAATATAATTATATATTTAAAGCATACAAAGTAATGATTTGATATACAGATACAATTGGGAGTGATTACTGAGATCAAGATAATTAACACGTCCATAACCACACAGAGTTATCTTTCTCTTTCTGTGTGTGGTGTGAATGCTGAAGAGGTACTGTTAGCAACTGTCAAGTATAGAGTACTGTATTATTAATTATAGTTATTATGCTGTACAGTAGATTCTCAGAACTTATTCTTACAGCTGAAAATTTGTACCCTTTGACATAATCATTGATTACCCTCTCTCTTCTTCTTGCCTCTAGCCCCTAGCATTCACCATTTTATTCTCTCTGCCTCTGAAATCAGCTTTTATTTATTTATTTACTTATTTACTTATTCATCTATTTATTTTAGAGCTGACACACAGGTGATACTAAAGTACTCGTCTTTCTCTGGCTGTCTTATCTCACTTAACATAATGCCCTCAAGATCCATCCATGTTGTCCCAAACAGCAAGATTTCCTTTTTTCTCTTGGCTGAATAATGTGTGTGTGTGTGTGTGTGTGAGAGAGAGAGAGAGAGAGATCACATTTTCTGTATCTATTCATCCACGAAAGACATTTTTTCATTCATCTATTCTTTTCTTGTGTGCTTTAATAAAAATAATCATAAAATTTTCCAACTGAAATGTCAATTCACTAAGTTTACTTAAATGTATTGTGAATAGATTTTACTTAAGTATTTTCTGGCATGTGGTTCTGTTATAAGGCTGTTTGCAAGTATGTGAAGACTGATGAAGTCTAATCTCTCAATTGCAGATGAGGACACCCTTGGTAAGAATGGCGTCTATGCCTGAGTTCGCCCCTTCCTCTTCCTTAACTGTGTTATTACTCCAAGTTTTGCCTTCCATGGTCCCCTTCCTTTTTTCTTTAGACATTCTCTCTGGGAAATCCAACTTTCTATTGTGACAAATGACATTTATATAGATCTGACTTAAAATGTATGTATTATATACACCATATATAACATATGCAAGATGGTTCTCCTGAGCTTAAGTTATAATTATCCACCCAGGCATGACCGTTTCCTATGCCACATCACGTCAGTCACAATATGTTGGTACTCAACCCTTCATCTTTTACCTCAGCCCACCCAGATACCAAGCAGTTAATATGGACCAGGCTTTATTCATGTTTCATTAAATTTTTAAAAAAACATTTTATTTATTTTTAGGGAGAGGGGAAGGGAGGGAGAAAGGGAGAGAAACAACAATGTGTAGTTGCCTTTTATGCGCCTCCTACTGGAGACCTGGTCTGCAATCCATGCATGTGCCCCCACTGGGTATCAAACCAGAGGGTTTTTGGTTTTAAGGCTGGCACTCAATCCACTCAGCTACACCAGCCAGGGCTCATTTCATCTTTTACAGACCTCTCCCCAAGTATCTGCAGTTGTTCACTCTCATCTATTCAGTGACAACCTTACCTTATTATATTCTAACCTCTGAAAAGCAGCAATTTTTCAAAAATACTTTACTATTGTTTATCCTCATGTATATATTTTATCCTAAAAGCATAGCAAAAGGCCTGGCACACAGAAAGTTCTCAATGCATGTTTGCATTGAGTGGGTGAGACCAAGGAGAAAGATGAAACCAGGTGACGTGTTGTAGGAAAGGTGAAGCACTGTGGTCTGGGGAGGTATATTATCCCAAGAGAGATACACCGCCCAAAACAGGTGTTGTATTCCAGGAGAAAACATTAGATCTGTAGTACAGATACTATCCCCTAAGAGTGTGTGGGAATGAGGTTGATAGCCTGATACTGAACATGAGAATCAGGCCGATGTAGTAAGAAAAGTCATAGGGCTTTGGCTCTTATGGCCTTGGCTAGTAAAAGAACATGAACTTACTTGTTGCCTTTCACTCTTACCAGCTGGGGCTTCAAAAAAGGCAAAAACCCAGCAAAGGCATTTTTGTGTCCATGGTCCTTAGCTTACTGCCTACAACACCATAAACACTTAGCAAATACCGTTAGATAATTATATGACCTAGGTAGTAAAACATTTTGAATCTCAAATTTCTGACATATAACATGCAGATAGTAATAATTACTGTCATGGTTATTTTAATAATTAAGTGGAAGCATTTAAGAATAATCACAATGATGGCATGGAAAGTGCTATAAAAACATGTTACTTTTATCATGTTTGCTCCTCTAAGACCAGGTTTGTTTCCAAAGTTTGAAAAAAGAGAGAAAGGAAGAAAGAAGTGATGTGCTTTTGCACATTTATTTCAGGGCTTCTTCTCCTCAACACAGTGAGGGAGAAAAATAATTTTTCTAGAAGTTTTATTTATGTATTTATTTGTTTGTTTGTTTATTTATTTATTTATTTTTAGAGAGGGAAAGGGAGGGAAGAAGAGAGAGGGAGAAACATCAATGTATGGTTGCCTTTCACACATCCTTTGCTGGGGACCTGGCCCACAACCCAGGCATGTGTCCTGACTGCAAATAGAACTGGTGACCCTTTAGTTCACAGGCTGACACTCAATCTACTGAGCCATAGCAGCTGGGGGACAATTTTTCTAGTAAGAAAAATTGGTGCTTCATAAAGGTAAGTGGTCAGCCGAATCAAATAATTAAATGTAGCTGTGATGGGATTAAAAACTATAGCTTCTGTAAAGATGTGGGTTTATTTTGGGGCTCTCTCTTTTGATCCATTGATCTGTGTCTGCTTTTATGCCAGTACCATGCTGATTTGATTACTCTGGCCTTATAATAGTACAGTTTGATATCAGGTAGCGTAATTCCTCCAACTTTGTTCATCACTCTCAAGAATGGTTATTGGGAGTCTTTTGTGATTCCATATACATTTTTGAAATATTTGTTCTAGTTCTATGAAGTACATCATTGGTATCTTGATAGGGACTGTGTTGAATCTATGTTCATTACAGCATCATTTATAGTAGCCAAGATTTGGAAGCAGCACAGTGTCCACGAGTATATGAGTGGATAAAACAACTATGGGACATTTACACAAGACATACTACTAGGTCATAAGATGAAGAAATTTTTACCCTTTGCAACAGGTGGATGGACATGGAAAACATTATGCTAAGTTAAATAAGCCAGTCAGAGAAAGAAAAATGCCATATGATTTTATTCTTATGTGGAACCTGATGAACAAACTCAACTAACAAGCAAAATAGGAACAGACTCATAGATAGAGAGCAGGCTGAGAGCCCTTGAGGGGTGCTGTTGTGGGATAGAGAGATCAAACTGGAAAAAAGGACTCATGGACATGGACAACAGTGTGGGAATTGCAAGAAGAGGCGGGAGGTGGAAGTGGAAGAGGATATAAGGGGATAAATGGTAATAGAAAAATACAATTAAAAATAAATTTAAAAAATCTACCCACCCCCATATCTGAATCTGACTTACAAGTTCTTTTCACTGTAAGAGTAGGAACTGCATTTCCTCAGTGATAGTGAGTAGGTGGGTTTACACATGAAAAGTCAGATAGAAAGTTAATGTTTGTCTTTTTATAAAATACACTGTTCATGGTAATTGTTCAGAGAGACTGTTGTAGCCACAGCCAAGAATTTTAAGACACCAATATTAATTAATACTTAATCATTGCTCTTTTCAGAAATCACAAAGTATCTTTAAATGTTTCTATACTTGCAAGAACCTCTCTGTGCTTTACAATAGATATCGTGCTAATATTCGTCAGTGGAAGAAAGGACTAGTATTGTGAAGTAGTTTCATTATGTAAAATTTCTTCTCTTGGGATCTATGCTTCAGGACTAGCATACTTTTCTCCCAATTTAAGGAGCATTTTCATTCTATTTCTTTGTATGTGAATGACTCCATTTTTGTGGATGATGATAAATTGATCTTTTATCGTTCCCTTTCTTATGCCTGTCTTTCCTTCTCCATCTCAGACTTCTCTCAGGTCTTTTAAGTTTTTCTTCTCCACTGCAACCTTCTACATTAACAGATCCGGCAGAGCAGCTAGGAAGCCCCTGGGAGCAGAAAACCAACATATTTAAATGTTTACTGCAGCTAGGGGAGTAATAGCTACATCCAGTCTCAAAGATGACAGGGATGTCATGTTCAAAATGTCTGAAGGGAAGCTTATGGGGTTTTAATGCCTTTCTTCATTTAGATCCAAAAACTTAACCTATCTAATGTCCCAGGTTAAAGTGAATGATGGACCAGTCCTGTTAGCGTATGAAATAGAGTCATATATAATATTTTACAGTCCAGATGCTTATTTTGCCACACATGAGGTTTTCCCAAATGATTTTGTGGATAATGATTTAGCTATGCATTGTGTGGACCCAGGAAACAACTTCCTCCTTACCAAAACTTTGAGTAAATTAGGTCCTCATGTGGTCAAAACTGCTTCATATGTCTTTGGAATAATAAAATGTGAGGGTTTTTAAAAAATATTTTTATCGACTGATTTTAGAGAGGGGGAAGGGAGAGAGGGAGAGTGAGAGTGAGAGAGAGAAGAAAACATTGATTTTTTTGGTTCTATTTATATGTTCATTGGTTGATTCTTGCAAGTGCCCTGACTGGGAATTGAACCTGTAACATTGGCATATTAGGATGATGCTCTAACCAACTGAGCTACCTGGCCAGGGTTGTGAGGATTTTTTTTTTTTTTTGGTAATTGAAAACTTAAATGAAACAGATCTCATTCTCTTATAGGATAAACTTAGTAATGAATGAATTATATTAAATTCCTTAGAAATGCTTCTTGTAGTATATGTTCTTTATTTTAATGTAGTTTAAAATAAAAGGTGATTTTCATAACATAAGTAGAAAATTATATTGAAAATACAATCATAAGAAATATCAATGAATGCATGACAAGATACAGGTATGGTTTCCACTGTATTAAAACATGAAAACAAATACTCTTTATTGCTGGGCTTAAAAAGAAAATGACAAACTGTAAGTTGATGAAAGCAAAGTAAATTTTCTATTATATTCTCCAATGTATAACCGCACAATAACTTGGGGCTTTGGTAATGCGTAAGGGCCCCAGCTGCTAGAACCTGATTGTTGGCTTAAAAACAGGCTCTTATACTTAAGGGAAGCATGACCTTGGACAAGTTACTTCACCCCCTTGTATTCTGATTTTCTTGCCAGTAATATGGGAAGACTAGTAGGTACCTGCTTCATATGTAGTTTGAAGGAGGTCAAACATTGTGGATGCTACAATAGCATTCAGCACATAGGGAGACCCATACAAATGTTACTTGTTATTGTCAGTGTTTCTATTGTTGTTACTACAGTGATAATTAGTATTATTAACATGATGATTTACAATTAGCTGATGACAAATAATGTTGAAAAATAATGAATGTAGCACAACCTTCATGTTTTGTTTTTTTCCTTCACTTTAAAAAATAAAAACAAAAAACTTTCATTGCAGGCTTGAGTGAGAGAGTATTATTCTTCTCTTGTTCACCACGTGTTCTGGTTAAGAGAGGAACACTATCATGCCCTGTCCCATCCTGCCTCTACTCTAGCTTGACCCAGTAGGAGACACGGCTGGCAGCCTGCCAATAGCCTCTCCGCATCAGGGTCAAAAGACTGTAGAGTGGGAGGGTAATGGATCACTCCACTTCCTACAAAATATGATTTAAAAAAAGCTTATTTGATGGATTTTCCCTTGTGCTGTTTGTGTCTTGGACATTTCATCAATTAAGGTGCTTTCCACAGTAAATAAGAGAACGTCAAACTTAAAATGGCTAGTCTACAAAGATGCTTTTTGTGTTCCTAAGTGGGAGCCTAAAGAGGGTGTGATTCAAGATTGGCTTCTTTCATGATGAGTCTCCTTTTCCCTTTAGTTCCCTTAGCTCTGACTTCCTTGGGATGTTGGCTTCATCTTAAGGTGGTAGTCGATTTCTAAACTTACATTTGCACACTGCAAAATCTAGAAGAAAAGCATTATCTTTTCCTGTGTTCCTCATTTATTAGCCAAGAAGCATTTCCCAGGATTTCCCAAAATGTCCATTTGGCATTCGATTGGCCTGAATAAAGTCATATGCTCCTCCCTTTAGCCAATCCTTGTAGTTTAGGTGTGAGACTTTGAGAGATGACCGTTGCTGATTTAGGCAAATGAGGGTCTACCATTTGAACTGGATTCAGCCCCAAACAGTTGGAATGTGAGGATTGGGTATCAGTGTGATGTGGACACCCTCTCACAGTGTCCATGTCATTATGGATGAAACAAGATATTCACATAGACTACAGAGTCCGGTGGAGGAAAAGGGACAGCATGGCTTTTCTCTCAAGGGGAGCAAAAGCCTTGGCCCTTGCAGTGACAGGCCTTTATTGGGCATCTGGGCACATTACAGGATGGTACTTATTTACTATGCACAGGTTGCTTTAGGTGGTTACCTTTTATGAAAACAAAGGAGCCCATGCCACTAATCACATCACAGAAGAGGGATATTTGCAAATAAAAAGGCAAAAGTGGTTGAACCGGTTACACTTGTTTTTGGAAGTTTTGGCATGGATTTTAGGAAGTTATTTTGCAATAAATGTTTGCCACTAATCCAGGTGAGGGAGTTTTTTAACAAAAAAACAATACTCAAAGCGGCCTAGGCACATTGCAGGCCTGATTCTCCTTGGGAGAACCTATTCGTGGGTGTGGGTCCTGTGCATCTCCAAGCGGGAGCTGGGCCCACGCCGTGCAGAATGGCCTCCTACATTAGTGAGCCTACCACGCCATTTACCACAAATATTTTGAATTCCTCCATTGCCCTGGTACTTTCAGGAACTTGAAACAGATCCCCATCTGAAGAAGGGAGAGTTTTTCCACTCATGGTATTTCCTCCAAAGCATTCCCCGGGACTCTGCCTAATTCAGATCTACCTTGATCTAAATTGAGTATATATCTTGGATTTAACAATCTGATTAAACTGATTTTGAGCAGGATTGTTGGCATTATTTCAAAAGTAGCATTTTATGTCTATCCTGAAACACTTGGTTTGATGTCCCAATATATTAAAATATGCCCAAACCTAATTTTTCTGATTCCTTGGGTTTTTCTATGAATTACCGTATCTTTCTCTTTTTTAAAAATTTAGTATCCAGAGTTGTTCATATACCAGTTCTTTCTTTTTTTACTTTCTCTCTCTGCTCTGATTTCCCTTTAGTCTCAAATTACTCTATAATTTCTACCAGATATCCTAACTTATCCTGTGATCTAACGCTGCTTTATCATCCATACCCTGTATAATTTATCAGAGTTAAAACAACATTTGGCCCATATTTCTTTATGATGTTGGAGATAGGAAAAATACAAATTTTGTTACCAGGTAAAATGTGTGATTGTTAAAACATATACACACATGTGGCAAAAAAACAAACAAAAAGCAGATATGGACACCCATCCTCATGTAGCTCTCATTTCAGAAGTTGGTTGGGCCTTAAGCAAAAAAAGTACATGCATGCATGTTGTGATAAGTTCTATAAAGGAAAATAATAGGATAATATGATGCATACTAGAAGGGAATAGATGAGAATCTAACTTAGATTAGATTGTCAGGAAAGGCCTCTCTGGGAAAGTGACATTTAAGTTGACACCTGGAAGATAAGAATAAGACGGAATGTAAAAGAGCCTCCACAGTGGAGGCAACAGCAGGTGTGAAGACCAGCAGTGGAGTCTGCCAGGGCTGAGTGTGGACCAAGGATAAGGAAGAAGAAGTCAGCAGGGCCAGGTCACCCAGGGACTCGAAGGTGAGTTAATGAGAGTGCATTTTATTCCACGTGCTATAGGAACCCTCTAAGGGATTGTAAATCAGATAGTGACATTCTCAGGGCTTAAAATTTAAAAGCTCATTATGGATGTTTTTGAGATAACAAACTAGAGTGGGTAAGGATAAAAGAGACAACTTAAAAAATTATTGTCATATTCTAGGCCAGAGAAAACAGTATATGGACTAGAGAGGTAAGAGTGAAAAACAAAACAGTGAATTAATGGCATACTTGGGAGGTTAGAGTGGCCTACTACTGAAGCATCTCAGATAGGGACTGAAGGACTACATCAGGAAGGGATTCTACCTTTGTGATATGCACACTTGTGGGGCAATGGTTCTCCCGAGATGAGAAAACTGAGTAAGACAAAGGCAGTTGGAGTTGTTTGAGTTTAGTTTTAGTCAAGGTAAATTCAAGCAGATCTGTCAAAAAATCAGGTCGATATAAAGCTTGGTGTTTTTTAAAAAATCTTAGCTAGAGCTAGAAATTTAAAATTGCAAACAAATAGGTGGTATTTGAAGCCATGAAGCTTTATAAGACCAATTAGAGCTAGGAATAACTAAAGAAGAGATGAGAGGAAAAAGCTCTGGGAAGTACATATATCTACAGGTCAGGTAGACGCAATTCACTGAGAGGATGAGGAGGTATTTTTAGAGGTAGGGTGGGGATCCAGGAGAGTGTGAAGTCATGTGAGCTCCATGATGTTCCATGAAGAAAGAAGTAAGGGGGATTCGACTTTTAGTCAAGATGATGGCATAGGTAAACACAGCTTGCCTCCTCGCAGTCACAACAAAAATTACAACTAAATTATAGAACAACCATCACTCAGAACCATCAGAATCCAAATTAAATGGAACTTTGACAACTATGGAATTAAAGAAACCATATCCATCCGGACTAGTAGAGGGGTGGAAATGTGAAACCGGCTGATTTTACATACATGTGTGGTGGATAAAAGTTCAGGAAGGATATTTTAGGAGCGAACAGTCCCAGCCCCACACCAAGCCCCCAGTCCAGGGTTCCAGTGCCAGGAATGTAACTCCCCATAACTTCTTGCTGCAAAAGCTAGCAGGGATTGATTTGGTGAAAGAAACTTTTGAAGTCTGAAGCAATTCCTCTTAAAGAACCCCCACACAAACTTACTCGATTCATTCCATCTGAGCTTCAGCGCTGGGGTAGCAGCTTGGAAGGCACCAGTGGCATATAGGGAGGAGCTAAAGTGTCTGGCATCAAAGTGGGAGCTGGGGAACAGCTTTCTCCTAGACAGAAAGGTGGGCAGACACAATTGACCCCTCTCTGCATCTCCTCACAACACAGCCACAGAGTCTGCAGGCAGGTATCATACAAGACTCCAGCAACCTGGATAACACTATTTGTCCTGCCCTGGAGACCCCCCTGAGGCTCTGTACCAACGCAACTTACAGCTGTTAACAGTTGCTTTTGCATATGAATGGCTGATCTTGGCTCAGGCTTCACAGCTTCCCAAATCCTTTCAAACAAGCAACAGCCAGACTCAGTGAACTTGCAACTCCAGTACCTCTTACTTAGTGACCCCAGGCATGGCATTAGCGACAGCTCACCTAGAGTTACAGGTTGGCTTTGTATGGGAATCTCCAAGCCCTGAACAAGTTACAGCAATCTCGGATTGCTTTATACCTCAGGTAGGGTGGCCTAGGAGAAACACAGGTGAGAGCTGACCTTGGCTTGCACACCCAAGAAACCACAGAGCTCGCACATCCAGTGGACAGCTACAGACCATATCAGAGTACCACCCCTTCCCCATCAGAGTACCACCCCTTGACCACTGACCCCTCACAGATGGTCCTCCACAAGGGGGTGGAGGTTGGTGGTCAGTGGTCTAGCCAATCCTTGTAACTGACTGGCCTGGGTAAACCCTTCCCATTGACCTGCTAACATCAACCAAGACTCAACTACAAAAAAAGGGTGTACTAAGTCCACACAAAGGGCACACTGCAAGTACTCAGCTTGGGTGATACAGGAGGCTATGCCACTGGATCCTACAGGACACCTACTACATTAGGCCACACTACCAAGACAGAGAGTCATCGCAGCACCTAATATATAGAAACAAACACAGGGAAGCTGCCAAAATAAGGAGACAAAGAAATACGGCTTAAATGAAAGAACAGATCAATACTCCAGAAAAAATACTAAACAAAATGGAGATAAACAATCTATCAGATGCAGAGTTCAAAACACTGGTTGTAAGGATGCTCAAGGAACTTAGTGAGGACCCCAACAGCATAAAAAAGGTCCAGGAACAAATGAAGGATACACTAATTGAAATAAAGAACAATTTACAGGAAAGCAGCGGTGGAGTGGATGAAGGCAAGAATCAAATCAATGATTTGGAACATAAGGAAGCAAAAAATAACTGATCAGAACAAGAAGAAAAAATAATGCAAAAAACAAGGTATAAGCAGCCTCTGGCACAACTTCAAGTGCTCCAACATTCGCATCATAGGAGTGCCAAAAGAAGAGAAAGAGTAAGAAATTGGAAATCTATTCAAATCTATTTGAAAAAATAATGAAAGAAAGCTTTTCTAATTTAGTGAAGGAAATAGAAATGCAAGTTTGGGAAGCACAAAGTCCCAAGCAAGATGAGGCCCACTTCAAAACACATCATAATTAAAATGCCAAGAGAATCTTAAAGGCAAGAGAAACAAAGTTAGTTACCTACAGGGGAATTCCTATAAGACTTTCAGCTGATTTCTCAAAAGAAACTTTGCAGGCTAGAAGGGGTTGGCAAGAAATATTCAAAGTCATGAAAAGCAGGAACCTATAGCCAAGATTGCCCTAACCAGTGAAGCTATCATTAAAAATTGAAGGACAGATAAAGAGCTTTCCAGACAAGAAAAAAACTAAAAGAGTTCATCATTGTCAAGCCACTTTGAAATGAAATATCAAAAGGACTTATTTAAGAAAAAGAAGAAGATCAGAACTATGAACAATAAAATGACAATAAATAAGCACCTATTAACAACTGAATCTAAAAAACAAACTATGCACACAAGAAGAACAGAGACAGAATCATGGGCATGTAGAGCATTTTGATGGTTGCCGGATGGGAGGTGAATATGGGGTAATGAGTGAAGAAGTGAAGGGATTAAGAAGTACAAATAGGCAGTTACAGAGTGGCCATGGGATGTAAAGTACAGTGTAGGAAATGGAGTAGCCAAAGGACTTATATGCATGACCCATGGACAGGAGCAATGGGGGAGGGATTGCCTGAGGAGGGGGAATGCTGTGTGTGGGGGGGAATAAGGGGAAATATTGGGACAACTGTAATAGTATATTCAATAAAATACAATTTAAAATAAAGAGAAATGAGTATTCCTGAGTGACTTATTTGCTGCTGAAAAGCCTAGTCATATGAGAACTGAAAAATACTCTTTGGTTTGTTACGTGGAGGTCATCTGCGATTTGGTAAAAACAGTTTTCATGGAGTAGTAAGGGAAGAGGCCAAATTGAATTGTTCCGTGTTGACAGATAAGAAAGAATTAGAGACGTTTGTTGCAGACAACATTTGTGTTTATAGAAATCAGTCTTTCTTGTTTCAAAACAAAGTTTAATAGTAATTATGATTAGAATCATACTGAAAAAAGCATTTATTAAACCATACATTCCTGTGATTAGTGTTCTAAACCCCCCCTTTTTTTGCATTAGAGACTCTCATCTCTCCTGTTGTTTCACATTTCTCTTCTAACAATAAAGATACATATCAGAATTGCCATATGGTGAGAAGAGGCAGGCAGATAGAAAGATGTTTATAAAAACAAAACAAAACCCTGGAGAGACGATGTAGGCCAAAGAAGAGGGGCAGATGGATCAGCTTACACAGAAGAATTAGCCCTCAGCCTCTGCACAATCAATAAATGTTGACTGGCTATTGACAAGAAAGGGGACGGGAGAGCAGGAGAAGCCCATTGCGGGGAAAGGCATTTCTTACAACAGCTGCCGTTGCCACCACCAAACAGCTGTTCGGGTCCACAACTCAGAACTTTCTGCTCCCCTTACAGCTCTCCTCAGGGGTATAAACTCACACCCTGATGCTGCAGTCTTAGAAGAGATGTCATAGGTGATTTATATTGTATCGAGTCGGAAATTGTTAAATCACTGAGTAGGCCAGGAGCAGCCTTTCCCTATGCAGTGAGTGAAATGACTTCACAATACTCTCCCTACACCCTGAGCGTTGGTAATCCTCAAAGCCAAATGGTGACATGTGGTCAGAGAGAGTTATAGCCTTTTCAGCTATGAAGAGGAAGCCATACGGGAGATTTAAAAGGGGAGCATTTTCTCATCTCCTCAGTTGGAATGGGTTTAGGATGTTTAAAATCAAACTAGGTTAAGATTATTGTACCCTAAATTCCCACATTCTTGTCTATGGAAAACAGAGTTCTTGTGTGTGCACAGTCTGAGAGCATCTTTCCAACGATATTCTGTGCTGCATATGAAGAAGCTCCTTTACTACCTGTTAATATAGGTTTTTAATTTTTAAAGATTTTTATTTATCTTTAGAGGGAAAGGGGAGGAGAGAGGGAGAGAAATATCAATGTATGGTTGCCTCTCATGAGTCCCCTGCTGGGAACTGGCCTGCAACCCAGGCATGTGCCCTGACTGGAAATCGAACTGCAATACTCTGGTTTGCAGGCCCGAGCTCAACCCACCGAGCTACACCAGCCAGGAACTCTGTTAATATAGTTTATGTGATAAAAATTTTCCCTTCCACCCATAGGAACTGACATGTAAAACAAATTTGTTTTATTTAAAAAAATAAGAATATTAAATTTCTAATTCCTTAGTGGTGTTCTGGAGGGGGCAAGAACATTTCCATAAGTATAAAAGCATATAGCTCAAAATCAAGTATATAATCCACTACATTAATACATATGGATGTGGTGAGCTGCTTCTTTCTGGTTGTGGGAAAGACTGAGCTGCTACTTAACCCCACAATAGAAGAGATCTCCACATACATGAAAATGCTGGTCCTTTGGGATGTGTTGCCTATCTCAATACTAGAAAAAATGACACTATATATTTTATTTTTAAAGCAATACCAATATTGCTTGCGATATTGCTAGTGATACCAATATATCACCACCAATATTGGCATTTTGTAACAAATGTTCAGAATTTGCAAATTTTAAAAAACAGTGGAAATAAATGTGTATAGATTTTCACACAAACATTTTGCCACATTAATCTGGCATTATTTGGTGGAAGAGAAGTAAAGGGGAGATGGCAGGAGGCAACCGCTTGCAGGAGGTGGGTGAGAAAGAGAAGCTGGAAGAGGTCTGGCTGAGGAAATCAGTGTTGTGCCAGCATGACTGGAAGACAAAGAAGGAGAAGGATGAGAACGTAGAAGAGAGAGTCAAAAAGCAGCGAACTGCTGATGAGTGTCTGAAACAACAGTGTCGCTCATGCAAAAATACTTCCACTTCGATTGTGAAAGCAGCACCGAGTATCCAAAGGTCAGTATTATATTTAATAAAGAAGTCAGGAAAAATACTGACAGATGTTGGCTTCTTTCTTCGAGCCTTGCAGAAGACCACCCAGAAAACCCCTTTTTATTCACAGTCTATAATTACTAGGTTTCATCTTATTGCTTCTGACAAATAAAAACACATGTGAACATGCTCTAGTCCCCATACTAGTCTTCAGCACTAATGATTTAATTACCACGGCATGCAATCTATGTACACATTTATTCTATTCATTTCCTGAATTGAGTAAATCTTCCATGACCCATGCTTATTTGGAAAGTGACAGTGAAGTGTAAGAAACTAATCCAAAACATGGAAGGTTTCATCTGGGAGAATCGGACCATGCAGAGAACAAAAGCTGGAAGAGATGGGATTAATTTGCTCTGTGTGTATTTATTGAGCACTATCCTAAACACGAGGAAAACAAAAAATAAATACAGTTTTGCCATCCAGGAACTTACTCTTTAGTAAGGGATAAGGAGGAGGGACTGTGCTAAATAATTAAATCAGGTGTGATAGGTGTTAGGAAAAGGGTGAAAACAAGGTGCTATGGAAACATTCAGGATGGGCTTTCATTCTCGACTGAGAAAAGCCACAGAAAGGGCAGAAGCAATGAGTCCCAAGCTGAGGCTTGGACAAAGGAGAGATATGTTAATATTCCAGGCAGAGAGCCATGAGCAATGGTCTGAAGTCAAAGGTTCAGAAAAGCAAGATTAGTTGTTCATGTGGCCAGGTCAGGAATGAACTCTGTATCAGAAAAAAAAGCAGTTAGGGATGGATGGAAGAAAAGGAAAATGTAAACCATTAAAGGTGTGTTTTTGAAGTTTGGACTATAACTGAAAAAAACTATGCAAAAGCACTAAAAAAGTTAAGAAGGGGGGAACATAAATACATTTGCACTCTGAAAAGATGTCTCTTATAGCAATTATTAAGGAGAAGGGATCAGAAAAAGTGAGCACAGAGGGGGTTAGTAGGGCTGTTAGGAGCGGGGATGGGCCTTAGGACTTCAGTCACGATGTGATGTACATGCTGTGGCAATGGGGATACATTCACCAGAAAGACTGTATCTATAGAGAGGCCTCAAATTTTTAGTGACATCGGTTTGCAAAGATACTATTTTTCTCCTTCAATTTTCAGGAACAGGTTTATTGAAAGACAGTATGTTCTAGGTTTGTTCAGTAAAAAATTGGGGGTACCTAGGTTGAAAATATCAGCCTTAGTGGTGTCCTTCTTAGATGGGCCCTGAGTTTTAAGTTAAAAAGAGAAAAAAAAAATAGAATAGAGTGGCTGAATAATTTGAAGAGACTAGGGAACCAATCACATATCTAGGAGATCAAAGAACAAATGCTGTGGAACAGGCAGGAGACATGAGTTTAGTGAGGGAAAGACAGTGCGGATGTGGGAGGAGAGGATTGGGGCTGAGAAAAAGTGAAGGAACAAGCCTATGAAAACTGAGAACATGGGAGAATTGATCTGCTTTAGAATAGGGATCTCAGGAAAAATGTGCAGAGCAGGGAGAGAAGTAGAAGTGGAGTTTTGAAAAGAGAAAGCTTAGTACACTATGGGGGTCATACCCATGGATAATGGGGGCAAATGTAGTAGTGTAAATACTGAAAATAAAGTTAAAAGGAAAAAGAATGGATGGCTGGGGGATTTTGATTTTGGCCATGACAGGAGACGACAGGGATGCGAAGTATCTCGGGCTCTCTGACGACTCCCAGGTGGTACACAAATGGTCCCCTAGGAAGCTCGTTACGATTTCCTGCTTCCTTAATTGCCTGTCCAGGTTTATTTCCAGGTTTGCCTTTTTAAGTTTTTATGTGAATTTTTAGTCTCAGCATTAATCATAACAAAGCAAACACACTTTTTGGACAATAAAAATCTGAAAGGTAGAGAAAAATTTTTATTCTAGTTTTCTAAATGGGGATAGTGATATTTAAAAAAAATTAAATGTAGCTGCATTTTCCCCAAATCCAAACACTTTCAAAATAACTACTATACAGTAGAGAAACAAAAAGGGACAGAAATTCTTTCAAATAAATACATATCAATATACATATTTGTTTTCCTGGAATGTCCTGGTATATCAAAATACCTGACAGGTTTCTAAAGCCTGTTATTATTTTTTTTATTTTTTAAAGCCTGTTATTTTAAACAGTACAATTGGTCTTAATAACTGAATTCTTTTAAAAAGTTCATGAGAAAATGTCTTGTAGACTTTCAGGTAATGGTATGGTATGGGCTAAAATTCAATTTATAATGGCAAATAGTCTTAAAGTAAAGAAAAGCTGGCATGTGCACTGGAAGCTAGAGAAGGATGCCTTCCTGATGGCACGCACTTCAAGGAACACCTACTAAGTGTGTGCAGATGGGGTCCGCTGAGTCCTGGAGTGAAGGACCGACAGATACCTCCTACTACAAGGCACCTGCTTCACCAAAAGTTAAGTGTGGAATCCCTCACTCCTGATCTTATCTGTATGTCCTGCATGTTCATCTTTTGTATTTACTTAACCAGTAATGATTAAGTAAATACAAAATGCCCATACTTTAACAGTGAATTTACCAGTTGTATATTATTATTATTATCATAATTATTATTTTGGTGAACCACTTAACATTCGTTGTTAGTACATGTGGTTGGAATGGAGTTGACAGTATTTATATTTAAAAGGATTGGATTTAATTGTGAATGAGAACTCAACAGCTAAAACAAGATTAAAATGTACTTTTCATGTAAATTAGGACTGAAGACAGACCAAAATTGGCAATATGCCCTTTGGTGTCACAGATCTAAGATCTATCATTTTTGGTGCACGACCATCCTGCCCCTTTAAGCTCCTTTCTCTGAAGTATCGTGTGCCATTTCGTACTTGCTGTAGATCAGAACACAGCCATGAGCACACACGTTGCTCTAACAAAGGGTGGGAAAATAAGCTTTGATACCAACAAAAATCCAAAGTCTATTTTTCTAAAGGAAGAAAGGGAGAATGGATTTTCAGTGAACTAGCAATCTCTGCAACACCACTCTTGGATCTAGAGTGGACAGTCAGAGCACTGCATTGCCTTGGCTGCTATGATTGGTTGAGAGACAGGCTCATGTCTGAAGCCTGTGAACTAAAAAGTGTATCACAAATAACTTTTGTAAGAGAAATGGCAAATATACTAAGGCAGGCAGATGACTCCATTCTGGGAAAACCTTTTCTTCCAGACTTGATGTTGGATCAGTGTAAGCCTGGAGCTGCTGGAGGCTAGCATAAGAGAAAAGCCATAGAAGAGAACTGACCTAAGAGATGAGACATTGAAAACCGACAACATCTCAGCCTAGAAAAGAGCCTTGCCTGAATTTTGGCTGGCCCTGCGTATTCCAACTGAGTGAGCCAATACATTTACCTTGGGTTTTAATACATAGGAGCTTATTGATGACGAGAGGAATCTGGAGGCAAGGGAAGTGCTAAGGAAACCTACTACTTGGCTTCTGTTTTACTATCATGAATCAGCTCCACTTAAAAATAGAATCTAGTATGAGACAATGTACTTCCACTCAAAAAAATAAAAGACTGGAAGAACAAAGAAGCCCACATGCAGGCACCTTCTTACAAAGTTCAGAACAGCAAGAAAAGTTAGAGTAACCTAAAATGTTTTCAGAAAGAAAAAAAATTGTCCATCAAGAGATAAAAATTGCACTTCCATCAGAATTCTCAATGGTAACACTGAACATTAAAAGATAAGAGAAGTGCCTGTAAACAACACTGAAGGAAAATGAGTTTAAACCTTGAGTTCTATGATCATAAAATGTATTAACCAAGTATGACAGAATTGAGATGTTTTTAAATGTTTAAGAGCCTATAAAATTTACCAGTATTTTATGTATATAACTGTATTTAGTAGTTAGCAATTGAGACCAGAAATAACAGTTGCTGAAATGGAATATGTTTCTCTCTCTTCTTTGTAAAATATATTTTTAAGCAGTAGCCATATTTATAAGTACTATGTAATATTACAGGTATATAAGTAATGTGTAATACGTAAGTAATGTAGTAGCCATATTTGAAAGCAGTTTTATAACATCAGTAAAAACTCAGGGTCACCTTTATTTTTTTTGTCTTGTTTTTCTTAGTGCATGACTTTAATTCTCAAGATTACCTCAGGTTTTAATTGGCTGCTAGAGTTCCTCCCATCACTTCCGCATTCCAGGTTCTTGTTTGTGTGTGAAGTACTTAACAGCTTTTTAAGCTATTTTATGAATGTTATCTGAAATTGCACCCAACAATACTTTCTTAAATTATTAGACAGACCTAGTTGCAGGTGAGATCTTTTATTTGGGCATTTTGAAGCCCGAAAAAAAAACCCACCAAAAAATTGGGACTCTGTTTGTAAGTAAGAAAAGAATGGACACTGGGGAGGCAACTAGGTCCCACACCATCTACTGAGCAACCACACCTCTCACTCTCATTTTGTAAAGTTGGCTGACTTTGTACTTTCACAAAATAAGAAACAAAAAGGCTTACAAATAGAAACAGAGAGAGCAATGAAGGAAAATCTCAGGATGACAATGCTCTATCAGGTCCGAAGGTGACTGTTCCAGAATGTAGCAGGAGAATGGTGGGCTCTGGGGGAGAGTCTCCAAAGGTAAGAAATGAACTTGACAGGTATTGTATTAACTTGACAGGTATTGTATGATTAACAGATAGACCAAACTTGAGGTGGGATGAAATTTGTTATTCAAGATAAAAGAAAAGGTGATATGTAATTATAAAAAATTAATTTGTATTAACAGCTAACCCAAATAATTGTTTGAATATAAGAAAATGCATCTTGTCTCAGTGCTCCTAATATTCTTTTCTAAGTAGCTCAGAAATTATTGTTCCCAGAGGAAAGATAATGCAATCTTAGCATTTATTCATAGTAATACAATGTTTAAGTGGTTTTCAGTTTTAGTCAACTTATGAATAAATTGTGTAAGCCTTACTTTTGAATATAGAATGAATGTAAATATTACCAAGAAAAAGTCAGTATAAACTTAAAATAATAGCATGCAGAAAATGAGAGAGGGAGGGGCAGAGAAACTATAGAAGGAAATATAAGCACAAAAATATTTCAAACACTAAATAGTATCTGATAGCAAACAGAAGAATCAAACAAGTATTGAAAAGTGAATGGAGTGAGTTAAAGGTTTACTAAACAATACTTTTTAGGAAAAATTTAACCAATTGATCAATACTTATTTGGAATGTTGAAATTAAGAGACAGATGTATGTTATTTAGTTTTTGAAGGCAATAGGAAGTAAAACAGTTTGTTCCTGGGAGTGGGACTAAAGTTTTGAACAGGTAGGGGTAGGGAGGAATAGAAATCAAAGAATAAGGTATAGGCTAACCTTATTATTTGATCTATTCACATCTGCAAACATTATTTTGAAAACCACAAATATTACAAAAGTCAAAACAGCAATAAAAGAAGGCTGCAAGTTTTCTTGGCAGTTTTACAAAGCACACATCCCAATATGGAGTGAGGGCTTATTACCATCACAATACGGCTTCTCTCTGATGCAGTGGCCACCAAGTAGAACTGATCACAAACATAGCATGAACCTGCTAGAGTCAACAGGAACGAGACACCTAAATGTGAGTTCTTGGGGAGTAGTTTTACTAAACACAAAAAGGGGGAAGCACAAACAATGTTCCTCTTCTGGGACTACATTCTCCTTGGCCTCTTGCCTCTCAGGTTGTTGCATAACTTAATCATTGATGTAAATTTAGAGCTACCAGCTCTTTTAATGTGTTTGGAAATTCTAATAGTAACCAGGTGTTTGGTAAAGGGAGGCAAAAACATTTTCTGTTTAAAGACATATTCATCTTGAATAAACACCACATGGAACACTTTAAAAGATTCCCAACATAAGAAAAGAGATAATAGCAATTATGAATAAACAGACGGCAATTTTAGTTGCAATTTTAGTTTACTTCAATGCCAGTAAATGTAAGTAAAGCGTACATACTTTACAGCGCTATTACTTCCTGAAATTTTAAGAAAAGATTGAGTGATTGTGTGGCATATTAGTCAGGATAGGCAAGGTATTGATGCAGTAACAAAACATCCAAAATTTTCACAGCTTAAAATAACATGATTTTGCCCTGGCTGGTGTAGCTCAGTGGATTGAGCGTGGGCCTGCGAACCAGAGGATCGAGGTTCGATTCCCAGTCAGGGCACATGCCTGGGTTGCAGGCCGGTTCCCTGCAAGCCAATTCCCAGCAGGGGACACACAAAAGGCAACTATACATTGATGTTTCTCTCCCTCTCTCCTTCCCCTCTAAAGATAAATAAACAAATAAAATCTTTTAAAAAAACATGATTTTATTTTTTGCTTACACTACATACCTAAGATGAGTGGCCAGCAAGTTCTGTTCAAAGTTGTTTTCACTCCAGGACCCAAGATAATGAAGAAGCCGCTATCTGGAGGGTTGCTGGAGGGATTATGAAGAAGACAATGCAAATATTGCATGACTCTTAAAGCCATGTAAGCATGTTAGTATCACCTTTGTCTTCCATTCACACTTCATGGGTCAAACCAAGTCACATGGCTGCAACTGCTTTTAAGGAGAAAAGTGCAAAATCTGTGACCTTAAAAAAAACCAACAACTAATATGTGCAAACAGCCTTCATCACTACCACATTAGGAAACTGAAAGCAATTTCAAAATGAAAATCACCAGTAGAAATTCAGAATTGAATTGATAATTCAGAAAAATTTAATGACTAACTAAAAAGACAAATAGTAATTACTCCCAAAGTACAGCAGAAATATTTAAGTACATAAAGACAGTCAGAATGAATGCAATGGATATTGAAGACCAAAGACAGGAGATCTGATCAAACATGTAATATTTCTTATTAAAGAAGAGAGGGAAAACACTGATGAAGCTTTTTAATTGATTTTGATTCAGGTACCAATGCATATCAATAGAGGAAAAATATGATTTTAAAAATTGGGGCTGAAACAATTGAATATCCCTATAGAAAAAAAATAACCTGGACCTTTACTTCAAACCATACACAAAAATTAACTCAGAATAGATAAAAAAGCTAAACATAAAAGCTAAAATTGTAAAAGAATTTGGGTAGACACATGGGGAAGAATCTTCATGACATAAGTATAGGCACAATATTAAAAGAAAAAAATTGAAAAGTTGAATTACATCTGAACTTCTGCTCATTGAAAGAAATAAAAAAGAAAGCCAAAGATTCACAGGTAATATTGAAAATACATATATTTGACCAAGGACTTTTTATATACACACATAATACACTTTTACAATTCATTAATAACACAAGGAAAAGCAATTAAAATGGTCAATAATGATATATATTTGATCAATGATCATGTGAAAAGATGATTAATATAGAAAATAGGGAAATGCAAATTAAAACCACAAGTGAGACAACACTAATGCCTACTAAATGGCTACAATTTAAGAGTTTGACAAACTAAGTGTTAACAAAGACGTGAAGTAAGTGAAATCTCATATAGTGTCAGTAAGAAAGTAATATGGTACAACCATTTTGGAAAACTGGCAGTTTCTCAGAAAGCTAGACTACATTCACCATACAGGTCAGTAATCTCACCACGAAACAAAATAAAAACAAATAGCTACAAAGAGAATTGTTCTCAAATGTTTACAAGAGTTTCATTTATAATATGTTTTTACCTAGTGTGGTAGGCAGAATAATGACCTTTCATTTACTAATCTTCAAAACCTGTGAGTATGTTATCTCCCACAGCAAAAGGAACTTTTCAAATGCAAGTCAATTAAGGATCTTGAATGAGGAGATGATCCTAGATGATTTGGATGGACCCAACATAATCATAAAGGTCCTTATTAATGGTAAAGGGAAGCAGGCTAGTCAGAGATGGGAAGATGTGAGGTTGATGTCCTGGTTTTGAAGATGGAGGGAACCCATCTAGGAAGGTGGACTGTCTCTAGAAACTGGAGAAGTCCACCAAAAGGCTGCCTTCAGTCTTCCAGAAGGAATAAAGTCCTGCCGCACATTGATTTTAACCTTATGAGACCATTTTTGAGGTCTGATCTCCATAACTGTAAAGTAATAAATTCATGTTTTTAAGTCATCAGATATAGGCTGATTTATTATAATAGTAATAGGAAATTAAAATACCTGACAATGTACAGAGTATTTACCATCTACTAAATGGATACATTAATTGGAAATAGATTAGCCAGCAATAAAAGGCAATCAACTATTGATAACTACAACTACACATATGAATCACTATAAAATCATGCTCTGCTGAGTATATGCCATATGGCTCAATTTATATGAGATTCTCATCTAAAGTGATGAAGTAATTAGTGGTTGCCTTGGCAAAAGGTGGAGGTAGTGACTACAAAAAGATATGAGGGGGGTGGGCTGGGATGGAGGTGGGGGACGGAAAACTGTACTTGAACAATAATTAAATTAAAAAAATTTAAAAAAAGATATGAGGGAACTTTTCGGGGTGGTATGATACAAATTTTCTACATCTTGGTTATGGTGGTAGATACATGGATACATACATTTGTAAAAGCTAATCAAACTGTGCATCTTAAGGTACATTTTCTTGTATGTAAATTATCAATAAGTTTACCTTAAATTTTTAAGAAAGCAAATAAACTTCGAATTTAAAAATATGAAATAATTATATTTAACATAAGATTAAAAATAAAAATCCTACATAAACTTAAGTTGAAAACTTGAATAACTACCATTAAGAAATTATTTTTAAAAAATGAGAAAACTACTTGCAAAAAAAAGCCTAGGGTGAAAATTGTGTTTTTTTTAATTCAAGCTTATATGGAATAATTAAATCTTAAACTTATTAAAAAATTTTAGCCAGTATAATATGTAGGGCAGAAAATAGTAAAAATTATGATGAATCTGTACATAAAATTCAGTGGTTAAAATATTTTTGACATGTAAAGAGTAAAATTTATTTTTAATTGTATTTAATACTTACTGAAATGTCTTCTGTTTTAGTCATTATAAAGGAAAAGCAAATATGGTTCCTATTTTCACATTGCTTACTGTGAGGAGAAAAATAAGCAAGTACAAGTTGCTATGGTACTGTGATGTTGTGATTTATAATAAGATATATTTGGGTTTTGTCCACTGTTCCTCAGAGATTCTAAATCTCTTATGACTTCCTAAACTAAGAGAATGAAAATGTGTCTTTTGTTATGTTAATGAGGTGATTTTTAGCCCCTACCTAGGGATGGGAGTCAGTTACCAGGAGAACCAGCCCTGCAATTAAAGGGTGGAAACTTTCAGCCCTAGCCCGGAACTCTAGTGAGAGGAGAGGCTCCAGATCAAGTTCAACCAGCAACTGCCAATGAATTAATCAATCTTGCCTGTGCAATTAAGCAAAAGTTCCTCAGACAACTGGTTTGAAAGAGTTTTCAGGGTGGTGAACAGGTGAGAATTTAAAAAGACTGGCACACCAGGAGAAGGCATGGAAGCCCTGTGCCGCTTCCCTATACTCTGCCCCTTGCATCTCTTACATCTGGCTGTTCCTGAGTTCTATCTTTTTATAATAAATTAGTAATCTAGGAAGCATAATGTTTACTGAGTTCTCTGAGCAGCTCTAGCAAATTAATCAAAACCAAGAAAGGGGTTATTGGAACCTTTGATTTATAGCCATTTGGTCAGAAGCCCAGGTAACAACCTGGGATTTTGACTGGAATTTGAATATGGACCCGGGACAGTCTTGGAGGACTAAGCCCTTAACCTGTGGGATTTAATACTATCTCCAGATAGTGTCATAAATTAGTTAATTGTAAGACAGACAGTTGCTGTCCAAAGATGGCCTAGTGGTGTGGAGAATACCCTCCCAACACATATACACACACTGGACTTGGTGACCAGAATGAATAGATAGATACATACTACCTTAAGAATATCATAAGATACTGAATGTCTAGAAACAGTGACTACTTTATCTGAGATAGGAAGTATAGAGGGAATAAATCTGTCAATATTTCCTAATTTTGAGGAGAACACAATTCATTCCAGAATAGTTTCCAGCTCAAGGAACTTTTTCTTCCTCTTTTCTTTAACAGTTCTTCTTTTCTTCCCTCTCAAATACAGGCATACCTCATTTTATTAGACTTCCCTTTATTGTCCATCATGGGTGTTGTGTTTTACACAAGCTGAAGGACTGTGACAACCTGGAAGCTGAACAAGTCTATCAGCACCACCGATTCAACAGCAGTTGCATAGTTCCTGTCTCTGTCATATTTTCATAATATTTCAAAGTTTTGTGCTGTTATTATTATATTTTTATGATGATCTGTGATTTTTGATGCTAGTATTGTAATTATTTGGGGGTACCATAAGCTGTGCTCACATACGACGGCAAACTTAATCAATAAATGTTGTGTGTTTTCTGACTGTTACACTGACTGCCCGTTCTATTTCTCTCCCTGTTCTCAGTGTCCCTGTTCCCTGAGACACAACAATATTGAAATTAGGCCAATGAGTAACCTGACAATGAGCTCTAAGTGTTCAAGTGAAAGGGCTACACATCTCTCAGTTTAAATCAAGAGCAAGAAATATTGGGTTGGCCAAAAAGTTTGGATATTGTTTCCACAAAATAAAAGACACATTTTTCATTTTCATCAATAACTTCATTGATTTGGATATTTTGAGTAGGTTTTTTCGATGTGGTAAAATGTGGATTGTTCTCAGTTAATGTCTCAATTTGGTAACTATCAACTTCAACTTGTCTACTGATGCGGACACCAGCCTGCAGTGTCCACGTTATTATGGATGAAATGAGATTCATATGGACCACTGAATTCGGTGAAGGAAAAGGGACAGCATGGCTTTTCTCTTAAGGGGGGCAGTTTTTCCGGCACATTGCAGGATGGTCCTCATTTATTATGTACAGGTTGCTTTAGGGGGTTACCTTTTACAGACAACAAAGGAGCCAATGCCGCTAATTACTCACAGAAGGATATTTGCAAATCAAAAGGCAAAAGTGGTCGGACCGGTTACACTGGTCCTAGGAAGGTTTAGCTTGGATTTTAGGAAGTTATTTTGCAGTAAGTATTTGCCACAAATTCGGGTGAGGGGGTTTTTAGCAAATAGCAAGACTCAAAGCGGCCTAGGCATATTGCAGGCCTGATTCCCCACAGGAGAACCTGTCTGGGGGCATTGGTCTTGTGCATCTCTGAGTGGGAGCTGGGCCCACGCCATGCAGAACAGTCTCCTACAGTCTACCTGACCATGTAGCATCGTCCAGTGATAAATTTCCAGCACAAAACTTTACAAACCCACTTTTGACATGTTTGATCAGTCACAGCACCTTCTCCATACAATGCATAAATATTTTTTTGAGTGTTTCAGTTGCATTCTTACCTTTCTTGGAATAGTAAAGCACACTATGCCAAAAATGATGCTTATTTTCTTCCATTTCAATATTAAAGTGGCTACACAAAAATTTACCAATATGATAATTTTTAAATGCATGCTGATGTGACAGCTCTCATGATAAAAATCTAACAAGATTGTTTTGTATGAAATTAAAGACAACCTAGCACAACCAGAGCCATCTTCTGGAAAAAGCCAGATGAACTTTTTGACCAACCCAATAATTAGGCTTAGTGAGGAAGGCATGTCCAAAGCCCAGACAGACCAAAAGCTTTGCCTGTTTGTGAAACAGATAGCCAAGTTGTGAATGCAAAGAAAAAAAATTTGAAGGAAACTAAAATGGCTTATCCAATGAATGTAAGTGATGATTAAGTGAAATAGCCTTACTAACAATATGGAAAAAGTCGTAGTGGTCTGTATAGGAGATCAAACCAGCCACAACATGCCCTTAAGCCTACATCTAATCCAGAGCAAGATCTTAATTCTCTTTCATTCTATGAAGGCTAAGAAAGGTGAGGAAGCTGCAGAAGAAAAGCTTGAAGCTATCAGAGGTGATTTCAGAAGGTGTAAGAGAAAAAGGCCATTGCGAGAGCAAAAAAGTGCAATGTGGAGCAGCGAGTGCTGATGCAGAAGCCACAGTAAATTATCCAGAGGATGTAACTAAGGTAATCTATAAGGATGGCTACCCTAAACGATAGATTTACAGTATATACACAACACCCTTCTTTTGGAAGAAGATGCCATGTAGGACGTTCATAGCTAAAGAGAAGTCAATTCCTGGTTTCTGGGAGCCATCTAGACTCTCATACTCAATTTCACATATTGTCTACAAGCCTTCGGCTTCTAAATACATAACACTGTATTCAGTTCACTGTATTCCTTTAACTATAGAAGACACATAGCAAGTTTTCCAAGTGGTAACATCACCTCCAAGTGGAGGGTTACATCACATCAAGGCAAAAGGTGGACATGGGACTCTCTTCAAGGCAACATTTTAGTTCAATCCTTAACAATGAAAAATGCTCACCCAAAGTTGTACATTTTAAGTTATATCCCATGGCACAACAACGACTGACATTTAAGATTGTATTATATATCAGACACTGTTCTAGGAGCTTCACCGATGTTAATGTATCATTGTAATCCTCAAGACAACTTTACCTTCACATCACTCCAGTTTTACAGATTAAAACTTTAGTCAGAGGATGGCCACATAAATTGTGTAAGGTCATCCGGCTTGTGACTGTGATCACCTTTCAGTCAGACTCGAGGGCACACTCTCAACCGCTGCTCTCTGACTGTGATTATACACATAACCATTATGATGAAGGTGGCATTTTTTAATCAGAACAAGAAAGTTTGAGTTTAAAAATTAGGGTGATACGAATTTTCTTTAAGAAAAATTAACGTATTACTGTTTTTCTTCATAGTATATGTGAAATGAACTGAAGACGTAGATATAAAATACACTTTCTTAAAAAGGAGAAAATGTATGTTTTAAAAAAACATTTAAAATATTTTCACTGGGGGATAGGGATTATTATACATGAACTTACAAACTGAAAACCATCTAGCAGATTTCACTATGACTACTTATTTAAGAAAATCCTATGACACAAAATTCCACAAATAAATGCAAAGGCACGCATGAAACAAAGAAATGTATTACAGGTTAACAGGAAAAACAAATGAATACTATAATAGGAGAAGAGGAAACAGCAAAAAATGCTTCACAGAAAGATATATATATGCATATACATATATGTATGTATATGAATAATGTTCAAATTACTATATATACTAATATATATAAAACTTAAAATATTTTTCCTCTCAAGTTTGTAAATCTATTTTTAATAATAATTCCTAGTGTAGATGTGGGTGTCAGAAATTTGATATTCTGCATTGCTGAGCTGGTGGTTGTATAAATTGGTAAAACCCTTCTGGAGAACAATTTTGTAATAGCAATTCCGCCTTAAAAAGTGTTGATTTGTCTTACAAATATTGTTGTTACCTTTTGCCCTAGCATTTGTACACTAAGAAAGATACTTTAATATAATATTTGCATGCCCACACATTTATGTTGTAAGGATATTTACTGGAGCAATTATAGCGCTAAATTATTGGTAATAATCTAAATCTGCCTTATGAGATCATTGGTAGAGTGAGTTTGGAAAAATCGTTTTTGCTGCTTGATCCCCAAAGGCATGATATTTCCCTGCAGGATCTAAGGTTGCTTGGTGGCTTTCAGAAGTAGAATTTCTGCACTGCCAAGTCAAGGCTTGAATTGAGAATACAGAGGGTAGATCATCAAGAGTCCTGTAAAAACATTCCAGATGGACTCCTGGGTTCTGTTTGTGAGATCTGTGACTTTGACATATGTGACTCTACTGTATCACATAACTTGAACTCAGTCACACACTGATTTAGTTCACCTATGCTGGATGTAGTAAAACTTCTCTCTATGTCTATTGGAAAATTCCCATGAAGGATTCACTTCTTTTGAGAAAACATCACCATCACCATCATCATTATCACCATCAGGATGATTCATACGATGCCAGTTTGATTGCGCTGGGACCCAGCTTCCAGAACCTCCGTCTCTAAATAGTTCCCGGTGACAGTTGTCTACAAGAGATGGCTGCCTAAGCTTTGGAGGACAAAAATAAAGTAGCAGCCATTATCTTTCAAAGGGTGTTTTAGTCAGATGTAGTCATGAACCGATGCAGACATGGGCTCCTGTTTCTTCTCTCTTCTGCTGCACTTTTAGCTCCTCTTAACGATTTCTGCCTCTTTGAACAAGAACAGTTCCAGGCCTCCTCCTAAATGCGGGTGTGTGGACTTATAGTGGGGAGACCCACACGGAGAAGATACCCTCTGACAGACCTTCCTAAGACCTGCCCCTTCAGAATTTAGGCTTGCCAGACAAAATGCAAGACCTCACTTAAAACAGAATTTCAGACAAAGAACACATACTTTTTAAAGATTAATATTTCCCCACTACCTCAGAAGTTGATTATAGCAGTGAAATATTGGCAACAATCTAATATCCCATTATAGAGGACAGTCCTGACAGATTAGATTAATTTTGATCATTTACACTCAAACATGTTGTCCTCGACTGCAGAGACATACTAATCCTAAAATATTGTTTGTTCTGTATCTGAAATTTTAATTGACCTGGGCATCCAGTAGTTTTTACTTGCTGGATCTGACTCTTCTGGCTTTCGTAGATTGATACGCTTGGTTTTTAGATTAACTATCCCATGATCCTTTCTCCAAGCTTCCAGATCCTCTTCCAAACGCTAACTCTTCCAACTTCTTCTACAGCTATGTAAGATCTACTTCCTAGAGTAAATTTCCTTCCCTACGATACACATACTCTGTCCTTCTGATTCCCAATTTTTATTACAGTAATAATGGTGACAATAAAAGCAACAGTAAATTCTAAGGTTTATTGAAGATAACTATATGCCAAACCCCTTATTAATCACTTTGAAATACTCTGTATTCATTACTGTTATTTACTCCCATTTAAATCTAATAAACCTTAGAATTTATTAATACATGATGTTTATATACCAATTTCCACTCATATCAGATATTTTGTAATCTTCTTTCTTTCCTTCTCTATTTTTCCTTAAAGGAAATGTAAAGTGGGTTAATTATTTTAGACATCTGTGTCTTATAAGAAAAGAAAGTGAGTCACCAAAAGCTTTAGAGGAACTTTCAAGGTCATATATGGAGTTAATGGAACACTTGGGAGTAGAATTTACCATCTCTGAGATTTTAAGCTGCTGTCCTGACTTTTGTACTTAGTAACACTGTGTGTGTTTAGAAGAAAAGAACAGTAAATCAGTTGCTAATTAAGTTTCTATACCCTTTGCACAGACATTTATTCTTAGATTAAAATGTCCAAATATAATTAACACCATAAGTTTTCATATTTATCTTTAATCCAATAAGCTTTCACATCCCTCTGTTCTTATGAAACCAACTTTTATATTCCTTATCAAACACGTGTTTGAGTTCTGTTTCTAAACATAAAGCATATTTTTCATGTAACTAACCCATAAAACTTGAACAACGGGTTTTGTACATAACCCAGATTATATATTTTAAATAATTTCTGGAATTTCTTGCTTTTTCAGAGCTCTTTTGTTTTAAGATGAGATTTAGATTTTAAAAATTTCAGGAAAAATAAGAAAAAATAAAAATGCAAATATTTATGGAAATGAGGTGAACTGATTTATATAAAAGGTTTTAAAGAAAGTATAATACCAATCACTTAGCTTTAATGAGTCAAACCTACAAACTATTTCATGGTGGAAAATGTGATTTCAATGTAGCTCCAACATTGCTATAAAATTTCCAAGTATGATAATGATATTTTTAATTTGTTCTATAACTAATTAAATGCAAGATTTCTAAGAACAGATGTTTGGTTTCCTTTTCTTTCATTATTTGGAGGATATCTGACAAATACGAGTAATTTTCTTCCAGAGGTCAAATCCCCATGTGCCTCTTCTTTCTGTCTGTGTATTAGAACATATTTTGAAGAAGGACTGACTAGTGTTCTGGTGGTACCCTACCTAATGTTCAGATGGGAAGAAGAAGAGAATGGAGGAAGAGAAAGAGGAAAAACTTGCCTAGACCAGGAGGATTGATATTGAGAATCTGCTTTTACCTTCATGAATTATTGTTTATTCTCATAGTATTCATTAGCACATTTCTTAGCTTAACCTAGATGTAGTAGTTTATAAAGCCTATCATCTAATCCTCAGAGCAAAGCTAATTTACAATTTGACCACAATATTCAAATAAAATAATCAATTGCAACTATATAGTGCAGTGACTTAGAGTGAAGTCTCTTGAACTATGTATGATGAAAGCATTGTTCTTTTCAATCCAAAGCAAACCAATATTTTATAAAATAAAACAATCAAATTATTGTGAAAAGGTCATGTACTTACTTGGATGTTGAGACTTTTATAGCTATCAAGTGGCTATAAAATTTTCAAATACTTATGCTTAATTTCTACTTACCTTGTTAGAGACATGTGCTGACTGATAGACCACCCTTTGTGTGATATAGGCTTTGGTATTCAATTGCTTGAGTTCTAATTCTATCTTTGCTCTATTTTAATTGCTTTGCAAACATGTTTAATTAACTTAATTAGAACATGTAAATGATATTAGTATCTTCTTAAAGTTTGCTGTGAGGACTTAATAAGATACAGTTCGCCCTTGAACAATGCCGAGGGTGGGGTAGGAGTGCTGACCTCCTGTGCAGTCAAAATCCATGTATAACTAGGCTCCACAAAAAACTTAACTACTAATAGCTTGCTGTTGGCCAGAAGTCTTATCCGTAACATAGTTGGTCAACACATATTTTGTATATTGTATGTGTTATATACTGTATTCTTACAATAAAGCTAGAGAAAAAAATGATTAGGAAAATCATAAGAGAAAATGCATTACCATATTTACTTTAAAATCTGCATATAAGTGAACCTGAGCAGTTCAAACTCATGTTGTTCAAGGGTCAATTGAACTATATGTGAAACACTGAGAAGAATGTCTAGCACATACTGCAGAGTCAATAAAGTTGTCATTTAATTGTTACGTGCAGTTTTATAATATACAAAGTGCTTTCCCTTACATCATTTTATTTGTTGCTCACAAAATCTCTGTGTAGGTAGGCCAAAGAAGTTATGATTATCCTCCACTGTACAGTTGAGAAAACCAAGGGTCAAGTGCTTAAATGGTTATTTAAGTGTTTAAATGGTTGCACAGCTGGTAAATGCTAAAGCCAGGAGTTAAATCTGATGCTAGTTTTTCTTATTCCATTTTCCCCTCCAAGGCATATCAAAAGCCACATGAGTAGTTTTCTTCATACGGAACAAAGTCATCCTGCTGTTTCCTTGAGCCTCTTGGTCTCATGACATAGCTTGACAAAAAACAGGACCATCTAGCCTCTCATTTAGTAGAATTCTTTTATAGGAGAGGTTCTTGTTAACCCTGCACGTCCCCTTCCTCTTCACAGCTATTGAAGAGCAAGTTGTGTGCAATTTAGGCTTTCAGCACAGAGCACAATATATCTGGTTCCTGTGATGGCAGCTGTATTTTAAACGTTGGCAACCTCAATTCAAGAATAATTTCCAACACTAAGATTAGGGGAATGACCATCTCTTTTCATGTGTTATAACGTGTATGGTCTGGCTTACCTTTTCTATTTGAATGTGTCCAGATGATATAAAGATTTCCTTGGTCAAATTTTGGATACTTTTACAAGTCCAAAGAAATGTTTACTTCTTCCTGTGGTTAAATCATGGATATGAATTCTTGGAGAGTAAGGTACATAAAAATTTCATATGGGACATTAAATGTTCTAGTAATTATGATCTCTATTTGATTCAGAGTGAAAAAAAAGAATCAAACCCAAAATATGTTAAAAGAATAAAATTCCCTTGTGTTAGCACATTAAACAGGGAGTGACAAAAAGCAAATACTGCAGATGCATTTTCGCCAATAATGTCTTCAGGGAAACTTTTATTCAGCAAATAAAGCTATTCAATTCTACAGCAGCACAAAATATACTTAGTGTAAACAAACCATTGTCTACTACTCTAAATAAGGTAAGGAACTTCCCATTAACAATTTTTAAAACCAAGCGGTAAAGTGAGTTTAAAACTTGTGCAGAATAAAGAAACACGGGTGAGGGAAGACTCAGAGCATTCAGAACTATGTCGAAGTGCTCCACTGTGCACATCAAACCTCTGCAGGAACGAGCCCTTTGGGATGAAACACTCTCCCTTCGGTCAAACGTGTCAGGTAAACAAAATAACCACACTTGTTTAGGAGCAGTCCTGAGCTCTCAAAATTCTGGGCTGAGGTCAAGGGTGCTATAGCAACCATGATGAAAAGTTAGATTCCAATGTGCCTTAGACTCTTTGTATATTGCACATAAAGGACTTCATACTGGAAAAATGTAGAGAATTTCTAACATTGCACTGTTAGTGACCAAAAAGAAAATAACCTTTACTTAGAAAGTAAAGCTGTCCCAGACCTAGTAGATGAAGTTTGAGAGCTGACTGCAGTGAACATGGTAGAAACTCAGTTCTATTAAAGGTGAAGGGAGATTACTATGGTGTATACAATATTGCCCAGAATCTGCTTAAATATTCTCTTTGCTATACATTCTCAATAGGTGTTAGAAATTTTTGATGCCAGAATAAAAGCATGAACATATACGAGAAATAAGAATTCTAGTTAAAAAGAAGAAATCCATGATTAATTTGAGTTCCCTCAGAAGTAGACCCTGAGGCTAGGATTTGAAAAGTAGTAGGTTATTTGGCAGGTGATTTCAGAAAGCATTGTTAGGAGAGTGAAGAAATGAGAGAGGAGAAGGAACGCAGAAAACAAAGGCTACATATTCTAGCTAGTTACCACTGGGGCAAACTGGAAGGAAATCTGAAGCAGAAACTCTAGGGTCCTATAGGGCGGGTGCATCAGAGTTAGCTAAACCCAGGAGCTGAACAGCAGGGATATTTTGTAGGAAATCATCATTGGTTAGGAAGGGGAGGAGACTGCATTTTAACAATAGTGATCAGATGGGTTAGTGCCTCCAGGCAACTGGATGTCCGTTAGGGCCTTAAAATGGTGAGGCCCTAATGGAGACCTCAGGAGATACATAGTTGGGCCATCTGCTACAATTGGTGAAACCATGTTTCCTTTGGGTTGTATCGCAATCGGTGCTTTACTCTTAGGAATTAACACACACATTTGATTTAGGAATTATCTTTGTTTGCTTTTAAACATAGTAGAATGACTGGCATAAAGGCGGAAAACCCCAATGGATTGATATATAAGATAATAAATTGGAAAGAATAAATAATTTGGAGTTAGAAAGACCAAAATTTGAACCCTAGCCTTACCAGCTAAGTGAATTTGAACAGGTAATTTAATGTGCTTAACATTTTTTTTTCTTTTGGCAAAATGAGTGAATAATATTTATTTTGCAGAGTTGTGGTAACATAGTTCAAGCTCCTAGTCCAATTCTTGGAATATAGTAGTATGTCAATGAGATTATTTTTGATTACCAACGTGTTTACCAGGCCTACCACAACCCACCACGATCAGTAACAGTAACATTATAATCACCGTCATCATTGTCATCACCATCATCTACATCACTATCTTCGTCACTTTTCTTAATCAAAGTGTTCAGAGGTTTCTGTGCAAAACAAGCGATATATATATATATCGCTTATATATATATATAAAGATATATATATATATATATCTTTAGATATAATGGGAATAAAATCAGAACAATCTCCAATCTTTAAAACTTTCTGAGGAGGGCTCAGAATTCCTCTGAAATGAAATGTGTCATATTTTCATTACACGTAACATTGAGAGCTCACTGCTTCTGTTAGAACACTTGGATAAGCACTAACAAACAAGCACTAACAGCTTCGGGGGGGGGGAAGTCATGTAAATACTTATTTAGAAAATATTTGAAGTAGTCATTACAGAAATTCTCCAAATTACCACATATCACATGACAATCTATTTTCTAAAGTAAATCAACAGGATTAAGCCATTCAGTTAACATGCCATTTAGTAATATCTCCACCCAACCAGGTGCACCACTATATGGCTCCAAACACCAACTGAACACAGTAAATCATTTAACTCTCTTCTGAAAATTATAGCATTAAAGAAAATACTACTTATATGTAGTAACCATACCACTTGATTATCACTGAGTTTATATCCATGAAGAATTTGGATAATTTAGGTTCTCAAAGGCATGGTGACCTAAATATAATGTGAACTGGGCTGCCCCTTTTGTATGATACCTCAGTGACTCAGATGCAAAAGCCCCAGACATTGTTCTACCTCTGTGACTCAGATGCAAAAAAACCCAGAAATTGTTCCACCTTAACTGAAAGACCAATGATGCAGATAATGACCATTTTTTCCTCTATTGATCTTATCTAGCTTCATGATTTTAAACTCTCAGTATTTTTATCATTAGTCCTGTCTTATTTATTTTAATGTTTTTCCTCAACCCACCCCCTGCCTTAATATCTTTGTTAGGATAACTAATAGGGATCTCAATACTATGTAAACTAAAAAGGTGAAGTTTATTTCGTCTCTTCTATACCAATGTGTTCCTCCTCCCAAGTAAATTTTTGGGAGTCACCTTTGACTCTTTTCTTTCCTTCTTCCCTCATTTCCAGTTCTTTAATTCTAAAGGTTTTGCTCCAAAATATTTCCTGACCCTGTCTGTTCTCACTGCTCCAGTCAATTCCAAACCATCACTGCTTGCTGCCAGAATTACTTCAAGATCTAGTCATCCAACTTCCTGTTCCAAACCCTACAAAACTTTTATCAACCAATATAAAAAGGCATTTAAAAATAACTTGAATCAGAGCCTATCATTTTTATGCTTAAAGTTTCCGGTGGTTTCAGATCACACTCCAAAAAATTTAAAATGCTTATGAAACATATCCTGTGTGACTTTTGCCTCTTGGAATGACTCTTATTTCTAGCACTCACCCTCTTACTTTGCAGGCACACAAGCTTTGCTTTTTGGGACATACCAAGTTTTTTCCTGACTGTGGATTTGCTTTCTTGTCATGTGGAATATTATTTTTACAAATCTTTTTATGGCTTATTTTGTTTTTATTTCATTCTTGTTTATCCTAATACAGTTGTCCCAGTTTCCCCCGCTGCCCTCCTTCATCCCACCCCATCCCCCACCTTCCAGTCCCTCCCAGTCCTGTTGTCCATGTCCTTGGACCATTTGTACATGTTCTTTGGCCACTCCCATCCTCGTCTTTCCATCATTTCCCCCTTGCCCTTTCCTCTGGCAACTATCACTCTGTTTTCTGTTTCCATATCTCTGGTTCTGTTTTGCTCATTAGTTTATTTTTTTCATTAGATTCCTCTTATAAGTGAGATCATATGGTATTCGTCTTTTACCAAGTGGCTTATTTCTCTTAGCATAATGCTTTCCAGTTCCACCCATGCATCACAAAAGGTAGGAATTCCTTCTTTTTTTTTTCTGCTGCATAGTATTCAATTGTGTAGACCAGTGGTGTCAAACTCATTTTCACCAGGGATCACATCAGCCTCATGGTTGCCTTCGAAGGGCAGAATATAATTTCAACTCCTTAACAGTTAAGGAGTAGTTACATTTATACAGTCCTAAAATTATTTTGGCCCTTTGAAGGCAACCTGGAGGCTGGTGTGGCCCCAGGTGAAAATGAGTTTGACACCCCTGGGGTAGAAGAACCACAGTTTTTTAATCCACTCATCTACTGTGGGGCACTTAAGCTGTTTCCAACACTTGGCTATTGTAAATAGCGGTGCAATAAACATTGGAGTGTATAACTTCTTTTGAATTGGTGTTTCAGAATTCTTAGGGTATACTCCTAGCAGTAGAATTGATGGATCATAAGGCAGTTTCATATTTAATTTTTTAGGAAATTCCATACAGTTTTCCACAGTGGCTCCACCAGTCTGCATTCCTACCAATAGTGCAGTAATGTCCCCCTTTCCCCACATCTTCGCAGCACTTGTTGTTTGTTGATTTATTAATGATGGCCATTCTGACAGATGTGATATTTCATTGTGGTTTTAATTTGCATCTCTCTGGTGGCTAGTGTTGGTGAGCATTTTTTATGTCTATGGGTCCTCTTTATGTCCTCCTTGGAGAGGTGCCTGTTCAGGTCCTTTGCCCATTTTTTTTTTATTAGGTTGCTTGTCTTCCTGGTGTGGAGATGTGTGTGTTCTTTATGTATTTTGAAGATTAAACCCTTGTCCAATGTATCATTGAAAAATAAGTTTTCCCATACAGGTGATTCCCTTTTCATATTAATGATAATTTCTTTAGCTGTGCAGATGTTTTTTTAATTTGAAGTAGTCCTATTTGTTCATTTTTCCTTTATTTCTCTTGCCCTAGGAGATATATTGTCAAAAATATTGATATGTGGAATATCTGAAATTTTACTGCCTATGTTTTCCTCTAGGACTTTTACGTTATCACAAGTTATATTTAACCCTTTTATCCATTTAGAGTTAATTGTGGTGTATGGTATAAGTTGGTGGTCTAATTTTATTTTTTTTTGCATATATCATTCCAATTCTTTCAGCACTGTTTATTGAAGAAGTTATTTGTGCTCCACTGTATGTTGTGGCTCCCTTTGTCAAATATCAATCGACTGTAGAAACATGGGTTTATTTCTGGGCTCTCTATTCTGTTCCATTGATCTATGTGTCAATTCTTGTGCCAGTTCCAGGCTCTTTCGATCACTATGGTCTTGTAGTATAGATATCAAGTATTGTGATACCTCCAACTTAGCTCTTCTGTCTCAAGATTGCTGTGGTGATTTTTTGGTTCCATATACATTTTAGAAGTATTTGTTCTAGTTTTGTGAAATATGCCACTGGTATTTTAATAAGGATTGCATTGAATCTATAGATTGCTTTGGGTAGTATGAACATTTTAATGATGTTATTCTTCCAATCCATGACCTGGGTATATGCTTCCATTTATTTGTATCGTCTTCAATTTATTTCTTCAGTGTTCTATAGTTTTTAGAGTACAGGTCTTTTACCTCCTTGGTTAAGTTTATTCCTAGGTACTTTTTGTTGTTGTTGTATTGCTATAGTGAATGGGATATTTTTCTTAGTTTTTCTTTCTGATAGTTCATTGTTGGTATACAAAAATACCATTGTTTTATGAATATTGACTTTGTATCCTGCTATTTTGCCAAATTCACTTAGTAGTTTGAGTGTTTTTTGTGTGGAGATTCTAGAGTTTTCTATGTGGACTGTCATGTCATCTGCAAATAGTGGTGGTTTTATTTCTTTTCCAGTTTGGATGTCTTTTATTTCTTCCTCTTGTCTGATTACTGTGGCTAAAACTTCCAGTATTATATTGAATAACAGTGGTGAAAGTGGACACACTTGATTTGTTTCTGATCTTAAGGGAAATGTTTTTAGTTTTTGCCAATTGGGTATGACGTTGGCAGTAGGATTTTCATTTATGGCCTTTGTTATGTTCAGGTATACTCCCTTTATTTCCACTTTGCTGAATGTTTTTACCATAAATGGTGATGGACTTTATCAAATGCTTTTTATGCATCTATTGATATGATCATGTGATTTTTGTCTTTCACTTTGTTAATGTGATGTATCACATTTATTAATTTGCAAATATTATACCATCATTGCATCCCTGGAATAAATTCCACTTGATCATGGTGTATAATGTTTTTAATGTATCGCTGGATGTGGTTTGCTCATCTTTTGTGGAGGATTTTCACATCTATGTTCGTCAGAGATAAGGCCTGTAATTTTCTTTTTTTTATGTCTTTATCTGATTTTGGAATTAGGATAATTGTGGTCTTATAAAAAAGAGTTTGGGAGTATTCCCTGTTCTCAAATTTTTTGAAATAGTTTGTGAAGCATTGGTGTTAGTTTTTCCTTGAATATTTGGTAAAATTCACCTGTGAAGCCATCTATTCCAGGGCTTTGGTGTGTTGGTAGATTACTGCTCCAATTTCACTAGTAGTTAATGGTCTATTCAGGTTTTGTGCTTCTTCCTGATTCAGTTTTGGAAGACTGTATATTTCTAGAAATTTATCCACTTCACCCAGGTTGTTCGATTTCTTGGCATATATTTGTTCACAATAATTTCTCACAACCCTTTGTATTTCTATGGTATTAGTTGTAACTCCTCCTCTTTCATTTCTGATCTTATTTATTTGTGTCCTCTCTCCTGTTTTCTTCATGAGTCTGGTTAACAGTCTGTCAATTTTGTTTATCTTTTCAGAGAGCCACCTCCTGGATTCATTGATCCTTTGAATTGTTTTTGTAGTCCCTATGTCATTTAATTCTGCTTTTATCTTGTTTATTTCCTCCATTCCTCCAGCTCTCGGCTTTGCTTGTTGTTATTTCTCTTATGGAGGTGCCTTACATTTTAGGAGTCCTGTAGGACCCAGTGATGCAGACGCCTTGGTCTCCTGATAGAATGCTCTAGGAATGAGCTCTGTGTGGGTTATGTTGACTCTCCTGTTGTATTTGGGTCCTGATTATTATCGGCCTGTTTGTTGGTTAGAGCTCCCCATCAACTGGCTGACTAAGAAGCTCAATCCCCACTACAAGATTTATGCTGTAGTATAGGGGCTCACAAAACAAAGCAAAACAACACAAAATAACACTGAAACAAGAAAATCCCTCTGCCCACCATGGCATTATCAACAACAAGAGATCAAGGAATAATGAAAGAAAAGAGAGAAATAGAATAGTAGAGAAAGAGTAAAGGGAAAAAAGTGTGAGAAGACCAAAGGAAAGAAAAGCGTGAGAGGAGAAAGGGGAAGAGAACTACTGCTCATTATGAATTGAAAGAGGAAAACAGGGAAAACGAACACAATAAAGGTAACAAAAATAATAAATGGAGAGAAGAAAGGAAAAGTGGAGTACTCTAAGAGAGTAGAGTAGGAGCTATGAAAAAAAGTTAGAGCTCCAAAAAAAGAAAAGGAAAAATAGATAAAAGTATAAATAAAATGGCTATGAAAATAAAAAATAGCTAAGATAATGATAAAAGAACCAAAGTGGATTTGTCTCAGCACAGTTTAGATCTTGCCTTCTGGTTTTTCCCTTTGGATACCACTCTGATGTCTGGGTCTGGTATAAGCCAATGTCTGGTGCTGTCCTCGTCTGGCCCTCGGCCATCTTTTCAAAGCTACAGATGATAAACAGTTTGTGGCTAATTCCTCTGGGCTTGGCTGCTCCCAGGTTGAGTCCAGCAGGTCTGCAAAGCTGGCTTTTATCAGCACTGGGTCCAGGGTTATGTCAGCAAATGTGCCAATCTGCCATAGGATCCACCTCTGCCTGTCTCTGGCTTGCTGGCCTGCTGTCAATCTCAGGTTAGTTGCAGACTAGACTATTTCTGGGAGGGCTTCTGGTAGAAATAAGAGGCTGTGATTCCTGGATCTCCAGTGGCAGGTGCCTTTAAGACTTCAGAGATGATGGTGGGTTTGTTCCCCATCCCCTGAGCCACTAGTCTGAGGCTGTCCAGGATTATCTCCCTGTACTCAGCAGGGCGGGACCCCTATTAGTGTTCCTAAACCCAGATATTGGGTCTGCCAGACACCAGAATGGTGTTTCTGTGGCTCTGCCATGTTGGGGAAGCACCAGTCTGTTTCCCAGGGTAGTGTATGGATTGGCTGCACCCTACCACCAATCTCTGACACTCCTGGGTCTGTTTAGGTTGCTGTCTCCTTAGCAAGGGTTAAGATGTGCAATGGGAAAGAAGGCAGGAGGGGAAAAAAGAAAAAAACAGAACACCAAGAAAAATTGGGGGGGTGAGGGGGGGAAGAAAGCAAAAAAGGATGTGCTTAGTGGAGCAAACAAGTTTACAGAGATTGTAGCAAGGGGATTTCCAGAGAATAAGGGGAGTGGTATTTCACAGGATGGGTGATTGATTTCCCCCTGGGAGGGGCTAGCTTTTTTCAAGGAAGATGGCTGTTGTGGAGCCCAGGGATATTGGCCCCGAACATCTCACATCTGCTCTCCCAAGACTCCTCCCCAGTGCCTCCCACTCCAACCTCTCCTTGACTCAAGACTGCACTACCTTTCCTTCACTAAGGTCCAAGGTGAGTAGCCATACACACAAAACCTGTGTCTTGACCCTTTAAGGGAGGGTAAAAAAGGTGGGTTTGTTCCAGCAATATTTATCTCTTCATGGCAGAGAACCCATTTACTGCTGGGAGATTCCCCCTGCCTAGCTGACTGAGGGGCGCAGCCCCTACAGCAACCTCCTCTGCCTTGAGAAGGTTTCTATGTGTGGAGAGAATCCTCAGTTGGGTCACATATAGGAGGTCACCTATCCACGCTTCTCTCTCATACCATACCTCTTCCCCCTCTCCCAAATCAATAGATAATATCTGTATATGGCTTACTCTTCATAATTCAGTTCTGAGCTCAAATATCATCCTTTAGAAGAGCTTCCTTTAGCAATCCCAGTTAGTACCTCCTCTAGCTATAATGTGTTTTTATCTTCATATCATTCACAACTCTTTGAAACTGTTTCGTCTACTCCCCTTTCAATCTCCCACTGTTCTGGGAGCTCTAAACTCAAATGTTCGACTTCCTGGCCCAATAAAATTGCTGCTTTCTGTTTGAATTCTATCCCTTTATGCGCCACAAAACTAGGAGTGTCTTGAAAAGACATGTCAGAACTGAGCGTGAATCTCACCAAGAGCGCTTTGTTCTTTCAAGAGTCATACCCTTTCCAGGTTATATCTAAAGAGATTTATTATAAGAAATTAGCTCACATGGAGGCTGAGTAGTCCCGAGATCTGCAGCTGGCAAGTTGGAGTCTTAGGAGAGCCAATGGTGCAGCTCCATTCCAAGTTGTAAGGCCTCAGGATCAGAGAGTGATGCAAGTTCCAGTCTGAAAGCCAGCAGCCTCGAGCCCCAAGAAGAGCAGATGGTTTAGCTTGAGTCTGAAGGCAGGGAAAGACTGATGCCCCAGCTCAAGGCAGTCAGGCAGAAGAAATTCCCTCTTAGCTTTTTCATTCTATTCAGGTCTTTGATTTATTGGATGAGGCCAACGCACGTTGCAGGGCAATCTGCTTTATTCAGTCTGTGGATTCAAATGTTAATCTTACATGGGGACACTTTTACAGAAGGCCCACAGCAATGTTTGACCAAATGTCCGGGTGCTTGTGGTGCAGTCATTTTAACACATAAAATGACCGTATTCCCTAAGTGGATATGAGTTCAGTGAAAGGAGAAAATTTTCTCAAATACCTACTTACTTATGTTTCTCTCACATACAAATTATGTCACTCTTTGAAGGGCTCAGTGTATTGTTATGTAAAAACCTATGGGTGAATTTCAGCAGGTCAGGAATATAAAAGCTTTTGGTAAAGTCTTAAGGAGAATGGGCTAGGCATCATGTTATTTATTTATAATTCATAATTTGTGTCATGAAAGTAAAAATGATATTGATAAAATTATAGGGAAATTAGAAGATATGGTACCTTATGCAAGGTATGGCACCCCGTCTCTGTGATTCTCTTGGTTCTATGTGTCAGCATTGTGCCTGGGATGGCTTATTGTATAGGCTCACAATGGCTAGAGAAATTCCATGCTTCATTTCCACTATTAGGAAGAGAAGAACATTAGTTTCACAGAGTTCGTCCATAAAGACTTTATAAATATGCTAATTGAGTCATCCTTAGCTAATTTCTTATATAAGATAAATTTATTTAATGTGCTTGTTTTAGTATTTGGTACATTAACAAATGCTATCAGTTGGTAGCACTGTTTCTTTCCCTTCTAACTACATTTACACTTCAAGTTACACTTTTTACCCTGTGTTTCCAAAGCAGGGCAAAATGTGATGTTGATCTCTCCTGTTTTGTACCTGAACCTTTAATGTGACTCAAATTTACCTATTTTTCTCTGCCAGAATTAATTTTGTTGAGAGTAGAAGGAATTGGTGGTAACAGTGGTGGTGATAATGACAGTCACTCTCATTTGCTGAGTGAATGATGGCCCACCAAGTGCTTTCCTACATGTGATCTTACATAACCTCCGTACCAATTCTGATAAAATTAACCTCCTGGTGGAATGGAGGGCACTTGGGACACAGCCTGTTTAGGAAAATTAAGAGTTTGCATTGTACCTCTAAGATCAGATATAGGCAATTGCTTATCTTGCATGTCTGTAAGAATAACCCTGCTTGGAACTCCAGTGAACATTAGAATCCCAGAAGCTACTCCAACTGTCCACCGTAGTCTCACGATCATCTCATTCTCTCAGTGGGGGCTCTGTATTAACTTTTGTCCAAGAACACTGTGGATTTTCCTGCTCTCTCTATAAAAATCCAGCCCTGAACTATTTTCCAAATTTAAGGTGAATCATAATTCAATCATTTTGTCTTAGGTAAAAGCTAGTATAACTTCATATTTGGGGATTACAAATAAGAAAAATAACTTCATCTCAATTAAATGAAGAATATTTGTAGATACCATATTACTTGATCTCCACAATTTCATCAGACAGGAGGGGGAGATGGAATACAGATTTGTTAACTGCATAGTATGTGCCAGACACTAGACATTAAAAAAGGAAAATATAAACAACTCCATAAATCTCATACACTCCTCATGCCAAATGTATGATTCATTTGTTTTACTTTAAAGATTAGAAAGTCAAGGCTCTGAGACGTTAGTTAAATGGCTTGCCTGATGGCATGCAGTACAGTGAAGCTAGAATTCAATCGGGCTCACAGTCCTGTGGATTTTGCATTAGCACAATTGCTGCCTCTGACACTGGTGATGCATGTTAAAAATAAATTTCCTCAGCCTTTTCTGTTCATTGGTATCTAAAATAGACTCAGAAAATAAGTTATTGTCTCATTCCTGTGTGTGTGTGTGTGTGTGTGTGTGTATAAAACCTTTCTCCATTTGCATATTCTCCTATTTGCAGATTAATAGTCTAGACAGTGAAGGCTACAAGTATTCACTGGTGGGCCATTATGGTGATGTTTGCTCTTTTTTAGTAATATCATAAATAGGTATAAGGTTTGATAGCTCTAAGTAAAAGAAAAAATATTTTTATAGGTATAGCAGGCACCCATGTCTTTGTAATTAAGCTTGCCTAAAATCAGAGCAAATATATCAACATATTTATGCTTTCTATTCTTTAGCCTCTTTACGTGTTATTTTATTAACATAAAGGGTACATTTGATTATGCAGAGCTACAAACTGTACTATTGATGTTCTATAAACATTAACTATGCCCCTGTCAAATTAAGCAAAAGCAAAATGCACTCTTATATTTTTTAATGTTCTTAGAAAGAAAAAAAGTCTGTGTTCTACAATAAAAGCAGTTGTTACTATGTATGGATATGAATATAGTCCTTTACCTTGTTGGGATTTCCCGGCTCCATACCTTTTGTTTACCTGTTGCTGAATCGTAGTAACATTTTAAAAAACGACACTGAAGATTTGTGACTGGACTCTACTTGGCCACTTTTATTTTTTAACCTATCTTATTTCATGTAGTCCACTGATAAATTTATGAGAATATTTCAAAAGCTTGACTTTCACATGGCATTTGATTTGGGCCTCTGAATTATGCCATTCAGGTTAAATTCTTAATAGATTTAAAGGAAGTAGCTAAATTCCAAGATCTAGCACACTTAATGACTTCCCTCAGATTTGTATTGCTTTGTATGGCCAATTGAGTTCAGTTTCGAGTGAAAGCAGTAGAAGGAGAGATAAGATAAAATAAGGTAAGATGAAATGAGAAGAGAAGACAAGAGAAAAGAAGAGAAGAGAAGAGAAGAGGGAAAATGAGAATACTTGCTGAATTACAATTACATGGTCTTGACCTTAATAGTCTATTCTGATGAGTTACATGAGATTTACTACCATTAGAAAATATTGTGGAAGGCTATGCAAAGTGAGTCATACAAATAATGACTACTGTTTTCCAAGCTGGAGGAAACAACAAGAATCAAAAAATCAAACGATTTTGTCTTGCTTCGCTCTTGGTCTATCTATGGTACTTCTAGCCAAAACTCCTTCCATATTAAAATCAACTATGAATTAAAAAATAGTTTGAGTATATTGACTTCTATCTCAGGTAAGAAAAGATAGGTATGTAATTGGAACTATGTTTATATTTTGAGCTTGGTTCAAAACTTTATTACAATTGTATTTATGAGTATTTTTATGGCATTGCTCTTGCAGTACTTGTGGTATTTAGGTGGTCTGATCTTTTATTCATTCCCTCACTCAACAAATGCATAATAGGAATTTTGGGGGGGATTAAGAAGAGAACCAGACAGTGAGAATTCCTACATTTTTAAAGTGTATGATCTACCTGAGTAGAAAAAACATCACAGAGAAAATTGCAAAAGCAATTGTAGAAGCTGTGATTAGCAGATGAAGACTTTAAAATAACTATTAAAATATATTAAATAAACTATAGGAAAATATATAAGATGGTTAAGGAGATAAGAAATTCTGAAGCATATGGAAAGTAAAAAAAAGAACTAAATAGAAATCCTAGAAATAAAAAACACAGTATGTGAAATAAAAGCAATTCATTCAAGGAGATTAAAACCAGATTAAACACTGTAGAAAAAAATGATTAATGAACTTGAAGAAGCATCAATAGACATTCAACTGATACAAAGAGATAAAAAATATAAAAAAGAAATAATAAGCAGGGCTTCAATGACTTAATAAGACAATATTGATTCATTTAACATACATGCAGTTAGAGTCCCAGGAAAAGAAAGAGATAATGGGGCAGAGAAGAATATATACAAAAACATAGTGGCTGAAAATTTTCTAAATTTAATTATAAAATATAAACCACAGATACAATAAAACTCAGGCAAGACAAATGCAAAGAAAACCACACCTTTGGCCATTATAGTGAAAGTGCAGAAAATCAACAGTGCCCAGTCAGCACTAAGAAAGAATTAGCCAAAAAAGGGAAGGAGGAGGAACAAAATATTACTGGGAATGCTTCTTTGTCTAATTCAGATATATTTCTAACAATACCACCCCCCAAAATTGCAATTAAAGTAATAATGGCAATAACTATTTTTACATATATGTCTAGATATGAACCATTTATACATTATCTGTGTCAGATGAATGAAATCCTAGGGAACTTATTTTGTAACATGATGACATTATTAAGAAAGCAGAATTTCTCTTCTCTCCTGAATTTGATGATCATTTTCTTCAACTTCATTTTCTTAAAAAGTTGCCAATTATCTTTGTGTAGTACATATCTAGTTATGTCAGTCTTTTTTGTAAAAATATATTTAATAGTGCAATACAAGAAGCATGAGCTATGTGTTTAAATATACTCCAGTTTTAATCCCAATGCCGTGATTTGGAATTAGGGTAACCTTGGACATGTTTTGTAACCTCTCTAAGCCTCAATTCCCTCAACCGCAAATGAGAATGAGCATGAAGCTTGGCATGAAGGGTAAACTAGGTTCTTTATTCAAAGATGATGGATATGGGTGTTCAAAAACTGTTATGCTCCTTTCTCCTTCCAATACCCCCTTCCCCACTTTATTGTATAATTGAGTCTATTGATCAATTCATGCTATTATGTTGAGACCAAAAGATTTGGTTCTACTATTTCTATAAACTCATGTTATATCATTCCTCTCACTTCCTTCCATTTAGCCAAAGTTTTAGCTTCCTTCTACTATAGATATCCCATCAGTTCTTTTGCATATGCTATCTGTTCTACCAGGAATGTCCTTTCTTATACTACTACATGATGAATCACTCAAGTGCTTTAAAATCAGACTCAGTCCATAGGGTGTATTCGTTGCCTCAGAAAGCAAGTTTCTTCTTTCCTTTATTCTGGGTCACTTAGAAAACATACATTGTGTTATAATCTAGTGTGATTTAAACACGTAAATCATTAGCAAGATTCTAAATTCAGGAAAGTAGAGACTGTTTCACGTCTCTGAGTCTCAAAGTTTCTATGACCTTGACACATAACATGTACCCTGAGCACATGAATAAATGGACAAATGAAACTACTGGGGAGGCACAGCACAAGTAAAGGGATCAGCTTTAATTTCAGTCCAAAAGAATTCATTTCAAATCTAGGATTTCTAGCTGTATGAGGACTTCACCAAGGCACTTTATCTCTATAGTGTTTTAATGTCCTCGACTGGGGAAAGAAGATAATTTCTTTTTCCCTTTAATTTTAGAATTAAATGGGACTAGTTATATGGAACTAGTTTTTAAACTTTAAATATTACTTATGCTTACATTACATTAGTTATTTTGTTAAGTGCCAGCAAAATAAATTATTTAAATGATATTTTAAAATGATTTCCCAAAGCAGGTAGTTTTTATTATATAATCCAAAATCACTGGTCATGTTTCTTAGCATTTACCTTGAATATCCTTATATCAAGTTTCAGCCATAGATTCTACTTTTAGGACAGAAGGCAAGTGAACTACGAATAGCCTTGAAAGGAGGATAATTTTTGATATTTCTTTGAAACATCTTTAATGAAGTGAATAAAAGTTTCTAAGGAAAAAAAGCAAAAAAAAAGAATAATGGAAAAGATGAGGGAAACTTGTTTTCCTATGCTTTTTTTTTTTTTGGCAGAGTCTTTAAGGTAACACTTGCTTACAAACATATTTCAGTTTTAATTATGTGCTAGACACAAACACACATTTTTACATACATTGTTTTATTTTATTTTTAGGTAAAAAAAAGGTTTGGGTTACATGTTCCTTTTTTTTTTCATTTTTAAGTACCCTCAGTTTCCTCATTTCTAAAATAAGAGAAATAGCATCCATCTCAGAGCACTCTCTGTGTATGAAAATGATACCAAAAAGTGCCCAGCGTATAATAAAGCTTGCAGCAAGTATTTTATTATTTCAGGAAAATAAATATTTTAAAGTATTCAATCCACTCATTAACTAAGATATTTCTCTGCATCAAGACTAAATGCAATCTCTCATTCTTATTCATCTTTGTTGCTCTTACTGGGAACAAGAAATAAAACTTAAAGGAAAAAAATTCCAAAGTCTCTCATGTATCTCGCAAGACTTTGAAGCTACCTCATGGGACTCAAGAGATCTGAAATAGAAGTGGAGATAAACAAAGGAAGCTTAGAAAGAATAAGAAACAAAGCCATGGAGAAAGGACCATAGTGACAGACCATGGAAATCAGAGGAAAAAGGAGACAGAATTTATGATTGAAGTACACTGAATAATTCTGGTTTTGTTTTTTTCCTGAGGCTACACACAGTTTGTCCTAAAGGAATAATGGATGGCTTTCCTTGTTCAAATAGTTAAGAACTATTTGGGTGACTGAGGAATGGATTATTAGTTGAAGTAGAGACTTTGTACCTTCCCAAGTGGGTTCTAGGTGTGAAATGCTTTAATTAGAAGTAAACTGATTACGAAAATGATTCAATCTGATTTTTTTGCATTAAAATAGACTATTGTAGAAAAAGGTCATGAGCTTTTTTTAATTGCTTATATTTTTTAATGCAGAAGCAATTACAAATGGCCAAAAATATGTAATAAAAGATTCTAGTTTACTATCAAGAAATACTAATTGAAATGGTATTTAACTGTTTTTCCACATATGACAGGATGACAAAAATTCTGCAAATAATAATGCATAATATTAATGAAGAACTGGGAAAATAAGCACTTTTGAGCACAGTTGTTGAGAGTACATACAGTAGCCAAGGCAAGAAGCGTCAAAATCTGGGTGGAGTGAGGTAGCATTTGGCAATATCTATCTAAGTAATATTCTATTCTTTTAGAAATTTATCTTGAAGAAATAAATTACATCCTAACCATGTAATAAAACTACAAGAATTCATAAAAATAGTATTGCATAAGAATATTTAATGCACAGAGAAATGTTTATAATTCCATGTTCTAAAGCTGTTCTTTTATTTTACAGTACATTTATGAACATGCATTCCATGTTAATATCACTCTAGATATAGATAGTAATGAACCAAACAATAGAGCATATATTTGAATGATGGGATTGCCCGTAATTTTTCTTCATTTTGCTGACTTCCTTCTCCTGCCAGAGTTTCCTACTATGAAAATGAGTAGCATTTATAATCACAAAAGCACTGTAGTTTTCATAATAAGAGTCTGTATTTTTTCTCTTTTAACTTGGTCTTTACCTCCTACTTATAAATAGGCTTTTAATATTTTCATTTGAACACATTTCATTCTTTCTGAAGATTTGAGTCCCCATTTTACATTTGTAAAAAGAGAGTGACTTGGATGAGCTGAGAACATCCCAAGTAAATTTTTTCCCATAAACAAAGAATCAAAAGCTTGTATTTTAGTTATTCAAATAGGAAGTTATTGTTCGCTGAAAAAAAACCGCTATCAGTTCCTGAAGAAGTTGTTGGGTGCTGGAGCCTTTAATGGGGACCGTGGAAAGAAGCACAGAAAATGTGGAACAAGAGCCTGCAGTGTGTCAGTGAAATGCCGAGGGATGCAAAGCGACAACATAATGAAATGTGACGTGTCTCTGCAATGACATGTCGAGCCTGTGCAATTCAAAGGCTGGGCCTTGCCTGAAACCTTGGCAAAAACATGGTTCTAGTTAGTTATATGTAAGGGACCAACATTTTAAAAAATGTTTATTATCGAAATGCTCTCAGTATGGGAAAATGTTCCCATGACATATAAGGGTGGAAAAGAAGAGCCTGAACGCAATTCCAAAATGAAACAGAAGCCCCACCCCTACTGCACGAACTGCATTCCCATAGGAAGCTTCAGAGTGAAAGACAACATTATTTATTATTTTCAGTACCTTCATCCAAAGGTTCGTTCAGCCTAACTACATCTGTTTACTGTCCTATCCGTTTTACTTTGAGCACAAGAAATCCTGGAAGCTTAGCTTTTCTGCTTACTTACTTTACATCCCATTATTTTTAAATCAAACGCTATTAAGCTAATTTCAGTATTAGTCCCTTGGGTTTCTGTTTGTTTGCTTGTTTTTGCTATAACATTAAAAAACACTACATATGAGATAGATGCTATGCTTTTCTTTGCCACCAGCACACTCACATTAATGCTTCTCTTACAGGGTGGTTTTATAAGAAACTGCCAGGACTCTAGCAAGTGATGAGTAGATAACACATTTTCCCCCTTCTCCCTCCTATCCTGTATTCATGGGAGTTCCTTTCATTGCACTGTTTGCCGAGATATGACACTCTGTGGAAACGGTTAAAGTTAGTGACGTTTTCATTCACTTTAAGTTTTCTACAGACATATTATAATATGGTCTCTGGTTATTAAAGTAAATACTGCACAATTTTTAAAAATCCATATGAGAATTACCCATGCTTAAGTTTTTGGAAACATCTTTTTCTCCTCTGATTCTTTTAATGTGGTCTTAAAAATAAATGTAACAGACCACAAGGAACATGTTCCTTAAGAGTACCTACATTAAGTACTCAGAAGTGAGTAGGTAATGCTATGCAGATGTTGTCATGGCAAATACTCATGATAACGCACTTGAAAATGGCCAGAGCTCAAGTTTAGATCTAGCCCAGTCAGACTTAAATTACTGGTTGTTATTTTTCAAAATGTTTTCCTTTATTTTAGTCTTAATGAATAAACGTTTTCAGATCAGGTACAACAATGTTTGAATTTTGCTGAAACCACAATTTTCTCCTACTCCGCACCCGGCCGCAAGAGGAATGAAGACAGCTCCAAGAGGCTGTGTGTCCCTCGAGGTCTCCCTTCAGCACGTGGACATGGTTTAGATTATTTTCCTCACAGTTTCAAGTTGGTCTGCTCCAGAAGTCTCATACAAGTGGTCTGGACCTGTTTCCTTAAAGAGAAGGTATTTTCTCTTTAAATGATTTTGCATCCAGTTATTTAATAGAAAAATAGACTGGAATACTAACTAAATGCAGAGTTTCATCTAATTCAGGACAGACGTCCTTTTTTTTTTTTGTAGAAAAACACATTTTTAAAAAATCACTGGACAAGAAAGCCAGTGAGGTCCGTCTTCCTGAGTCTTTTATAGCTGAAATGGAATCACTAGACTTGTGCTGTGTCCTTTACTAACACGTACTCTGAGGTGAAAGGCAGTGAAAAAATTTCATGAGTCTATTGCTTAACAATTAATGGTAGCTGAAAATTCATATTTGGAGTTATCAGCTTTAAGTTCTCTAAAGATTTGAAATGCAAATAATACTAGTGGCCAAAGAATAAAACTGCAAAGCTTGTGCCTAAGTTCTAGCATATCTGCTGGACTGAAGATCTCAAAACTGGGTTCCTTTCCTAGCTCTCACTTACACAGAAGAGAGACTAAATGACTTTGTTTAGACTTCTTACAGACTTTGGATCCTTGATCAAACCATTTAATTGGCAAGATTTTAGCGTTTGACTCTGAAATGGGATTCATATGTCCTCATATATTGCAAGACATATAGATTTACTGCCTTGAATTGCTTGCTGTTTTATGTAGCCTGTGAAACATAATATAAGAGGAGAGGAATGATATAATACATAATAAAATATAGATAATATAACAGAAATTCTTCTTAGTATATGATACATTACCCAGCCCATAGTAGGTACACAGCAGAAGTTGCTATTATTGATGGGGGGCTGTAGCTTTCTCTTACCTTGATTTCAGACAGCAGTGTTAGCGCTGACAANTAGATTTACTGCCTTGAATTGCTTGCTGTTTTATGTAGCCTGTGAAACATAATATAAGAGGAGAGGAATGATATAATACGTAATAAAATATAGATAATATAACAGAAATTCTTCTTAGTATATGATACATTACCCAGCCCATAGTAGGTACACAGCAAAAGTTGCTATTATTGATGGGGGGCTGTAGCTTTCTCTTACCTTGATTTCAGACAGCAGTGTTAGCGCTGACAAGCATTAACCTGCCTTATCTGAAACGAATGCTTTCTTTTGCCTTTAGCGATAGCATGCTGTTAACAGCATGCTCTATTACCTAATATAATACGTGAAGTTTAATCACCAAAAGTAGCTACTTCAGAATACTCCAAAAGGAATGACCTGATTAATGGGGCTTATTCCCAAAGCAGACTCAATGCTGTCAACAAATTCTCAACTATAAAACATGAGTTTACATGAGCAACAAGCATCAGAATATAAGTCCTTATTCTGTTATTCATTTTGTTCAATCACCTGTGAAAAGAACCTTAATCGGTGATTGTTTATGACAAAACATATTATAATGTTTATGTCCTTCAACATCGGCTCATATAGCAGTAAGTCACTTTGTCCTGGGCAATCAGTGCCTGTGGGAAGGAGCTGAAACATTTTTCTTTCACATAAATGCAAAAGTCCTTCCAAAGAATCCCCTGTGGGAATGTGCACAATAATATCAGAACACGGGCTAGCTTGAAGTCACAAATGTTGACAGTTCCTGCCTTTGGGGACAGAGACACAGTGGAGACTTCCTGACAAATGCTGTACTTGACTTACTTTCCCCTTATCTGTTCACAGAGCAAGTGTCACACAAGGGGCTACAAAGTCAATGACGATTTCCCTATTTAAATACTCTAGGTATTAGGCTGAGTTCCAAGATGGGAAGAACCAACCATCTACTAATTCTTCACAAACTGTCAGTCCCAGAGCAACTCAACTTTGTAGTTCAAAGTTGTTTATAACACAAGGGCACTGGCTTTTTAGAACAAAAATAAAAACTGATATATTTGGAAAAGAGTAAGCAGACAAGATTGTCAAATCAACCCAGGAAGAAGACATTTCTACAGATATGTTAGTGACAATTTTAGAAAATATTGAAGAAACTTGCTTTGTTTGCTTGGGTTTTCTATTGAAAAACAAAAACAAACATGATAAAGTAGAATGCAAAGCTCAAGAGACTCCTCTAGTTAACAAGCCTTGGTGGCCCAGGCATCCAGGCCAGTCAGTGTCTTTCTCCCGGCCCATCGCTAGTAAAAAGGCATGCTTGACTGGAGAAACATGCATGAGGAAAGGGAAATTTGTTTTTGATTGAAAGCCAACAAATATCATAGTTTTGTTCAAACACCAAATTCAACTAAATTTGCAGGTATAATTGCCTTTATTAAGCACTTAAAAATTTTTTTTATTTATTTGCCTAATTCATTTATTAGTTCGAGCAGTTTTTTGGTTCACTGTTGGTGGGATTGCAGACTGGTACAACCACTATGGAAAACAGTATGGAATTTTCTAAGAAAACTAAAAATGAATGTGCCTTTTGACCCAGCAATTCCACTATTAGGAGTATATCCTAAGAACCCTGAAACACCAATCCAAAAGAATCTATGCACCCCGATGTTCATAGCAGCACAATTTACGATAGCCAAGAGTTGGAAGCAGCCTAGATGCCCATCTGTAAATGACTGGATCAGAAAGCTATGGTACATTTACACAATGGAATTCTATGCTGCAAAAGGGAAGAAGGAGCTCCTACCCTTTGTAACATCATGGATGGAACTGGAAAGCATTATGCTGAGCGAAATAAGCCAGACAGTGAAAGACAAATACCATATGATCTCACCTTTAATAGGAATCTAAACAACAAAACAAACAAGCAAGCAAAATATGACCAATGACACTCAAATACGGAACAGGCTGACAGGGTCCAGAGGGGAGAGGGGAGAGAATCATAGGGGAAAAGGAGATGGACTCACATGAACAAGTATAAAGGACACATGGACAATAACTAAGGTTGGGGGCGGAAATGGGAGGGAGGTGGGGAGAACGGGTGGGGCAGGGCTGGGAATATAAGACAGAAAACTGTACTTGAAAAAGAATTAAATAAAAATTAAAATTAAAAATTTATTTATCTTCAGAGGGGAAGGGAAGAAGAGAGGGAAAGAAATATCAGTATATGGTTGCCTCTCATGCATCCGGTACTGGGAACTGGCCTGCAACCGAGGCATGTGCCCTGACTGGGAATCAAACCATGATCCTTTGGTTCTCAGGCCCGCGCTCAATCCGCTGAGCTACACCAGCCAGGGTTATTAAGCACTTTATGAATCAGGCAGCATCCCATCTAGAAACTATAAGTGTTGTACAAAATGGGAAGTTTTTTATAGGAAGAAGGGTGGGACAAGGATTGTTTTTAGGCCAAGACATCTTTTGTGGTGTGTATCAGTGGGGAGTGGATGACAGGGGTTTTTAACAGTGCAGATTGCCTGTTCTTTCTGGGGGGATAGGAAGAGCTGGAGGGATAGGGAGAGAAGGAGCATGTGACAGACGGTCTTATTGGTGTTGACCAGAAACGTTCAGACAGATTGATTAAGATTATGATCTGGAAGAGGTTGAAACAGCAGTTAGGTCAGATATTAAATCTAAATTGGTTATCGTGGATGTTAGCACAAGTGACACCATTTTAGGCCTGTGTTTTTTTTTAACAGTTTCTTTTTGATGGCCTGCAATTTCACAGGCTTTTAAACATTGCAGGGATAAAGTCTATTCTTTTTAATAAAACCTGTCCATTCTGTAAAACTTATGTTTCACAAATTACCCAGAGAAAAAATTAGATGGAAGTATGTATGGTAACTTACACTTCTTTCCCAAGTGTGTTTGGAACTGCATGAGATTTAGAAACCAAGGAAATACTTACCATATGTTGGGGGGGCACAAAATGAAATAGGATGTTTTTCATATGTGAATATGCTTTTGCTTGAGTTCATGAAAAATCAGGAAAGAGCCAGTACATTTGTATATTTCATTTAAAATATCTTTTTGTTTTACATAAACCTACCCTGAGCAGTTGTATAAATTTTCACATTTTACATGATATAAGACCAAGGTGCACACAATTCCTCTACAAGATTGAACACCTGAAACACAATGCAGACGTGCCTGTCCTCCCAATACATGTTAGTCATTAGAATCAAACAATTAATGATTTCATATGTTTCAGATATTTTCTTTTTTTGAAAAGACAGATGCAATGCAAAATCAAAGCACTCTAGGCAGAAGATTGCCGTATTCACAAGATGTCTTTGATTTTGCCTACGTGGGGCCTCCTACAGAGGTGAAGGTCCTGACAATGTGAATGCCCCCATAACTAATTTACAGAAACTTGGGGTGGAACTCCCTGATTCAAGAACCCCAAGGAAATGCTGGCTTCCTTAGTGAAAACGCCATAAAATGGCCGTTTATTTAAATGAGTTAATCTCCATCTCTTTAAGGGTATCTATGGGATTCTCATTGTGAAGACTACACCTTCTTAAAGGCATTGACTCTCTCACAAAACAAACGTCCTCTAGTTTTGAGTTCTGTACCTAATAGTTCCAGAGCATTACACTTTTAATTACCTTTATTTAAATAACTAGCAATTTTATTAGTGAAAGTCACAGCTTTTCAAATGCTTTCTTATTTTTAAACCGTTTCTTATTCCAATAAATTGGCTTGAGAGATGTAGCATGCATGAAAATATTTTTTAATCCGTATACTTCTTACTAATGGCTAAACACACTGCCCATTTGATGCCTAGCTTGACATTCAGATAAGACATTATCTGACTTCATTACCACTAAGCTCACCTATTTTATCAGATGAGTTGAGCTTCAGTAATTCAGACGATAATTAGACGAAGAACAAAATAGCCCCCAGCAATTAAGAAGCATATTTAAAGCACTTCAGACCAAAAGTACCTCTTGTAGGATTTTTTCTTTCATTCTCTTAGAGCATTTTCCAGACTCAGTCTTATAATTGAAAGAAAATTTAATCCTGCATTTAACCATATAATCATTTTGCAAACTAGGTACTGGAACTCCTCTTTATTAAAGTGGGTTAGTCCAGAACTTGTGGATTAATTATTTCAGATCCTATTTAAAATCTTGTAGACTTAGTGTGCCTCTCAAAGTACCTATTTGTATTCTTAATAAATTATTGGAATACAAATTCTTGGCATTTAGTGTTTTTTTCCCTTAACAGCTCAAAGTGTCACAAGAACTTTAATTAAAGAGAGTAAAAACAGTATTATAAGGAAAAGAGATTATATTTTCACTTCCTTTTCAACAATCAGATATTATAGAAATAAATCTATAGATATCAAGCAGACTTCTCGAACATGAAATAAATCAGATAAATTCTCCTAAAGCAACAAGGAGAACGGTGTGTGAAATTAGGTGCTTTTACTTTGGATCATATTGACTTGAATAATAATGACAACACACTAGTCAATTCTTAAATAAAATATTTTTCATAATTTACTGTGGAAAAGTGAGTAAAAATAATAGTTATGGTAACATATTTCCATAATTATTTGCCTTTTAGGAAGCTCCTTTTCATGCTTTATCTCATTACAAATTTCCAATAAATTTCTAAGATACATGTTAGTCGACGTTTTGTGTATTTAGTAATAGAAATATAGGGAAAAGTACTATCTTAAGAAAAAAAAGAATGTATTGGCTCATGAAAAAAACAAATATTGGTCTCAAGCATTTGAATTTAGGAATTCAATCCAAAGTCCTCTCTTTCTCTCTCTTTTAAATGTGTTCCCCTCAAATTAGCTTTATTCTCAGAAAGCCTGCTTCATATGTCTATTTTTATACCAGTTGCTGATGTTCTTCCTTGATTGGCCAGGTCAGGTCAAGTGCCTACCTTAGTAGAATCATATTAACTTGAACTAATGAGTTTTCTGTGCAAAAAGAAGTGACGAGTGGTGTAGAAGTTGAGGAAGGAATAAGGGCGCCCGTGCCGGTGTATTTATATCCACTGCTGATATTTTACAATTCTCCTTTACAGGTAAGAAATCTGAGAGCAAAAAAGATTAGGTGCCTTAATTTGTGTTTTTAGCATTTTAAAAATCAGATCTGGTCATTTAAAATTATGAGTTACATTACTGTAAAGTACTCAATTGTCTCATTTTACCAATGAGAAAACTAAGGCCTCCTGGGAAAACTAAAGTTTAAAAGTTGTGGAGCAAAAGCAAGACCATAGGTTTCTTGGTATGCAATTGTGTGGTCTACCCAGACTATAATTAAATTTCTCTGTTTGAGAATTAGTAATCCACAATTGTATTCGTGCTGGCTCCATATTTGCCAAAATACATTATTAACAGTACTCTGTACCATTATTGTGATAAGTATAATTCAGCACTTGATAAAAAATAAAGAACCAGCCCCAAAGTGTAAGATTGCTTTTTCCTGAGCTGATAGTCTATTACAAATAATTTTTTTCATTATCAGTCATTGAAGAGTAAGATCTGCAAGTGCTGAATTGCAAGTGATGGTCTTAACTTTTTTTGTTGTTTTGAGATCTTTGATATCTACAACGGCAATGAATTATACCAGAAGAGAAAGGAGGTATTTTTGTTTTGTTTCATTTTGCTGCAGAAAGCATCTAATAGCAAATGTCTATTAACACTGCGAGATCTTTTTTAGAAGTCTTCTTTCTAAAAGACTTCTCTGGGCCGAGCACTAACTCTGAAATCCTGCCATCCACCAGGAATCTGCCTATAACAAGAAGGTGCTTAACACAGAACTACATCCTTTCCTGGGATCTATAGCGTAATGTTGTATAAACCTTTTCTTCTCTGTCTGATCCAAAGATGTTTCTGCTGCTAAAGCCATTCGTTGGTACCTCCCCTTGTCCTAGATCAGGACTCTATGCATGTGTAAAGGCCCTGCTGTCTGAGAAGAGTTTTCTGGGTGATGCAGGGCTGGTAAAATCTAACCTCCTTTCGAGTAGAGAGCTGTACCGAATGAGAAAGAAATGTTTGGGAAAACAATTTTGTAAGTGCAATATCCTAAATATATTGCTTTGCTAACTAAGCCAAATTCCTGGAAAAAGAGAAGATGTGAAATGTTTTGAAAAAGAGAAGATGTTTCTGTTTAATGTGAAAACATTTTATTTTTGAAGCTGAAAGAGGAATCCTTGTAGGAAAGACATTGTTTGAGAAAATTCATTGGTCTGTCTTTGGGAGCAGACAGGCAAAAGAAGACAAGAGAGGTGGAGTGCTTTGTGTAGCTATTTACATAGAGGAGAATTTATGTTCCCTTTCTGTAATCCCTCAAATAATCTAGAAACAGCATTATAACATGCTCTGTGATGCTGTGCATGCGTGCATGCGTGCGCCCATAGTGAAGTGGACGGGCTGTGATGAAAATGGTATCTGAGGGTCAGGAAGAAGAGCATAGAGAACATGGTTGAGAACTTGAACACCTAGAAAACTACAGAACTGTTTGGCAAGGGACTAGGCTTCTCACAGGTGGTGCAGCTGAAACTCTTTGCAGTTGTAGCCAGGTCTTTAAAGAGAAGATTCTACTTTTCTCAATTCTCTGATTGTTCAAAGGGCCTACTTCTTTGGCATACGTGTTATTTTGGCCTATGTAGTTACACAGTTGGACTGTCCCTCACAAGTAATGAAACTCTAAGACAAGGAGATTTAAAGATTAGGTCATTTTCTAGCTCATGTAAGAAGAAATCAGGTGAGCAGAGCTTGTGTCTGTTGATCCAGCAGCTTAATGTCCTTCTCACTGGCTTCATTCTGACTCTCATTTCTCCAAGATTCATGACAGATGCTGAAAGAAATAGGGGCTACGTGTTTCCTCATTCACAACCATGGGAGAGAGAAAGGCTTTCCTACTCACTATAAAAAGCAGGAATGAGCATCTCCAAGGGCATCTCATGAACCTTACTGTATGGCTTATTGACAAGAATTGTTAATGTCCTATAATATAGCAATGTCTTGTAAGTGAGCTGGGATTACTCTAGGACCAATTAAATTCACCTCTGAACCAGGACGCAATTCCTCCGACTGCCGTCTTGCTATGTGAGGGAACACGAATACAGCCACACTGCATCAACCACTGGACATCATGCTAGAGCACAGAGAAAACTGCGGTACCCATTGCTTTCTCCCTAAGACATTTCCCAGTAACTGCAGGACAGGGATTTCAGTTGCTGAAACAAATACGGAAAGCTGACCATAACCCTGGTTTGTTTTGGGTTAGCACTCTAAGAAGTCCTACTCACAGTGAGTAGAACTGCAAAGTGGCTCTGATATATTGTTATAAGTATCAGAAAGGATTATGTAAATTACAGTGAACATGCCCACAGACCAAACAGGGTATCTACTCAAGTGCTGGGTAATGGTTTGATCTCCAACAGAGAACACCTTCTCTGATGACTGTTGGCTTCACCCACATGGTACGGGTTTGTTTATTTTTTAATTGCTCCACAGTTGTTCCAGAGTGTGAGAAGTCGAGTTCCATTGAGTTGGCATTGCTGGCTTTAATTTATGCATGACTATGTACATTGTTTTTCTCCTGCAGTTCTCAAAGAATTTTATGGGCTATTACTGAGTAACTGAAATGGGTGCAGATTTTGCAAGCCTTTGCCAGAAGATGTTTATTACTGTCATTATTCTTGGGAAAATCACATTCCAGCAGGTTCAGACAGTGTATGAAACATGTCACATGTGTGAATTGGCCATTTCATGCCACTCTTGCAATACTGTCACTAATAATAAAACCAAGGGGAAGACCTTGGGGAGGGGTAAGATACGTATGAATTTGGTCATGAAGTTTTGATATGCGATCTTTGTTAGACCCAGAGATGCAAAGTGTAGCTTGTTTTGTAAACCTTCTCACCAAGGCCTGAGGCAGAAGCTTTATTTTAAAGGTTCCCACTTCTAAGGTGGGTTCTGGTCTTATGAGGTTCATGTCTAGAATGTAATATGCTTTCAAAGCTTCTGGATGATTCCATATCTGTATGTGTTTTGTTAATTTTGAAACACAATGATTCACATGGCAGCTAACATTGTACTGATTAGGAAAGCAAAATCCACTCAGAATGCTATTTCAAATTATAGTATGTCATTTGCTGTATCAAACTTTCCACACAACATTCCATGCTCATCGTCCACCTGGAGTCATTACCTTTCTAGACACACGGTTTGGCATTGTTTGAGATTACCATTTGGGGAGGCTTGTGGGCAGAGCTCAGAAATATGAATATGGATACAAATTCTGCTGAATAACTCTGAGATCTGTACTTCGGAACTATTATACTATATTGCCCCATTCTTTTTTAAAATTAAACTTCAGGGCCATTACTTTTTAAATTTTTCAGAGTAATTCACATGATGTCACCATTTTTTGCATCTTTAGAAACACTTTCCATGTTTATGTTCAATTATTATATACAACTTATTTATTGTAGTGATTTAAAATGGGGAATAATATGCTTAATAATATCTCCCAAAGTTTAAGCTTTATCTCCATAAGTCCAAATTTAAAACTCCATAATTCATGCTATTCATGGAAACCTGTAGTGTAGACTGGTAGCTTCTTAGCACTACCGCACATAAATTAACAGGCAGAACGTGGGTAGAGGTTTCTAAGCAGGGCATGTACAAAGCACCTCTTCCCTCTCAAGTTGCTCAAACCAAGAGATAAAAAGAAGTGGTGGGTAGGGCTGGGGTATCACCTTTATTGTGAATAAAGGTAAGTTAGAAGGTAATCCTTATGATGAGAGTCAAATGGATTTTCTAAGTCCGAAGTTGCATGAGGAGAAAGTTTTATCTATCCAGTCAAGCCGCTTGGACCAAGGGGTCTCACCTGCTTGCTCTTTGAAATACTAAGGCAGCTTCCTCCCGAAAAGGAAACAGTACAGAGAGGCCAGACTCAGCAGTCCCTAAAGGGTGAAGAGAGACCCGCGGGACCTGGAGATATGTTCTCCTAATCGAACCTGGGAGAGCTGGACTGCTTTTCCTCTCTAACACGTTCACACAGTCTTGGTGACATGCTTGGTCATTGGCTGGACTAATCGTTTGAAAACTGTAGCCAGTCTTAGTCTTATCTTTATTTATATTGTTTCTCATTAAAATTATTGTCTTCATTTTTTAACATTTTAAATAAAATTTTCAGATATTGAAGTTAACATGGGGATTTCAAGTACAGGGTTTTGGAGGACATACCACACTAAAATTTACTCATTCTTTATGTAAAGTTTATATTTAACCGGAGGCCATTTGGTGAATTTGGCAGCTAATTTCAAGGGGTTTTGTTTTTCTTGAAAAAAGTCATCATTCATCATATCTAGCTATAGTTGTAAATTTCCATGTTATATCCCCAAGATTCACTCTTTAAAATCTGTTTAAAAGCTGTGGATTTGGGGGGTGGGGTAATCACCTTACTTTAAGCTCCAGGGATGATTTCTGATAGGCCCAGTTCTGCTGAGGTAACCCAATGCCCCTGAACTGTGCTTGATTTGGGCACCTCAAGTCTGCTCCAGGCAGTGTGTAGCCTTTCTCCGTCCACAGGAAGTCTTTCTGGAACAGACATATGCGCAGTTTCAGAGGTCAATTGAATCAAGAGTCAAGAATTATTGCCATGGGCATAATAGGAAGGAAGATTTTTAGATTTCTCAGAGAGCTACTTGTAGCCAGTTTTGCATTTTTCTGAAAGATACAGTGTAATGATATGAAGCCTGGATCTGTCAGTTTGATACTATGAAACAATTAATGCGGCGACCACTCTCATCCTTTGGATTACAGGGAACCAAAGTTAGACTGGATTTTTGATGGTGATGATGATCATCTGAATCAAGCCAAACGAAATTTACCCTTCATTTGGAACTTCCAGTTCTGCTTGCCCATAAATCACACATATTTTTTACCTTCTTTTATGAAGTCAGTTTGGGCTTTTGTCATTGTTAATATTTTTAAACGACTTTTGTATAGTAAAATACAAAGGTTCCTCATATGCCTTCTGTTCCCACAGATGCATAGCCTCCTCTGTTATCAACATCCCTCACAAGTGAGCTTACACTGACACATCATAGTCACCCAAAGTCTGTAATTTACCTATGAGTTTGAACAAATGTAGTTTTCTTGTAATGCCTTTGTGTAGTTTTGGTAGTATCTTAGACACCTCTGTTGCTTCCTCATTTTGGCCATCATGAATGAGGCTTCTGTGAACATCCATGTGCAGATTTGTGTTGCGACCTATGCTTTCAACTGCTTTGGGTAAACACTGAGGTACAGATGTGCTGATGGTATGGTAATAGTATGTCTGAAGAAACAACTCTGATGGGACTGACTTTCCCCTCCATTCTAAAGGACTGGGACACTGAAAAAATTATGAGAGCATATTTTTAAACATTGGGAAATTGGCAAAATAGAACTGGAATTGCTAACAGAAGGCAAATGAATGCGTGAGCTTTGTAACTATAGCTTTCCACCTGGAAGCACTAGAATGGTTGAAAACAAGAATATAAGGAGATGCTAAGGAAAGGAAGTAAATAGTTGTAAATTATATATATATATATGAAGTGGTATAAATGGTCTGAAAGTAGAATTTATAAATGATAGGCAATCTAACAATTCAAACACAGTAATTTCATTAAATGTAAATGTTTCAAACCCTTTAAATAAAAGGCAGATATTTTGAGACTAGAAAAGAAAATTTAAGACCCAGTTTAAATAAAAAATCAAGTAGTTTACTATAACAGATGGGAAAAGATATACTATGTAGACAGTAAGTATAAGGCTGGTGGAATGATTATGCTAGCATTCAAGTAGAATACACTGCAAGGAAAATTGTCAGGGATAAGAGGTAAATTGTATTATGATAAAATTTGCTTAATCAAAAAAGAAAGAAACTTTTTGTAGGTACCTAAATATTTATGCATCTCATAGTACATGAAGCAAATATTGGTAGATAAGAAAGAAAAACAGACATATGCACAGTTGTAGTCGCACATTTTAACACTTATCGCAGTAATTAATAGCAAAAGTAGAAAAAACAGTATCAGTAAAGACAAAGCTGGCTTACTGTCAGCCAAACCTATTGCAACTGATAGGTCTATAAAATACTCTACCAAAGAACGCACTTTTTCTTTTGTTCACATAGAGCACATAGAACATTTTCCAAGTAGATCACAGACTTTTAAAAATTGCCAAGAAACAAATTTAAAGAATACAAAGCATATTCTGTGAGTACATTAGAAATCAAAACTAAAATACATTTAGAAAAGGAACAAATATTTTGAAATTAAACAATTTTGCGCAGATAATTTTATAGAATTTTTGGAACCAAAGAAAATAGAAACACAACTTATCAAAATGTATGGGATATAAAGCTTAAACGTTTTGTTAAAGAGAAATTTGCTGCTAAAATGATTACATTAAAATGAAGAAATATCTACAATTAATGCAAGAATAGTCACAACACTTTTCAAAAAAGAAAACAAGTATCACGCTGCTTGATTTCAACACCTACTGAAAAGCCTCTTCCACTCTGACTTCCTGCTTCTTGGCACAGGCACAACTTGCTACTTGGCCACCACACACAACTGCATGCTTCTAGCCACACTCCTGGATGCCACACACTTTGTCTACCTCTCCCTGCTCTTCATCCACAACCTCAGCAAGATGAGGCCTGTGTGCCTCATGCCCACCATTAGCTACAGCTGGATTTTCCATGGCTGTGGTGCCACAGGCCAGGAGTCTGGCAAGTGGATGGCTGGTTTGGATTGTGGTCCCACATGGCCCAAGTTCATGGGCATTTGGCATCCTGGAGCCTGGCCAACAAACACTGACTACTTGTGCTCAACTAGTTCAGGATGAGGAATAGGCTGTGAAAGATGTTCTACGCCTTCACGCTGCTCTTCTTACTGCTCTGGGGGCCCGATGTTGTGGCTAGTGATCTCTGGGTCTTGGTGCAGCCTGGCACAGATCCCAGGCCTATGACAGTCTCCTTGCGGCTGAAATCTGCTCAGGACTGGCATCAACACTGTTGTGTGCTTCCTCTTCAACAGGGAGCTGAGGTACTGCTTTGGAGCCAAGTTCCCCTGCTGCCAGAGCCCCCAGGCCACCCAGGCCACTGTCTCCTGCAACTTGAAAGGCATTGGTAAGGCCTCTCTTGCCACAAACACCACCAATCCAGCCAGCCTTTCCACTTAGTTGGACACTGATGTCCTATCTTTCCCTCTGCACCCCTCCCCGCATTGCATTGTCTAAGCTGCCTTCAAAATGACTACACCTGGGCGAGCACTTGGACTGTACAGACACCTTTTAGGGGGCAAGAGGAGATTTCCATTTCCAGCCTCCCCTTATCTCAGTTCATCTCATCCTGAAAATAGGCTCCCGAAATCTTTTGGTAGCGATATATTTTATCCCATGTTATTATGTTTGAAAATAAAGGCTAAACTAATTTTCTTCATGCAACGTTTCCTAACGACCATGGCCAGTTTTCTACAGACACTGTTTTGTTTTTTTTTAATATTTTATTTATTTACCTTTTTAGAGGGGAAGGGAAGGAGAGAGGAAAGAAACATCAATGTACGGTTGCTTCCTGTGCATCCCCTGCAGGGAACTGGCCCCTGCAGGAAACTGGCCTGAAACCCAAGCATGTGCCCTGACTGGGAATCAAACCGTGATCCTCTGGTTCACAGGCCCGTGCTCAATCCACTGAGCTACACCAGCCAGGGCTCTACAGGCACTGTTTTTGACAACCTCAAATAGCATTACATTTTGCAGTGAAAGACAAGAACCTAGGCTGACTTCACAAGTTCAATTTCTTGAGGGTCTTCTGTTGGAAACAGGAGGAGGGGGATAGGGAAATCCTTGGAATTTCCAGCCGTGGAGTCAGTTGTGCTGCTCTGGTTCTTTGAAAATGCTGATAACTTTGTTCAGCCTTGAGACTGAATTTAAAGAGCAGCCATGGGAGTGCCTAGCAAGTCAGTCGTCTTTTTAAGCAGAACAAGTAAGATTTGTTTCCTATGTTTCTTTATACTACTGGAAAATGCAGGTCAGTGACAACTGCTCTGTGCATTATTCCAATCCTGGCTGCAAACATTTCTGTAAAAGTCTGACTTTTAAAGGTTAAAAGATGTTTTGGTTAGTAATGGTGTGAAGAAAATACCATATGCAATGTTTTTGTATGCACTGAATGCACTTCACTGATTGGGGGTGGGGGCTCTGAGAACTAGAGTACTGAATCAAAATGGTTTTGCTACTTTTCACCAATAAAGATTAAAGTAGTTTTATGGAAACAGCCTATGCTTTGAGGAATCCAGTTTTATTCTGCCTTTTTAAAAATATATTTTATTGATAATGTTATCACAGTTGTCCCATTTTCCCCTTTTATTCCCCTCTACCCTGCACACCCCTCCCATCAGCATTGCCTCCTTAGTTCAGGTCCATGTCCAATATGTCCATGTATATATTAAATATTGTACATATTTACATATAAATTATTTGGCTTCTCTATCTCCTATACTGTTCTTAACCTCCCCCTGTGTATGTTGTACCTACCATTATGCTTCTTATTACCTGTAATGTTTCAGCCATACTCCTGGCTACCCCTCCCTGTAATCCTCCATGTGACCTCCGGGGCAAGAGGAGGGAGGATTCTGTGATTCTGTTTCTGTTTTAATTATTTGCTTAGTTAGTTTGTTTGTTTGTTGTATTTTGTTTTTAGGTTCAGTTGTTGACACTTGTGAGTTTGTTGTCATTTTACTGTTCAAAGTTTTGATCATCTACTTTTTCTCAGGTAAGTCCCTTTATTATTTCCTACAGTAAGGACTTGGTGTTGATAAACTCCTTTAATCTGACCTTAACTGGGAAAAACTTTATCTGCCCTTTCATTCTAAATGATAGCTTTGCTGGACAGAGTAACCTTGGATGTAGGTCCTTGTCTTTCATTATTTGAAATACTTCTTTATAGCCCCTTCTAGCTTGTAAAGTTTCATTCGAGAGATCAGCTGATAGTCTTATGAGAACTCTTTTCTAGGTAACTGTCTCCTTTTCTCTTGCCTCCTTTAAGACTGTCTCCTTATCTTTAATATCAGATAAATTAATTATGATGTCCTCGGTATGTGCTTCTTTGTGTCCAACTCCTTTGGGACTCTCTGAGCTCCCTGGACTTCCTGAAAGTCTATTTCCTTGGCCATATTGGGGAAGTTCTCCATTATTTTTTCCCCATTATTGGGGAAGAGCTCCAAATTTTCAAATAAGTTTACAATTTCTTGATCTTCCTCTTTTCCTTCTGGCACCCCTATAATTTGGATATTGAAATATTTAAAGTTGTCCTGGAGGTTCCTAAGCCTCTCCTCGTTGTTTTGAATTCTTGTTTCTTCATTCTGTTCTGGGTAAACATTTATTTTTTCTTTCTGCTACAAATCATTGATTTGAGTCCCAGTTTCCTTCCCTTCATTGTTGATTCCCTGTATATTTTTTTACTTCATTTTGTATAGACTTCACTTTTCCCTCTACTTTGTGACCATATTCAACCATTTTTGTGAGCATCCTGATAACTAGTGTTTTGAACACTGAATCTGATAGGTTGGCTATCTCTTCATTGCTTAGTTCTATTTTTGGAGCTTTGATCTTTTCTCTCATTTGGGCCATATTTCTTTGTCTTGATATGCTAGTTATGTTGTAATTTCCACTTTGAAAATTGTTCTTTTGTTCTCGGCATAAATGAATGGAATATAATGATATTCTACTTCTAGGAGACAATGTGTTTTCTTCAAAAGTTTGCTAGGTTAAGTTGTACTGTTCTAGTGATGGTTATTTTAAATTAATAGTGGGAACTATAATTTAAGTAATACTTTTTTGTTAGACACATTGTAATCTTACATTGGGAAACTAAATTCTGTAAGAACGATATAACTTTTCCTTCTAATGATACTTTTTATTAATGTACCTTCTGTTTTGAGGACTTGTACCTGTATTTCTCTTTAGGTTATGCAGATATACCAGTATTTTCACTCTAAAGAAATAAGACATAATAGTAGTGTAAAGAGAAACATATAAATCAATGGAACCAAATAGAGAGTACAGAGATAGACAAATGCACTAACTGTAAATACATTTTTTAAATATATTTTATTGATTATACCATTACAGTTGTTCTATTCCCCCCCTTCATTCCCCTCCACCCGCACCCTCCCTCCCCCACCATTCTCCCCCCCTTAGTTTATAACCACGTGTCTCAAGTTCTTTGGATTCTATATTTCCCCCACTATTCTCGCCCTCCCCCCTATCTATTTTCTAGCTACCATCTATGCTATTTTCTGTGCCTTCTCCCCCCTTCTCCCTCTCCCACCTCCCTGTGTCTAACCCTCCATGTGTTCTTCATTTCTATGGTTCCACTCCTGATCTAGCTGTCCTCTTGGTTTGCTTTTGTTTTAGGTGTGGTTGTTAATAACTGTGTGTTTGCTGTCCTTTCACTGTTAATATTTTTCATCTTCTTTTTCTTATATAAGTCCCTTTAGCATTTCATATAATAAGGGCTTGGTGATGATGAACTCCTTGAACTTGACCTTATCTGAGAAGCACTTTATCTGTCCTTCCATTCTAAATGAAAGTTTTGCTGGATAAAGCAATCTTGGCTGTAGGTCTTTGGATTTCATGACTTGGAATACTTCTTTCCAGCCCCTTCTTGCCTGGAAGGTCTCTTTTGAGAAATCCGCTGACAGTCTGATGGGTACTCCTTTGTAGGTGACTGTCCCCTTATCCCTTGATGCTTCTAGGATTCTCTCCTTCATTTTGGTCTTGGCTAATGTAATTATGATGTGCCTTGGTGTGTTCCTTCTTGGGTCCAACTTCTTTGGCACTCTCTGAGCTTCCTGGATTTCCTGGAAGTCTATTTCCTTTGCCAGACTGGGGAAGTTCTCCTTTATTATTTGTTCAAATACGTTTTCCACTCGTGGCTGTTTCTTTCCCCCTTCTGGTACCCCTATAATTCGGATGTTGGAACGTTTAAAGATGTCCTGGAGGTTCCTAAGCCTCTCCTCATTTTTTTGAATTCTCATTTCTTCATTCCTTTCTGGTGGGATGTTTTGTTCTTCCTTCTGGTCCATTCCATTGATTTGAGTCCCAGTTTCCTTTCCATCACTATTGGTTTCCTGTGCATCTCCCTTCATTTCAATTAGTTTAGCCTTCATATGTTCCTCTAATTTGTGACTATGTTCCTCTAATTTGTGACTATAATCTACCAGTTCTGTGAGCATCCTGATAAATAGTGTCCTGAATTGTGCTTCTGAGAGGCTGGCAATTTCTCGGTCGCTTAGAGTTATTGGCTCTGGGACTTTGAGTTCTTCTTGCGCCATCTTTCGGGTTGTTCGTGCCTGTTCCATAGCAGGATCAGAGCCCTAAAGTGTTCACTAGAACAGGGCAACTAAGTCGCTGGGTTGTGACGCTGTATGTGGGGGCGGGGTCAAAGAGGGACTATGGCGTCCTGTCCGCCGCCTGCCACCACGGCCCTCACCAGTGCCGCATTTGCTGCCATCACCGGGCCCACGCATTTCGTCCCACTGCACGCAAGTGTGCCACCGCCGTCAGCCCTCGCCCCCTGGGGCCTGCGTGGTCTGTCTCACTGTGCGCGAATATGCACCCGCGGTCTGCCCCGCACCCCAGCTGGTTCCCGTCTGCCTGCACGCCTGGGTCGGGGGCCCTGTCCTGCCCGACCCTGCTCGCTGCTGGCTCCGCCCCTCTTACCGTCCACGTTTAATGGTTAGATATAGTTGGACTTCCGTATAATTCAATTTTCTGTCCCTTGGTTGTGTCTTTGTTTCTCCAAACCTTTGTTGTATTCAAACTTGGTTGTGGGAGAAGGCACAGTGTTTCCACCTATGCCTCCATCTTGGCGGAAGTCTAACTGTAAATACATTTTTAAAAACTATTTTAAAAAGTTCAAAAACATTGCAGTCATTTACTGGGGAAAAGATAATGTTTTCAATAAAGACATATCCCTATGGAATAAATGAACTATAACCATTACCTCATAACATAGAAAACAAAACGTGAATTCAGAACCCTAAATTTTAAATTTTAGAATTTTCGGAAGAAAAATAGTATACACTTTCTGTAACTTTATTTGGGCAAATATTTCTAAGTAGAATGCAAATTTTAAAAAACCTTATAAATAAAAAGAACTGATAAATTTGACTTCAGCAAAATTAGCATTCCTGTTCTAGGAAGGCCATCATTAAAAAAAATGAATAAGCAACTCAAAGACTAAGTGAATATATTTGCATTATATATGTCTAACAAAGGGCTAATATCTGGAATGTAAAAATCATTTTTACAACTCAAAAAGAAAATTGGAGTCCAGATTTTCTTTTAAAAATTGGGCAATAGATTTGAACAGATATTTCATCAAAGGAGACACATAAATGGTCAACAGACAAAATAAAAGATGTGCGATACTAGGAGGCCTCAAAGAAATGATAAGTAAACCTCCAGGAAATATGAGGTGTACTTTACTAGTAAAGTAGTAATTACTCTACTTATACTACTTATAAACAATAAGTATTTACTTAATACTACTTATCAGTAGTGTTACTTTAGCAGACATACAGCTGCTAAAATGGCCAAAGCTAAAAATACTGGCAATGTCAGGTGTTGACAAGGATGCAGAGCAACTGGAAGTTTCTTACATTCCTGCTTGAAATGTAAAATTGAATAACTACTTTCACATTGAGTCTGGTAATTTCTTACCAAAAAAACTCAGCAATTCTACTCTTACGGATTTTCCTAAGTGTTATGAATTGCCTGTACATGAATGCTCATTGAAGCTTCATTTTCAATTAGAATGGAAAAAAAAAGCTGTAAACAATTCAAGTAAATGAAAAAACTATGTGCTATATACCCATATAATGAAATTATGTTCAGCATTAAAAAAAGACTATGATGTATGTTAGCCCAAGTACAGGAATAACTATAAAAAGCATTATGGCGATGTAAAGAAGTTGTGTACTCCATGGTTTTTTATATACAAAAAATTCTAGATCAGGCAAAATTAATTTATCCTGACAAAGCATATCAGTGATGTGCGGAGTAAGAACAGGGAGATTAAATGACAACAAAGGATTACAGGGGAGTTTTGGGGTGATGGTAATATTGTACATCTTGATTGTAATTGTAATTACATTGGTGTAGTCAAAGTCTAAGTAAATTATACATATATCCCCCAAAATGGATTAAAGAAGCATATACCATTTAAACTCATACAAAACAACAAAAAAAAACAAACAAATAAAAAACCACAACTGTGATTTGGTCCTAGTCTTTTCTCTCTATAGGTCTTCATTTTTATTTGTATTAAAAGAAGAGTTGAACTAGAAAAGTTTTAAGACTCATCACACTACCATTTCTAAGGAAAATCTTAAATATTTCTCCCAGAGGAGGAAACTTGATATCAAGATCTATGCAACCAGGATAAATATTGAAATTCTCGTATATGTTATTTGGCTGAGCAGGAATTAAACTTCTCATAGTTATATTTTTATCAACATAGTAAAAATGAAAAAAAATCTATGATGTATAGATTGGTTGTGAGAAAGCAAAATGATTCAAAACTTTATGAGTGTCTTGACCCAGACTAGTGGCTATGTAGATGTAAATTCCCCTCACCTTTCACTAGAGAAAATTTTAAGATTCAAACCTAAAAATAAAGTGAAATAGAATTTTTCCAGATATCAAACATGTATCATTATCAAGTGAATCCTCCAGAGAGAACATTTGAGTTTCTATAAAAGATCCTGTCTTCTACTAACTGCCTTTGCAGATGCTCTGAGCACAGCACCTGTCATGCTGCTGAGGGCGAGAAGACAAGCATTAAGGAATGGCACAACAGTGGGAATAAGATAGGCCATCCTTGGGGAGCCTTCACTCTGCGCTGGTTTCTCATGCTGAGTACCCTTAGACAGCTGAGCCACATGAATCTTTTCTTACTCTCTGACTCAACGGAAAGACTCCCAAGTGAGCTATAAATGTTATTTAGCGCACTTTCTTGGGTATCTCAAATGTATAGTTGAATTTGGGGCAATTCAGGAAATTCGCATTTTAAAATATGCTTTGATTTTGCTTTGGATATCTTTCTTTCTAAATTAAAAAAAAATTCCCAGCTACTTTTGTTTATTGAAGCCCTGAAGCCACAGATGGAATGACTTAGTGTGTTGAGCACCCTTTGTGGGAAGCAAAATGTTGTATTTTCTTAAACAAACAACAATTATTTTCTTTATGGGGGCAAAGTCATAAATGTGTTACCAGGTCCCAAGGTGACAAAAATTTAAATGAAACTATAATGACGTATTAAACCAGATCAGAAAAATGTAGATATCCCTATGGTCAACCACCACCTACAGACAGAACATTTCATAACCTATGTATCAACTAGCCACTGCCAATGGGATAGTTTAAAGAACTCCTATAGGGCCAATTTAATAGGGTAAATATGAGATAAGCTTTTATTAATGCTTCTCTTCATCACAAAAGCAATTTCCCACTGTCATTGGAGCTTTTTATGATAGCCCACGAGCAGCTCAAGCCATTTTAGTTTACCTCTGACTGTGCACCAAGCAGAAAATAAAACAAATCAAATAATTAAAATGGTAAAAAAAAATGTACTATTTCTTGATTTTTAAAAACATTTAGCCCTGGCTGGTGTGGCTCAGTGGATTGAGCACCGGCCTGCGAACCAAAGAGTCCCTGGTTCAGTTCCCAGTCAGTCCACATGCCGAGGTTGCTGGCCAAGTCAGGTCCCCAGTAGGGGGTGCCATGAGAGGCAACCACACATTGATGTTACTCTCTTTCTCCCTCCCTTCCCTTCCCCTCTGTCTAAAATAAATAAATAAATTAAAAAAACATTTATAAGAGCCCCCTTTTTTCTGAAGAGGACAAAATGTAAAGAAGGAACAGAGCAATGGCATCACCCTCTTCTGAAAATGAGCCAGGGCCTTCTAGATACCTACTTTTCTAAGAGTGTTCAAGGGTCTACTGACATGGTGCTGAACCAGCTCTTGCCTTTCCAACTCTAGGAAATGTCTGCAGTTATAATCCTGTGTCCCAGTACTTTCAGAACCACAGCATTCTTTGACTGATTAAAAAATTCATACTGGTTGACCATGCTGAGAAGTGACAGTTATTCCCATTCAGGCAGAAGAGGGCTCTGGCAGAAATCGGGTTAATTTATTTCCCCTCTGAGGGGGTAGCTTCCACACCTGTCAACCATCAAGGTCAGGCTTGCCAGGATCCTAGGAGTGAACGGCATGGGCACAGCTGTAGCAAATTAGTGTATCCTGGGGCGGTCCAGCATAAAAGATGAGAACTCTTGCCTATGTCTCTGTGGGGCTTTGACTGATCCAAAAACTGTATTGCTATGGGGAATCAAGAGTGGTGGGTGCCTTAGAGACTTCTACCATGGGTTTCCCTTAATAACATGTAATATGTAAAATTGTACCTGTGCCATATGTGTATGTATCTGTATTTTTCATAAGCCCCTTTGGGATTATAGCAGAGCAATGACATTTACTTATAATTTTAAAACCACAATAAATTATTTGGAAATGATTATAATGATGAATATGGTCTTTTAGCTATCTCTGTCACCAGGTACAGAAACCACATAATTACTGAGGAAACAATATTTAATGATTTCCATCAAAGCCCTTTCTTAAGAGTACATAGGTTTCACAATGCAGTCATCATGTATGCAGATATGTTCAAAACAGTAAATAAAAGGAGTAATTTGGGAAAAAAAGTATTTAGCTCAATTGTGACAATACCTTGATACCTGTAAGTGCCAATTTTCTTGTTATTTAAACTCTAAATTTTGACTTGGGTTTGTTTTCCTATTTTTTTAAATGTGAAAAATATCCAGAGAGTTATGTCATAATCAAGTCTCTTGTATTCTTGCAGGAGTTTAGATGTTCTAGGCCTTTGAGCCCTGCACATTTTCAGTTCTGTGTGTAACATAAAAGGAGTGGAATTGTAGGAAGGGTAGAAAGGTTATACAGTGGGAAAGAAATAAATGATGCAGGGGACATTGAGAGATGCTTAAATAGTACTTTACATTCCTGTACTCATTCAATTTCTCTGGTGGAATATGAGGCCGATATTTCGAGCAATAATAAAATAAAAACATTGCAGAATGCTGTGCATTCTCTTTGCACCAAGCAGGAACTAAGAGAAAAGTGGGGACAGAGTGACACATCTTAGTGATTCCACAAAGCCAGCACATATTCTCTGTGGAGGAGCAAAAAAGCAAGTACATCTAATCACTTGTGAAAGTTAGGCCCAGTGACTATAGTGTAATTACAGTCTACCACCAAATCCTACATTAGTATATAAAAAGTGCTACCCTACAGAAAAAAATAAAATGACATTTTGGCTGTGCAAAAGTTCCAGAATCTTACAGGGTCCTGATTTAATGTTTCACACCCTATAAACATCATTAATAGCAAGGACATAATGAGATCAATTTTGAAAGAGATTGTCTCTCAGGGCTTTCTATTTAGATGTGAAGTTTTCTGAAAGGGAAGAGAGCAATTGTTGGAATAAGCATCAGATTTGGCCCAGCACAGTTACTCAAAGCAGAAAAAAAAAAACCCAATCTGTCCAAACTGCTATTTGTAAATCTAGGGAACTTGCAGAGATCATTGATTTAGAGACTTCTCAATTAATCAAAATACCCCAAGCATATGAAGAAAAGTGATTGCTTTAATTACAGTCGCTCTAATTGGACATCGCGGAACCTATTTCTTAAGGACCTGCAGAGTCTGCAGAGTCCTGCTGCGTGGATCTCCTTCAGTGGAGATGGTTAGCTGGGTCTTAGCTGACTCAGCAAGACCAAACTGACCGCAGAATGGGAACTCCATGGACTCACTTTCTTCCCTTTCTATTTATTGCACACTGACCCATGACTACCCTTCAACTCTGCCCTCAACTTGTCTTGAAGGATGAAGAAAGTGCGTAAGAAAAATGAGGTACCTTAATTCTTCACCAGGACGGCCAACACACACCTCCGCACTTGCATCCTTCAATGTTGTGTGTTGTGTGCATTTTCAGTCACCTTTGGAGGTTCATCAGGGGAACAACTTATTTCACAAGTGCTCGCCGGAAGGCAATGAGTTGAAAAAATTTCTCTCATTATTACCTATTGAGATCATTAACAGGGGTGTCACACTCATTTTCACCGGGGCCACATCAGCCTCAAGGTTGCCTTCAAAGAGCCAAATGTCATTTTAGGACTGTATAAATGAAACTGCTCCTTAACTAGGGGCAAGAAGCTCGGTGCTGCCATCACGTAGAAAGAAGGTGCCAGGCTGGATAAAACAAGGTGAAGGCCAGATTCAGCTTGCAGGTCTTGTGTTAGCCACCTGTGGTACAAACCATTGACCTAAGTAACTTCTACTTGTATTATTTTTTCTCTTGAGAGCATTCTTCATTTTTAGTGGTATAAAACCAATTGAATAAAGGAAATAGATATCAAAATTGAAATTTTGATTTCCAAAATTATTTAATTCAATAAACTACTTAAAGGTAAGCATTACCTATACTAAATTTATTTGGTTAATTTCTAATGGCCTTAAACCGATGGTAACCAAAGGGTAATTGTGATCTGATCTTTTGCAGAAAAAAAAACAGCTGTAGATACATGTATCAACAATTTACTTATAGAAGGATGATCATGCTACTCCATAATACAAGTATAGGTGTGGTCACTCTCTTACTTGTAATAACCATAGGTGTGATATCACTTCTGGTGTAGGGGTAAAGTCAGCAGTAATAAATCAGGCTCTTGTTTCTCTGCTCAGTACCGGCATTAGTCAGAACTTCGGTTTTAAGTAAGAGAAATTAGTCGTTGCTGCTACTGTAGGATTAGTCGTTGCTGCTCCTGTGTTAAACTTGACATCTGCTTAATATATATATGGAAAAAAGTTGACATTCTTTTTATCAACAACTCTTTTCATATTTTTCTCAAGCTTACATTCTCTTTAATGGTAGGAGGAGGAGGTGGGGTGAATGGGATTTTAAATATGTCACTGAAAGGTAACCTCTCTTTCATGTTAAAATTGTTCCTTTGGTGTTACCTCTGCCCTTGTGTCTTCCTCCTAGCCAAGGTGCCTGCTGGACGCAGCATGAGGCGTCAGAAAATCTCACATGTGGGTAGTGGCCTTCACTGGGATGTCCCTTGCCCATTGGGTTACTTTTCATCCTGTTGTCATCTGCTTTTGGTATCTGTGACTGATGAAAGTTACAAAATGTTTTATTTTGTTTTCTCTGCACAGTCAGTGCCTGGATGTCCCTTTCATTCCATAAACAGACTCTACCGCTATGATGTACCCTCACCTCAGCCTTTCCAGACACCACTGGTTGGCTGAATCTCAAACATAAAATTCTTCTGGCTCCAAACACACCCCTAATAACTGCTCTGTAATGAACCAATGATTTCTCTGTTTTCCAATGGAGGCACATGACGACTTTGACACATTTTCCTCATCATATCCCTGTAAGATTCTGGAACTTTTGCTCAGCCAAAATCTTATTTTATTTTATTCTTTAGGGTAGCACTTTCTTTATAGTAATGTAAACAAGAGTGAGAGTAGGGTTGGATGTAGTCTGTGGCTGTTTAGCCACCACAACTCGGCTGTGTGTGTCCAGTGCTGGTGTGGGGTGTTCACCCCAGTGGACTCCTGCTTAGATACAACAGGTAGTGGGTCCCATTCTCCTTCTCCTCTGTCACCTCCCCTACGCGCACACATATACTTCTGGGTTTCACTATCATTACCCCATCTTCATCTTGAAACTTATTCTAAAGTGAAGTGCATTGCGGTAGAATAGGCATCTGATTTTTGCTCTTTCTCTTTCTCTCTCTCTTACCCTATCATTCTAAAGACTCAGATGTATTATCTCTGTGATATCCCATGCTTGCTTGCTTTCTACCTATATCCTACACAGTAAAACAAAATTTTTAGGTTACACATTTAGTTTTAAACCCTGTGGAGGCTGCATCAAAAATCTACAGAATTGGATGCATGTAGCTGAGAGATACATTCATTACTAGTACATACTGAAATGTGAACAAAATTCAAAACACTGCAAATTTGCATTTATTGTATTTATATAATAAAATGCATGATTTTTATTTATTTTCCATTACAGTCTAGAAATTATTAATCAAAGAAATGTAAAAAATGAAGATTGTTTTTTGTTTTAAATAATGGAAACATGAATATTGCTAAAAAATACAACCAAAAAAGTCTTTAGCATTAATTAATCAGAATCTTCAATAGTTGGCTTTGCAAAACGTTTGTAACAGTCATTGCAAACAATATTGCTATGCTCAAGGCATAAATACTTTTCAGAGCACTTGCAAAAATATTTTGATAAGTGACGTGTTTTGGATACCTAGCACCGAACACATCTTTTCTTATAACCAAACTGACAGTTTAAATGCGACGGTTTAAAAGCTACGGCTTAACATTAGTTGCGTGCAAACATTCAGCTAGTCATGACCTTGAATCTATGCACCTGTTGTATGTCACAATGTTTAACATGGAAGAAAAATTGGAATGCATAAATTCTTTTGTATTTTATTTAGGCTAGATTGTAAAACTACTGTTTTATTGGTGCACCAAATAAATTTACTACATATTATTGATATCTTTGTTCCAGTATATATCAAAATTTCCCCTGAATCATAGAAATGACTTGATTTAATGAATGAGAAGTCAAAGAGATTATAATTTAAAAGAAAGAAAAGCAAATAATTTGATCTTTTAAAACAATACATCCATTTTCTAGCTTACAAATAATAGATAATAAAATGCAAGATTCTGGGATATTTCACAAGGAAAGAAGAAACTGCATCTGAGCCAAGCATTGCCTGGCACCAGGACTCAACATACTATGAGAAACTTATCTACATTTTCTCTTACTCTCCATGTCTTCCTATGACTTTTATCATTTTATGTCTTTTATCAGTTTTTATTTTATGGACCAGTTTTCTCTACTTCCTACTCTACAAATTGGAAAATATGAGAGCCATGTTCAACTCTGCAAGTGTTACATTTCTTCCTCAAGAATCCAAATTTAACTGGGACTGGAGCACTATTGCTCTTTTTAAATTTACTGAACAGAAAGCTTGGAGTGCCCTAGCTTGGATCCTAAGTTCAGTTTCATTTATTCTTTGGTGAAGGGAACCAACTGGTGTAGCATAAACTTGAATTCATTTTTCATATGCATCAGGGTTGGGGTGAGATTTATTTTCCACTCATTTTTTCTTAAAGAAAAGAGTGTAAGGCAAAAACCTATAAATGTCCAACATAGTAATCCTCCTAGCATTTCTACTAACTTATAGTTTCTAGTTGCTTAAAAAATAAATATGACATTTTCTTATAGAGTTCTTAAGTATACACAATGAATTATTTTTTTTTCCTGCAAATTTACCCTTTCAAACTTGAGGGTTTAAATCCTTTTATACTTAAATTTTTCCTGGATTTTCTTAAGATAATGTCTCAAGGACTATTAACAAATTATTCGATGAAAATAAAAAAACAAAGTCCTTTGGGATTATTAGTTATTTTCCAGTTAAAGGTCACAGTTTTGAGGATTTATTTTTTTATTTCTTTATGTTCTCCAGGACTTTAAAAATTTTCAAAATCAGTCACCTATCTGGGATATTTTTTATCAGTGCACAATATTTTAACTAATCAGTCCACCTTGTACCTGTCTGGTATCATTTTGAGATCTTGCAGTTTAACCTATATTGTATTTACAATATTTATCATTAAAATATTTACGTATATATCACACTTTAACTTGTTGACATGATGAATAACAGTGTTTCCTGAAAACAAACCATCCTTGCATTCCAGTTACAAATGTTTATGGGTTATACTTATTTTTAAAAATACTGGCAGATTTGCCTGGACTAGTGTGGCTCAGTTGGTTGGGCATCACCATGCAAAACAAAAAGTCACTGGTTTGATTCCCAGTCATGGAATATGCCTGGGTTGCTAGTTTGGTCCCTGGTAATGAATGTGTACAAGAGGCAACCAAACAGTGATTTTCCTCTCACATTGATGTTTCTCTCCCTCTCTCTCACCCTCCCTCCCACTCTCTGTAAAAATAAATATATAAAATCTTAGAAATTGCCCTGGTTGGTGTGGCTCAGTGGACTGAATGCTGGCCTGAAAACCAAAGGGTCACTGATTTGGTTCCCAGTCAGGGCACGCACCTGAGTTGCAGGCCAGATCCCCAGCAGGGCCGTGTGAGAGGCAACCACACATTAATGTTTCTCCCTCTGTTTTTCTACCTTCCCCTCTCTAAAAATAAATAAATGAAATCATTAAAAAATCTTAAGATAAAAATATGGTAGATTCTTATTCTTAATTAGGATCTAATTTTATTTTGGATTTTACGTTAACATTCAAAAATTAACTTAGATTGTCTTTGTTATTAATGTTATTTACCTTTGACATACATTGTTATTAATGTTCAGCTGATTTAATAAAATATGGTGCAAATATTATATTCTTAGTTTTTGGCAAAAACTTAAACAGAATTTAAATAGAAAATAAATAGAATTAGCAAAACTAGTTAGTTAAAGTTTTAAAACAATTTGAACTTAAACCTTTTCATACCTTCATTTTGGAAGGTTTCTTTTTGTCCATTTTTCTGTTTCTTCTACAATAGTTTTATTTTCTGTTTAAGTTTTTAATATATTCTTAATTTTTGACCATCATATTTTTTCTGGAAAATTACATACTTCCTTAGGCTGTCATATTTATGTAGTTTGACAATTTTTCTCATTAAAAAATTCCTTCTACACTTTTTATTTTCAAATTTGATAAAAGTGATGATAAAAATTAGAATAATGCTATTATTAATGAAAAGGAAAATATTAAAGATGTTATATGCAAATACAATTCAACAATTAATGAAAGCATAACCTGTCATAGGATAAACAACTTGGTTTAATAAAATGATATGGACTTATTGTTAAAGTTTAGTTTTTATTTATTTACTAGTGAAATCTTAGATAATTTATTTAACTTTTCTGGGACTAATCTTAAAAAAATTGAGGAAAAAATTTCTGCCTTAAAAGATTTTGTCAAAATCATTGAAATAATCTATGCAATTGACGAGTATAGTGATAACACAGAGTTAATGAAAAAAATTTATTTTAATTCAAGATAGGTTTTACTACTAGATAGGGTTTATATTGGAAATCTAAGAATGAATCAATGTTTTGAGCTTAAATAAAACTACATAAAGAAAGTCAAGAGATTACTACAATGGTTGATTATGTCATTACCAACACCTCATCCTAACAAAAAGTAAATGCATAAATAATAGAGAATAATATTAAATTTACCTTATATAATATTTCTCTAAAAGGTTAGTGATACAGAATGAAGTCACATATTTTTAAATTATTAAATAACAGATGAAATTTAATCACAGGTAATAGAATGTATTGTTAAATCAAATTATTTTATTAGATTATGATTAATTGAATATGAGAAAGTTTAATTGATTGATTATGTTCATTATTTTTTATCACTTCTTTTGCAATGATCATTCTTTTCTCTGAGATCTTATCCTGGGTTAAATCAGAACCTCAGGTTCTTTTTTTAAAAATATATTTTATTGATTATGCCATTACAGTTGTTCTATTCCCCCCCTTCATTCCCCTCCACCCTGCACACCCCCTCCCCCACCATTCCCTCCCTTTAGTTTATGACCACATGTCTCAAGTTCTTTAGATTCTATATTTCCCCCCCCTACTATTCTTGCCCTCCCCCCATCTATTTTCTACCACCTTCTATACGAATTCTCTCTACTTTCTCCCCCCCTTCTTCTCCTCCCACTCCCCTGTTGCTAACCCTCCATGTGATCTTCATTTCTATGTAGAACCTCAGGTTCTTAACTGCATGCAGAAATAACAATCCCTCTATTTAACAATTTTTAACCCAGCACTGGAGTGCATCAAAGGAACAATTAAAAAGAGTGAAAGGAACTCCTCAGACACGAGCCCCACCTGTTTACCAACAACATCACCTCTAGCACCACCAGTATTAGAGGCACTGCCTGCCCAGTAACAGCTGTTAACTTTAAGAAAGTTGGAAGACTTTTTTAAAACTGCCATTTCATAGAAGAGAAAAACAAAAGTCTGGGCAGAACCTAAAAATGAGTCCTCTTATTCAATTCTGTTGCTTCTCTCATAGCAACATGTATGACTGCTAAAAATTAAGAAATCTAGATTTCCAATGCAAGCTTCAGTTTTGTGAAAAGTCCCAGCTTAACCAGGGTATGATGAAAGGCCACCCACTGAGGCAATGCAGTTTTCTAGTGCAATAGCCAGGTCACAGTAGAACAGGGATAGACAGAGGCTAATAGCCTTGCTTACAAAACAGGATTGCACTTCAGTACATCATATTTCATGTTCCAGGAGTTTTGCATTGTATCCAACTACAAAGCTAATATCAAAGAGGTTGGACTGACTGTTTTGTAAGTATTGCTGTTACACACACCTCTTATAAATTTCACACACATATGTGTACGCACATACACGTATACTGGTACACTGAGGAAAAGGACACAAGCAGAGGTAACTGAAGGGCAGCTGTGGCAGTCTAGGCTAAAGAACATAATAGAAAGTGGAGGAAGGAACATATTGTAATTTCTTCTATAAGCTTTTTAAAAAATCTATGCTATTGTGTCCTGGTGAATGGTATGTAGTCAAAAACTGTATTTCAGATGAATTAAGTAATTTTGTGATTATTGTTAAACTCCAATTTCCAATAATTTTGTAATTATTTTTTGTCTTTCAAATAATCATAACATAGTCTCATAATTTTATCTTGCTATGCATCTTTCTTTCATTTATTTGTATTTGTTTCTGGTATTGTACTAGAAAGTTAAAATATTGGATCTAATACATTTAATAACTATATTTATTTAAAGTGTTTTTATATAAAAAATTGGGTAGCAAAATTTGTCTGTAATAATAGTTTTTTAAAACCATATCTTATTGATTATGCTATTACAGTTGTCCCATTTTCTCCCTTTATTCTCCTCCACGCTGCACACCCCCTCCCACCTGCATTCCCCTCTGTTTAGTTCATGTCCAAGGGTCATACATATAAGTTCTTTGGCTTCTCCATTTCCCATACTATTCTTAACTATTCTTTCCCATACTATTCCCATACTATTCTTAACCTCCCCCTGTCTATTTCCTACCTACCATTTATGCTACTTATTCCATATATATTTACCCCTTCCTCCAGCTCACGTCCCCTGGAGGATAACCCACCATGAGATCTCCATTTCTGTGATTCTGTTCCTCTTCTAGTTGTTTGCTTAGTTCGTTTTGTTTATTTTTGGTTCAGTTGTTGATGGTTGTAGGTTTGTTGTCATTTCACTGTTCATATTTTTTATCTTCTTTTTATTAAATCCCTTAAACATTTTGTGTAATAAGGGCTTGGTGATGATGCACTTTTTTAACTTTACCTTGCCTGGGATGCACTTTATCTGCCCTTTCATTCTAAATGATAACTTTGCTGGGAAGAGTAATCTTATGTAGGTCCTTCTCTTTAATGACTTTGAATACTTCTTTCTAGCAAGGTTTCTTTTGAGAAATTAGCTGATAGTCTCATGGGAACATCTTTGTAGGTAGCTGTCTCCTTTTCTCTTGCTGCTTTAAAGATTCTCTCCTTATCTTTAATCTTGGATAATGTAATTATGTCTTGGATAATCTTGGATAATGTCTTGGTGTGTACTTCCTTGGGTTCAACTTCTTTGGGACTGTCTGAGCTTCCTGGACTTCCTGGAAGTCTATTTCCTTTGCTAGATTGGGGAAGTTTTCCTTAACTATTTTTTCAAATAAGTTTTCAATTTCTTGCTCTTCCTCTTCTCTTTCAGCATCCCTGTGATTCAGATATTGGAACATCCAAAGTTCCTCTGGAGGTTCCTAGTCCTCTCTTCATTTTTAAAAATTCTTGTTTCTTCATTCTGTTATGATGAACTTTTATTTCTTCCTTCTGGTCCAAACTGCTGATTTGAGTCCTGGTTCCCTTCCCATCACTGTTGGTTCCCTGTACATTTTCCTTTATCTCACTTTTTATAGCCTTTATTTTTTCCTCTATTTTGTGACCATACTCAACCAATTCTGTGAGCATCCTGATTACCAGTGTTTTGTACTGTGCATCTGATTGGTTGGCTATCTGTTTGTTGCTTAGTTGTATTTTTTTCTGGAGCTTTGATTTATTCCTTCATTTGGGTCATTTTTTTTTTAAATAATCTCATGGTTATGTAGTAAAGCGCAGAGCCTTAGGTGTTCACCAGGGCCGGACAACCCACATTCCACACTGCTACATTACGGTGCTGTGTCTACTGTGTTAGGTGTCGAATGCAGCAATGCACAAATCAGCATCTTCCTGGAGCTTAGAGTACAATAAGATGCACTTTAAACAAATCAGTGTATGCGTGTGGGTATCGCTACATGAGTGTATTTATACTCATATACTTTATTACTTATCTGGCCATTTCCCTCCCTTTCAGCAAAAAGCTCACCATACTTATTGTGCTTTACAAAACCCTTCATGGTATAGCCTCAGTCCAACACCCTTACCAGGTATGTGGTGCAGTATCAAGAGCCGTGTGCTCTGGAATCACCCTGTTTGGGTTTGAATCTTAATTCCGCCTCTAACATATTGTGAAAACCTGAACAAATTACCTATCCATTCTCTGCCTTTGTTTCCTCTTCTGCATAATGGGAATAGCTCTTATACCTGTGTTACAGGTTGTTGAAAAGGAAGTAACACAAGTTATAAAAAGTGTGGAGAAAAGTGCTTGGCGCATAGGGAGCACTCAATAGCTTAGGCTATGATTTAATTTTGTGTCTTTCCAATTCATATCCCCCACCCCAAGCTTTCTTCTGCAATACTGAATAAGCCCAGTGTCTAAATCTGATGGTTCTTTCCTTGCAGTGCTCTCTTTGACACCCCTGCTCTTGTCCTGTTGTGGCTTGGCTATTTCCTACTCTGACTTCATGTCACTGTCGAGAATTGTAAAGGACCTGAGATTTTACTCTGTTTTTAAGTTAGCCTGCCACAGTTTCATGAAAGCTAATCAAAGACATGATATTCCTGGGCTAGGGACAAAGACCTTTATTATTCACAGTAAAGGCAGTAGCAGAGTTTCTGTATTTGCTCTGGTTCTCTGAGCCCAACTCCCACAGGGTGATGTGAAGAAGGACAGACTTACACATGCAGGGAGTCACCTTACAGGAGAGCAACCCTGAGTGTAGAAAAGCTAACTTTTATAATTGTCAGTAAGCACATCTGCCTTTTGCTGCCAAGGGGGACACTATACATTCCAGGATTGTAAGCAAATCTGCACTTTGCTCTAGATTGAAACATTTTATCTTCCAAGGCTATTCACTGTGTAAACATTGGTGAAAAGGCAGTTTAGGACAAAGGCAGTCAGTGTTTCTGTTAGTAAGAGGTTTAAACAAGAGAGTGCCATGAGACAATGGTTTCCTAACAGTTTCAACTAGAATTCTTCCATTCTGTTCTTCAAGGCAGGGTTATTGACCCATCTAGACTAAAAAGGTCCTTCAAGACAGATTCTCTGTATTTTTCACCATTCATTTCAATGCCTAACATTGTTCCTTTCGCATAGTAGGCAAAGCTTTTTAATCAATTAGAGGGTCTAGCATAAGTGACATTATTTTTATTCCTACCATTACTATCATAAATAGTTTGAGAATAAAATATAAAAATACATCTCAATCACATGAGCAACAACATAAATACTTCAGCATTGTGTATAATGCATGCAAATTGTGCACAAAGTATATATAGAAGTCTACAGAATAATCTTAGTGAAATAAAGATTTTGCTATATAAAACTATATGCATAAAGATGGGAGCAGCACAAACCAAATTGCAATGAAAAAGCATAGATTTGTTTGCATCTTTGCAACTTAATAAGCTCATTGTCTCAGAATAAAGTGAAAGTCTTCATAACTTTTATGCATTTATTTAACAATAATTTTCTGATGTCCCAATAGGTGCCAGGCCCTTTTAAATAGTGACTGTTCTTTTTTAAAGAACCCCATTATTGACAGTGTCTCCTTAGGTCGAACCTGTAACTGATACAATAAAAGCAATTGCTATTTCTCCTCTTTATTTTTATTGTTGGCACTAATACAGAGGTCCCCGTCCCTGCTTTGCCTGCCTCCACCCATTTCCCACACCCCTTCTGTGTGGTTGAGGCCACGCCGTTCTCAGTGTCCATGAACTACGCATGTGTGGGTTTTGGTTCATCCCCTCACCTTTTCTCATTCAGTTCTCCCTTCTCCCTCCCTTCTGACAAAGTGCTATTTCTAAGCTCAATGACCATATAGAAAAGAATGTATGCATCTTCATAATAACATATTTATATATAATGTATATATTATACGCTATAAACTATAATATATAATATACAAACAGTATGCTATTCATTTAATAAAATATCATGTTACTCTAGTAAAAAAGGAGAAATTTACAATATAAACTTCTGTGTTTATTCTCAAAGCTAACCAAAGCAGGTAGTTAGAAAACTCAAAAATTATATAAATTTGAATTATTTAAATAAAGGCCATAACTATACATATCCCTTCCCCCACTGTGAATACGGCCTCCTACAAACATGTGACTAATTATTTTACACTGGACAACTAAGTGATAACTTTCAGTATTGGTGTGTAATAAATACCCAGGTGCCTGGACAAGACAGTCTCATCATCATTCCCAATAAAATGACAAGTACTTGGCAAGACTGCTATTGCTGTCAGGGATTGTGGGGTGGTGTTTACAAATAGTTAACCAGCCTTCCCCACAGCTGTTCAAAATTGAAGGCTCACGAACACTCATACAAGCAGAGTGAAATCTCGTAAGCACAGATGAGCAGGAAGAGCAGTGGTACACCAAATGCATAACAAATAAGAATTTTAATCTATCTCATCATGAAAACAATATGAGATGAAGAAAGAGAGGACAGAGGCCCTGGATGCCCAGAATTAGAGATTTAACTCAGATCAACAGTGCCTGTAAGCCTTAATGAAGATTGTTTATAAACACAAATTTGGCATATTTTCGAGCCAATGTAAGAATCAACTACTCAAGTTCTATTCCAGTTTAATGACAAATGTTCAGGGATAATTTTAATTTAATCATTGCTTTGACAATGGGACATCTAGGCCATTAGGAATACATACATATGCACACACAGATATCTGTATATGTATACATATATGTATATGTATATTCCTATATATGGATGTATATATGTTCATATACATTTATGCGTATACACATATATCTGTATGCATAAACATATACATGTATGTACATGTACATACATGTATGCACATGTATGTGTATATGCATACACAAAATTAAAGTTTCTCTGGAATATCTTTCATGCCACGTTTTAGACATTTAATACTCTTCTAAGATTTCATTACTCAATTTTTATTTACATGTGAAATATATAGACAAAAATCCTCAGGTTATAGTAAGTTCCCCTTTAATCTATTATAAAAACACCTAAGTGGTGAAATCCTAATCATTATTTTGTGATTTTAGAATTAAATCCAACCTCCTCACTTCAGAGGAAGCTGAGGCAAAGAGGAGTTAAAAGTCTTACCCAAACACGCTAAGGGGCAGCTCAGGTCTCCTGCACCTTAAGACTGGAGTTGTATCTGTCATTCACCATTCTTCAGAGTGAAGACCTCCTGTAGGAAGAATCTATAATGTAAGGCTCTAGGAAATTGAATATATCAATGGATGTGGCATAAACTAACCCAGCATGGATATGCTGTTCCTGAAAAGCAATGGACCTTGATATTTCAGAATACTAGAATTTCATCTTGGTCTTTATTTCATCTTGACCTAAAACATGTGACTCAGAATTTAGTTTAATCTCTTCCTGATAAGTACATTTAGATTAGCTTGAAAGTTCAAAATAGCATTTTTCATCTATTTTCTTGATTTAGTATGTATTATTTAATGACTTACCATATAGTGATATAAAATCCTATTTGGGGGGATTTAGGCAAGCATATTTTTATTCCAATATTAGTTTTATTTTGAAAATTTTTTCTCAGTTACTGTACTTATTTCTCTAATTCCACTGACTGTAAATAAAAATTAAAATAATATTTTTCTAATTAATTTCATTTAATTTTCATTATCCAGAAAAAATTCAGTGAACCTCTCTCTGATCTCAGGCAAGCCTTCATAGGCATGTAAAGTGCAACAGTATTCCTACTTTGTGTTCTTCCTGCAGCACACACTGATTGCGAAGTTACCTCTAGTCTCTTCCAGACACTGCGCTCGTATGGTACCATCCATCCGTGCCCTTCTGTAATGGCCTACATGTTGCCATTATTTTAGTACTTTAAGAGCTTGACTTCATAAAGACCCAACTTGCCTTCACAATTCCTGCAGAACAGACTGTACATTCATAAGAAATCTTTTAAGAGTGTTCATGCTTTTACCTTGCATATTACAGTTCTTTCTGTTCTCTAGCATAAACATTCTGTCCATACAGACAAGTTGCTTTACTAATTCCTAACAGTTAGATAATTCATTTGTTCAACAAGTATCTATTAAAACAACATAGTTATGTATAAAAACTATAGTAGCAATTAAGTTATACAAATTAACTTAGTAATCAATTAAACAGATATGAAAATGTTATTAACACAGTATAATATTAAGTGCAGTATTTGCCTTATACAAGTTATTTAATAAACATTGTGAGAGAGGTATAAATATGATATAATCACAGCCTGAAATAAATCTACTATTCAGTGAGAACATTAACCACATTAGAACCATAAATACGCATAACAAAATGTAGTTTAATTAATACCTGTTTTACCGTGTGATTCTCTGGTTGTATAACTTTTTTCCCCTCGATTCTTTACTCCCTAATCTGGCTATAGAATATTATCTATATGATAATATCACTTATCAAAATAAAAGGGTAGTCACTGTATTGATTTTAGACAATGCAAACTTCAGAGAAGGAAATCTGTTCTAGGTTCGATCCTAAATGTACCTGAACCTTAGAACACAGCATCAAAACACATGAGGCAAAACCAATAAAACTGCAAGGAGAAATAGCCAAATCCACTATTATAATTGGAAAGTTCATACCTCTTTGACAGTAACCGAGAAGCCGACAAAAATCAGGAAACAAGCAGAGAGAAAATAAGCAAAGATGTGGCTGACCAGAACAGCACCCTCAGTCAGCTGGTTCCCGCTGATGTTCGGAGGACACTCCATCCAACGACAGCGGTGCACACACTTCTGAAGCTCACATGGAACGCTTGCTGAGATAGAGTAAATTCTCAACCCACAACCACATCTTAACAATTTGAGAAAATAGAAATCATAAAACGCACGTTCTTACAAAGCTGAGTCAAACTAGCAATCCATCAAAAAACATCATTGCTAAATTCCCAAATATGTATCAATTAAACAATGTACTTCTCAATAACATATGGGTCAAAGAAAAACCTCATGAAGAATTTTAAAAAATATTTTGAAGTGAAAATAAAAATACAATTTATCAAACTGCATGGGAAACAGTGAGAGCAGTACTGAGGGGAAAGGTTTATGGTTTAGATGAATACATTAGAAAAGAACAAGCACCTAAAATCAGTAACTGAAGCTTCCATTTTAGTAAAAAAGTACAATATAAGCCTAAATCAAGCATCAGAAAAAAATTAGAGCATAACTATATAAAACAAAAGCAGGAAAACAATAGAAGAAAATTAATAAAACCAAAATCTGATTATCTGAAAATATTCATAAAATCAATAAACTCCTGGCTTGACCAACCAGCAAAAATAAAAGGGAAAGAATACAAATTACCTACATAAGCTGTGAACTAGGAGTCAATACTTGATTCAATACACGTTGAAAGTATAATGAGGGAGTACTATGAACAACTCTATATCCACAAATTTGATAACTTAGATAAAATGGGCAAATTTTTTGAAAGATACAATCTGTAAAATTCATATGGAAAAATTAGATAGCCAAATTAATCCTGTATCTATTAAAGGCATTGAATCAATTTTAATATCATTCTAAAAAGAAGCAGTGGGCCCAGAAATTTTCACAGGTGAATTCAACTACACATGTAAGGTATAAATAATACCATTTTTCCACAATCTCTTTTAAAATACAGATGTTGTAGATAACAACCCCTAACTTAGTTTGTGAGTCTAGCATTACTTTAATACAAATACCATATTAAGACATTACAAGAAAACTACAGAATAATAGTCTCATTAATATAGACATAATTAATTTCAAGAAAATATTAATATTAGGAAATAAAAACCAACAGAGAACTACAAACCAGAAGCAAGTGAGGTTTATTGCAGATAATGCAATGCTGGTCAAAGATCCATAGGAAAAGAAAAGAAAATTATGTTCTGTCAATTATTGCATAAAAAGTTATGAAAACCCGATATTTATTCATAATAAAACTCTCAGAAAACTAAAAATAGAGAGAAGTTCCTCGGCTAGATTTTTTAATGTGCAAAGATATATAGCTGTCATCGTACTTAATGGTGAAAAATGAACTTTTTCTGCCTAAGATCTGAAACATGGCAAACATCTAGCACTATTTTTAGTTTTCTAGCACTATTCCTACTCAAAATGGTAGTAGAAGGCCTAGTTAATGCAGTAAGACAAGAAAATAAGATAAAAGCGAGATATGCAGATTTGAGAGGAAAAACTAAAACTGTCTTAATTTTCAAATAACATAATTGTCAAGGATAAGAGGTGGGGATGGGCAGGGCAGAGAGGGGTATTGGAGGGAAATGGAGATAACTGCAATTGAACAACAATAAAAATTTTTAAAAAATATATGATTGTCGCCCTGGCTGGTGTAGCTCAGTGGATTGAGCGTGGGCCTGCGAACCACAGGATCGCAGTTTGATTCCCGGTCAGGGCACATGCCTGGGTTGCAGACCAGTTCCTGGCTCCCAGTTCCCGGCAGGGGACGCTGCTCAAGAGGCAACCATACATTGATATTTCTCTCTCTCTCTCTCCCCTTCCCTTCCCCTCTAAGATAAATAAATAAAATCTTTTAAAAAATAAAAAAATATGATTGTCTATGAAGAAAAGTGCAATGAATTTGCAGATAAATTCCTGGAACTAATAAGCAAGTGTAGTAAATTGGAGGATACAATATACACAGGGCAATTTCTTGTACACCAGAAATGAACAATTAGAACATAAATTTTAAAGAAAACACCACTTCAATAATACTAAACATAAAATATTTAGGTGTAAATGTACTGAAATATGTACAATATATATTTGTAAAAATATGCAACCGGGGAAATAAAAGGAATTTTAAAGTATGAATAAATAAGGAAATATTAATTTTCAACATTCCAACATCCAAATTATAGGAGTGCCAAAAGGAGAAGAGGAAGAGCAAGAAATTGAAAACTAATTTGAAAAAGAAAACTTCCTCAATCTAGTGAAGAAAATAGATATACAAGTCCAAGAAGCTCAGGGAATCCCAAAGAAGTTAGACCCAAAGAGGAACACACAAAGTTATATCATAATTAAGTTGCCAAAGATTAAAGATAAGGAGAAAATCCTAAAAGCAGCCAGAGATAAGAAGAGAGTTATTTACAAAGGAGTTCCCGTGAGACTCTCAGCTGATTTCTCAAAAGAAATCTTGCAGGCAAGAAAGGACTGGAAAAAAATATTCAAAGTAATGAAAAGGAAGGAGTTATATCCAAGATTACTCCATCCAGCAAAGCCATCATTTAGAATGGAAGGGTACATAAAGTGCATCCCAGGCAAGTAAAGTTAAGGGAGTTCATTATCACAAAGCCCTCATTAGATACAACGTTAAGGAGACTTATCTAAGAAAAAGAAGGTGATCAAAAATATGAACAGTAAAAGGACAACAAACTCACAACTATCAACAACTGAACATAAAAAAACAAAACAAAACAAACTAAGCAAACAGCTAAAAGAGGAACAGAATCACAGAAATGGAGATCCCATGGAAAGTTATCTGTGGGAAGGGAGAAAAGGGAGAATGGGGGAAAAGGTTCAGGGAATAAGAAGCATAAATGGTGGGTATAAAAGAGATAGAATGGGGGAGGTTAAGAATGGTATAGGAAATGGAGAAGCCAAAGAATTTATATACATCACCCATGGACACGAACTAAGGAATAGGGGTGGCTGGTTGAGGAGGGGTGCAGGGCGGAGGAGAATAAAGGAGAGAAAAAAATGGGACAATTGTAAAAGCAGTATCAATAAAATATACTTTAAAAATCTACTGTTAACTGTGTAGCTTTTACGTTTGCTTAAATCCTTAGCTATTTCATTATTTTAACACCTATGTTAAAAAGAATTCTCAATTACTATAAAATTCATCAAAAAGCAAGAGGTAGGACAACCAAGTTCCTAAGAAACTTGAAAGTAATGATGCTCTTTTGAAGAAAAATTTTTATTGAGGGCTTTGTGTTTTTTATTTTCTTTCTATGAATCTCTAAGGTTTTCATTGAAATTTATGTCATGTCAAAAGTGAAAAACAAAATGGAATAGCAATTTTTCCACCTCATAACTTTCGTGAGTAAAACATCCATCTTTCTTGCAAAAGAAAGGGAAGAAAAGAGACACTACTTTTATAATTTTTAACTTTTCTTCATGGGACTGCATGGAGAAAACTCTAGAGATGAGTGATAATACATAAGAATAAATGCTTCAAATAGTTTGCTGTGTAATGAAAAGAATCATTTATTCAAGTTTTGGTAAACACAAACTATTTTCAGGCATAGCTCTGATAAATTTTAGTTGAAGAGAGTCTGCCTTGGTTTGCCAAGTTTTCAATCTTGTTCCAAATGAATGAAAACCATACAAAGCACTTATAATATTCGCTTTCGTAGTCATAAATCTGGACAAAAATTGTACTATAAAGTATTTGGAGCTGGATATTAATATGTGTAGTGGACTATAGTAAATAAGTATGTAAATAACACTAAATGAAAAAGATATTCCATGAGATAATTGCTTTGAATCATTTAAATACATTATACTCTGTCTGCCTATTGGTAATTATACCAATTAGACTGGAGGATCATTTTTCAGGGTGCAAATTAAGAATTTTTACACTTCCTGGGATTTAAAAAAATAGTCCAGATTAGAAAGACTAAATAATTTCTATGTTTATGGCTACTTTAGTTGACTCTTGATTGTGTAACATGACAATAATTTAGCCAGTGTTTCTTACTCTGTATGTTAAGGATATAGCTAGCTAGGGACATAACTGTATTCATTCAGATCACTCTGCTATTTGAATTTCAGAGTAAAAAATTTTAACCAAAAATACTGCCTTGGAATCTCACTTTTAACTTTGTTTAAAAAACTAATTTCAATGAACATTTTCCTTTTAGTTGGTACTTTAATTTAAAGGTCAATTAATTTAATGATTCTTGGGTTGGTGGACATGTAATTATGGTTGATTAGAAATGAATGAATAATTTTAGTGACACATTTTTTAGAAGAGGAGGATTAATAATTAACTGACATTCAATAACAACGGAAAGAAACTTAAAGTCTCATAAAAATAATGCTAAAATCCTTAGTTACAGAAGTCTCTGAAAATGTTTTTTAAAATTATGAAAGTGAAATAATGTTTCTGAAGTGTTTTTCTAATGTCCAATAAAGAAGAGATGTTACTTAAGCAATTATTTCAATAACTCTATGAAGAGAAAGATAAGAAATTCTACCTACGTTCATTCTATGAATGGCTCTATCTAGTCAACCATTCAACACTGTACAAATATGTTGTAGAGTATAAACCTTTAACAACTCATCTTTTTATTTATTTATTTATTTTTGTTGAACTGGCATTTACATTATAATTATAAAGTAATAAAAACAAGAGTCATGAACAGTTCTGAGACAGAAAAACTCTGCTGAAAATTCTCAAAGTCCTTCTTCAATGGCTAATATCTGTACACACTAAATATTTTCACTAAGTCACATGAAATGTTCACATTGGTCAAAGAAATTGCCAAAATTTTGTAAGCAAAAAATGTGCTTTGATTAAGTAGTTGATTATTTCCTACTACAACTTGCTCTTTTTACAATTATGCAGGTCAACACTACCGGTGTCAATGTAGTGGTTTTACTGAGAATACAATGTATTGCCAAATACATATTCTGATAGTATACAGAAGTTCTTATACATTTGTACAATACAATGAGGTAGTAGTATTCAGAGGTTGGGGAGAGGTGAGAAAAAGAATCGAAACCTTTATTGAATTTGAGGAGACATACATTTATATGTTGAGCAGATATGAAAGATGACATTTGAAAAGGTGAGTGGTACACTAATTGAAAGCACATGTTTTATAAATTGAGTTGGAAGAGCTTAGCATACGTCATAATAATTGATGGGCTATAAAAAAATAACTGTAGCACAAGAGCCAAAATAATCAAATAAATAATTTCAGATCTTGAAGTTAAGCTGCCAATTAATCAGATCTAAATTATATGCAGGCAAAGTAGTTTATTTGTACAGTCAGAAAAAACCTGTTATGCTTACTTACAATCCTTATAAACATTTTTTTCTATATTTGTTTATTTTATGAACTGTATCACCAAGAATACGTTCAGCAATTAATATACTTAATATTCATGAGAAAATATGTGAGTTTTGATCAATTTAATGTAGTTTAACATATAATTGAGAATCAGCTATGTACAAAATATTGTCATGAAGACTTGAGAAAGTATAAATATGAGCATGAAGTACTTCCTACTCATAACAGTTTAAAACCCCAAAACTTGGATAGAAACAGTTCAGATGTGAATGATTTATATTATAGAATAAATGAATACTAAAGTGCAAAATGTTATGAGTTTATTGAAGAAATAATTATCTTAGGCTATTAAAAGGAATCAAGAAAATATTCACAAAAAAGTAGCCTCTGTTTATTCATCTGTTTATTCATAGATGTATAAAGCTTTGAAACATAATGAAGAAAGAACGTATAATTCAGATTTATTAAAGTGTGGTAGAGAGAGGTTGAAATAAGGCAGGAAATTGTGGGCCCTAAATGCCAGGTTGAGAAGCAGTAGCCAGAAAAAATGACATTTCCTCTTCCATCATGGAATAGGTTATGGTAGACAGTTTTGTAAGAGATTCATGCTAAGGGAGCATATAGACAACATATTCTGTCTTTAAGAAATTCCTTTAATCATCAGTCACTCACTGAAGACCTATCACACGCCAAGACTATTTTTGATTGTGAAATTTGTTCCATGCATAGTGGCTACAGAAATGACAATTGAAGTCCTCATCCTCCAACAGTTCACAAGTGGGTAAAAGAGAAAAACAAGTGAGGAACCATTTAAAGGGTAGTGTAAACCGTGTTAGCATATCATCAGGAAACAGGTAGTGTTTTAGTTACTGACCCCTGCATAAGAGGAAACTCCCAAGTTGTCATGCTGGGGGATGAATCGCTCCTCATCTCCCAGATTCATATGTTCAGGACTGACACCCAGAACCTCAGAATGTGACTACTTTTGGAGACAGGGCTTTTAAAGAGGCAATTAAGGTAAAACGAGGCCACTTGGGTGGGCCCTAATCCAATAAAACAAGAGTCCTCGTAAGAAGAAGAAATGCAGACAAAAGCAGAGGGAAGACCCTGTGAGGACTAAGAGAGAAGCCACAGAGACAGGCTTTAGAAGAAATCAAACCTGCCAACAGTTTGATCTCACATTTCCACTCTCTAGAACTATGAGAAAATAAATATTTGTTGTTTAAACCACCCAGTCTGTGGTGGTTTAAGAAAGTAGCACTCATTTAATTTTCTCTTAAATCTAGGGATGGATGAGTAAATTCTACCTTGTGACTTTTCAAATGGTTTTAGTCATATTCTCTCTCTCTGTCTCATCGCTGTATCTCTATATTCCTACCCCCCTTTCTCTTCCTTTATGGTCCCTTCATATGGGACTCTTAGGGTAGCCAGATTTCTTACATGGCAGCTAAGGATCCCCATAGCCAGTGTTATAAAAGAAAGTCATAAGTTTAAGGGACCAGATATATACCCACACACATACACTACTCCATGTGACAGTGGAGGTAGAGTCAAAGTACATGCGGATGTATTTTAAAACTACTACTGTCTGACCTCCTGCTAAAAATTACTTACATTTTTCCAACATACAAAACATACTCAACATTTTCTGGGGTCCTATAAAAGTCTTATCTATTATGCATCAAGTTCAGGCTTGAGGTCCTGGATCTCACCATTTAAATCAGGTCTGAATTTAGATGAGGTCTGCAATACAATTCTTTCAGTACTATTAAAGATCCTTGAAAACTTTTGGGGGGGTATTATTACAGCTCCTTGAAATAGGAGCTGTAAAATTTTTCTGGTCAGTCCAGTGCCTTATGAAGTAACGAGAAAACTTATCTTTCACCTCCCATTCAACATCTAACACACCATTGTGAGCAGAGAAGCATAGAAATTTTTTCTACCATTCAGAAAAGGGGGAAGCAAGAGATTCGTGGTTACTGGTCCACAGCAAGGTTGTAACCCAGATGGGCAGATACGGCCAGTTCCTAAATTAGGTCATTGCTATTCTGCCTGGGACTAATGTTGAGTCTGCTTTCAGAACTTTTGCATCAGCTCTCTGAATTCTGCTTCCTCTTCCATTACATGCAGGCTGTGTTTGGAGGTCGGTTGTTTTCTCAACCTGTTTCTTGCTTAAATAAGTATGAGGTCCAAAAGTCCTTTTTTCATTTTGTAATGTCTCTATACCAACAGTCCAAGTGTTACTCTATGTACACAAATCTCTTAACATTATTGGGTTTCCATCATTATACAAAACTCAGATGTATACAACACCAAATGGGGTGGCCCATTTGAAAGATGGAGAATCTGCTTCCAAGATGGCTTACTTATATAGCTGGCAAGATGGTGCTCTGTCAGCTAGGAACCTCAGCTATGCTAAGCGTTGGGAGCCTCAACGTAGACCAGTCCATGGGGTCTGGGCTTTTAAAATTCAATTGAAAGGGTGATCATTTAAAGACACAGAGAGAAAGAGATGGATGCTCTATCACCCTTTTGCTCTATCACCCTTTATGACTTAGCCTTAAAAGTCACATAGCCCTGTTTCTGCCATATACTCTATTAGTTAAGACAGTCAGAGATACCAACACCATTCTGGTTCAGGTGGAAAGACATACACTCAACTTCTTGATGGAGGATCGACAAAGATCTAGAAGAATATGTGGCTTCAGAAATATTGCAGCCATTTTTGGAAACCACATTCTATCACAGTGAGTTTTGAGGATAAGTCTCGGTTCAAAAATGTGTGCACAAATCAAGAAATACTTGAGAGAAGACACTTTAGTTTTATTGTATTTAACTATAAAATTGAGAGTTCATAATTTATTAGTCAATGTCAAACATCTCAAGGAGTTTTTCAGGCTTCATCATATTTAATGTTAACAATAATCCAAAAAGGTAGATATTATTATTATTGTTTTTGATAGATACAGTAATTGCATCTTAGAAATACTATTTAATCTGTTTTTAATTACTGAAGTTCAAACTACTCTAGTAGTTCCTAGAATATGTTCAATGCTGATGGAACCCATCATATACAGAGAGGGATGTGAATACATTATTGGGAAGATAGATAACTTCAGGAATAAAGTTCTTGAATTGGCAAAAGAGGATGTGACCCAATATATAATTGAAGAGTTTGGTCATAGTGACAGAGAAAGCTCATCAGTTGTAACAGGTGGAAATATAAAATTTATGGTGATAGATGGAGGTAATTGAGTAGATTTCTTTTATGATTGCCTTCATTTTCTCAGTGAAATAAAAGGTAATACCACTACCTGGGGCACGTTTGTCTAAGTTTGATCACTGAGCCATTATGAAATAGTCAGCTTCGAGAGTGGAGAATGGGGGCAGTCGGAGGGCGGTTGGGCGGTGCTCAGGATCCACTTCAGGTTTGCAATCATGAATTTATCTGAGAGCAATCAGTACAGTTGGATGTTTTTCTCCACTCACGCTCCACTGTTGGGTTTAGATGTAAAGTAGGAGAAGAGTTTAGATTTAACCAGGGTTGGGATTTTTCAGATGAGTGTGAAGAAAGAGAAGAAAGAGAAAAAGGAAAAAAACATTGGGGATATGTGCAATTGATTGGCCTCACAATCTTACTGAGGTAAAGTGAGAAGTAAGGTGTGAGACACAATAAAAAGGAAAAAAAAGGGAGGTCCCTGTGGAGTTAAATAGTTGTTGGAATAAAGTAAAATTAACTTTATAGTCACGCATTGTCCCACGGAGATCAGTGAGTATGTAATGTCAGTGCCTGAATTTTTTGCCCCCGAGGCTCTTTGTCTCCCTTTGCAGGCTAGAATTATAACAGAATAAAGACCCTATGAGCAGACCTCAGCCAAAAATTTATGGTAGGTGGTATATAAATACTTTAACTCCTGCTCCCCTTGAGTGACAAACCTGAGACCTGTATTCTATGCCATTTCCCAGATTCTCCCAGTTGGATTAAACTTCAGTGACCTAGGCAGGAACTTACTTGATAATACGCATTTAATTGACTTTATCCCTTCCCTGTCTTGCTTCCTCACCCTCCTGCTGGTGCTTTTCCTCTGACTGCCCCTCAGCTAAACTAATTATTCTCAGGTTCTTATCTCAAAGCCTTTTTCTGGGAAGACCCAACTAAGAAAATCCCTGGTCTGTAGGAAACCTTTATTGAACACCTCCTTTGAGGCCCTGCAGCTCCTATATGACAACACTTACGAAAATACACTATTTTGTCTTTTTTGCTTGTTCTTCTCCCATTAGACTGTGTTCCCCAAGAAAGGAAAAGTAAGTCACCATTTTCATAGAGCATTTTCCTCGCACAGTTTCTGTCACCTAATAGGATTCTTATTGATTTAGTAAATTTAATTACATTTTTAATAAAAACCATTGTTTTTGCTAACCATGGATTTGGAATTTTTTTTTTCACAGAGACGAAATTCAATTGGGTTCAGTATATTATCAGTGTTAATTGTACCATGTTTTTGGCATTATAATTTTTTGAAAATTAATGACTCATAGTAGTAGACTGTCAGACATGAAATTTTGGCTAGTCAGAATATATCACTACAATATTTAAATTCTTATATTTGAGGGAGTTGAGTAGTATAATATTGTCCCTTCAGATACACATTTAGCAAAATTAGGGAGTTGTGAGGTTGAGCACTTACCATTTTCCCTACGCTCTTTATTCAATGAACTATTTTATTTCAGCAACAAAAAAATAGCTATAATTTTTAAAAATTTTTACATAAAAATACTTCATGTACAGGGTGCTGAATAAATATTTATAGGATAAATATTTTGTGACAAGAAATTATCATTTTAATATGAATTATTGTTGGTACTAGGTTAAACTGATTTTTAAATTGGGGAATGAAAGCGCAGTAATAAAGCTCTTTACATTTTTTTAAAATTGTGATTTGACTATCACCTAAGTAACTGCTATTTATATACCTGTTTGCTACTACTAATTATTTTATAAAGCTCAATTACTGTAATGGCTAAATATCACAATCATTGCGTAACTCAGCAGAAAGCCACGGTAGCTGTGATAGAAATGCATTTGTGAGGAAGCTGATTTGCATTTGCAAATCTCAACAACTGCTCAAGTATCTGCTTTTTAGCAATTAGGCAGCTGCTTCTTAAAATCAACAGTGGCAAACTCTGGTTGTGTTTGGTTTGGAAATGAAGTGTTGTCATGTGTGGCATTCTGGTAGTTTGCAGTGTATTAATGAAGCCACTTTGCTTCACGCTGTTGTGTCACCTCTACTTGGCAGACTTTCCTCCTCAGCTGGCTAGTGCATGACTTCATCTATTTCCTTTTCATCCGTTGTCTTATTCAGAGGCTGTGGCTTTAAATAGTTTCAGATTTCCTTTCTCAAGAGTTAATTCACAGTCTTTAAAGTGTACAGCTATGGAGTCTGACCTGGGTGAAATAGGCTGGGTAATTTATTACCAAAAACTATGTGTGAACTATTTAGAAGTTCTATCTGAATTTCCTAAACAGTTGGGGAATTTAGTTTCATGGAAGGTATGAAGTATATATGGTGAAAACTGGCAGGCAAGTGGACATGAATGGGCTAAAAAGATAACTGCAGTTGTACTGGCTGCTGTACAAGTAAAACAATCTGATTGGAGTGATGAGTTACATCTTACTATGGGCTAATAACTGAAATACATATAAAACACTCATATTAAATCTCCTGTATATATTGCCTTTGAGATTTCATTGTTCATACTTAATACCAATTTTGCTTGGTTTTGGAGTTTATGTAAGATTTCTTTTTTAAAAAACCACCTTTTAAATTTAATTATTGTTCAAGTAGTTTTCTGTCTTTTACTCCCTTCCCAGCCCACCCTCCTCATGCTCCCCACCTCCCTCCCATTTCTATCCCCTTAGTTTTTATCCATGTGTCCTTTATACTTGTTCCAGTGAATCCTTCCCCTTTTCCCCTGAAATTCCCTCCCCTCTCCCCCTGGTCCCTGCCTGCCTGCTCTCTATTTCAGTGTCTTTGATTATATTTTGCTTGCTTGTTTGTTTTGTTGTTTAGCTTCCTGTTAAAGGTGAGATCATATGGTATTTGTCTTTCACCGCCTGGCTTATTTCACTTAGCATAATGCTCTCCAGTTCCATCCATGCTGTTGCAAAGGGTAGGAGGTCCTTCTTTCTTTCTGCTACATAGAATTCTATTGTGTAAATGTACCATAGTTTTTGGATCCATTCATTTACTGACGGGCACCTAGGTTGCTTCCAAATCTTGGCTATTATAAATTGTGCTGCTATAAACATTGGTGTGCATAGGTTCTTTTGGATTGGTGTTTCAGGGTTCTTAGGATATAATCCTAGCAGTGGAATTGCTGGGTCAAAAGGCATATTCATTTTTAGTTTTCTGAGAAAATTCCATAGTGTTTTCCATAATGGTTGTACCAGTCTGCAATCCCACCAGCAGTGAACTAGGGTCCCCTTTTCCCCATAACCTCTCCAACACTTGTTGTTTATTGCTTTGTTTATGATGGCCATTTTGACCGGTGTAAAGTAATATCTCATTGTGGTTTTAATTTGCATCCCTATGATAGCTATCGATATTGAGCATTTTTTCATGTGTCTCTGGATCCTCTGTATATCCTCCTTGGAGAAGAATCTGTTCAAGTCCTTTGCCCATTTTTTAATTGGGTTGCTTGTCTTCTTAGAGTGGAGTCGTGTAAGTTCTTTGTATATTTTGGAGATTAAACCTTTGTCTGAGGTATCATCGGCAAATATGTTTTCCCATACAGTTGGATTTCTTAGCCTAGAAATGTATTTTAGAAACATAGTAAGGGAATTGGCTGAAAAACATAAATGCTGAAATGCAATTAGAATAATGGTCTAATGTTTTTAAAGGCACTGTTTTTGTTTCGTACCAGTGTACCTTTGCACATGCTAATTTGTCTAAAATTCATTCCTCTCTAGTCCACCTCTCACCCACCCTAGGAAATGCTGCATTTCCTTTCAAGTCTCTGCACAAACTTCACCTGAATCTCTCAGGCAAAGGGAGACAGTCCATCCATCCTCTTTGATTCCATGGTATCTTGCTCATGGAAGTCAGAATTATACATGCCATAGAGTTACTTAGTAGCAGGGTAAATATCCAAACTCACAGCTTCCTAACTTTGTTAAGTGACTCAGATACTGGCCCGCAGTGTCTGTAGCGTTATGGATGAGACAAGACAAATTCACATGGACTACTGAGTCCTTTGGAGGAAAAGGGACAGCATGGCTTCTCTCTCAAGAGGAGAAAAAGCCTTGGAGCACCTCAGCCACTCTCTCAAGGAGAGAGCTCCTCAACCCTTGCCTTGATGAACTTTTATTGGATTCAATTTGCATAGGAATACAGGGTGTATGTGTAAAGTTCATCAATCAGTGTCAAGCAGAAATGATTAAACAATAGATAACATACAAAGAACTCTGAGGGCCTATTTTGAGTCAGGGTCAGATAGTTAAAAGGCCATAAAACTTTGAGGAACAAACTCACTTCCTGCTTAGTCTCTTATTACTTAAACCGAAGGTATTATCAAAGTAGGTTTCATAGGATTTTATGCATTCTTTCTTAGGCCTGATTGCTTTAGGGAATGCACCCTTTCCATCACAGGGCAGTACCCTCCTCCAGCATTGTTTCAGGCTGAAGGCATTGTTTCAGGCTTAAATCAGGCAGGGGAAGTTAGGCAGCCAAGAGATTAGGAGACTTCTTGAAGACAGAATGAGGACTCAGGCTATGTCAAAGCCGAGGGGTGAGGGTCCATCAACCCCTTTTTCTGTAGCCCCCCAAGTCCTTCTCTGGGGCCCCCATGATCATGCCTGCCTTAGGTTGTCCTACCCTTGAGGAATCTTACCTGTCATTGGCTAACCAATCAAGCATTGGGGGCCAGGCAGAGTGAAGTAAAAGGAGCAGAGGCAGCATCCCTGCCAGGGAGATGAGCTTTGTCTCTTTAGTGGCTTATGGTCCCAAGGTCACTCACTCAGCCTTAGCCATGGGGGTGGGGGTGCAGTTACAGCTCCTGAAACCAGGCAGGGCAGTTCTCAACAGTTAAGTGTATATCTGAAGAGACAATATTGTGCTTTCTCATTAATTTTTACACTTTTACATCATTAGGCCAAGTAAACAAGTATTTTTAAATGCACTGCTTTGCAAACAGGTCTCCGAGAGTCTCCTAATTCATTCATCTTTAATTCAGGATGCCATATTACTCTGTTGCTCTACAGCCCTTCGGCTGTATTCCTTTACAACATTCTTGTGCGGCTATTTCTTCAGCCCCTGAAGTCTTATCTATTTCTCCTGGATTTTTACTCTCTCTCCCTCAGGCTGCCGTATATGCTACTTTAAAATAGTAAAACGTGCAATTAGCACAGACAGCAATTTCATTTCTGCTATAAACCCTGGAATTAGTTGCCACTGAAGTAGTCTAAAATGACCCTGTAACAAAACTACAGTTTTACTCCCAAACTGGCAAAATGAGATGCTATCTGCTGAGAGAAAAACCTTTAAACACATGTAGAATGTACAGATTCATCCTAGATGTTGTATTGGCCAAAGAGCTCATTTAATTTTTTTCTTCATATAGCTAAGCACTTCAGAGAGCTCTAGTAGTGCTTAGTTGCCTTTAACGTCATTCAAAACAACTTTGTTAGATTGTAATGTGGCAGGTGTTGTATCAGCATTCATTTAAAAAAATATCAAAATTGTGTAGGCATATTATTTCAAGAAAGGTAAAAGCACAACTGAAATACAAAAAGATTTGTGCAGTGTATGGAGAAAGGGCTGTGACTAATGGAATGTGTCAAAAGTGGTTTGCAAAGTTTTGTGGCATTATTGACATTTTTGCCAAATAATTCTTTGCTGTGGAATTCTTATGCAATGGAAGATGTTTAGCAGCACCACTGACCTCTACCCACTAGAAGCCAATAGTGGGAGACAGCCAACATACTCAAAATATTCAAATCAATAAAGTTATTTGTGAAAAAAAGTGTCATTTATTTTATAGAAAAAAACCAAACAGATTTTTTGGCCAACCCAATATTTGATTATATCAATGTCTGTAGTTATCCTTCCTAATACAAAGTCAATAGAATATTAAGAAGTTATAAGAAACATTGAGAAGTTTCTCATTGTACAGCATTACATCATAGTGCCATTGTAAAAATAAATTTTACTTTACTGAATCTTAGAGTTACCTTAGGATAAGTGAATGTAATGGTTTACAGACCTTGACTACTCAAAATGTGCTAATTCTCCACATCATATTTTAGGGGTAGAGACACATGCTTATCCTGGAACAGTTGCTACCGTCATTGGAAAGTGATTCACTCTTCAAATGTGTTTCTACTATTGCTCAAACTAAAGATCTGTGCAATATTTAGATTTGAATAATTTAGAAATATTATATAATGTGTTTTGAATTCAATAAACTTGAACTGGTTTGGACTAAGAGGCTTTCTGAGTTCAAAGATTAAGTCTTCCACTAATAACTTCATAATGATTAAACCAAAACATTTTTATTGGGGTAGAAATAATTTAATTCAGCTAGAAAAGTCATGAAAATGAGAAAGCACTCTTGGGTACTTCTTAACCAAATTATCTCTATTCCCTATATTTATCAATAGTTTTAATTTTGAAAAAAAATCTTATTTAGAAATATGTCTATCTTTTTTTATATTTTATTTATTTATTTACCTTTAGAGGGGAAGGGGAGAGGGAGAGAAACATCAATGTATGGTTGCCTTTTGTGCGTCCCCTGCTGGGAGTTGGCCTGCAAGGAACCAGCCTGCAACCCAGGTATGTGCCCTAACTGGGAATCGAACCGCGATCCTCTGGTTCGCAGGCCTGTGCTCAGTCCACTGAGCTATACCAGCCAAGGCTGAAATATGTCTATTTTTTAAATCAACCATAATTAAATCATAATTAAATTAATTACACCATAATTAAATCATGATAAAAAAGAAATATGGGTAGGTGACTGTTGTGCACCAGAAATCCAAATGTGAAATTACCTGAAGTTAAGATAAGTCCTAGAAACAAAACAACGACCATCATTAACAGATAAGCATTAGGGACATGGGGACTTGGTTTTGGATGGTTAGAAAAGCAAAGCAAAAGGCAAAATGATCACTCCAATGGGAGTCATAGTCAGCCTTCTTACAGGTTTTAGATAGATGAATCTGAGTTTTCTCAAAAGTCTAAAATATTCTTATAGCATAAAGCATGAACCTTTATGTGTGTGTATGTAAATCTGATCTTATTGGAAAGCTGGTGGGGGCTCTGCTCAACTGTGTCCACTTATTCAACCCAGGCACATGCCACATTTACTAACTTACACTACCTTCATCCTCCGCAGAATCAGATAGAAGGAAGAACATTGGTGAAATCATAGAACCTCTATATTATCTGGCGTATCTGGGAGTAACAACAGATTGCTATAGTTAAAACATGGGGAGTTACAGAAATAGCTAACAATGGACAGCTAAGTATGCGCCTGTTGTCACAGAAGAGTTTTAATTAAATACAATGCTATACCTCCAAGTATGACTGTTTTGGGTTTTCCTGACACACGAGGCTCTTTCAGAAGTTCAGGTAATTCCCTCTATGTTACTTCATCTAAATATTTTGGACCACTGAAAGAGGTCCAAGTATGACTGGAGAATAACCATGCCAAGTGGTTTTCGAAAGATAAACAAAATCTTGTGGAATGAGCGCCATCTTTTTGAACAGCACAGAGAACCAAAAGGAGCAGCCGGTATGGAGGTTAGCACAAAAATCAGACATTGGGTTGGTTTCTGCCACTCGCAAGGCTCCCATTCAGTGACCTCACAGAGACCCTGGACTGACACCAAAAGTATCTCCCGAGTTCTCTCAATTCTGATCCCACGGCAATCAGCCATTTTCTTTTCTTCAAAGTGTCAGTCTCATCATAGAAGGTCAATGATCCTCCTCATTCTTCCACACTGTACTCAGCTTTGGTGAACACTCCTTTCCTAATCCTGGAGTAGGGGTTGACTTGAAATATAAATTCTTGTTCCCTCAGGTTTCCCAATTTGATTTTGAATTCCTAATTATTGACTATTTTTGTTAAATCAGTTTCAGTTTTACTATAGGCAATGTGAATGTTTTTGTTTAACTAAGGATAAATTATTTAACGGTCTGAAGAAAATGATAATTATTTTTTAAAATATTTTATTTATTTATTTTTAGAGAGAGGGGAAGGGAGGGAGAAAGAGAGGGAGAGAAACATCAATATGTGGTTGCCTCTCCCATGATGCTACTGGGGACCTGGCCTGCAACCCAGGCATGTGCCCTGAGTGGGAATCGAACCAGCAACCCTTTGCTTCATAGGCCCGTGCTCAATCCACTGAGCTACACCGGCCAGGGCAAATTATTAATATGCAAGATATTATATAGCTATCCTAATACATAAAACACCTTATTTTTTTCCTCACCCAAGAGTATGTGCATTGGCTTTTTTAGAGAGAGAGGTGGGGAGAGAGACAGAGAAACATTGATGTGAGAGAGATTGATCAGTTGCCTCTCCAACATGCCCTCTGGCAGGGGATCAAACTGCAAACTTTTGATGTATGGGACAGTGCTCCAACCAATTAAGCCACTCAGCCAGGGCTGGAACACCTTTTATCCTCAGGATAATGATAAACCATTAAAGTGTTTTTAAAAAGGATGGGACAAAAACCAAAGATTTGCTTCTTAGAAAGTTCTCTTTGCCCAAAGTTATAAAGGGGGAATGGTGGTTAAGGCAGATCTGTGAAGAAAAAGTGTGGGGAACTGTTGCTGCAATAAGAAGAAAAGGCAAGGTCCCAAACAAAGGCAGTAGCAGAAAGGATGGACAGTCAGTTTATACTAAAGGGTACTATGGGGGTTACTATAGTATAGGTACCATTAAGCAAACTTTGAGACTATATAAATTCTTTGGGAAACAAAGCAAACAAATAAGAATAACAAGACTTAAAATGGTGTCCTATAGACATAAATAGCAGAGTAGTAGTATCATCATCAGATAGGAAATACAGAAAAATTAGCCTACTTGAGAAAAATTTTTATGAGGTCAAATTAGGACAAATTGAGTTTCTCCAGAAGATCACATCACTTGGCAGAGGATCTGGTCTAGAAATTCATCTTTGGATATCACCTACAATCACAAATTAGATGGTGCTCTGGGTGTGAATGATATGAGAGATGGGGAAATTCACAAATTGAACAGAGNAACAAAGCAAACAAATAAGAATAACAAGACTTAAGATGGTGTCCTATAGACATAAATAGCAGAGTAGTAGTATCATCATCAGATATGAAATACAGAAAAATTAGCCTACTTGAGAAAAATTTTTATGAGGTCAATTTAGGACAAATTGAGTTTCTCCAGAAGATCACATCACTTGGCAGAGGATCTGGTCTAGAAATTCATCTTTGGATATCACCTACAATCACAAATTAGATGGTGCTCTGGGTGTGAATGATATGAGAGATGGGGAAATTCACAAATTGAACAGAGAACCAGGGACAGAACATTTCTTTTCTTTTATCTTCCCTACAAAATTAAGAGTGCTTATGGTTAAACTAAGTTTCCTACATTCTCAGTCTACTCCACCCGGGTTTAGGAAGGAAGATCTTTTCTTGATCCAGTGCTATCTGGAAAGGATTCTTTGCTTCAATAATTATGAAGACTAGTTGAACGGTTCAAAAGAAGAAATGTGATCAAATAAATTGTGAAGTTGTACCTGAGCTCAAACTTTTATATGTTTATTGATGTGGTCAAATATAATATGATAATGTAGATATTGGGGCTGCCATTAAAGTACAATAAGAAAATGCCCAGGACAAACGTTGCTTAATGTGTAGTGTATATTTGAAGAAAGTTATCAAATACAGAATCAAGTATAATTTGGAAGTTGGACAGATATGTCATAACTTAGATAAAAAGATGCATATTTAAAGACATTTTATTTCTATTACATTCACTTAATGTAATTTTATTCCAAATTAAAAAATAAAATAAGTTTCAAGAAAGTTGACTTTTTGTAAAAATATGTAAGAAAAGTTATTTTAAAAATAAAATTAGGGGCCCTGGCTGGTGTGGCTCAGTGGATTGAGTACCAGACTGTGAACCAAAGGGTCAGTGGTTTGATTCCCAGTCAGGGCACATGCCTGGATTGTGTGCCAGGTCCCCAGTAGGGGGCAGACAAGAAGTAACCACACATTAATGCTTCTCTCCTTCTATTTGTCCCTCCCTTACCCTCTCTAAAAATAAATAAAATTGGCCTGGCTGGTGTAGTTCAGTGGATTGAGCGTGGGCCTGCGAACCACACGATTGTAGTTCGATTCCCAGTCAGGTAACATGCCTGGGTTGTAGGCCAGTTCCCAGCAGGGGACTCACAAGAAGCAACCATACATTGATATTTCTCTCCTCTCCTTCCCTTCCTCTCTAAAGACAAATAAATAAAATCTTTAAAAATAAATAAATAAAACTAAAAATAAATAAAATAAAAGTAAAATATTTTAAATACATAAATAAATATAAAATGAAGAGTTAACTAAGACCTGTCAGACATTATATATGGTACAAAACCATAATATTTAAATGAATATACCACAATACAATAGATATTGATAAATAACACAGAATATGCAGATAGGAATTAGATCATATTTTCCATGAGAAATACATGTCATAGAGACATCACAAACCAATGAGCAAAAAAAGAATTATTTAATAAAAGTGTTTTTGTAATCAGTTTGCTACTTAGAAATTGATGAACTCATATGCTCAACTGATACACCAAAATAGCATATGAAATAAAACATATAAATATAAATTGAGGATAAAATGAAAATAGTAATTTATTAAATATATTGAACTAAAATACAAGTATTTTATCAACTTATATGTGATACATTAAAAATAGGTTTGAGGTACAAAAATTAGAAACTTGTTAAAAATATGAGATTAATAATATAATTAAAAGGATCACAGTAAGAGAGTGTTAATACTAATAATAATGAAAAATTCACGTATCAGTTTAAGAAGTCCTGTAATCTCACTACATAAGCAACAAGTGCACATGACCTAATATTTAAAAAAAGAGAACATATAAATGGTTAAATAAAAATATGGAAGATATTCTACCTTATCTGTGTTCAAAAAGCAACTGCATGCGAATGTAACTTTTCATTCTATGTAAATTAAACAAATAAGTAAAACTTTATAGTACAGAATGATAAATTTAAGGTCAAGTATATATTATCTCAAAAACAATATGGACCAATTATAAAAATTTTAAATACTTATGCAATATAATCTAGCAATTTACTCTGTAAACCTGTTATAAGAAATTATTCATATATTCTTAAAGAAAACAAAACAAAAAATAAAATAGGCACAAATATTGGTGACAGAATTATTCTTAACACTGAGGAGTAAAAACACTTGTGACAGTTTATTTTATGTGTCAGCTTGACCGGTCCATGGGGTTCCCAGATATTTGGTTAAATGTGATTTCTGTGTCTTCTGTGAAAGTATTTCCAGATGAGATTAGTATTTGAAGGGGTACACTGAGTAAAGCAGATTGCTCTTTCCAATGTGAGTGGACATCATCCTGAACAGAACAAAACTGTGCAGAAAGGAAGAATTCTCTCTCTCTCTGACTGATTGTTGAATTAGGACATCAGTCTTCGGCACTTCAACTTGAACTTATACCATTAGTGCTCCTGGGTTTCCAGCTCATTAACTACAGATGTGTGATTTCTCGGCTTTCATGAGTGTGTGAGCCAATTCCTTTTACTATACCTATATCTCTATATCTCTCTATCTATCTCTCTATCTATCATCTATCTATCTATCTATCTATCTATCTATCTATCTATCTATGTTCAGCTTCTCTGGGGAACCCTAAAAAATGCACAAGCTAAATGTTTATGATCAGATCCTGATTAAGTAATGTATAATATATACATTTAGTGAGCTCTTATGAAGCTGTTAAATATTGTTTAAGAAGTGCTACCTCTTGGAAACATGTGCATGGCATTTTCCTAAGTGAAATGAGAGGATTTAGAGTATATATTCACTATAAAAAGAAAATATACAAATATAACAGAGACATGAGTATAACAAAACACTTAATTTGCTATCAGGTGGTATTTTTAAACTTAAAATATGTTTCCAGACTTTAAAGAATAAGTATATATTTACTTTGAAATGAAAAAATATTCACTCTATTTTAACAGAGATTTATTAACCAGCTAAAATATTAAGTAAATTTCATAAAAGTTTGCCTTTTAATGCCCTGAAAAGATTACAGGAGTGCTCAGTGGGGACTCAAGCATACGCACACAGTCATGCCGTCTACTATGCAGGATACACTCATTGAAAAATAGAAAGCATTGGCCCATTTGACTGCTAATGCTTCCACAAGTTTGGGTGTACTTAAACTTCATTTAAATTCAGCCACTTAAGTGGGATGGGGGAACATTAAAAGCTAAAATGCCAAGAAATCACCTCTCTTGGCATAAAGTAGCTCCCAGGCAAGAAATACCCTGAAAGGCAGTGGGATGGCTCATTACGTGCATTTTTTACTAGAATGTGTCTCAATTTGCTCCTTGACTGAACAATATGTGACATCCTTGCACACAAGCTCTCACATTTACACTCACATAGTTTTTTAACAAGCAAAGAGAGAAGCATGAAATATCACAAAGAAAAATTTTAAAGAGAATATAGATTTTATTTTATTAAGGTAAAATAAGTTGAAAGTTGAAAAAGCTATGTGTGTTATTTGAGTGCCACTTTGATCTAGAAAGAAAGGTCAATACAGAGTTCTCACTTACAAAATTTGTATTACAAAATTAATGCTCACCTTTCTAGGAAATGTTTGTTTTTATTGAATAATTATTATAAGTGACCTCTATTAACCAAAACTGATTCTCTTTTCCCAAACATATAATATGGGACTATGATCTTAACCTACCGATATGTGGTTAAGTTTTATGATGTGGGTCTATATTAAATTTACCTAATATCTCATAAATAATTAATTCATCATACAAACTCATTTGCCATTCCGGCTTTACTACATTTTGGTAGCTCTCATGTTTAATGCTGGCAGGAGCCTGTGCTCTGCCAAAATCCTATAATCCCCTTGTCTCTAGGGAAACCTACTTCAGAGTAGTCTCTTCTCCTCCTACCTTGGCTTATGAATGGAATGTTGGTACCATCCTCACTAGCTCATCTCTTACTGATTTGCTAAATGGACTGTCTTCTGGATTCCTTTTGGAAAATAGGTCAGACAATGAATATCATGAATTTATTCTACCATGCCAATTTCTCTAAACATTTTGACCACTTTCACAATATTCTGTCTGGGCAGTTCTTGAATCTCATCCATTTCCTGGAATCCAACCTCTTCCCTAACCTTTAGGATGAGCTCTAGATATTTTGGCAAGTATGTTGAATGTGAAGTCACTGGATTGTAGTCCATATATACAAACTCTTCCTTTACAGTCTTATATTTTGTATATACCCAACAGTCCCTGTATTCATCTAGCACAGTCAAAATCCATTCTTAATGGTCTGTCAATACATATTTGCCTGATTTTATAGCTTTTGTGGGGGAATAATCTCTTTTGCCCAGTGGAGGTATGGTAATTTATTAATAGTAGACAAATAGTAGATAATAGTAAATAAATTTATTAATAGTAGATAAAGTAATTTATTTATAGTAGATATTAATCTAGAAGTGATAAGAGGTGGTGGAGGAAAATCTCAAGAAAGTTGTTATCGTCTTAGGAAGTATCAATTTCAGTAGAGATTTCTGCAAGATTTCCAAGTCGAAGAAGATTATTATCTTCTAACAAGGGACATGGGCCACTTTTGCACCCTTGGAGGTTGAAGGGAATCTGAAGATTCAAGATTTTTCAGTGTATCCATGCTGGTGTTCCCATACCAGGTAGCTAGGGTCCATTCTTTTTTGCACTGAGGCCCTTTTTTATGTATAGGAGACATAATAAGACTGGGAATCATGTCTTTCTCTGGAATTCAGCTACTCTCATCATTAAGTCCTGGTTCTTGTGGCCTGATTGTCCCTTCAGTTGCAAAAATGAGAGTCTCTTAAAATGCTTTCAAAGATACCCTTTGGCTTTTCCTCTGTGCAAAAAGTATCTATTGGAGATTAAAGTCTGTTATTTTTATTTAGCATATCAGTGGAATTTAAAAATAACTAAATGATTTCAACACTTTTGTAGTACAATTATGTAGAGGACCGTGTTCCCGACAGGAATTCAGGAGGGCACTCATGGAAGATGGAGGAGATCCAAAGGGATCTGGGAAGAGAGCCAACAATGATAAAAAGTATGAGATTTTTTTTCTCCTTATGTAAATCTGAATGAATTAAACAAAGTCTCACATTTTTGAAAAAAAATGTATTTTTATAAATGAAGAAACTAGATAATTCTGTTCTTACTTCAAGTATCAATAAGAGACCATAACAGTCACTATACACCTTAGTCAGCAAATGAAAAAGTGGCAAAACACCTACATGGCAGAGTTGTTGCAAGAATCTATCTATCTTTCTATTTATTTATTTATTTTTAATATTTTATTTATTTATCTTTAGGGGGAAGGGAAGGAGAGAGGAAGAGAAATGTCAGTGTATGGTTGCCTCTCATGGGTCCCCTGCTGGGAATTGGCCTGCAACCCAGGCATGTGCCCTGACTGGGAATCAAACCACAACTCTTTTTGGTTCGCAGGTCAACGTTCAACCCACTGAGCTACACCAGCCAGGTCCAGAATCTATTTATTTAAAAAATTACTTAATAGTACATTTCCAAGGGTCAAAGATACACAGGTGCACAAGCTAGTCTCAGTTTACAAAGAACATAATAGGTGATTGGTGCGAACTCATTATTTTTATTGATGTTAGTAAAATATTTATTATTAAACCACTTTAAAAAATTCTTAAAGATTATTGATTTTTAAGGATTAATACTCAACTAATAATAACTAAACCAGTAACAATGCTTAAATGCAAAAACTGGAAACACTTTTGTTTGGAAGTTCATCAAGAAGTGATCCACAATTCAGAACATCACAGTTTTGACTACAATGCTGCTAGTGGTATTTGAACCAATTTAAAAAAACTGTATTCATTCTCCCAGTGATTTGAGAAAGTATTTATTGAGTGCACACTGTGTATTAGGCACTGATCTTTGCACTGATGACGCAGCAGTTAATGAAAGGGACAAAGAACCCTCACCTTTCTAAAGTTGACACCAACTTCATTTGTAGTTGTAGCTTCATGGTCATTGCACCTAAGGGTATAAATCTCTCACTATTTCATATATTTTCCAGTGTTGTTATGTCTTAGCATTTGTATAGATACATAAAAATGTCTTTGTACTTTGCCTTTATCCCTCCTTTATTCTAAGTTTAAGGCATTATATTTGTGTGTGTATGTGTTGTTATGTGAGTAGGTATCATCTTTTAATTTAATTTCTGCATGGTAAATGGAGCATTCCACAGTATTTATTATAAAAGGAGGCACTAAGTATGATTGAGTAGATAACAACTTTATTAAAGTTCAGACCTTATTACAGTCGTGAAAGTAACAAGGTCCTAGGGAACTATTATATGAATAGCAAGCCTGAGAGCTTTTGAAGATCCTACAGTGAGTGTCCTTTTTGTTCCACAAAAAGATGTAATGTCCACTAAAAACACTCTTTATCTCTAAAATCACTGTATCAGCAGAAAGAAAAAATGGTATAAATATCTACGAAGGTTCTCACCTAGAAAATATTTTTCCCGGTTACCCTCTGAAATATCAACTCTCTATAGCTCTGTAGGGAGAAAGTATCCGATGTTGCCAGCTCTTCTGCTCTCTTTAAGTTACAAGTGGAGTCTGACAGTTCCCAAGTCCCTCTCTGTGGCGCAATTCCCTTACATAAGTCAAGATCTGCACATTCATTTCTCAACTGGAGGTCTTCGTTTACATATTTGGCAGTCATCTCGAATCCTAAACTGAAGCCTTTACCAATTGCCATTCTCAGATCTACTCTTCTTCTATCTGTTCTTGCCATGAACGACATGAGTTTATCTATCCAATTGAACAGTGAGAAACTGAAGAATCATCTTCAATATCTTCCTCTCACTCACACATAATTTCTGGCCTAGATAGTTAAGAAAGCTTCACAAGTTGTCTACCTGCCTTCATACCATCTGTTTTTATCTACTTCCAGTCCATTTCTCTCCCTATAATATTATTAATAATAATTTTAGAAAGAGAATTTGTAAGTACTCTGTTCACTGGGCCCTGGGGGGTTAGGAGGCTAAAACCATTTCTTGGTTTGTGAAGCTGCATTGACGCTAAGAACACAAGCCCCACTGGCCACCAGAGCAAGAATGTCAAGAGGAGCATCCTGTCAATGGCAGGCCCAAGAGCCTGGCAACCAAGCACACGCAAGCTATTTTCAGGAAGACACAAGCAAACTGGACAGAAACAGAGGGAGAGTGTGAAGATAGTGTGGGCTGGCCTTCCTCGTCTTCAGAGGGGATTGCAGCAGGCCCCCAGATGTGTGAACTTCAGCTAAAGCTTTTAAGATACAAAAATAGGCCTTTTTAGGGAAGGAGTGAAACATGCAGAGATTAGGTCTCTTGTGCCTCTGTGCTGAGCCCGGGGTGGATAATTACGGTGAGTCTGTTTTCCTTGCTACAGTTTTGCCTTTTTTACAGACACACGTCCTGTTGGCTTTAAGAGCTATATGTTTTAGGAGGCCTTACTCAGGTGGAATCTTAAAATTTGGGGAGCTAGTTGTTGGATCCAAATGCTTTGGTCTCTATGGAGAAGGTGGAAATTGTGAGTTCCCTCCAAATTGTATGTTGCTGTATCAATGTGATTTTTTGCCTTGTTATTTCAACACAAATCAATACATTTATTTATTTATGCATTTATGCATTTAATATTTTTAATTTTCACTCTAGGATATGTTTATTGATTTTAGAGAGAGGAGAAGGGAGGAAAGGAGAGAGGGAAAAACATCAATGTGAGAAAAGTTGATCAGTTGACTCTCTTATGTGCCCTGACCAAGAATCAGACATGGCACCTTTCAGTTTACAGAATGACGCTGTAACCAACTGAGCCACACTGTCTAGGGAAGAAAAATCAATACATTTTAAAAGATGAATTGTGAACCACACAGTCGCAGTTCGATTCCCAGTCAGGGCACATGCCTGGGTTGCAGGCCAGTTCCCAGGAGGGGACGCACGAGAGGCAACCATACGTTGATATTTCTCTCCCTCTCTCTTTCCCTTCCCCTCTAAATATAAATAAATAAAATCTTGAAAAAAAACTTAAAAAAAGATTAATTATACCAAGCCCCTATTCTGACTATAATGTTATAAAACTAATATCAATTATAAGAAGAAACACTAAAAAGTTGTAAATATGTGGATATTGCCCTAGCTGGGGCAATGTGGTTCAATGCTGGCCTGTAAATCAAAGAGTTGCTGGTTCATTTCCTAGTCAGGGCACATGCCTGGGTTGTGGGCTAGGTCCCCAATAGGGGGTGCACAAGAAGCAACCACACATTGATGTTTCTTTTCCTCTCTTTCTCCCTTCCTTACTCTCTCTAAAAAAATAAAATATTTTAAGTAAATAAATAAATAAATAAATGGAGATTAAGCAACATGCTCCTGAAAAACCAATGGGTCAAAAAAGCAATCAAAAGAAAAATAAAAAGTATATAGAAACAAATGAGAAGTGGGATATAATACACCAAAACTCATGGGATGCAGCAAAAACCATTTTTAAGAGGGAAGTTAATGGCCATAAACGCCTACATTAAGAAAAAAGAAAAACTCAAATAAGCAATCTAACTTTACATATAAGGGCCTAGAAAAAGAACAAATTAAGCCCTAAGTTGGTAAAAGAAAAGAAATAATAAGATAATATAAGGGGGATCCCCCAAAATGGAATTATGTTTTGGAGGTCATTCCCCTTGTAGTATAGCCTTCCTCAACTAGGTGAATGTTCTAGGAACCCATCTATATTAGTGTACCAGCTGGCACTGTTGTGAGAGACTGTATTTGGCTTCAGTGAATTTTTTTGAAGAATCTTTCGATGTGTTTGTTTGCCCATTTCATGATGGGTAATTTACGAGCTCACCTGTCCATACTGATCTAGGTGTTCAGTAGTTTTTGGCCATAAATGGCACGATCCCATGCCCCACCTTCTCAATTCACCAGAGTGACTTTTTTGTGTTTCCCCAGATGACAAAGGTCCTCAATGGGAAATATTTTGCTCATGAGGAACAGGTGAAACAAAAAACAGCAGAAGCACTAAAAGGCATCAATATCAACAAGTTCAAAAATTGTTTTGAGCAGTGGGAAGAACATCTTGATAGGTGTATTGCATCAGATGGTGAGTACTTAGAAAGTGGCTGAACTTCAACATGTAAGGAAAGACATACTATTTTTTTTAATTTTATTTTTATTTAATTCTTGTTCAAGTACAGTTTTCTGTCTTATATTATTTTTAATAAATAAATTTGAGTTTTTTAGTCCCTCCCTCATAAATTAACTAGAGACTAAAAAGACACCAGAAAAGATCAATGAATCTAAGAGCTGGTTTCTTGAAAAGATAAACAAAACTGACACATCTTTAGCTAAACTTACCATATAAAAAAGGAAAACACAAATATAATAAATCAGAAATAAAACAGGTAACATTACAAATGATACCAGAGGAATACAAAGGATAATTAGAGACTGCTATGAATAAAAGCATGCCAACAAATTAGACACCTAGGAAAAATGGATACATTTCTAGAAATATGCAGCCTACCAAGACTGAATCATGAAGAAATAGAAAATTTAAACAGACTGATTACTAGGAAAAAGAATGAATCATTAATCAAAAAGCCTCTAACAAAGAAAAGTGTAAGAACAGATGGCTTCATTGGTGAATTCTAACAAATATTTCAAGAAGAATTAATATGAACTCTTCTCAAACTCTTAAAATAATGGAAGAGGAAAAAATACTTCTAAACTCATTTAACAGAGTAAGTGTTACCCTGATACCAAAATCAGACAAAGACTACAAAAATTTAAAAAAAAAGAGCATAAATGCAAAACTCCTCAAAAAATATCAACAACCTAAATTCAATATTACTTAAAAAAAAGAGTTTGGACTTTTGGCCAAGATGGAGGCATAGGTGAGAAACACTGTGCCTCTTTGCATTACCAAAATTAAGGACAATAAAGATTTTGAAACAAAAACACAACCAGAACAGACAGAAAATGAACTGTATGGAAGTCTGATAACCATTCAATGAGACTGGTAAGGGGTTGGGTAGGTGCGGGCAGAGAAGGATCACAGCAGGAAAAGGGAGGGGCTGACCCAGGAGTGCAGGTGTCATGAGGCTAGCAGACCCCAGTCACAAGGAGGAAATGAGCAGACCCAGTGAGGCGCACAAGGTGGTTGGCTAACCAATGACACACATTCACATGCAGATAAACCAGGTAAAAATGGGCAGCGAGACAGACCATGCAACCCAGAGCCCCAGTGTGGGGAAATAAAGCCTAAAAGCACCAAATGAAAAGGTGCCTGGAGAGACTCCCAGCCTCACAGGAGAGTTTGCTGGAGACCCACAGGGGCCTAGAACATACACAAGCCCACCCACTTGGGAATCAGCACCAGAAGGGCCCGATTTGCTTGTGGGAAGCAGCAGAGGGGACTGAAATTGGAGAGACAGCAGAGCAAGAACCTTTGTTCCTTCTCTGACCCTGCCCCCACATATAGCCTCAAAACCCAGTCACTGGGTTGCCCTGCCTTGGTGAACACCTAAGGCTCTGCCCCTCATACTTAACAGGCATGACTTGACCAAAAATGGCTCAAACAGAAGAATGAATCAAAGCTCCAGAGCCAATACTTTTAAGTGACCAAAAGATAGCCAACCTATCATATGCACAGTTCAAAATACTGGTGATTAGGATGCTCACAGAACTGGTTGATTTTGGTAGCAAATTAGATGAAAAAATGAAGGCTACACTAAGTGAAATGAGTGCAAATGCACAGGGAACCAATAGTGATGGAAAGAAAACTGGTACTCAAATCAATGGAGTGGACTAGAAAAAAAGAAAGAAACAACCAAACAGAAAAGAATGAAGAAACAATAGTTTTAAAAAAATGAGGAGAGGCATAGGAACCTACAGGACATCTTTAAACATTCCAACATCCAAATTATAGGGGTACCAGAGGGGAAGAGGAAGAACAACAAGTGGAAACCTTATTTGAACAAATAATAAAGGAGAACTTCCCCAGTCTGGCAAAGGAAATAGACTTCTAGGAAGTCCAGGAAACTCAGAGTCCCAAAGAAGGTGGACCCAAGAAGGAACACACCAAGGCACATCATAATACATTAGCCAAGATTAAAATGAAGGAGAAAATTCTAGAAGCAGCAAGAGGTAGGGGACAGTCACCTACAAAGGAGTACCCATCAGACTGTCAGCGGATTTCTCAAAAGAGACCTTACAGGCAAGAAGGGGCTGAAAAGAAATATTCCAAGTCATGAAATGCAAGGACCTACATCCAAGATTTCTCTATCCAGCAAAGCTTTGATTTAGAATGGAAGGGCAGATAAAGTGCTTCTCAGATAAGGTCAAGTTCAAGGAGTTCATCATCACCAAGCCCTTATTATATGAAATGTTAAAGGGACTTATCTAAAAAAAGAAGGTAAAAAACATGTGTAATAAAATACAGCAAACTCACAAGTTTTAACAACCACACCTAAAACAAAAACAAAAACAAACTAAGCAAAAAACTAGAACAGGAACAGAACCACAGAAATGGAGATCACATGGAGAGTTATCAACAGGGGAGTGGGAGGAGGAGAGAGGGGGAAAAGGTACAGAGAATAAGTAGCATAGATGGTAAGTGGAGAATAGAGAGCAGGAGGGCAAGAATAGTATGGGAAATGTAGAAGCTAAAGAACTTATGACACACGGACATGAACTAAAGGTGGGAAATGTGGGTTGGAGAGAAGTGTGCAGGGTGGAGGGGAATGGAGAGGAGGAAATGGGACAACTGTAATGGCATAATCAATAAAATATATTAAAAAATTAAAGAACACACACAATAATCAAATAGAATTTATTCCAGGGATGGAAGAATAGTTCAACATCAGCAAACCAATCATTGTTATACACCACATTAACAAAGTGGTTAAAGTTGTATGATCATCTCCACAGATTCAGAGAAAACATTTGAGAAAATTATTCAACATCCATTTATAATGAAAACTCTCAACAAAGTTGGTATTGAGGGGATGTACCTCAACATAATGAAAGCCATATATGACAAGCCCACAGCTAATATTATATTTAATGGTAAAAAGCTAAAAGCTTTTCCTGCAGGACTGCAAAGATGAAAATGTGCACTCTAAGTACTTTTATTCAACACAGAACCGAAAGTTGTAGACACAACAATTAGGCAAAATCATCATCATAATAATAATATAAAAATAAAATTAAAAATCTTCAAATTGGAAAGGAAAAGATAAAAACTGTCTCTATTTGCACATGATATGACACTATATATATAGAAAACCGTAAAGACTCCATCAGAAAACTGTTAGACTCATAAACAAATTCAGTAAATTTGCAGAAAACAAAATCAATATACAAAAATTACTTGCATTTCTATGCATTAACAACAAAGTATCAAAAAAGAAATTAGGAGAAATATCCAATTTACAATTGCACCAAAGAGAATAAAATACCTAGGAATAAATTTAGCCAAGAAGGTAAAGTATTTGTACACTCAAAACTATAAGACACTGAAAAGTGAATTAATATAAACACAACTAAATAGAAGGATATTTTATGTTCATGGATTGGAAGAATTAATATTGTTAAAATGTTCATGCTACCCAAAGTGGTCTACAGATTTAATATAACCTCTATCAAAATTCTAATAGCATTTTTCATTGAAATAGGAAAAGGGTTTTAAAATTTACATACCACTTAAAATACCCCAAATAGCCAAAACAATCTTGAATAAAAAAGAGTGAAGTTGAACATATCACAATTGCTGATTATAAACTAAATCACAAAGCTACAGTGATCAAAACAGTACACGTATACTTCAGAGATATGACAGGTTTGGTTCCAGACCATCACAATAAAGGGGATATCTCAGTGAAGTACATTAGGTAATTTTTTGTCTTCCCAGTGCATATATGTTATGGTTACACGATACTATAGTCTATTAGGTGGATAATAACATTATGTATAAAAAGCAGTGTATATATTTTAATTAAAAATTCTTTATCGCTAAAAATGTTCATCTTTTTGAGCTTTCAGCAAGTTTGTAATCTTGTTGGTAGAATGTCTAACTTTGATTTTGATGAAAATGCGGCATTTGTGAGGTGCAATAAAGTGAAGTGCGACAAAATGAGGTATGCCTCAGCACAGAGGTTTGAAAACCTTTAACTAAAGGTTTATTTAAATATCAACAAATTTAAGACAAAGGAGCCAAGAATAGCTCCTTCAATGAATGATGTTGAGAATGCTGGACAGCCACACGCAAAAGAACAAAATTGGCCCCTATCTTACATCAGACACAAAACTCAGCTTAAAATAGATTAAACACTTAAATGTAGTCCTGAAACCATAAAATGCCTAGAAAAAAATTGACAGTACACATCTTGGCATCAGTCTTGGCAGTGATTTTTTGGATTTGACACTAAAGTAGTAACAACAAAAGCAAAAATAAAAAAACCAAAACTATATCACACTAAAAGCTTCTACACAGCAAAGAAAACAATCAACAAATTAGAAAGGCGTCTTGTAAGTTGGGAAATATTTGTAAATTATTTATCTAATAAAGTGTCAGTATGTACAAAAATATAAAAAGGACTTAACTAAGGACCTAGAAAACCAACTCTGAATAGACATTATTAAAAAAATACATACAAATGGTCAACATGTATATAGAAAAGTGCTCAACATCACTAATCATTAAGAAAATGCAAACTAAAATCAAAAAAAGATATCACCTCATACCTGTTAGAATGACTATGATCGAAAAATAAAAGACAAAAAGTGTTGGCAAGGATGAGAAGAGGAAACCCTTGTGCACTATTGGTGGGAATACAAATTTGTACAGCCAATGTAGAAAGCAGTATGGGGGCTTGTCAAACAATTAAAAATATAACTACTATGCAAATCTATCAATCTTGCTTCTGGTATATATCCAAGAAATGAAATAATATCTGTGCCCCCATGATTATTTGTTTATTGAACTGTTATTTACAATAGCCAAGACATAAAAAGTACCCTGTCCATTGCCAGATGAATGGCTAAGGAAGGTATAATACTCACACACAGACAGTGGAATATTATTGAGTCACAAAAAGAGGACAATCCTGCCATTTGCCATAACATAGATGGACTTTGAGGGCATTATGCTTAGTAAAATAAGTCAGACAGAGAAAGAGAAAAACTGTATTATGTCATTTACAAGTGGAATTTAAAAGAAAACCTTTCGAGAAACAGAGAACAGATTGGTTGTTGCCAGAAGAGAAGATAATATATAAGGAAATAGATGAAGTTTGTTAAAAGTAGAAATTTATAATTACATTTATGAATAACTTTTGGAGATATACAATATAGTGAACATGATGACTATAAATAAAATAGACGAGTAATATGTCATTAAATTGTATTAAGTGAGAGTGTTCAAAATATAAAAGATAAATGGAATATTATAATATTTTTGAAACTCTATAATGATCAAATAATTCTAAATCAAATAATGAAATTGAGAAACTGAATAATATAATTAATATTGTGGCTCCTAGGAAGAAACTATACACACTTTTTAAATATTCATTAGGCATTTCTAAATATTGATCATATCGCATCTTGAAAAATTCCCAAAAGAAAAAAATAAATCATACCAGTTAACTTTATCTCATTTTAGTGAAATAAAAATTAACTTTAATTATAAAAGCATTACTTAAGGAATACATTAAACCGCATAGGAACTCAAAATAGTAACATAACTAACTCTTGAGTAAAAAACATCAACTTCCCAATTCAGAACATATAAAAAAAGTGGAGAGCACAGTCAAATATGTACTTTGTAAAATTTACACATGCAAAATAAGAAAAAAATAAGTGACAAATATTCTACTCGTAATGATGTGGTAGAAAAAAAATTCTGTTACTTCCTGGTATATGCATGTGTTTTCCCAGTTATTCAGTCAAATATCAATTTAAATGGTGCCGTGAGGCATTTAGTAAATGAATTAAGGTCTCAAACCAGTGGACTTAGGATAGGAAAACATCCCCTGTGCCTGTCCTTCACACATGATTACTTTAAATATAACCTAGAGGATAGAGACAAGAGGTCAGAGCTCCAAAACATGGGAAGGTTTTATTTAATACAGTTTTAGGCCTGACGATGGAGGGCCACATGGCAAGGAATGCAAATGGTCTCTGGAGGCTGAGAGCAGCCATCTGATGACAACCAGAAAGGACACGGGGACCTCACTCAGTCCAGTAACAGCAATTAACTGAGTAAGGCAGATAAGGATGTGCTTGAAAGGAGATTTTTCCTCAGTCTCCAGAAGAAGCGTCAGCCTGACCAACATTTTGATTTTAGCTTTGTGATACCCCCAGCAAAGAATCCCCAAATGTCAAGTCAAACTTCTGACCTCCAATGAACTAAAAAATTAGTGCTTTAAGCTGCAAAGCTTGTTGTAATATGTTTTGCAGAAATAAATATTAATGAAGAGATAGTAAAATATATTGAAATAACCCCTAAGAATCATAGAAAAGAAATTATAAATATACCAGAACTTTGAAAATAAGGAAAGTTAGAAATGAAATACTGAACAAGTGATTTGAAAACTGTAATAGAATAGATAAACCTCTAAAAGAGAGGTGTCAAACTCATTTTCACCGGGGGCTACATCAGCATCACAGTTGCTTTCAAAGGGCCAAATGTTATTTTAGGACTGTATAAACGTAACTACTCCTTAATAGTTAAGCAAGAGCTTGTCACTGTCGCCAGGTAGAAACAAGGTGCTGGGCTAGATGAAACAAGGTGGAGGGTTGGATTCGGCCCCCACCCTTGTGTTTCCCTCCTCTGCTCTAAAAGATACTCATAGAAAAGTGTGTGAGAGTACTAATTTAGAACACCAGGCATATGAAAAGAGATAGAACCTCAGACATCAAAAAATATTTTTCACATTAATAATGTACATGAAATAATGATCATGAAATATAAACACTCAATAAAATAGTAAATTTTTGTAATAAAGTTAAATTATTATAATGACTAAACAAATTTTTCAAATTATTTTATGACCCAGAGCATTTCATAGATGAGTTTGTACAATCTTTTGAGAAGACTCAATTTCTTTGCTTTTCTATCTCTTCCAAGGTACAGGGAAATAAGAGAAATTATGTGATTCATTTTATGAAGCTAGTATGATGCTGCTACCAACCCCTAACAAACATTAAATAAACAAAATAAAGATGATAATGCAATATGCAGACAAGTTTATTTTATGGGTATAGACACAAAATGATGCATAATAAATTAAATTCAAAAGAATACTGCTTTCACAAATATAATATTTCTTCTGGTTATATTCAGTGAAATGTAATTTTATGTAGATTAAATCTAAAATTAAATAATTTGAACTTTCATTTTGAACTTTTCATAGTACTGCACTTATTTAAAAAACAAAATTATTGTTGATTTATATACTTCAGGAGAAAAACAGCAACAGCAACAACCACCAAAAACCTGATTCTTCAGCACAGGTACTTTGTAATCCACTGTCCTGGAAAAAGATGTACTTCTCTTGTCCAAACTTTCTCAGTGTTGTTTTATATCTAAAAATAAGTTCAGTATTGTATATATTTTGTGTTCAATACATATTTCTGGTTGAGACATTAGGGTGAACTTTCCAGATTAATTAAAGAATTAAGAATACCAATGATCATATCAATATAACTTCTTTTAAATCAAAATTGTTTGATAAAAATTTTACCTAAAATATGTTCTTTTAAGGATATTCTCTCCCACTAGACTGATGAAATTAATTAACTGCTTTTGAATTAACAGAGCCCCTATCATGAATAAGATAATTTTTTAGATTTAATTTTTCAAACGTTTAACTCAATTATTCTCCCCCTTTTGTTAGTGGACAAAAATCACATTTATTAAGAAAAATAAATATAAAACTGTAAGAATACTGATAGCATCTGATTATCTGGTTCATATACCTAAAATAGAGTGTGACATTGCACTTCACCTTGTCTTTCTCTCAGCTAAGTTATTTCAGCCAATAAATCTTTTTTTCCTTAAATTTAATTGTTATTGTATTTTTTCTTTTTTTAAAAAGATTTTATTTATTTATCTTTAGTGGGGAAGGGAAGGAGAGAGGGAGAGAAATATCAATGTAGGGTTGCCTCTCATGCGCCCCCTGTTGGGAACTGGCCTGCAACCCAGGCATGTGCCCTGACTGGGAATCGAACCATCGAAGGCCTGTGCTCAATCCACTGAGCTACACCAGCCAGGGCCTAACCGTTATTGTATTTTTTTAACTAACCATTTAGTCCCCTTATACCTCCCTCTCCCCAGCAATCACCACACTGTTGTTCACGTCCATGAGTCCTTTTTCCTTTTTGCTCAATTGCTCTACTCCCTACTCTCACCCCTCAACCTGTCATCCTGCTCACTATCTATGAGTGTGTCCATTTTCCTTGTTAGTTCAGTTTGTTCCTTAGATTTCCCATGTGAGTGAAATCACATGGTATTTGTCTTTCTCTGACTGGCTTATTTCACGTAGCATAATTTTCTCTAGGTCCACCCATGCTGTTGTAAAGGGTGAAATTTTCTTTTCTTTTCTTTTTTTTTTTTTTATGGACAAGTAGTATTTATTTCATTGTGTAAATGTCCCATAGTTGTTTTATTCACTCATCTACTGATGGACACTAGGCTGCTTCCCTATCTTGGCCATTGTAAATAATGCTGCAATGAATATAGGGGTGCTTATGTTCTTTCAAATTAGTGTTTTGGGTTCCTTCAAATATATTCCCAGAGATGGGGTCACTGTGCAAAAAGAAGTTCCATTTTTAACTTTTTGAGGTATCTTCATACTGCTTTCCACAGTGGTTTTATCAGTCTGCATTCCCACCAACAGTACACTAGGGTTCTGCTTTCTCCACAGCTTCACCAGCATTTGTTGTTTGTTGATTTATTGGTGATAGACATTCTGACCAGTGTGACAAGATAGCTCACATGGCGATAAATCTTTTGTCATAACTTACCTGGGGCATCTCTGACATATACAAAGAGTCCTGAGACATGCAATGAACATGTTTTCCCTTTAGCTGTTCACAACATACAGCATACTTTTTCCTGACTACATATTCATGCATTCTTTCATGCTTCTCACTCTTTGTCTGCTGCATCATGTCAAGGTCAGAGAGGGCCAAATGTTGAAAGGAAATTTAACATAGCTCTAGAGTTCATTAATAAAATCAGGTTATATTCCATGTATCTTTACAACATATTACTCAAGAAACAACACCAATAGGGAATCAAGTTTTGCCCAGCTTCTCCAAATAGTTCTAGTAATGTTTCATGTCCAATTTTTTCTTTAAAAAATTGGGGATACACTGGTTTACAAGTGTTTATAGAGTGAAAGGATGCATGGTTAATAACTGTTCCAAAAACTTTTGTGATAGAAGGTTTATCTGCTCCTCAGGGAAACTATAGTTCTGCCATTTTTCTCATTGATCAGAATCAGGAAATTCTGACAGTCTGACAAAAATGTATTTGTTTTTATTTTAGGTTGTGTGAGTCTATTTGCTGCTGCCTAAATATAGATTGCTTATTCTCTCACTACTTCCATTGCGCTTGTTCTGTTTTTGAATAAGCATCATTTTTCCCCAGGAGAGCTCACAGTATGGTGATATTAATAAGCAAACAAATGATTGTGAAATACTGTGATTATTTTCCTAAAAGACGCAACGTAGCACAATGGCTTTGGTGTCTAACTCTGGGGCCAGAAAACATAGGGTTTGATCCTAACTCTGCCACTTGCTTGCTATTTGATACTGGGCTAGGAAATAATAATAATTACTAACATTATTAATAATATTATTAACAGGATGCTTATGAGTTGTACATAAGAAAATATATGTAAAAGTCTTACATTACTGCCTGGCACACAGTGAGTAATCAATAAATGCTAATTTTTAAGACAAATTAGGATTAAGAAAGGAACAATCACACCTACTAAGCCGTGTATGTTGTGGCGATGGGCAGTTGAGTAGAAATGACAGGTCCTTGATTTCGCTCTTCAATCAGGAGCTGTACACTGAGCTTAATCTGCGCCACATGCTCTTCTGGGCCGTGGGGATAGAGCAGCAGATAGGTTAATAAAGTTGCTATACTCAGAGCACATATCTGGTCCAGGAAATAAACAATAAAGACAAAACTAAGTAATGTGATTTCAATAGGTAGTAAGTGTTATGAAGAAAATAAAGTAGGCTGAAAGAACAGTCAGTCATGAGGTTGTCTATCATTTTCGGCAAAATTACAAGAAAGACCTCATCCAGGATATGATATTGCTCAGAAGCTTAAATAATAGGATTAAGACTTGTAAAGTTCCAGTGAGAAATTATATGAAGTTCCAGTGAGGAAGAGGGAAGGTATTTGCTAGGTTTGAGAAACAACCAGATGTAGATTTGGAGGAATAGTGAGGGGCCAGATTACAGTCCCCTGGGAGCTGGTAAACGCTGTGAGTTTCATTCGATGTATTAAGAGGAGTTGAGTTTCATTCGATGTATTAAGAGGAGTTGCGGAGGGTGGTATGTTAAACAGTTTCATGATACCACCAAAAGATGCTTGTAGATACAATGTGGAAAAAGATAAGAACAAGAGCAGGCACAGAGAAACCACATAGGTAGTTTGGCAATAGTTCAATATGAAGGGGATGGTGGTTTGCACTCAATGCAAAGATGGGGAGAATTTGCTCAAAATATGGGTCCCCAAGGTGGGAAATGCAAGTCTTCCAGAATGGAAGCAGCAAGTACAAATGCATGGACACTAGAAGTAACATGTTTATTTTGTAAAATTATAAATTAAAATCTTGCACTGTTTTTTAAAAAAATCTCTTCTATATTTTCTGCAGTAGTGTCCCTAAAGGAAAATTAAGTTTGTTAGTGTCTTTAATGTATGGAAAGAGCATTAGAATTTTTCTTNCAGAAGATGTTTGTAGATACAATGTGGAAAAAGATAAGAACAAGAGCAGGCGCAGAGAAGCCACATAGGTAGTTTGGCAATAGTTCAATATGAAGGGGATGGTGGTTTGCACTCAATGCAAAGATGGGGAGAATTTGCTCAAACTATGGGTCCCCAAGGTGGGAAATGCAAGTCTTCCAGAATGGAAGCAGCAAGTACAAATGCATGGACACTAGAAGTAACATGTTTATTTTGTAAAATTATAAATTAAAATCTTGCACTGTTTTTTAAAAAAATCTCTTCTATATTTTCTGCAGTAGTGTCCCTAAAGGAAAATTAAGTTTGTTAGTGTCTTTAATGTATGGAAAGAGCATTAGAATTTTTCTTTCAGCTTGTTAAATATATCCAGTCTTAACTTATATTTCCAGTCTCTTCACAGTTGTGATATCTGTGAGAATTTTACCATAATGCTTAATTTGAAGGAGCAAAATTGGCAGGAACCTTCACATCCCTAAGGAGTGATATGAAGGTTCTCTTTTAAATATCCCTTTTCTGGGATATTTAACCCAGAAAGCCTCTCCGTTGCCTTGCAGAGTATTTGTGTAATTGGTCATCCTCCTGAAAGACTCGCCAAGTAATTTTTCTAGAAATAGGTCTTATTTTAAAAAAAGAGACCTAGTTACAGCACAAAAATATATAATTGTAGGAATGTGTGCACTATACTTGGAAGTGTAATATTTTTAAATTTTATTTTTTCCTGGATATTGATGTCTGTTTTAAAATAAAGCAAACAGATCCTTAATGTAGACAAAATTAGCAAAGACATATGTTTTTCACACGAATCTTTGTATAAGTAAATTTAGCAGCTCCCTCTGGTATAAAATATACAAGTATTTTACCAATGTAAAGAAAATATTAAAATGGGTTATAAAATATGTCACAAGATGTGATTTTCTGATTATTAGCAAGACTTAACTTGGAAAGGATGATTTCTATGTTTAAAAACGTTTTACTCACTTATTTCATAATTCATATTTTATGTTAAACCTCTCCAAATAATAAAAAATATTTTTACTAAATATATATTGTTATTTTTCCATTTGAAATATTTTATTAATAAAATGTTTCATTTTTAGAAAACAATTTTTACAATGCTGTTTTTGAAAATAACATTTAGAAACTGTTTCTCCAAAAAATAAAAATACTTGATCTTTCAAAGTTTTCTTTGCTTAGAAAAAAGCAGCTTTTAATATTTTGTCTTAGGAAGGACACCTCTCATGTCAATTAGAAGCTACATCTATATAGATTAATCTTGAGCAGAAAGTAAACCAATCAGAAATATTCTGCAGCTGACTTCTATCACTAGACCCAGGTGGAATAATTTAGATATTGACATAATAAGTCAAGGTTTATAAATAACTCCACATGATTCATGAAAGGTTAAGTCTTTCAGCTCACTAAGTCAATTATCATAAACCCTAGCTTTATATTTTTCTAGTCCTTAGCTTTTATGGTTGAGGCAAATTATTGATATAAACCAAGTATAGAAAGGTATTTAACAATTAAAAAATAATTTAGGGGTTATATCCTAAGGTCATTCAGTCCAATATACTCTTTATTCTAAATTTATTTCTGTATTTCCCATAATGAGAATTTGTTATCAAAATGATGTCCATGAAATACAACAATATTCTCAATCATCAGAAGAGGTCATATAATGTCCACTATCCCTGTAGAATATATTCTGTAAAAATTACAGAAGGCTTTTCATTGTTACAGAGGCTTTTCATTAACTATGTTATTTATTTTATTAGAATGGTATGTTCTCTGAAGATTCTAATTAAGCCAAAATTTTATTAAGCCCATTCTACAGAGTTCTTGAAAGATGCAATGAACTATCAAAATAGTCACTCATTCCTTACCTTTCATTTCTGACTTTGGAAAGAAGACGTTTCCAGGAGAATTACTAATATGATAGTTTCCTATCCTAAAAGATTGGCATCAGATTCCACATTTTTCATCAGATACTAAAAACTATGACATTTTGAAGGAAATTTATGTCTTCCTATCCATCCCTTCACCCCCATACCTTGACCTTTATTTTAAGCATGTGACTTGGCGTGACCATCTGTTCATTGAGGTATCATCATTTTTCTACAATATTAATTTACTCAATATTTAATGAAAGTCTTCTACTTGCTTGATACTTTAGTAAGCAGTAACAAAGCAAGCTCAAGCAGAAATATATATGGTCTCTTTTCACACGGATCTTGCATTCCAGAGAGGAAAACAGACATCCGTTAATAACAAACAATAATGAGAGTTCAACTCTGACAATGGTTACAAAGGAGAGGTGCTCAGTGATGCAAAATCCTGTAACAGGAGGACTTGACCTAGCCAGGAAGTCTAGTAAGACTTCCCTAAGAAGTGTTGTATAAATGCAGCTGAGAAATGAGTGACGGTGAGCTTGGCTGAGAAGGAAGAAAAAGCATTCTCAGAAGAGGTCATTGCTTGTGTGAAATTAGCATGGTTGGGGGGGGGGAGCCTGTGTAATGAAGGGACTGAAGGAAGTCCTGGGTGACGGCTCCAGGGAGGGGACTCAAGTGGGCAGGTGAGAGAACCGGAGAGGTAGGTAGAGTTTATATTATTTGTAGTCTTTTAGGCCATTTTATTCCTTTATCCTGAGGTTCTCTAATCCAAGACCACTAGTTTAAGGGGAATAGAAAGCTAGTAAAGAGTTTTAAACAGCAGTGGGTCTTTTTAAACAGATTAGCATTTCAAAACCATCTTCCTGCTACTCTGAGGCCCAGAAGGAAGAGTCGGCCTGATGACATGTTCTTCACAGCCATCCTAAATGTACACTTCTCAGGGGACCTTCCGGCTCTAAGAAGAACTGAGCATTTTAAGTGACATTTTTCAATTCTCCAGGATATTCTGTGCCTGGGGCTGACTCAAGAGTCAACAATATTGCAGCAAAGCAGAATGCAACCATCCACACTCATTCTTCAAAGGTTGAAAGAAAGCATCAGAAAGCTCTACCAGGAATTTCAACATAGAGATCTACTTTTACTGAAATGGGGGGGATTATGTGCAATGGTACAGTGGCTGCATGATCTTACTGCCTGTGGGTCATGTTCTACAAGCCTGGATGATAGTTCGAAGACCCCATGTTAGTAATCTTCTTCCTAGTCTCACTTAAGACACATAGTTTCAAAGTTGAACTTCTGTCAGCTATAAACTTTCTCTTGTGTCCTAGCCCTTTACTATTATTTATTCAAATGTCCCTGGCTTTTGCTTCTTCATCAATACTGTTTTCCTCCTTAGGGGAGAAATGCCCATCAAGACATCCACCAAATACAGAGCACATTTAGGGCTACATGACCATGTAGCTTCACTGTTAATTGTGCTATTTATCATGCCTCTCACTATATCAAGGCTGTTGATATATTTAACAAAAATATTTTATTTCCTTTATGCTCATGTCTGTGCTATACTGTTGATCTTAGACCAAAACTCCTGGAGGAAAGAGAACATGAAACATGAAGAGTTTTCTGCATAGCATAAAACAAAAGCTAAGAACATGATTTTTTAAAAGATAATAAATGAATATGTATAATATTAAGTATATTATTGCCTATATTAAAATATAAAATTATATCCACTTATTTTTGCATTTTTAGATATTTTCTTTTTAAATTCAATTTATTGGGGTGACATTGGTTAATAAGATTATATAGGTTTCAGGTGTACAAAGATACATTATCTGTGGATTGCACTGAATGCACCCCCCTACCCAAAGTCAAACCATCTTTTATCACCATACACTTGATCTCCTTTATCCTTTACTGCCTCCCCCCACCTCCCCTTCCGTCTGTAACCACCATACTGTTGGCTGTGGCTATGAGTTTTTGTTTGTTTTTCTTATTTGTTCATTTGCTTTCAGTTTTATATCCCACATATAAATAAAATCATATGGTTCTTCACTTTTTTTCTGTCTGACTTGTTTTGCTCAGACTAATCTTCTCAAGATCTATCTTTTCTAATGACTGAGTGGTATTTCATTGTATACATATATATTAGATGTGTGTCATTTCTCTAATAGCTAGTGAAGTTCAGCATTGTTTCATATACCGGTGACCATTTATTATATAGCTCAACTCTATATTTTCTTCTTGATATATCAATTTACCACGTGTGTGCAGGCCTACATAACAAATGGACTTCCTTTCTTTTGTGATAAACAACTTCATAGCCTGGATGAGATAGTAGAGTTTAAATGAAATAATGTTGCTGTGACAACTAACTTTCAAATCTTGCTTCTTCTTTCTGTTTCATTCTACTGGGACACAGGCCTTGGCTCAAATGATCAGGATAACAAATGGGGTAACATCTTTTGATGATTTCATCTGAACACTAAGGCATAGAGGTTTGCTGTGACAGGATGAGAGATGGGAGAATTGAGCACAAAGAATGAAATGCTTTATTCTGGGAAATATTTCTACTCACCTTTTATTGGTCAGAAGAACAACTCTTTGTACACTAACATTTTAAAAAAATTATTAGTCAACATTAAGTCTCTATTATTTAGTACATTTTGATAACATCATTTGCCCAATAGTTGAGACACAATAATTACTTTTCAAATTCTATTTAACAAATTCTCTCACAACAAAAGTTTGTTCCATTTTAAAGATGTATGTTTTCTTTATATAATCTCTATATCCTATAGTCTTTGTCTTTTTGATGATTAATATTTTAGTGCTTTTATTTTAATCTGTGATTATGGGACAAACGCTTTTTAAATTAGTTACCTTTTGTAAGTCAGAATGTTAATATTCTCACTTTACAGTTGTGAACACTTTGCAGTTTGAAAGACTAATGAATTTGATCAGGGGCTTACAGCCAGAAAGAGGCAGATTTAGTATATGAGTCTAAGCTTATTAAATGTTTAATTAGTAAATAATGTAGGTTCTCTCTAGTTTCAACTTTAACCCATCTTCTAAAGTTCGGGTCAAGTTTCATCTCTTTTATAAGGCTTCCCAAATCCTTGCCACTCAATAATCAGTCTTACCCTTCAGCTTTTCCATGTTGGCTATGCACACATTTTAATTTTACTTAAACCACCATATTTGCGCTAAATTTTATTAAATGAACTCAATCCAGTAGTGGGGTGAATATGTTAATTAAGTTAATTATAAATTAAGCTCATGTCTGTAGTTTCAAGCCTATGTCCCTGCTGATTTACTGTAGATGGGCTACAGTAAGGGTACCATTCTCTCCATGTATGCAAAAAGATCACCAGCCAGAGACTGTTAAATAAGAGTCCCTTGTGTACGGGGCACAGATATTAATCAAAGTACACTTTGTACCCCCACAGCTGCTGAGTTCCAAGTCAAGTCTCCACACGAGCACCGGGGAAATGGAACCGTAACACTAAGTTGAGCTGTTAGTGCCTCTCTTCCCAGGACTCTCACCCCAGTACCACTTCAGCCCAGAGCCACCCACGCACTTGTCATCACCAGGATTTGTCCACCTTTTAACTCGTAGATGCAGACATCCCACTCCCTGAGCACAATTCAGATTGAAATTTCCAGACCTTGACCTCTTTTCTCCCCTTATCTATCATCGCTTTCAAATTTTCACTTTTTTAACCAACTGGCTTGTATTCCATATCCATAGCCTACTATTTCAGCCTGCATTAAATTATATATATAATATATATGTACATATATATTACATATATACATATGATACATATATATCACAGGAAATGTTAGTTCAACTGGTTTCCAGCTAAAATCACTTTTACTGCCAATACCCACAACTCTCCCTGTGTTTGCGAAATGGCATCACCACCACTCTTGTCCTGGCCCGGAACCCAGCTGCCATCCCTGACTCTTCCCTCTCCCTCACCTCTCACAGTCATTTCCCCTGTTGATTTTACTTCCTACATATCTTTCAAATCCATCTATTTCTCCCTCCTGCTGCTACCCCAGCTGAGGCCCTACATCATAACCCCCATGGATTGCTGCAATAGCCTTTTTTCCAAGTGTTTCCCCAATGTTCAGTCTTGTCTCCTTCCAGGAAATTCTCTAGCCTAAAGCAAGATTGACCCTTCAAAAACACAGATCTGACCATGTCAGTCCCTATGCAAAACCCAGAGTGACTTCTCATTGCCCTTCTGATAAATTTGAAAATTTTTAGCATGGTTTTCGGGCCCCTTTAAGATCTTGCACAGCTTACTTCATAGGTTGGTGTCGTTCTCATCCACATCATCGACTTAATTTTCAGGTTTTAGTCCTATCAAACATTCACTCTCTTTAGTTTGTACTATTTAAAATATAAAATCAATGTAGACTTTTTTCCTAAGATGGGAAGACTTCTGTTTTTCTCCAATCTGCCCTTTACACTTTCATGTCCCTAATAATTTCTCCTCCTTAAGAACCTGGTCCAGGTTTGTTTTCTGTTCTTTAGATATTAACTCTGATTTAGAAGTCCCTCTCATGTGTTTAAATGAACACTAAATTTCCCCAAAGACTTCACATGGAATTATATTGGCTGGTTTTCCTAATCACTCCTTACACAATTCAGGCTAGAAATGGTCCCAGTCGACCTTCCATGCATTTACTTCAATAAATTTTCCATTAAACTATTTTCATCTATTTTTGTATTTGTAGATGAAATTCATGTGCTACTTCCAAACCCGTTTTCTGAAATAATGTTTAAAAGGTACTTTAAATATATTAAATCCCATATGAAATATGTTATATAAACCTAGCGAGTGTATATAACACACATCTTTCAAATATACTTTCTCTGCAAAAGTACTTGAATGACAGAATCACTAAATAAAGTACATTTCTTTTTCTCTAGTTAAGGGTATTCAATATTGTTTTAAAGGTTGAAGTGCTAATAATGTATAAAATATACATTTAGATAAGAAGAGGCTGATAGGATAATTTTATACTAAGTTTTAAAGTCATCTGGAAGGACGGCATTTTAAGCTTCTATTTTACCATCACTGACATCCATTGCAATGTGGCTTAGCTTACAAACTGAAACAAAAAAGAAAGTTTTTTTTTCCTTAATTGCTCACATTGCAAAGTTTGGAATATGAAAAATCAAACTGTGTTCTCTTTGGTTCAGTATCACCTCAAGTAATAAAGTTTCTGCAATTAGCACTTCGCTGACAGTTGGGTTGATGATGCACGAGGCAGAATGGAAGTCAGCTAGCTCACTCTTCCATAGCTATAATATTGCAGCATAGTTAGGGGAAGTGTGCATTTTGAAAGAAAAGCCAGCGGATATGTCTTGAAGACACTGAGGGAGCTAATATGCTGAATAAGATGGTGACTTTTTTTTTTTACATAGTTAACTTTTCTGAGTACATATGAATCACAACTGGAGCTCATAGTTATCAGCATTTTATTAGCAAATGGAGCTTGAATCTTGTGGGTTCTATATCATTGTAAAAAATCTTTACAATGTACATGTAATGACTTATAATTTTTGTATGCTTTGTGGCTATTTTGAATTAACCAGGATCAATTAAACTAGAGTTAAAATATTTCTGAAAGTTTGTACCACCTCTGTGAGACTGGCCAATTGCAAAACAAACATGTCTCCCTTCCCACCCCTGCATGGAGACCAAGAAAATAATTCTGGGTTAACAGAAACAATGCTACAGATGTGCTTAAATGTAAACTGAAAGCTCTGCAAAAGATATTTGAAAATTGACCATTTTTGCTCATGCCTTTCTTACCTAATTTGAATCTATATTCATTATTATAAAAATGCTGTGCAGAATTTACTACAAAATATTGATAGTTATTCCTTAACCCTGCTTCAACTTTTTTTACTCTAAATTAATTGTCCTTTATCTTTCTGCCCATGACACTTTGTAATCACACTTACTTCCGTGATAATAGGTGGCCTTAGAAATTCATTTGACTTTCAAACGGTCCCCTCTTTCTCGGACAATATCTGCAAAACTGGCTTTCACAATTCAAAGAGAACCTTTGCACAAAACAGAGCCAAGATGAACTTGAAATATCACCCAAAGGCACTGCCTGCTACTCGGTGGTTCAGCTGACTTTTTGGAGACTGATTTATTTTAAAGTACATGGACTCAGTGTTGTATAGTACTCCAGAGAACATATATTAACATTAATTTACTCAATTTTCTTACTTCAATAAAATTAAAAATAATACTACTAGGAAAAATAGTTCTAAAATTAAGCAGAACCTTGGGGTAAAACCGAAAAAAATGGAAATACTATGCTCAGGAACTTGATTTAATACAGATCATATCATAGTCACAAGAAAGCCACTTTAGGTTGGTTTAGTGAGGCTTAGCTCTCTGCTGTTCTAAAGGTTTTGCACCGCAAGTGCTGGTGTTTCCTCCTTTCTAGCAGGAGAAATAAATCAGGCTTAAAAAGCTGTGAAAAGTGTTTGAAAATTGACTATTTTTACTTATTCTTTGCTGATCTACATTTAATCTACATATATTATTGTAACAACTCTGCTTTATAATTTACTCTGAAATATTCACCTCCAAATTCCTCTCTTCTTTCTCTTTTTCAGCTATTTTCAGTGCCTATCCAAGACAGCCTGCTAAATTACTTACCAATGCTAGGTCCTGTTGTCCGACTCATGTAGAAAAACACTTTTATTTAGAGCTTTAATGTCTATAAAACAAATGTGTGCACTTCTTTTCAATTTATGAAAGTTCAGATTGCAAATAAAATTTTTTGACTTAGTAGATTTTCTTTTTTTTCCTCATGTTTAATAAGTTTTTTATGTGGACATCTCAGAATGATAAATAGAAGTTTAATTTTGATAAAGTGTTCCAAGACTTAAATTTGGAGATTTTTTACATTATTTATTTCTACAGGTATAACATACTTTAATATAAAATAATTTTTAAAAATTTAATATAAGTGAGGTAATTTCTTTATATCCATACCTAACATTCTAAATAGTACTGAAACAAGGATATGAACAAATAGGGGTTTTCTATCTATTATCTCTTAAGTTATAAAGTATTCTACTACTTTTATTGTCTAAGGTTCAATAAAAAAACTATCATTTTAGTGTATTATATGGATTAATAATAGCATATTATCTGCATTGCTCAACTTACAGTTATATTTTGCTATACTCAAGTACATTATGGAGGCTAGGTTATGCACAGATATCTCTACTGGTTATATATAACGTACTTGAAACCTCTATTATTTTATAATAGGCGATACCTTGGTGAATAATGAATAGGACTCATCTTATGTGACTTTAAAGGTCAAACCACACTACCTGAATATTTTTACCTTCTGTGAATATTTCCATTTAAGATATTATTTAAAAGAATTTTAAAATCTTCTCATTATGTCTCAATAGCATATCATACTTTTTATTTTTCCATTTAATATGGAATAAAATTGCATCCTATTGCCAAAGCACATTCACTTAAAGTCTTCAATTTAGAAATTTCCCAGAATTAAACTGAGTCAATCAATACTCTAAAAGCCCACCACACACACACACACACACACACACACACACACATCCTACATAAATTACTGTGTCTTTAAAGGCTTCTGATTTTAATCTAATAACAGAAATATCAAAATTACATTTTAATTCAGGCATTCAGGCATCACTAACAGGTGTTCTCATCAGATTTAGGAACCCTGCAGCAAGATTTATCAGTGTCAAGATGTTAAATCCTAAATTTAGTACCAGAATCCTTTTCAAATGGCCTTCATATCTTGGTATCTTAACCTACTTTGAATCCCCTGAGCATCTTGTCTATTTTTATTAGATTTTGCTGATTTTTTAAAACTTTTCAAAGGCACTTTAAATTATCCTGAAGTCATATATTTACTATGAGAAAGCAGGTGTCTTTTTAGAGTGTAGATGCTTAACTCGCTCATAAAATTAATTTCATCAGGCTGGAAGAAGGTTTTTAAACTCCAGTTTGAAAACCTTAACCTGGCACTCTGAAAACACTGTATTGGCAGTCAAATACAATAAAAGTGGAAACATAACGGCATAATAGATTTAATTTGTTCTAGTATAGCACAAGAATGGGAAGTTTTTGCATAATCATCTAGAGTTTTTAGAATCACACAGAGCAGCTGTGTCTTTGGAGGAGAAGACCCACTGTTTTAATATCGGCTTGAGACCCTACTTTGCTCATTTCTTCAGGTTCATCTGTTGCTATCTCCAGCTCTGCTTATTACGTACTATTCTCTGGACAGGCAGAGGTACCTGACATCCAAAGGATGAACTCCATAAATGCTTTTATTTATTTTAAATAAACAGCTCACAGAATAAATAAACTTAAATTTGGAGACTGTTCCTGAAACCAAAATGTATTTTTTCATACCCATAACATTTTTGTTTTCCCACTTTTATGTAATCAGAATGCATAACATATATTGCACAATAAAAGTACTGTACATAATTTAATCTTTGGTGATTCAGAAGGCACTTTAAGTTATTGCCGTTTCTCAAAGTCAACATTAGGTACTTTATAATTTTTTTTGTTGCATTGGTAAAACATGGAGTTATTGATTAATAGAGATTTCTAGTAGATACCATATTTATAAACTAATCTACTCTATCTTTTCTTAACATAGGGATGGCAGAATACAGACAGATTTCTATATATGTGCATATAAAGTACATATTTCTAGCTCAACAGACTTCAGGTATTTCACTTTGATGTTTGAAAAAAACCCTGAGCACTTTGTTCTATAGTTCTTCCTCCTTTTTCATTTTGACCCCAGTTTTATCTCTGAATACCCAGTCTCCAAATCTCAAAATATCCATCTTACCTTTATCTGTTTTCCTTTTCTCATTCTCTGAACCCACATGGTAATAAAAAATCTGTGCCTGCTACCACTTAGAAGACACTTGCATCAATTTTTTAGGCTGGATTGGCCACTGTCTCTCATCAAAGTTCACTTAGACTAGTAATAATAAAGAGTTGAAAGTACTGCATGACTAATACTTGCCAGACTTTGGGATAAATTCTGAACATTCGCTGTATTTATTCAAATCTTTAAAGCAGCCCTAATTTTTATTTTCATTTAAAAAAATGAGTCTAGCCATAGCTGGTGTGGTTCAGTGGATTGAATGCTGGCCTGCGAACCAAAGCGTTGCTGGTTGGATTCCCAGTCAGGGCATATGGCCTGCATTGTGGGCTAGGTCCCCAGTAGGGGGTATGTGAAAGGCAACTAAATATTGATGTTTATCTCCCTCTCTTTCTCCCTCACTTCCCTCTCTCTAAAAATAAATAAATAGAATCCTTTTAAAAAAAGAAATGGGTCTACCACAGTTTAGATGAGTTTCACAACTAGTTTGATTTCAGAGAGTTGGATGTTGATAGTCAGAATTGGAAGCTTCCCTTAATTTCTATACACTACAGCAGTGATTTTAAACCTTTTTCATCCCATAGCACATGTAACCAGACTGCTATTGTTGTGTTGGCTTTTGTCATCTTTTACCGACAATCTAAAAGAAAAAAGGTCAATGCCCCTAACTAAATAGGCAGGTATTTCGTGTTTTAAACATTTTTGTGGCACACCAGTGTGCTACGGCACACCAGCTGAAAAATCACTGCTCTAGAACAGCAACAGCCAAATTGCTTTCTTCCCGTTCAGGGTAAAACCCTGACCTTTAGTGTTGCACCCAAACCCTTTAACAAAACTGTTTCTTTCTCCTCTCAACCCCTACTCTTCATTCCCTGTATCTGATACACCCGTGGCAATGGACTTTTCTCCAAACTAGGAAACACCAGCAATGTATAGTGCCCTGTTACCGCACCATTTTCTTGACACTTCTTTTTGTTGAAATGCTATTAATTTCTCAACAATCAATTGCCAATTCCAATGTTGTACTTTCCTAGACTTTAGAAGCCATAATTTAAGTGGGTGGTCAAGAGTAGCAAGATCCCTGATTTTGGAGCCAGACTTCCTAGGTTTGAATACTGACTACAATACACGAGTGTTTTGATCTTGGGAACATTACAGAATTGAGAGACAAAGAGAGAGAAAGAGAAAGAGAAAGAGAAAGAGAAAGAGAAAGAGAAAGAGAAAGAGAAAGAGAGGGCGAGGGAGAGGGAGAGGGAGAGGGAGGAGGAAGAGGAAGGAGGAAGAGGGAGAGGAAGAGTAGTGGAGGAGGGGAGGGAAGGAGGTAACTTAGTCAATATATATAAACAATATAGAAGAGTGTCTGACACACTAACTGGTGTCTTATGATTAGCTGCTACCATTCATTAATTCAGTTCCTAATTTGAAGGATGTTACAAAATTTACATGTGGTATAATAAGAGCAGAAATGATGGGTTAAGAGTTAAGTAGAAATTATAAACACATGTGAAGAAAATGTGGCATAAACTTATATGTTCTTTAGGAGAAGATTGCTTGAGTATATACAAAATTAAGGAACTACAAGAAAAGATTAAAATAGTTAATTATATGTAAATTTTAACTGTTTATATACTAAAAGGCAACACAAACAAAATTATAATGTGAGTGACAGATTAGAAGAGTATAGTTGCAACATACATCATAGATAAGGTTTTAATATCTACATCACATAAAGAACTCTGATAGGGAAATAGAATTGAAAACAAACTTATAAAATAATGAGCAAAAGTAATCAAACAAAAATGATATACAAATATCCAATAAACATTTTAAATACTTATTTTTAAAAGAATCTGTGCTAATTTCACCCCTTAAATTATAATTTATAAAGATCAATATTTGTTTTTTTGCAAGGGTTGTAACAATTGTCAATCTTTTATTGTTAAAACAGTGTAAATTGGAATATTATTTAAAGATATTTAAACTCTACTAAAACTTTTTAGGAATGTTATTTAAGGATATTTAAAGCCTACTAAAATCTTTTGTATGTCTTTCACACATACACACATTTGATACATTTCATACATTTGAATCAAGATCCTGGTTGGTACTCCAACTTTGTATAATTTTTTATTATTCCTTTCCCTCTACTTATCACAAATCTGTTGTGCTGTTCTTGCTGTAATTTAAAGCACAAAAAGCTTTTATCTGTTGGGATCTTTATATTTGCTATTATTTTGCCTGAAACTTTCTTACCGGAGTTATTTGGAAAACTCACTTATTTCATCCAGGTTCATATTCAACTATTACCTTTCCGAAGAGGTCTCTTCCAAATATTCTCTATAAAACAACATCCATCCCTGTAACTCTTTCTCCCAATCCCTGAATTCATTTTTATTTGTAGTTCTTATTACTAACTGATATTATTATTATCCAGTTATTGGTTCTCTATTGCTTTTATTTGAATATAAGTTTCATAAGAACTGTGCTTTGATCAGAGCTGAATCCTTAGCACCTGCAGCAATGTATGATGTATAGTAGGTGCTCAATGAATATTGAATATTTGTTAATCAAATGAGCAAATCCCCAGGCTTTCTTGCTTCCACTGACTGGAATCAAGAGATGATCAGATACCCATCCCTCTCCCTAACTCATGCTTATAGACCTGCCACCATCATATACCTTGAATCCACCAGAATTAACTTCTTTCGTCTTTTATCCTGACATCGTTTCCAAGGCATGGAAACTTCCCAAACCTTAATCCCCATAATACTTTGTACACCCCATATTCATACCTCTTTTTATACCTTTTCTTCTTCCAATAGTCTTCCATTGTGGTCTCTGGAATTCTCAGTTGATCCTTAGAATAATTTGTTACATCTACAACCTCTTTTCTACTGTTTAATTTGTTCTCCCTAACTAATGAAAACTTGGCTCTCTCCCGACTCTGGTTTCCCTCCACACTTGTCGAATGATAGATGATTTTATTCCTACAACCTTTCTTTTATTGGACCTGATGTTGAGGTACATGCTTCTTATTGTTCTTCATCGCCCTTTTCAAATGATTTCATCTTTCCCCCTCCCTCAAATTTTTTATTTTTGGAACTCACGTCATCTAGTTGTATTATCCAGTTTCCCTCATCGAAACTGTTTTTCTTACATTCCCAGACCTATCCTATTGGTTTCTTGACTTTTAGATCCTGGTTTTCTTTTTCTCTGGCATAAGTCCTGCGTTTATTTTTGGTGCTGGATTTCAGTTACATAGGCCTTCTAACTCCCTAAATTTTCTGACCTTTGACTTCTGTCTTCTAAGGATCCTGACCTCCATCTGCCTTAGTTGCCCTGTCATATGTCATTATCAAAAACCACAAGCCCTCTGTAATTTTAGTTGCATATGTCCCTCTCTGACCACCATCTTTCTAATTCACCTTTTCTCGTTCCAATCTTTCCGATCCCACTGAGAAATCCAAACAATGGATTCAACCAACTTTTCACTCTTCTTCACCCCTTTTGATGTTCTCATTATCCCCATTACTCAACTTAAATCCTGTGAATAATCTTTATAATTACTTCCTAATATATACCCCTAAGTGCATGACTTTTACTATTTTTACTTGTTTGGCAAGACCGCAACTTAGTTAAATTCAGATCATCATTCTCTGTGACTACAATTCTGCAGCTAAACATAGAGAAAAATGCACAGCAATTCTTACTCGTCTCAATTTAAATTTATAACCAACAACCTAAGGAGATCTCAGTGCTAATGAGGCAGTCATACTAGTTCTTATTTCATTAATTTCTTCACTTTTCTATTTCACATCTTCTCATCCTTTTTTCATACTCACAACACCACTTCCCTTGTCCTCACTTTCAGCCAATGCCTATACATGCAGTTTCATAAAGAAAGTAGAAATCATAAAAAGACAACATCATAGATCTTATCCACTACATTTGCCCACCTGCCAACCTGTGAACCCGCACTCTCTGCTACCTCTCACTTGTGAGAGGTGTACTATGTCCACCACAGTCTAAAGCCATCTCCGCACATGTGTTCTAGATTTCAGCAGCTCCTATTTACCCAAACATATTTTTCAGTAATTCCCCTTTTTCTTCTGCAACTCCATCTGCCCCCATCTCTACTGGGTCATTCTCATTGGCATACAAACAAGCTATTAGTCGTCCCAAAAACTGACCAGATTTTTTTTCCAACTTCACTACTGTGGTCTGTGGTACATTATCTCTTTTCTGGATTACTCTAATGGTCTCTTAATGTCTTTCTCAGGGCCTTTCTGCATCCAACAATCTATTCCCAACATACCAGAGCCAGTTTTACAAGATGAATAAGGTCTGGAGATCGAATGCACAGCATGGTGACTATAGTTAATGATACTGTCTCACCATACATATACAACACAAAAGAGCCACATTTAGAGTGCTTTAATGTATAGTTTATTTATTTTCTGTATTTGGCAAAAGAAGATTTCTTGATCAAACATTTGAGAAAAATCTATATAAAACTAAGTTAAATGTTTACCTCTAGGGAATTTTTAGAGCCTTACATGTGAAAGTACACATTATAAAATTTTAAGAATGGGATAGAAAATATTGCGTTTGTCAAGCAAAAGTAGGCCTCAGACTATTTTTGAAAAAGCATCTCCCAGGGCTTTGGTTCCATATAGAACACTTTGGGTGAGCAATACAAAAAGATGGTTCTTCCTGTTATGTGATTCTGTATAAATAAGAATTTTTGTTGATGTTATACTCTGTTTGTCTTCTTTCAGTGAGGCTGAGTGATAAGCCTTCTCTTGAACTATATTTAATTTTTAGCTCTATTATTGTATTTTACATTTTTATTGAATATGACTTTTCTTGGCTAGTTTCTCTACCACTTTGGAATTTATCAAGAGCAGTTTTGTTTTTTTAGTATCTAATATTGACACTGGCTAGCATGGTTTTATCGAATACTTGCTAAAAAATTCTAAAAATATGTTCACATGAAAAACAAAATTAATAAACCATAATTTATAGTTCTGAGTTATTTTCCCTTCTGCATGGTTTTCTAGGCACAAAAAGTCGAATGACTTTGTTTTTGGTTGGGATTATACCACACCAACGTGTCAATGATCAGACTGGTCAGAAATTCTGGTAGCCGTGTATTTCTTTAATAAAATTGGAAAACAAATTAATAAATTCAAGTTAATAGGTAAAAATCTTTTAAAATATGAGATCTGACAAAGAAAATTAAAATATTTCTTGGTGGAAATGAAAGTTCATGAAATAGTTTAACTCATACTTTACAGAAAAGGAAACTAAGGCTGATGGGGTGGAAGAGATTTTTCCACTATCACAGGGTCTGTTTATAGCAGAGTGGGTATTAAAATTCACATTTCCTGAATTCCATGCAGCCAGTTCTTTTATTTCCTCTTTTCTAGATCTCTTCCCTTTTGCAGGTTTCATCGCAACATTTCTCTTTCTCGTTGTTTTATCTTCCTTTCCTTTCATTTAGATAGCACATGACATTCTCTTCCTTTTATCAAGAACTTGCCGTCTCTAAGCTGTGAGGCCCGCGTACTGGCAGTCGGAAAGCTGCATTTCTGTTTGTTCACTGATGGGAAGCACGGCTCCTGACAGAGCTGATTCACAGTGACGGGGCAGACGGGCTGAAAACTGGGAGGAGGACTTGGCAACAGCTCTGGGGCCAAATCCAGGCCACAGGCCATATGTCTGGCTCCTCTGTCATAAACAGACAACCAAGTGTACACATTCCCAGGTGTAATGTCACTGGGAACTTATTTGCAAACATATAAATGAATGACATTCAATTATGTTCAGAGGAAATGTTGTCAAAACCACCAAGGAAACAATTTACTGCTATTTACAAAGTATGTGATGCAGAGTGCATTAGCAAGCTTTCATTGCTTTGTTGTTCAGTATGCTTCTAAGAGGCTCTTTTGCAGGCTGTGTTACAATATAAGCATGATACATATACTTATAACATACATAACTATAATGAAGTTGAGAGAATTCCAGAATTGACTTGGATGAAAAATATTTTGTGTACTGTGTTAAAATCAGCTCATTTTTTGTAGACCCTAGCCAATCAAAGGAAGAAAGTCAAGGTTCCTACAACTAGTGATGTTATCTACTAACACCAGTTGTGGAAAATTGATGAAAGCTTAAAATTTTGGCTCCATAAGATTATGTTCTTGCTAAATGGTGTCACATTTTTCCATGGTTAGAAAAGAAACTCTCTGATTTCTGTAAAAAATAGGTAGAGAACAAGCAATACTATTTTAACTTTACAAGAGCCCTCATAATACCCTTGTAATATTTTTAGAACAAATGCCATAGAGCTAAAAGGGTGCAATCTGAGGTTTTCTTATTGAAACTATAACTAGTGCTAATAGAAAACACCCAGAAAATTGAATCAGGGAAGTGAACTATAGCTTTATACAACAATAACAATAAATAATCATATTTCTTTACATTGGCATTATGTTGGGTTTCATGATGTATAAACATGAATTATGTCCTTTCATTTGTGTATATTAAATGACATACAGACCAGGTGTGGTTGGAGGGCATTTTATCATTATCATAATTTTTAGAATACTCATTTAACAGATTATAAAATGGAGATTCAGGGAAGTTAAGTGACTTATCCAAGGTCACATCCCAATGCTAGTATTATACGTAAAAGCAGATGTTGGGTGACTTTTCTGTTTCCCAGAGCAGGGTGTTTTCTCATAGGATACTGGCTCCCCTGTTAAGAGACAACAGGTCTATTTTGCAGCTGCAACTGCTGTGAGGACCAGAAGGAGGAATGGATCTGGTGAAGGAGGCGCAGCTAAATCCCAGAAGTCTAGAACCCTGAAAGAAGGGGAATGTCAGATGACAGAAGAAAAACAAAGGCAATTCCCAGCAAAACAACAGTTTGGGTAATGATTGAATACTGAACATTTATTCATTTAAAAAATATCAAGTACTCATGTAAACCAGCTATTATTCTAGGTACTGTGATTCAGCTTTGAGGACGGGAGACAAGATTTCTGATCTTATGGAGCCTACATTATAGATATGGAGTAAAATAGAGTACAAAGAAGAAACAGATTTTGAAAATTAATGTTAATGTCTGTCTTAAAAATAAGGCAAATGAATAGGAGATGGCAGAAGCAAGGATCACTCCTCCAAGTGATCGGGGAAGGCCTCTCGTGAAGCTGACCTTTGAGCAGACATGTGAGCGGTGAGGAATATTCAACCATTCACATGTCCATAGAAAGCATCTTCTAATTGACAAGACCAGTTGTGTAGCCTGGGCCACTGGGCTACCTTTAAAAATAAGGTTTTTTTCTAAGTGGGATGAGAAGCCGGAAACGGGTTCTGATTTCCTTCTAGGACGATCATTCTGCTTCCTTCACCTTTAGTCTAGAGGGTGGCATGAATGGAAACAGAAAGAGCAGCAAAGAGGCTGTCACCCTCATCAGAGAGGGACACTTGCATGGTGATGGCAGCGAGGAAGATGGTGCTAAATGATCGGTTTCAGGCTGTATTTTGAAGGCAGGTGTGATAGAAGTTTTAGGTGGTTTGGATGCAGTGAAAATGTTTTTGGGGGGGTGGAAAAGGGTAAAAACAAGAGTTCAAGGCTACCTTCTAAATTCGTGGCTTGTGTATTTGAATGGATGAGAGGAAGACGACATTGAATATGTTATTTGTGGTCAAGTACACAAAGCAGAGAGGTTGTGAGGCTGCCCATGTGGATTAAAATGAGACAATAGCTGGCTCCATTTGAGACTGGGTGGTTAATACCATTGGACTTTCCGAGACTGAGTCGTGTTGGGGCATGGGCAGAACTGCAAGGAGGGGGATCTGTGACTTAGTCAACTTAGGTGCTTCTAGAGCAACACCTCAGTCTCACTGGTACTTGTCATTATTGTCTGTAAAACGAGGAGTCAGGCTAGACAGGTCAGGATAAACTTATTTGAGATTCTGTACACTTTTTTTTTAGCCATCTAATGATTACTAATGACTTCAGGATGGAAACATGCATATACACTCAAATTTTCTGTGCAAAGTCCATGAAATAGTGTCCAAAATTCTTCTAGTTTGTGATGTATGATTCTCCACAACATCAAAATGAGCCCCAATCAGAGCAGTCTAACAAAGCAGTATGTGCTCATTGCAGTGTGGGGGAGAGCTCTGCAGCAAAATTTGACCAAATGGCTGAGCTGGTGAAGGTCCTTATCTTTGTGGTTGTAACATCATGAACACGCAGCCTTCTTGCTCAGCATAGTGGGAGAGAAAATCAAGAATCACATATGAATATTTCACTGCCTTGACATGGAGATAAACCACATCTTTTCTAATCATATATTATTTAGCTATATCTAACTATTTGGCACCTGGCTCCCTAATCCCTGGCAAAAGAATAGAAAATAGAAATAATCATATTTGGTCATCATTATATCTTCTTTCATATGTGCTTTCTTCTTAAACAGATGTTTTTCTAGTTCATGTAGAAACTTTTGGTTTACTAAGTATAGACGTCTAAATAATGAAATATTACAAATCTGTCAAAATATTTGTAAAATTCTCAAAGACATACAATTATATATAAGAGCAAAGTACAAAATAATGTGAATAGCATGCTTGCCATTGTAAGGAAGAGACAAAATGTGAATTTGTATTTGTATGTATTTGCACTTGCATGGGAAATCTCTGAAGGGTAAACTTAAGCTAGTGGAAATAATCACCATCGTGATAGGGGTTGTGGGTGGATAAAAGAAGAAAGAGAGTGAGAGCAAGGCTTTTTACTGTATATCTTTCTGTATCATTTTTATTGGGAGCAATATAAATACACTGCCAACTCAAGATACTAAAAATTGATTTAAAAAAGTGAGAAATAAAACACATGCTGTCAGCTCGTGCCCACGCCTCCTAATTCTCAGTGGTAGAGGGTATCAAGGTATCGGTGGCTAATTTCAGAACTCCCACTGTTAAACACTGACGATATCCTATGGAGGAGGATGTAAAGAGGGCACGAATGGCTTCGTTACAGTGGAACATGCATCATGTCACGTGCTATTGCTTACTTAACAAACCTCACTCCTTCATATGGATTAACCAAGATAAATGAGATAAATACTGCCTAAGATTTTCTGTCTTCTAGATAAAGTTCTCCTTTGTCAGGATAAAAAAATAAAGCTAAGTAATAGGCTAGTAGATTTTCTGCTTATTTAGCACAAGGCTAATATGTAAATGTATAGGCATTTTGAGGCCTTACTTTGATATGGCTTTAATGTTACAGAATTACTAACTTGGATAAATAAAAAGTTTCCCAAGGGAAAATAGTTCCTCTTCGTAATTTAATTTTGTATCCTGTTGCAATGTGATATGCATGAAATTTAATATTGTGATAGCATTCTAATTATTAATGATTTATAGCTTTAGTTTTCCAACTAAAGGCGATATCAAAGCATAGTAAACAGTATGAGATATGGATTTATTTTCTACCCCTGCGAGTTATGGTCCCATGTGCTTTTTGCTTAATCTTTCAGGGTTTTCTTTCTCCATCTGTAGATTGTGAATAATATTATGAGGTTATTTTGAGACTTGAGATTAAGAATTCACAAAATTTAGCATAACACTTAACGTAAGAAAGCATGTGCTATAAGTGATTGTTATTGTTACACATTGAATAAACTAATTGCAATTTAGTGAAATTTATTTGGAGTTAGGGGCTACAAAAATATTCAGAGGTGACTCTGATATTATTTCTCTTTCCCAAAGCTATGGTTAGACTTTGGGGCAGATAACAAGTTCTTTTTACTCCCTGTGTCCTGTGAGGTTAGAAGGAGTTGCAAGGACATAATGAAGCAGCATGAGGCACAGGACACAGTGCAGCCTGGAAGGTCAAGAACAACCCGACATCTGGAAAATGTGGATTGTTGTCCAGAATAATTGACGTATTATTTGCAAATATAATGACTACATTGCAAGCAGTTGCTAAAGAAAAGTCCTTATTTGCATTTTATGGTAAGTGAGAAGATAGATACCTGAGGCCACTAAGTCAAACTAGGATTCTAAAGAAAAACAGAATCTGTCATTCAGAAACTAGTTCGAGTTTAGAGGATCTAGGGTATAAAAATGTTTAGATAATTTGTCATTAGGGTTTAATTTGAGCATATTATCAACTTTTAGTATTTTGTTTTCTGAAATCTTTCTTCAAAGTTGTGAGTTTTGTAAAATTTTCAACATAGTTCTTCTTTCTTTTAAGCCATGTCTCTCAAGGAAAATTAAATTTGTATGTATCTGATTCTTTTATACTTCACTCATCCAAAAGTTAGTTTGTAAGAATTCTTTGATGTTCAGAAAGCCTTATCATTTTATTATAATGCATTCAAATTTTTTCCTTTGGAAAATGAAAATCATGTCTTGCTTAAAGTAAATAAATTAAAATACCCCATTTGAGTGGGGGTGGGGTTACAAAATAATTTCGTTTCTTCTTCCTTCTCTGTCTTCCTCTTTCTCTCTCACACTTCTCTGTGAGTACCTTGGCTTCCAGCAATAATTATTCAAATTCAGAAAGGAATAGAAGAGTTTAACCTTCTCCAAGTGATTTCAACTCAATAAACATTTTTTGTTACCTTTGATGTATGAAGAAATATGCATGTTTGTATGGGTGATAACAATAAAAATGATACAGAAAAATGAAACTACAGTATATATCTTCAAGAAGTTTATATTCTAGTAGCTGAAATAGATATAAAGAAATTATAATATTTGACTGAATAATATACTCTGGAAGATAAAATGTAACATTTTGTGTGAGCAGTACAAGAAGAATTGTGAATTAAATCAGAGAACCCGAGGAAGCTTTCCCTTAATAGGCGAAATTCAGGTCGGCTTTCCTAGAATTTCAGATGTTATTAAAATGTCAGTGAGTGAAGAAGTTGGGGAGGGTGTTCCTTTCTCAGCATAGCCAGTTGGGCATTTAAGGTAAAGCCAAAAGTTGTATCACTTTGAATGCACAGCTTAGAGGTTGGATTTTATTCTCCAGGATTGACAGTTTGAAGATCCTGTAGGAGAATATTAATACAAACGCAACTTGGGCCTTAGATAGATAAAGCTGATGCAAATGTGAAGGATGATTAAGAGATGACAGGGTCAGAAAGTTTAGAGACCATGTCTGTGACTACTTCAGTAATTCCGTCAGGCAAGAGTCAATGAAGATACAAACTATGGTAGAAATAAAGACAAGCTAAAAGACAAATGGATTATAATTCCTGGATTTTTAGTTAAGGTGTACATTAGTTAGGAAATAGACCAAGCTGGCTATAACAAAGAGACCTAACAGTGGAGCAGTTCAATAAAAAGAAAATTTTATTATTTTCTATGTACAGAGGCAGGAGTATGGCTGAGGGTGGCAAAGCGTCTCTACAAGATCATGCATCGTTGTTGCAATATTGAAAGCCGGCTTTCAACCAACTTTCCTTCCAGTCTTTGGAAGAGGAATGAGGAAGTTGAAAGCAAGGGGCTTCCTTTTAGAGAAGTGACCCTGAAGTTGTAGATATTGCATCTATTCACATTCCATTAGTCATATGACTCCAAGAGAGGTTTCTATTTGAATCTAAAATGTAGGAGCTCTGAGAGATTGTTTCTCTACCAGTTGTATTTATATCAGTAGCGTAACAGGGCAGTAATCAAGAGGGGAGACCCAAAACGGGATTTGGAATGGGGTCCAGAACTAAAGAGGTCCAGGAAATATTAAGATGTCCTCACCCCTCCCCCACCACAGGTGTGAGTTGGGGAAGGGACAAATGGAGGAGGGGTGGGCGGGCATTGAGGGCTGTTTTGCATAGCAACAGTTTTGTGGATAACCTCTGTCATGGTCATTTAACATATCTATAACCTTTAACTGGCTGCATAGATGTGTTAAATAGCTGTGGCCATGCTCTGAGCCAGGGGGATAGAAGTGACTTCCACCCAAGACATAACTGGGGGCAGGTCCCCTGAGTTACAGTGCCTGTGTGAGAGCTTGGAAATGATTGGCTCCACACCAGGGGGCCACACCTGCCCAGACTCACAGTGGCAGCCCAGTAAACTTGAAGTAATACAGGAATGCTGGCAGGTGTAACTGATTGTGGGAGGAGTCGGAAATGGGGCTGCAAAGGAGGACTGGCGTAGGGATTTAGAACCCAGACACAGCAGCCACTGGAGGAGTACCGTGTGGCTTTGCCAGAGAGGGGACTCCTGCAGCCAGTTGAAGAAGAAAGCCAGGCGTTTCTGGTGAGTGGGGACCCCTGCAGCCATGTGAAGGAAAGAACCACCCGGTTTTGACCAGAGTACAGACCCCTGCAGCTCTCGAAGAAGAGGACCACGGGGCTTTGGGAGTGCTCCCTTTGCCCACGTGGCCTAGGAAGCAGGAGAGACTTTGCCTGGAAAATGGATACAAAGAACTCTTGCCAGTAGACATGAGAAGGTGCCACATGGCTTTAGATTAATTGGAGATCCTGCCTGGATGGTGACACAGCTGATAGTGCCAGCGGCCTGAAGCACAGACCTGTGCTTGTTTTCCAGAGTTACGGTACCCTGAATTGGGGCAGGGGGAAGATAGCACTGTGGGCATCTGTGGTTATCCTAAAATACTTCAATATTTTAATGGGGGATATTGGGTCACTACTTTAAGTCTGTACAGCTTTAAATAAACCTTTCCTTTCCTTTTCACAAATCTCTGGCATGGAGAGATGTCTTTCCTCTGGTGGCGGCAGATGAGCCCAGTAGGTGGTTCAGACAGTATTAGTATACCATCCTTGGAGGGGGGCCTCTGTTGTTCTGTAAGTTTTTGGCATCCCTGTGTGGGCCAAACATTGTCCCCCTTTGGACCTCTGTTCTGTAACACTAGTAGTGTATGAAATTACTTTTGGTGATAGAAAGGAGTGGGGTATAGATCCTATGATAACAAGATGAAGGCGGGCAAAAAGGACAGGGAGAAAAGAGAGACAAAGGTGCAGGTAAAGCAGTTTCTTTTTCTTGGTCAGTGAATTGGCCCCGGCATAAAGGCTCTGAAGGTGAACAGTTATTCTGCTCCGGATTGCCAGCGCTGGACTGGACCAGCACATGCAGAAACCCACACGAATCCTGTAAACACACCAGACTCATTCCTCACTTCCCAGCACCAGTTTTAAAAATTGTGTACGTATTGGTTTCACCTGCATAATATTGTAAGTTACCTGAAGGCAAGGATGCCAACTTTTATGTTTGATACTAACTCTCCCAGTTTCAGGAAAGTGCTTGATATATTTTAGGAGCTAGATATATGTATGTATTTTTAATTTTTGTCTTGAAAAATGTTAAACCTAAAGCCAAAAGAATAAATATGCATGTTCATTAATTAATTGTTGACATTTACTGTGTTTATTTTTCTCTTTTTGTTTTCTTTCTGAATCCACTGAGGGAAAGTTGCAGATGTCATGATACTGTTCCTAAATAACTCAGGAAGAAAAGGAAGGAGGAAGGGAGGAAGGAAGACGCACCTGCCCGCTATCTCTCCTATTCCTCTACTTTTAAATCTGCCGAGTCTTTGTGGTTTATCTCCACTCCTAGGACAACTCTTCCGCAATCATATGGTAAAGAATTTTGTATAGATTTTTTCACAAGATAAACAGAAGTCGTTTACATGGATGTTATTTAAGAATACTCTACACAAATACACTCAATTTGAAGACCATTTAAAAAGTTATTGTAAACCAAATGAATCTTACAATTAAAATTTATAAGTGCTTAAATAAGTATACTTCTGCCCCTCCCCCAAAATAGTTGTTACTAAACAAGAAGAGTAAAATTGGAAAGGAGAAAACTTGGATAAAGTCATGAAAATGTAGCCTTTCTCCACCCGAGCTTTAGAAACAATCTTTACTGCGCACTTTTGCCCTACTTTGAGAAAGTGACTTAAAAAATTGAGGTGCTTATAAATGTAAGTAAAAAAAATCATCTTTGGAAGGTTCAGCAGATCCTAAGAATGTCTCTCTGTTAGAGGAGTAAATTATAAGAATTTTGATAATGTTTACACATGATTGTAGGCATCGTACAATCAATAAGCTCAAGACAAACTATAATTAGATTATTAGAAGTTGGAAATGGGATAAAAAAATCAAGCCAGGGTACTGTGAGAGCACAAAATTAATATTAAGAAATATATATATATATATATATATATATAATCAGCTCTTTAAAAATATAAGTAACACTGTTATTCACAAGAACCTACTAACTTCTCAAGGACCCAGGTTTGGTAAATGGCAGTGTGGAGATAAAACTTTAAATTTACCTGACTACAATAACAAACACATTTTTCCCTGCCTTAATGCAGCGCTCCCCAGTGAGCCCAGAGCAAAGCTCACCTGAGCTCCACCTCCTGCACCTAGTCCCCCACAAAACCTGTCCCCGATGACAAAAAGGTTGGGACTGTTGTGTATAGCCTCTTCTTTACCAAGGAGAATACTTAAACAACAGAAGAAAAAATTCTGTGTTGGGAAGGCTCCTATATTCTCCCCTCAGTTTATAAGGAAGCATTATATTGTTAATGAATATTCAAAATCAAAATGTTGGCCAACAAACGGATTTGTTCAGGGAGTACTACAGTGTATATTGGTCCTGTTGCATTCACCAACCATGAGAACAAATGTCGGAGACTTTCGGGGTTCCAAAGATGTTACTTTATTGGCCAAGTTTAACCTGCGCAGGGGTGAACTCTCCAAAGTGTCCGGAGACATGGTGCCCACAAGGGCTGCAAATGAGAGTCGCGCCAAATGCTTACAGGCTTAGGGTTTTATGGAGGCGCGCAAACAAGCTGGATACAGAAGCAGATGTGGGGGTTAGTGGTTGGCTCAGGGGCATAATAGGGTTACTGATTATTGGTGAGTTAACTTGTGCACTGGCTCGTGCTCCTTTACTTGATTGGTCAGTTGAGCTCGTGCACAGGGGCTGCACTGGCTCGTGCTCCTTTACCTGATTGGTCAGTTGAGCTCGTGCACGGGGGCAAAATTTCCCTTCCTAGTGACTGTCCAGATGGCTATCTGCCTGACTAACCTTTGCTCTTAAACCACATCCTGGAACACACCCTGCTCTTCGGGCGTGTCCCGGAGCCTCTTTGCGTTAGTTAGTAAAACACCTTTTGTTTCCTTACAGCTATGTTCTGGCTAGTTCCCCTTGCCCTCAACAGTCCTATTCCTATACAGGGTTGGAAAGTTTCATATACCTCTACACATATATGAATTGCATACACATTTTTAGCTTTTTAGTTATTCTGTTTACCCTTGTAGCAACCTGGCAAAGGAAGTATCGATAGGCTTAGCCTTCCCATTTCAAGGAGTGGTAATTAAGAAACATGAAGATTAAGTGATTAATCCAGTGTCACACAGTGTGTTAGTACTGCTGAGAAGACTATTCATATGCCCTGCCCACCCTCTAGTAAGTTTATTCCCCGGGGATTCAGAATTTTCAAGATGTTTATTATTATTATTATTAAGGGGAAAATTAAGCTCAATTAAATGTATAAATAAAGAGGATTAACTAGGGAGTTCATTTAAATTTAAATTTTGTAGATCATGTTAACTCTTTCTAAGTAAGATTTCCAAATCTGAGATTACCCCTGTCAGACTTGTCATTTATAGCAGTGGGCAGACTTGTCCCTTATGCTGATACATGAAAAAAGTCGTCAGGACAGAGGGAAGCATTACCTACTGTTACAGGCCCCCACCAGTGTTGTTCTGGAAGAGCTGTGGGGTCTGACTGCCCACCGCCAAGAAGCGTAACTCCCAATGCAAGAGTTTGGTGCAAAACGAAAAGGGTTGTTTATTCAAAAGTTATACAGACTTAGAATAATGGCAGATTTCTGCCTCAATAGTCCTGCCTCCCTTTTCAAACCAGGCCAGTTTCTGAATATGCCACTCAGAGGCACCATCTGTCAGAAAAGCAGAAGTCTGTAGCTCAGCACTCCCAGTCACAGCTCAGCTCCAAGATGTCTCATGAATCCAGGTGGCTGGACAGGTCACCCGCCGCACTGCCAGCTCTGGCGACTCACTGAACTTCTGACTTTCAGACCTCTTCTCTCACCCCAGGCCTTGTGGCTACCTATTCTTGTTTAGTCTGCCCTTATTTAAATATTAGGCCTGGAATTTCCTGGGTGGCCTCATATCTGGCCCTTCCTGTGGTGTGTCAGTGTCCATCATTTTTGCCAGGTCCCCAGGGTCTCTCATCCTCTTTTGGCTGCCATCTTTAGTCAGGGCAAAAGTTCCCAGCAACACACAGGCATCCAGGATGGGCATCTGCCCCTGTCTCCTGTGCAGGTGTTGGATGAAGCCTCCTACCCCCCCCCCCCCTTTTGTCAGAATCACTGAATTCTCCCAGAGTCCTACTTAAAAGTCTCCCTTGGGGGCAGCCCTCTTCCCTTCAGGAAGGCACAGCTAATGACTTGCCATTGTCATGCAATGTGTCTTAAACGCAGAGCCATCCTTCTTCCCTTCCCCCTATCAAAGCTCATCAAGGATTTTCTCCTGTTTTCAAAGGACCCATGCTCTGCACCCTGTTACACTATTCAGGGTTGTTAGGATGTTTTTAGCTGTTATCTAGAATGACCTCTCTTACTATTGTTGCAGTCTCCTTAAAAATCTAATAAAATACACAATCCCTGTTCTCATAAAAAACAAAGCAAAAGTAAAAATGTCCTGGAAACATACAGTTGAGGCAGGTATAAAGGGGACAGTGTATTCACGGTAGATTAAGAAACTCTTGTCTGAGAATATGGGGTTAAATCAATGTACCTAAGCTTTGGAGTATGCTAAGAACTGAGAGACTAATAGATGACAGAGTGTTACAGATGAATTCACAATGAGTCAGAAGGAAAAGGAGACCAATGGCAAAGATGTAGAAGAACCTGGGCCAGAAATATGATATTCCTTCAGGAGCATGACTTGACTACTAATCTCTATCACTCCCTTGGCTCCCCATCTTTTTTTTCTGGAAACTATATGTAGGCTATTTTATTTATCTGAATATCTAAAATGAACACACAAGGGAAAAGGAATAAAAATATAGAAATAAATGAAGATCTCCTTAAAATAATGTATTTTGTTGTGCATAAGGCACGTTTTTTGCTCAAATTTTTAAGGGAAAAATAAGGCTGCACATCATACATGGGTATAATGATTACATACCATGGGTATAATAGTCCATGTATAATGCACACAAAAGCATGGGTGTGCATTATACACGGGAGCGCATTATACATGGCAAAATGCAGTGCTTAATGAACAAAGAAAAATGTCTACAGAGATTTCTAAACTATAAAGAGAAGGATATTTTATTATAATAAAATTATAACTAGAATTAAATAAAGACATGTAGGTGTATGCATTTTTGCAAAAATGAGCATATCTGTTCACACACAATATTATGTGTGAGTGTATAATATATTATTTTTCTAGCTTTCTAGCACTTAACATAATTTCTTTGACAATCTCATTGCTAGCAGATTCAAGTACAGTTTCTCAAGGGAAATGGTGAAAAAAGAAAACTTTTTTTGTAGAATGATAAAATAGGACAGATGTTCTATGAGCAGATAGATGTGTATCATTTCCAAATAAACTCTGAGGCAGCAAAACATGGAGATGAAAAACAAAACAAAGCAAGTTCCCTTTTAAAAGGTCATGGAAGTATGAAAACATTCCTGACTCAGAGAATATATTTTTATATAATTACTGTAAATCTGCCTAAATTATTACCTACTAATTAAATTAGAGCTATACAATAAAAGGCTAGTCATTTTAAAATTTTACCATAGTGTGTCAGGAACATGAACAAAGTTGTAAACCAATGCGAGATAAAGAGCAGGCTGCCTAGCAACCATTTTAACTAGTTCCCCTGAGGTTTTCAAGAAAAAAAAGGATATTTGCAGGGGAAGTATTTGTTTTTGTTTTTATTCTTATTTCAAAGTTTCAGGATCATTCTTAACTCGTCTCTCTAGTCATTTTTTTCTTATCATTGTGTGAAAGAAATAATTTGTTGAAAAGCAAGGAAGAAAGGAAGGGAAGAAGGAAGGGGAAAGATTCAACATAGGCTATTTTAATCATTTGTTCAAGCATTCAAATAAAATAATGCAAATTAATGTCAGGCGCTTATGTTTATCACATACAGGCATATATACTTTCCTGTGAAATAACCACAAATCAAATTCATTGGTTTGACAAACTACAAATTCATTGAAATGTGCAACAGGAAAGAATATATGTTGTCGGCATTTCTTGACCCAGGATTCAAGGGCAACTTTGAAACTCTGTCTACTTCATGAAGCCATTGATCACCAGGAAGATGTTCTCATAAAGAAAATGTGGCCTGTTAGGTCATTCTTTCCATTTCAGACTTTTTGGTTAAGTAAAAGCACACTCATGAAACATTCACCAAATATTTTTCAATGGTGTCCTATCATGTAGGTCCCTGACATGAGAGAAAAGAGAAGGTGTTTGATGGTGATTACAGAACAGTAGCTTTAAGTATTTCCTTTGAGAGAGAAAAAAAATGTAGTTTTCACTATATATCTGTCATATAGTCTTCATGAGTTTGGAGAGGAGACCAAAGGATGGATTTCTGGTTAAATTCCAGGGCTAATGATGTGTTAATGAGGATAAAGGTAGCAAAAATGATGATATAAAAATGTTAACTCAAGGAAAGCAGAAAAGATGGTGAATCTGGGGTATGCTGGGTAAGTTATATAAATGAGATGCTTCAAACAAAATTTCATACCTTCTTACATTATGCAATTGGTTTATAGCTTTTCACTTGATTTTAAGATTATCACCAATTGGGTTTAGTAAACATGATTTAGGAAATCAATAAAAAGGTGTTTCGAAATAAAATGTTTATGACCATTGTGAGTGATATAAAAACAATGTTTCTTCTAGATCTTATTCTGAGCCCTGAGTTTATTTGCAGGTCCATCCTCCACACAATATGAAGCAGAATGTATTTGCTGACTAGCACTTGCCTGAAGTGTGAAGGAGAAAGTGGTTGCATTGATCTGGACTACCTAAGAATTTGCCAATGCACAATGCAAGGCTGAATTTCCCATGTTTTACTCTGACCTCAGTGATGAATTTAAATACCAAGACTATGTTTTCACTATGCAGAAGCATAAGACATTGCAAGTGAGGAGAAAAACGGCACCCCAAATATTCCACTTTGACATAGAGATTATTGTGAATTAAAATTACTTAAGCAGTTGTGTAAGAAAGATGCTCTGACCCTTCTTTGTTCTCCCCAAAAAGCAGGAAACAAATCTACCATACGCAGAGGATAGAAGGCAGCCTTACAGCCAGTGGTTGGGAATTAGGGGCCAAAAATGCTATATAAACAAATTTGCTACCCTAAGTCCAAATCCTTTTCTTTGGTCAATTTTTCACAAATTTATTGTTTCTTTCTCTGAAGGATGTAAAAGCTTTCTGTTTTGGTCACTTTAGGGAATTTCATATTTTTATGGGCTTCCATACATATGAAATTAAAATTTTTTCCTGCAATCTGACTTATGTCAATTTAATTATTATATCAGCCAAAGATCCTAGAAGGGAGAAAGAGAAAGGTTTTTCATTCCTATGATGTAGATGAAACTCCACATGTTTAGATTATAATGAAAACTTATTTTGACGTATGACTCTATGTATTTCAGCATCTTATGATCTACTAAGATATTATCAAAACTAAATGCTTTGTGAGGTAGGGACACTTTTTTCCACTTTTACATTTTTTATAATCTAGTTCTTTGGGTTTTCTAAGAGTAAATAATGCATGAGGAAAATGTGCAGTATCTTGACTGGCATTTTCCTTTGAATAGTAAATATTACTTTTGAAAATGTTTGATCTATGAATAGTACTGCACAGTAATTTTCCTGTTGGAAATAAAGCCTGATATTTATCCATTTCCCTTTGATTCCTAGCATACTAATGGTATGCAGAGTGGTTGACCATTGAATTTCTTCCCAAAGTTATGAAACTTACAATTTCATAAAAAATCACAGATACAAATATTCTTTGAAGGACTGATATGCATGTTTAGTACAAAATTGTTTTTTTTTTTTTAGTTTCTTTGGTTTATTTACTGATGTAGTTTTCACAACTATAGATATGTTAGATTTTTTTTTTTACAAATGCCATGATAACCCTAAATTAAGTCCACTAATGTATAAGTGACATAATTCCATGGATCATACCAGAGACTGCTTTATTTAAATGTCCACCTTCCAAAGGACAGCTTAAGTTGCTTCCACCTAAGGTGGGAGATTTATTTCAAAGACCCTATCACTTTATTCATCCAGGTTTCCTGTAAAGATTGAGAAAAACACATAATCTAAACAGCTGAGGATATTATGAGGAGGAAAAATTACAACTGTTTACAAGTAAGGTAAATTGGGTGCAATGACAGATGCTGTTGAAGCCAGACATGAGTTGTATTTTAAAAATGCTCCAAATCATTCATAATAATAAATACAACCTTCTCTTTTCTTTCTTCTTTATGGTTAGAGTCTTCTGGAATGGTCTCACCTCTGTGACATTTCTCCATTATTTCACAGCAATTTCACAGACGGCACAGAAAGAGTATTAAGAGGGTAGTAGTGAAATACATGCAGAGTAGAACCAAACTACAAAACTTACCAGCCATCTGACCTGGAAAAAGTTGTTCAATTTTTCTGTGCCATAGTTTCCTCATCTGCAAATGAAAATTATTATAGTGCCTACTCTAGAATTTCTGAGTAGTAAGTAAATATAGATCAAGAACCAACAGTGCCTTTAATGAAACATTATTTAGATATGATATACAATTATTGTAGATAATATATATGTTGATAAAGTACTTTGTTAGTTTTATAATTTAGTGCTTTTGGTTTCACCAGACAGATGTTTTAGAGCAATTATAGGTTCATAGTAGAATTGAGAGGACAGTACGGAGATTTACCATAACCTCAAAGTGCACATAGACACAGCCACACCCGTTACCAACACCCCTTACCCAAGTGATGATCCATTAGTTTGAATGGATGAACCCACACTGACACAACATTAGCACTCAAAATCTACGGTTACATTAGGGCTCACTCTTGGTGTTGTACATTCTATGGTTTGTACTAACGTATAATGACACATATTTGCCATTGCGGTATTGAAGGGTGCTGCTTTGTCATAAGTATTATTTTAATTTAAAGACATTTGAAAACCAGGAAATGTTAAGACAAAGCATTCTAATCTTCCCTTTCTTCCTGAAAACAAGAGATACAAATTTCCATGTGAAAGATAGCTTCCCTTTATTTACTGGGAGAAAAGAAACATTCTTCAATGGGAGTCAAAGTCAAAAGAACTCTGTACAAACATGCCTTGTTAAAACAATTCTTATCTTCTGTTGTCTCCGGGCATAGTTTAGTTACTATTCCTCAATTGTCTTTCTTTGTGGAACTCAACATAAAAGTATGAGGGTTGTGCCATTTCTTTGGATGTCCCTTCCCTGTGGGGACCCCCATGCCACATGAAGCTTATATAAATTTGTATGATTTTATGTTAATCTGTTTCATGTCAATTTAATTTCCAGGCATAAACTCTAAGAGTGTGAAAATTAAATTGTGTCTTTCCTACAGTATCATACAGAGTAATTTCACTGTCCTAAAAATCCTCTCTGCTCTGCCAATTCATCCCTTTCTCTCCTTAACTCTTGGCAACCACTGATGTTTTTGCTGTCTCCATAGTTTTGCCTTTTTAAGAATGTCATATAATTGTTGTATGTTCTTTTGAAAAAATAATATATTCTGTTCTCTAATGTTCCCCCAAATGGTAAATATCATTAAAACACTTTTCTAACTAAGACAGTTGATTTGGATGCAATTAGCAGAGAGATTTGAAAGAAAATAAAAGTATTAAAAAATTGGTAAACTGTTAGGCTTATGTTTGTATAAGACAAGCTTGCTAAGTCACTGCAAAGAATATCTTTTTTTTCAATGTCTACAAAGCCCAGAGGAAGCAAAGTCAAAAAATTCATTATGTTTTAGGCCTCAGTGGGGTTTGCTGGCTGTCTCCATTGCATACATATAATTTTAACATCCTAAATACTCTGCAAAGTGGATATTGTTAGTATCCTCCTTTTACAGATGAAGAAATACACAGTCACAGGATAGAAGTAGTTTGCAGAGAATCCCATAGCAACTAAAGGCCACAACAGTAAATCCAACCCCAAACTGTTTGTTTCTAATTTGATATTATATTATCTTAATTATGCAATTTATCTTCATCTCTTATGTTCGCTTGATCACTAATTTTTTAAAAAGATTTTTTATTTATTTATCTTTAGAGAGGAAGGGAAGGAGAGAGGGAGAGAAATATCAATCAGTGTATGGTTGCCTCTCGTGAGTGCCCTGCTGGGAACTGGCCTGCAACCCAGACATGTGCCCTGACTGGGAATCGAACTGCCATTGTGTGGTTCACAGGCCCGAGCTCAATCCACTGAGCTACACCAGCCAGGGCTGATCACTAATTTTCATATATTCTAAGTTTTAAATAAGATATTTCTCTGAATAGAGGAAACATAAAAATTTGTTCATCTTAACTCTTCCTCTAAAAACTGCCTCATTCTTGTATTACCCTTTACAAAGAAACACCTCCAAAGAGTTGCTGTTTGTACTGCCTCATGTTCTATTCTTTTTATTATTTGGGAAGATCAAATATTTTTAATAACAGGTTTATCGCAATGTAATTGAGACATTGGACACTGCATGCAAAATGTGCAACTTGATAAGCTTTGCCCAACGTATGCCCCTATCAAACCATCACTACCGGTATGATGAGCAAATCTAACCCACAAAGGCATTTCTGAAGCTCCTTGTTATTCTTCCCTCCACTCATTATGAGTTGTGTGTATCTACTTCTTTGCATTTCCAGTAAGTTTTTTAGGGAATGAAAGATATATGGAAATTTTGCCTTATTAGGTCTTGGATATTTTTGTATTTCAGTATTTTTTAGCTTCCTTTTGGGGTGTATTTAAGTTACATGGATCTTGCTTTAAAGCTTTGTGACATAATAACAGAGCAGTAGTGAATTTAGGGCTAATTTTACTGCACTGATCAGGCAAAAGTCTTCTGAGAAGTCTATTTGATGTCCCAAGAAGTATGTGTTTTTCTATTCTGCCTGGTGGAAACAGCACTGTTCCTGTCCCTCTATGAGTCTAAAGACTTTTCCTTCTTATCTTTTTAGGTTGTTTTTTTCTTTGGACTCAAGTAAGGTCCCCACATGCACTGAGCAGTATGAAGTTAAACATACATGGGGGACTGTCAAAGGTAAATTTTCAATCTTCTTCTCACTTGTTCTCTCGGCATAATTTCATGTTGTTCTCACTTGCTTGAAACATTTTCTTTTTTAAAAAAAGATTTTATTTATTTATCTTTAGAGGGGAAGGGAAGGAGAGAAGGAGAGAAACATCAATATATGGTTGCCTCTCATGAGTCCCCTGCTGGGAACTGACCTGCAACCCAGGCATGTGCCCTGACTGGGAATCGAACTGAGATTGTGTGGTTCGCAGGTCCGCGCTCAATCCACTGAGCTACACCAGCCAGGGTGAAACATTTTCTTAGTAAGCTTCCAAAACACCACATTTTCTTAATTACTTCTTCTCCCTTACCGACTCTGTTATTTTCCAAGTTTTGACAAAAGAAAGTACCACAAACTGGGTGACTTAGAAAAACAGAAATGTATTGTCTCACACTTCTGGAAACAAGAAGTCCAAAATCCAAGTATTAGCCCTGTTATGCTTCTCTCTGAAACCCAGAGGGGAGACTACTTCCTCACTCCTGGTGGGTCGCCAGTGATCCTTGGAAACAGCCCTTTAACCTCTGCCTCCATCATCACGTGGCATTCTCCCCTCATGAGTCTACATCTTCATACGATATTCTCTTCTCTGTGTGTCTATCTTCACGTCCTGTAAGGACAGCAGTCTTATTTAATGCCCACTCAATTTCATCTGAAATTGATTACATCTTCAAAGACCCTATTTCCAAGTTAATCATATTCACAGAGAGGGGGGCCTCGAGCTTCAACCTACCTTTTGGGAAGACACGATTCAACTCATAACACTGACCATTGTGTCGTATCTTTTTCCCAAATTCTAGAAGTTGGAGTGTTCTCATTCAGTCTTCAGATCTCTTCTTTTGCATGCTTATTTGCTAATAATCTCATTTAGTTCCAAATCCTTAAATACCCGATCATCATTAACAATTACAAACGCTCATCATTAACAATTACAAACGGTATATCTCTGATACCAATTTAAATTCAAGACTCACATAACCCATTGTACATCGGTGTTTCTAACTAAAGACCTCCAGAACAAAATACTTTGTCCTCATTCTTTCTCTCCACCACCATCAAACTTGCACTTTCTTTGGTCTTTTGTATCTCACTATTTCCCTGATGCTCACATTAAACAATTGGAATCATTCTTAATTTTAGCAAATATTTCTGATACTCAACTAATTAGAACTCCCTCTTGACCATCTAGTCACCATGATTTTTGTTTGTTTGTTTTTTAATTTAACCTTAGATATTGCAGTAGTTTTCTAGCTGGTCTTGTTTTCTTTCTGATTTATTATCATTCATCATCCACAAAGTATCCGTAGTGATCGTTATATGTTTAAAACCTTCAGTGACTTCCCATCACACATAGAATGAAATCCATACTTTAAAACTATGAACTATATTATGTGTGTAATCTAGCACAATTATCTTCTTGAATCTCATTTCTTTTGATTCTTCCCCTTGCTTTCTCCACTAGCTGTAGTTTCTCCTTAAATAAGTCAAGCAGATTTCTACCTCAAGATCTTTGTACTTTCCCCTTCCTGATTGGCGCAATTTTCTCAACTTGCCTTCAAATTTATTCTCAAATACGAGGTCCGGCAGAAGTAAGGCTTCCTTGAATGTGGTCGGTAAGGTACGTGAACGTCTTGCATGAGAAGGACAGCGATCTGAACATTCCGCCTGAAATGTCATATGGTGTGTTTGAGTGTGGCAGTGTTATGTTACAGAATTACATGCTTAAGATTTTGCAATAAAATTTTTTGTAATTAAAAAAGGGTATTATTTGTGCTGGATCCTGTATATATTTAAACCTCTGTCCCCAAATCACATCTACTAGGAGAAATTTTCTAATCACTGTGTCTAAAATAACACTCCCAGGTTTTCTCCATGTTTTCTCCCTGCTTTACTTTTCTTCATAATTCTAATCCTGTAATATAGGAATGCTAGATTGTAGTATGTAAAAAAAAAGCTTCCTTGATGCAAGAAATGTTCAAAATATCTTCAAAAACTGACTAATTTTTTAAAGAAGTTTTTATTTATTTTTTTAAAATTTATTTATTTATCTTTAGAGGGGAAGGAGAGAGGGAGAGAAACATCAATGTATGGTTGGCTTTCGTGCATCCCCTGCTGGGAGTTGGCCTGCAGGGAACGGGCCTGCAACCCTGGAATGTGCCCTGACTGGGAATTGAACCCCAAACCTCTGGTTCGCAGGCCTGTGCTCAATCCACTGAGCTACACCAGCCAGGCAAAAACTGACTAATATTTATTTATTGATGTATACTCAGTATCTAAGCACGGTACCTAGCACAAAGTAGATTTTGATAAGTATTTGTTCAATGAATGTAGACTTTTAAATATAAATACAACAACCAGAAAAATTAAAAGCAAAATGTAATTGGGCTTTTAAAAGTGTTCTATTTCTTTCAAATGCATCTTAGGTAAACACTAACAGCTCCTTGAGGAGGCACAAGTAAGGTAAAAGCTATCATTTAGACTCTCACTTCCTTTCTGAGTGGCTTGGTGTTTTTTTCTGATTATAATATCAGGCAAGAAGATGATACGATGATTACTTCCTTTCTGAGTAGTTTTGTGTTTTTTTCGGATTATAATAGCCGGCAAAAAGATGATAAGGTGGCACCAATGCTGATGCTGGAAAGGGAAGCGCCTGCTCTCCAACAACGTTCCAATGTTATCAAACAACTATTTTAATTAGTTGTATAGGCCGTATGACTCTAAATTTAGAGCTCTAAAGAAACCATTAGCTTAAAATAAGCGTAGGAGTTTGAAACTCTTGTGTTCCTATATCTTTCTCTTTCATCCAAAAATAGCTTTTGAGTACTTGAACTTGATTATGGTCACATTTCTCCTATTAAAACAAAATATAGGCTGGAACCCATGAATTATTATTTCCCTTTTAATGTTTATATTGCCAGCTTAGTTTGAGTGTTCACTTCATCTTTGACATATCCTTTTGGTTAGTAGCCATGTCCCAGGCCCCGCCCATAACAAGGGAAGAGAATTATACAAAAATCTGCTCTGAAACTACTTTCTCCCTTCTGCTCAAGGACTACGTTTTTTAGTCATGCTGGACTATCTATTTTCCTAGAAATTACTTATTGGCACACTCCAAAATATGTTCTTTTATTGCCTCCATATATTTTATACTGAATTATACCTCACCTCACCTGGAAAAACCTTACCAAAGAACGTGTGTGAATTTCAACTTTTCTTAGAACTTTTATGGTCCTTCCTCTGTGTTCCTTAACCTCTCGTTCTCTCTCTCAATGTCCCCCTCTCTCTCTGTCTCTCTCTCTTCCTCTATCCTGATTTCATTGTGGCACAATTTTTGGTGCTACTGAATTTAAAATTCACTAAAAGTAGATAGTGGTCTATTAATCCTAAGTCCCCAGCACCTAACACAAAATCTGGTATTTACTAATAAGGACTTACATTTTTCTAATGAAGTAAGCAACATTCCTAATTTTAAATGTTTGTGAGTTAGAATTTTTGAGCACTTTGCTGAAAAAAATTGCTAACAGGACAATGTGAGGATTTAGTGCTTCATCTTCCAAATGTTATGACTTTGCATTCCGAACATGGTTTTGCCTCTTTCCCAAAGTCCTACAAATTAAACGAAACACTTATACAAAAGTAAATAAATAAAAATAAAACAAAATTAGATAAGAACTCTAATCAAGTGTAACCAATTTTCCTGTCTCACATATTTTTCACGTTTTATATTTACTGAAACAGTAAAAATGTGACTGCTTAAAGATGTTGTATGATAACTTGTTTGCATGTCTACGATTCAAAAAATTGTGAATAAGCATTTTGAGTATTTTATTATTTTTTAATATTTAAAATCAATGTTATCAGTTTTCACATATTAGTTTATTTTCATGGCATATGTATAAAAAAACCAAAATATCAGAGTAATGTCTTTTTCATTCAGTCTCTTCAACTGAAACCTGTAGATTTGGACTAGACCCTCTCCTAGACTTTACATTAGGCATAAACTAGATATAAAGAATGTAACATTAGCCAAGACCAAAATGAAGGAGAGAATCCTAGGAGCAGCAAGGGATAAGGGGACAGTCACCTACAAAGGAGTACCCATCAGACTGTCAGCGGATTTCTCAAAAGAGACCTTACAGGCAAGAAGGGGCTGGAAAGAGGTATTCCAGGTCATGAAATCCAAAGACCTACAGCCAAGAGTGCTTTATCCAGCAAAACTTTCATTTAGAATGGAAGGACAGATTAAGTGATAAGGTCAAGTTCAAGGAGTTCATCACCAAGCCCTTATTATATGAAATGCTAAAGGGACTTATATAAGAAAAAGAAGATGAAAAATATTAACATGAAAGGACAGCAAACACACAGTTATTAACAACCACACCTAAAACAAAAGCAAACCAAGAGGACAGCTAGATCAGGAGTGGAACCATAGAAATGAAGAACACATGGAGGGTTAGAAACAGGGGGGTGGGAGGGGGAGAAGAGGGGAGAAGGCACAGAAAATAGCATAGATGGTAGGTAGAAAATAGATAGGGGGGATGGCAAGAATAGTGGGGGAAATATAGAATCCAAAGAACTTGAGACACGTGGTTATAAACTAACGGGGGGAGAATGGTGGGGGAGGGAGTGTGCGGGTGGAGGGGAATGAAGGGGGGGAATAGAACAACTGTAATGGTATAATCAATAAAATATATTTAAAAAAAGCCAACAGATGGGGAAAAAATGTGATTGCTAAAAGGAAAAAAAAAGAATGTAACATATTTCCTATTTTGTGGGAATAAAAAAAGTCATATAAGGAAAATTTCCCAGGTAAATGGAATTAATATTCTTTTTTACTAAACTGTTTTTACTTTTTTCACTGGGAAGAAAGCATTTTTAATTGGGTTATTCATAGTTTGGCTTCCTAGACTATGTAGTTCAAGGTAACTTAAATTTCTAAAATAAATATTAATGATAACACAGTGGTGTTATCTCAGTGTGCCCTTAAATCCTGTTGTAGGAAATCTGTTACAGATATTAACAACTGTAATTTTCTTGTTTATACTTGCTTTTAAAAAAATTTACTTCCTGACTATCCATGTAATTGCCTTTATCATTGCCTTGCCCACCATTTACACGTGTGCCTCTTCTTAGGCATTTAGAAATATCAACCCTTAAGAGTAAATATAACTCTGACATTGAAATAAATTTAATACTGGTTATAATATTATTATTAGTAATAGTAAACATAGATTGAGGTCTACGTGTCAAATACTGTTCCAAGATTATTGTAGGTAAAAACTCATTTGTCCTTCACAAAAACTGTAAGTTAGGTAAAGTGATAGAGAAGTGGTAATCTACTAAGCAGATGAGCTACCTTTATGAAAGAATCTCTGTGTAGTTCAGGTAGTTAGACATGGAAATGAGTTTAGAAGGGCTGAGGTGGACAGTGTCTGGGGAGCCATGACTAAAAGTAGGCATTAAAGATAGGTGGGGTCAGATCATTTATTTATTTATTTATTTATTTATTTATTCTCTCTCTTTTTTCTTTTTTATTTGGTCCCCCAGAACTGTTAGCCTGCTCTCTTCCTATGGTTGTCAGTTCAGTTTGGTCCTTAGATTTCACATACGAGTGGAATCATGTGGTGTTTGTCTTTCCCTGGCTGGTTATTTCACTTAGCGCAGTGTTCTCCATGTCCATGCATGCTGTCCAAAGGGCAGTTGTTATTTTTTTACAGCCGAGTAGTATTCCATTGTGTAAATGTAGCATAACTGTTTTATCCACTCATCTACTGGTCTTTTAAACCATGGTCAAATCTCACCTTGTACAAATATTCTGAAATACTCTCCGAGCACAAATAAATCACCTTTCCACTTTTTTTTTTTGCTTAAAAACATTGCTATGCTTGGTTATTTCTGCAATTATTCTTTAGTTGGGCATTGCCTCAAGAACTGGGCAATATCTTTATATCTTTAAAAATAATCTGTAACATCAAGTTCAGTCTTTTAAGTGATAATATGCAATGGTGTTCCTTAATTTATGGCTGCATTACTAAGATTCAGTTTGCTGGGAGTATGGTCCTTAGTATTAAAGGACTTCTTACTTCGTTCCATGTTTCATCTGAATGTGATTATTTTACTGCTTTCCTGCATACATTTCTACTTCTTCCTATACTTCATGCACCAACACTCCCAACTTCCCACATGCATATTTATTCACACTGTCCATCAGAAATTCTTACAAATTTAATAATACAATCTAGTTATGAAAATTACTCCAAGAATGCGTTGACATTGGATTCTCTTCCAAAGTGAACCTCACTGGCTTTCTTCCTGAGACATCAATGTGTATTTTTGCTTTAAACATAAGAGCAGAGTGCAATTCCCTTTGATTTGGGTTCATGTTTGCAAAATTAAATGTAAAGCAAATGCAGTTCATGAAAATCAGCTCACCGATAAAGCAAGATAATGTGAGAGGGGAAGACACAACATAACAATTAGAAGCAACCCATCTTAGCAAGGCAATGAATTCTTTGTACAGTAGAAATGTAGAATCATCAGAGTTTTATCTCTACCTGAATGTACATCAAATAGGCCTGTGTAAATGCCAACACACCTGCCTGAACATTGAGAAAAACACAAAGGCTCCATCATTCATTCTTATACAGGGCTCAGTTTTTACCCTGAGGTGCTGTAGGCACTCACGTAGCACTGCATATTTTAAGAGATTCGACATCTTGCATGAGTGTTCCTGCACCAGAGCAGATTATTCAAAATAATAGCCTGGGGTGGTGCCTGTATACTTCAGAAAACTTCCTAACCCATCTTTGATTTCAAAAGGAGAGGCAGGTCCCTGAGAATAGATATTGCCAATCACATTTCAATGTTGTACCGAATGCTGTAAGGGAGTCAGAGGATTAAGAGAAAGGTAAGAATTTTTCTGGTAGAGCTGCATTAAATGTTTTAACCTAGAAAAGTGGAAAAAGAGCAATAAGTAAACAATCTAGGGAAAAGCATATTGATAATCCAAGAAACTGGAGGTAAGAAACAAATATTTTTTTTCAAACCCAGTTTTTTTAATTGAAAGAAGAATGCAACAAGAGAGAAACAAAGTAGAGAGAATGCTTTCCTCCAAGATATTATAACAGAAAATATCTACAAGGTATATCCACCTTAAGGTTGTTTTAGTTGTACTGTTCAGCGAAAGGCCATTGTATAGTATTCATAGTTTTGTTGTGATGAAGCTTTAAGAACCCAGTAAGTGATGCATTTAGGGGGATGTGGAAATCTGAGAGTAATGATATAACTGAACCTAAACATTTTAGAGGTTTGGCCCTCTACATTTAAAAACATATAACAATTTTACTAGACTATAGCTTTTAGTATGACTGTAAATCAACACTATGTGCCTTTTCTTCCTGGAAATTATACAGAAACAATAATAAAAATTATGTAAACTTTATTTTTGGAGAACCTGGGAAGTATAAATCCACCAACTCCAAAATATATAAAGGGTTCCCAAATGCAGCTTAAGCACTAAATGCATATGAAGCAATATAAAGCAAAATGTAGAAAATGGCCAAAAGCTCAGCGGTGACAGATTTTAGAATCTGCACTGGTAAAACTCTGCTTTCATAGGTGAAGGACTCACCCTCAAGTTCTAGCTGTGTACCTTGTTTAAAATAAAGAGTGAGGAAACTAGCATGAGTAGAGTTTGTAACTAAAGCCTTTTTGGAATTGCTTTGCACAGAAAAAAAGAGTAATCAGGAATCTTATTTATGGACAAAAGCCGTATAGATGGGTAGCTATTTCTGGGCAGCAGAGAAGAGATGCTCTGGGTTATAAGCCCTGGAAAACTACCCCACCTTCTTTTCTTTCATGAGAATGACTTCCAGAGCACCAGTCTAAGAAAATTTAAATTATTCAGTAAGAAGTAGTAGAAGAAAAATGACACTAGCCAAAATTGATACAAAGATAGAGTAAGAAAAATGGTAGAAAAAAGTCTTATAAATAGTACAAAACTGTAGACAAACAGTTTTTAGTATAAAACGTAACAGGTAATGTTTCCATAACCTGTCTTTGGGAAAATTATTGGAGTGCAAATTTCAACTGACAGAGATTCTATAATTGTCAGTATTTCAGTTTGGGGAAGGTTTTTTGTTTGTTTGTTTGTTTGCATCACTTTGTGGGCTCTGGTTTCTAGAAGTTTCTGGCTGCACAAGGCTGGACCACCATCTTCTCAGGTAGAACCTATCTATTTGATTTTGTGGGGACCAGAAGGCAGGCAGAGTGCTGGATGGATCACACTGCTCAGAGCCTACCACAGAGCTCTCCCTCCCCAGGGCTGGCAGGGCACTTGGAAGGGGCAGGACTGCTTGTTGCCTTCCCATGAACCACTGGAGCCAGTGCTGGACTGAAGAAGGGATGATGAGGCCTGCAAACTCTGGGCCTTGAAATGATGAAAGTGAAAGGGAAAAGAGGAATAGGAGTTGGAAAGAAGAGAAGTTTTTTTTTAAAACTGAACAGTGGGTCTCTTGCCTTAGGTAGTTATAGTGGCAAATGAATAGTAACTTTAGTGATATTTAACTAAAGAACTTATACTGAGACAAAATTCTAAATTAATGGAAGAATTAATGTAATTAGTATATAAGTGATAACAATTTGGCAATGCAACAGCATATATAAATTGGGAGAACAAAGGAAAAAGAAAAAGAAGGTAAAAATAGATCATCTCATGTAATAACTAGAATATTATTTTTCCATTTATTTTAGGATATAACTCACATACAGAAAAAGGTACCATTTTTATTGTACAATTCTTCCTTTATATGAATGCATGCAATTTGAAAAGAGCACTATATCAAAATATGAAACAACTGCACCACACATGTGTGCACACCCACTCATACACTCACACATACACATATCATCCTTACTAGTCAACCTTTCCCCCCAACTCCAACTCTTGGAAGCCATTGATGTGTTCTCTTCCTATATCTCAACCTTTTCCAGCATATCATTAAATGAAATCATGCAGTGTATAATCTTTTGAATCTGGCTACTTCCATTTAGTATAATTCATTTGAGATCCATCCATGTCATTTTGTATATCAACAAAACAGTCCCTTTTATTGCTGAATAGTGTTCCATTGTAACATTTTTAAACCAGTTAGTTTATCCATCACCCTGATTGAGAAACATTTGAGTAGTTTTCAATTACCTGGCAATTACAAATAAATCTACAGCAAAACACTCATGTATGGGTTTGCATGTGAACATACATTTTCTTAATTTCACTTAAGCAGATAACTAAAAGTAGAATTTCTGGGTCTTGTGCTAAGTATGTTTATATCCTTACGAGAAATGCTAAAATTCTTTCCAAAGTGTGTGAACGATTGTCCCTCCCCAACTGAAACTAATGAGGGCTCCAGGGCCACCACACCCTCATCAGCTCTCGGTGTTGTGGATTTGCTGGTTCCGTTTGGAGTCACCCTAATATGGGTGCAGTGATATTCCATGTTTGTTGTAGTTTCATTTTCTTGTTTTCTAACATATCCAGCATCTTTTTTGTTCATTTACCATCTATGTAACACCTTTGAAGTGTCAACTCGTTTGTCTATTTTTTAAATTGGGTTCTTTGTTTCTTTAAGTGACATTTCAGAATACTTAACAAAGTCTGGTTACAAATCTTTCATTAAATACAAAGTTTGCAAACATTTTCTCCTAATCTGTGGCTTGTCTTTTCAAACTCTCCACAGTATCTTTTAAAGGATAGAAGTTACTCATTTTTAAAAAGTCAGTTTATTAATTTTTTGCTTTATGAATTGTGTCTTTTGTATGATCAAAAAACATACAAGGGTTGGCAAAAGTAGGTTTACAGTTGTGCATATGGAAAAAGACATGCAGGTTATGATCATTACAATAACTTGATTAACTCAAAAGAATGTCAAAATGCAATTGTAAACTTATTTCTGCCCAACCCTTACATTCATACAACTCAAGGTCACATAGACATTGCCTCATCTTTTCTTCTATAAATTTTACAGTTTTAAGTTTTAGATTTAGGTGCACAATTCCATTTGAATTAATTTATTACATAGGGGATGAGGTATGGATTAAAGTTTATTTTATGCATATAGATATGTAATTTTTTCAGCATCTTTGTTGAGTTATCTTTGCACCTTTGTTGAAAATCATTGTACTTTATTTTGTTTTAGTTTATTTGCATTTCTGTACTCACTGCTCTCGTCCATTTATCTAAAAATACATCCTTTTCAGGATTACACTGTCTTGGTCACTGTACCTTTATAATGAATTCTTATATTAGGTAGTGTGAATCCTTCGATTTTGTTCATCCAGCTTGAAATCCTTTTACCTGTCTTAGTTTTTTGTCTTTTCACATAAACTTTAAATTCAGCTTATCAATTTCATTCCTAAATAAATAAATTGATTAATTCATAAAAATATTCGCTGGGATTTTTAATGGAATCTTACTGAATTTGTAGATTAGTTTTGGGAAATTTGATATGCAATTTTAACTTTTAATATTTGTTAAAGATTGCTTTGTGGCTCATGATGTAGTCTGCCTTGGTGAATGTTTCACTTGTATGTGAAAGAAATAACACATACACTCTGCTGTGGGTTGTATAAATGTCAGTTATGTAAACTGATTGGTAATATTTCTATGGTCTTTTATATTTTTTACTGTTTTCTGTCTTCTTATTTTATCAATTCCTGAGGAAAGAAGGTTTAAGTTTTCAACTGTAGTTGTGTAATCTGTTTTTATTAATGTTACCAGTTTCTGTAGATCTGCTATAGGTGGATATTTTTTAGGATCATTAGGTTGTTCCCATTAATTGATCTGCTAATAATTATGTAATAATGATATTATCTAACAAGATAGCCACTCTAGTTTCACTAGTGTTTATATGATGTAACTTTTCCCATCTATTTACATTTAACCAGTTTCTGTCTTATTTTTAAAGTGGATTTTGTGTGGGCAGCGTATAAAGAAGTCGTGATTTTTCTATTAATCTGATAATCTTTATTTTTTAATGTTTGTTTACCTATTTATATTTAATAGGATTACCAATGTGATCGAACTAATACTTACCATTTTGTTATTTTCTATTTGTTTTTTACTTATTACTTATTGTCTCCTTTTCCTTTTTCTTTTATGTGAATTGACTATTTGGGGAGTTTATTTATGTACAACATTGGTTTGCTATTTAAAACAGTGATTCCCTTAAGGGTTTGTAACATACGTTTAATGAATTTGTGCACCTTTAAAGGTGTTATCTTGATTTATGTTGTAGTTAAAGATCTTATAAATATACAATTTCAATCCATTCCTTTCGCTTTCTTTTCTAGTGTTGTCATGTGATGTAATTTTGTGTTTGCTGTAAAGGTCAATTCCTTGCTACTCTTTTGGTTTAGGCAGCCGGTTATCTTCTAGAGTGATTAGAAATAAGAACACGCAGGCTTTATTTATTTATTTATTTTGAAGATTTTATTTATTTACCTTTAGAAGGAAAGGGAAGGAGAAAGGGAGAGAAATGTCAATGTGCCTCTCATGCATTCCCTGCTAGAAACTGCCCGGCAATCCAGGCGTGTACTCTGACTGGGTATGGAACCACGATCCTTTGGTTTGAAGCCCCATGCTCAATCCACTGAGCTATGCCAGTCAGGGCTAGGCTTTATTATCTTACTTCTATTTATACCACTTCCACCACTGTTGCTTTTTTAAAACTTACATCCAAGTTTATGATTAATGTCATACTTCTTCTGCCTGAAATTACAATTAAAAACTTCTTATTTCAGAGGAGGAAGATGGCGACAGGTTAGGACAAAGCAGGTTCCACTTTTCCCTACACATGGGAGAAAAACCTGGCTGATCTGTAGAGGAACAGAGCAGATAGCCAATGGTACCCCAGCATATATGAAAATAAGAGATGAAAAATTGTAGTGGACACTGGAAAACTAGACAGTAAGGAGAGTGCTTTGGGACAATAAGGTTCTAGGGAACAGCTGGGGTACCAAGGCAGCTACAGCCCCAGTCCTGGCCAGGTCTGTCACAGAGTCCTTGGAAGAGAGCCCAGTCAACAGCTCCCTCCCTCCCTCCCTCCCTCCCTGGCCAAACAAGATCTGAGCAGCACCGGGAAAGACCTGGTTGCTTGGAGTTGCAGAGAGAGGAATAAGGACAAAGAGGCAAACACACAGGGGCTGTGATCACTTGTGGAGTCTGCTGGTCCCCTGCTTGGGAGAATTGAGAGTTGTGCAGTGACGGGCACTGACCCTGAGAGTCACCAGTCTGGCTGGAGAATTGGGCTGTAGGAGAGGCCAGGCCGCTGTATGGAATGGCAGGATTGAGTAGGAGAAATTTCTCAGGAAGAAAAAGCAAAAAGAAAGACACTGTTTGGGGAATTCTCCTGCAACAATCCCTCTGGCCTCCCCGGCCCAGCTGGGCAGCGATCCTGAGGTTGCACGGAAGGTTGAGTGGAAGACCCTGAGCACGCCCATAGCACTGAGAAGGATGCAAACTCATGGGACCGAGGAAACTTGGCCAAGAGTGAATGTGCACCAGCACCCCAGCCCACAGTGGTAACCCCAGGGAAAGTGCGGGCTCAGGAAGGCCTGGATCCCACACCCAAGGCAACCACCAGGCTAGGTCCCTGGAGAGAGCACAGGCTGAGTGCAGAACTGGAAGGAAGAGAAGCCAAACCAATAGCCTCTCAGCCTGCTGCAGCCAGAAAGACCAGAAGAACCAGTCAGGCCACTTTGAAACCAAGAGGCTTTTTAATTTAATTTAATTTTTTAAAATATATTTTTTATTTTGTGATTTTTAAATATTTCTTTTTCTTTCTTTCTTTCGTTCTTTCTTGTTTTATTCTTTCTTTCTTTTCAATTTTATCTCTTCTTCCTTCTGCTTTTTAAAAAATACCTACAAATGAGACAAAAAAAAAAAAGAAAAGAAAAACTTGGAACTGTGAAAAGACTAGAGTTGGACCCAAAGAAAGCATATCACAACAGCTGAGACAGTGAGACAAATTTCATTTTGCTATTACAGAGAACCCGCAAGTTATTGAGTATTTGTATTATTATTATTTTTCCATTATTCTTACATCTTATATTTTAATAGTATTTTTGTATTCCTCTTCTTTCTATAGAGTCTGCTTTGCTTGGGTGGTTATATTGTATCATTTGACAGGTTTCCCCTGTTCTCTCTTTCATAGTGTATTGCTAATTTACTTTCCCTCACTTCACTTGTTTTCCATTAGCCCACTACTCAAGGTCCTATACTCCCTATTCTTGTTATCCAGATCACATAGATTCTGTCATATGATTGTTTCTCAAATAATGTTGTAAATCATAGCTATTCCATACAATTGTAAATATTTTACAACACCCCTCCCAGATTTTAGCCCACTTTATGGTTTCCTGAACTCTATTACTGTAGTGGTTTACTCTATTCTCTCACACACTACACCTATTTACTTTCCTTTACTCTCACCTTACCCCAGAATCTGAACTCCCACAACCTCACTGCTTTCTAGATCCAACTCACAATCCTTCCCTCCCCAACAAGGGTGTTATCTTCTTTCTATCCTTTCTAAAACACGGCTAGTTGGGTGGAAGATCAAAGTTAACACTATAAATACTGAAGGACCTTCTATCTTTTCTGTACTGGCTGCTACTGTAAATATCATAGAATACTCTCTCTGTCTTAAACCATGTTGCCTTCCCGTTGCCTTCGCCTCCAACTGACCACACAAAAAGAGTAGATGGAAGCGGTGAACACCAGGATACCCACTGGAAGACAAAACCCAACAACAAAGGAACCACCAACAGATAACAACAGAAGAAGGTAAAGGAGGTGAACAACAAAAGAAGGTGAAACCACACAAACCTCAATCCAGGACCTATCTGGAAATACAACTAAATAATGGAGAAACTACTCACTACAAACTGAACAAGAACAAAAGAGAGTCCTCAAAACCTTGTACATACAGAAGAACTACCTTCAACACAACCTGCCCTCACCAGCAAAAAGGTGCTGGACAGAGGTGGTACAAAGGTGCTACAAAGGTGGTGGACAGAGTGACCATCAGTTAACCGACTGGTGGGAAGGACCCACTAAAGAAAGATCCAAAAACGATCAAAACCCAAAGGCAAACACAGACAACTTAGAGGACAGCCCAAGACCAGTGAGCTTGGGAGATCAAGGAGACTACACCACTAAATCTCACAGGTATTCTACCACAGAAGTTCACATCATAAACCCAGGGAGTCAGAACAAATCAATATAAGAAGCTGAAGCTAACAAGAAGAGTCTCACAAACAATGGGAAGAAAAAGAACCAATCCTGAAATGAAAGAAAAGAAGGATATTTTAGAAAGAATGCTAGATGAAATAGAGGCAAGTCAGCTATCATATATTAAATTCAAAGCACTATTTATCAGAAAGTTCAAAGAGCTCACAATGAGCTACCGGAAAGTACAGGGGAACTTCAATGAACTCACTGCAAATTATATCAACATGAAAAAGGAAATAGAAACTATCAACAAGGGCCAAGAGGAAATGAAGAATACAGTTTCTGAACTGAAGAACACAGCTGAAGGAATCAAAAGCAGAATTGATGAAGCAGAAGATCAGATCGGTGAGTTGGAGGACAAAGTAGAAAAAAACACCAAGAAAGAGCAAGGAAAGGAAAAGAGTCCCAGAAAGAATGAAGAGGGATTAAGAGAAATGTCAGACAACATGAAACATAATAATAGAATAATAAGGATACCAGAAGGAGAAGAAGAGCAAGGCATAGAAAACCTATTTGAAAAAGTAATGATGAAAAACTTCCCTAATTTGATGAGAGAAAAAGTCACACAAATCCAGGAAACACAGAGAGTCCCAATCAAGAGGAACCCAAAGAGGCCCACTTCAAGACACATCATCATTAGAATGGCAAAATTCTAAGACAAAGAGAGAATCTTAAAGGCCACAAGGGAGAAACAGAAAGTAACATACAAGGGAGCCCCAATAAGGTCAGCAGCTGACTTTTCAATGGAAATTCTCCAAGCCAGAAAAGAAAGACAGGAAATATTCCAAGTAATGAGAACCAAAGGCCTGCAACCAAGGTTACTGTACCCAGCGAGGCTCTCAATCAAGACAGAAGGCCAAATAAGGAGCTTCCCAGACAGAAGGAGTGTAAAAGAATACACCTACACCAAACCAGCTCCGCAAGAGATGCTAAAAGGACTGCTCTAAGGAAAGAAAGGAAAAGAGAGATACAGAGAGGAACACAGGTACAAAAATGGTAATGAATAAGTACCTATCAATAATAAACTTAAATGTAAATGGATTAAATGCTTCAATCAAAAGACATAGAATGGCTGAGTGGATAAGAAAGCGTGACTCACACATATGCTGCTTACAGGAGACCCACCTTCGGACAAAAGACTTACACAGATTGACAATGAAGGGCTGGAAACAAATTTTCCAAGCAAACAGACAGGAAAAAAAAAAGCCAGGGTATCGATACTTATATCAGGCAAAATAGACTTCAAAAAAAGGGCTATAAGGGGCAACCCAGAAGGTCACTTCATAATACTCAAGGGAAGAACCCACCAAGAAGACATAAACATTGTAAACATATATGTACCCAACATAGGAGCACCCAAATATGTAAAGAAAATCTTACTGGACTTCAAGAAAGATATTGACAGCAATACAATTATAATAGGGGATTTGAACACCCCACTGTCAAGAATGGACAGATCTTCCAAACAAAATATCAACAAAGATAATGTGGCATTGAACAACACCCTAGATGAAATGGGCTTAATTGATATATATAGAGCCCTTCATCCCAAAGGAGCTAAATACACATTCTTCTCAAATGCACGTGGAACAGTTTCAAAGATAGACCATATGATAGGACACAAAACGAGTCTCAACAAATTCAGGAAATATGAAATCATACCAACCATTTTCTCGGACCACAAGGGACTGAAATTGGAAACCAATCCCAAAGGAAAAAACCCAAAACACCCAAAATCATGGAGACTGAATGGTATGCTATTAAACAACAAATGGGTGAAGATTGAAATTAGGGAAGAAATCAAAAAGTTTCTGGAAACAAATGAAAATGAACTCACAACAACCCAAAACTTATGGGACACAGTGAAGGCAGTCCTGAGATAAAAGTTCATAGCAATACAGGCCTACCTGAAAAAGACAGAAACGTTTCAAACAAACAGCCTAACCATACGCCTACAAGAACTTGAGGAACAACAACAAAGACAGCCCAAAGTTAGTAGAAGGAAGGAAATAACCAAGATCAGAGCAGAATTAAATGACATAGAGATGAAAAGCACAATTCTAAGGATTAATGAATCAGAAGCTGATTCTTTGAAAAGATAAACAAAATTGACATGTTTTTAAACAGGCTCATTAAGAAAAAAAGAGAGAGGACCCCATAAACACAACCAGAAATGAAAGAGGAGAGATTACAAGTGACACCACAGAAATACAAAGGATTGCAAGGAATTACTATGCAGAACTGTATGCCAAGAAATTTGAAAACCTAGGTGAAATGAACAAATTTATAGAAAAATAAAATATTCCAAAACTCAATGAAGAAGTAGAAAGCCTGAACAGACCACTAACAGCAGAAGAAATTGAAGCAGTAATCAAAAAACTTCCTATACACAAAAGCCCTGGACCAGATGGTTTCACAGGAGAATTCTACAAAGTAACCCCTATCCTTCGCAGACTATTCCAAAAAATCTAAAATGATGGAAGACTCCCAAACTCTTTTTGTAAAGCCAGCATCATCCTAATCCCAAAATCAGATAGAGACATCACAAAGAAAGAAAACTTCAGGCCAATATGGCTGATGAACATAGATGCTAAAATCCTCAACAAAATATTGGCAAATCGCACTCAACAATACATTAAAAAGATCATACGCCATGACCAAGTGGGATTCATCCCAGAAATGCAAGGATGGTTCAACATTCGCAAATCAGTAAATGTAATACATGCACATGTAAATGTAATGTAATATAATACACATAAACAAAAGCAAAGACAAAAAACATATGATCAACAGATATGGAAAAAGCATTTGATAGGGTGCAGCACCCATTTATAATAAAAACACTTAGCAAAGTGGGAGTAGAGGGAGCATTCCTCAACATAATAAAGGCCATATATGAGAGACCTACTGCCAACATCATACTCAATGGGCAAAAACTAAAAGCTTTTTCACTAAGATCAGGAACAAGACAAGGTTGTCCACTTTCACCACTTCTATTCAATATAGTATTGGAAGTTTTAGCCACAGCAATCAGAAAAGAAAAGGAAATAAAAGACATCCAAATGAAAGGAGGAAACAAAACTGTCACTGTTTGCAGATGACATGATAGTGTACATGGAAAATCCTATAGACTCTACCCAAAAACTGCTCGACCTAATACATGAATTTGACAAAACAGCGGGATAAAATGTCAATATCCAGAAATGAAAGGCATTTTTGTATACCAACAATGAAACAGCAGAAGCAGAAATCAAGAAAAAATACCATTTGATATAGCAAAAAGAAAAATAAAATAACTAGGAATAAACCTAACCAAGGAGGTAAAAGACCTATATGCAGAAAACTACACAACACTGAAGAAAGAAATCAAGGAAGAAAGAAACAAATGGAAACATATACCGTGTTCATGGATTGGAAGAATTAACATTATCAAAATGTCCATACTGCCCAAAGCAATTTACAGATTCAATGCAATACCTATTAAAATGCCAATGTCATATTTCAGACATAAAAAACACTTCAAAAATTTATATGGAACCATAAACAACCCTGAATAACTGCTGCATTTTGAGAAAGAAGAGCAAAGTAGGAGGGATAACAATACCTGATCCCAAACTGTATTACAAGGCCAGTGTAATTAAAACAGCCTGGTACTGGCATAAAAACAGGCACATGGACCAATGGAATAGAAAAGAGAGCCCAGAAATAAACCCAAGTCTCTCTAGTCAATTAATATTTGACAAAGGGGGCAGCAACATAAAATGGAGTAAAAATTGCCTCTTCAACAAATGGTGTTGGGAGAACTGGATAACTACGTGCAAAAAAATGAAACTCAAGTGCCAACTTACACCATACACAAAAATAAATTCAAGGTGGATAAAAGACTTAAATATAAGCTTTGAGACCATTAAAGTCCAAGAGGAGATATAGGCAGGAAAATCTCAGATATTTCATGGAGCAACATTTTACTGATATGTCCCCTAGAGCAAGAGACATGAGGAAAAGAATAAACAGATGGGATCTCATCAAAATAAAAAGCTTCTGCATGGCTAAAGAAAACAGTATTAAAATAAAAAGAGAACCAACTGTATGAGAAAACTTATTTGCCAATGATACCTCAGACAAAGGTTTAATCTCCAAAATATACAAAGAACTTATACGACTCTAAGAAGACAAGCAACCCAATTAAAAATTGGGCAAAGGACTTGAACAGACATTTTTCCAAGGCGGACATACAGAGGATCCAGAGACACATGAAAAAATGCTCAATATCGCTAGCTATCAGAGAGATGCAAATTATAACCACAATAAAATACCACCTGACACCAGTCAGAATGGCCATCATAAACAAAGCAACAAACAACAAGTGTTGGAGAGGTTGTGGAGAAAAGGGAACCCTAGTGCACTGTTGGTGGGATTGCAGATTGGTACAACGACTATGGAAAACAGTATGAAATTTTCTCAGAAAACTAAAAATGGACCTGCCTTTTGACCCAGCAATTCCACTGCCAGGATTATACTCTAAGAACCCTAAAACACCAATCCAAAAGAACCTATGCACCCCAATGTTCATAGCAGCACAATTTATAATAGTGAAGTGTTGGAAAGCATCCAAAGTGCCCATTAGTAACTGAATGGATCACAAAACTATGATACATTTACACAATGGAATTCTATGCAGCAGAAAGAAAGAAAGAGCTCCTACCCTTTGCAACAGCATGGATGGACCTGGAAAGGGCTATGCTGAGTGAAATAAGCCAGGCAGTGAAAGACAAATACCATATGATCTCACCTTTAACAGGAACCTAAACAACAATACAAACAAGCAAGCAAAATATAACCAAAGACACTGAAATAGAGAACAGGGGGACAGTGACCAGAATGGGGCCGGTAGGGAATTTCAGGAGAAAAGGGGAAGGGTTTACAGGAACAAGTATAAAGGACACATGGATAAAAACTAAGGGGGGTGGAAATGGGAGTGAGGTGGGGAGCAGGCTGGGATTGGAGTAAAAGATAGAAAACTGTACTTGAACGACAATTAAAATAATTTTTTTGGTTAAGAAAACTTATTTGTTGATTTACTGATAATAAATTATCTCTAATTTGTGTTTCTGAAAAAATTTAGGTGTATATTTCTCTTAAAATATTTTTCTTAGGTATTGAATTTTGGATTGGTAGTTAAATTTTTATTTCAGATTTTAAGGATATAAAATATATCTATCTATCTATCTATATCTATATCTATATCTATATCTATATCTATATATATATATAAGGATATAACTCATCTTTCTCTTGGGTTGCATGTTTTCTGTAGAGGAATCTGCTATAATTCCTTTGTATATTTTTGTATGAAATTTTATATATTAGATACTATGCATATAATTCAATAAATTGTTTTTGTTTTTCAGCAGTTTGAATATGATATGCATAGATGTTTCTGTTTTTGTTTTTATTTTGCTTTGTTCAGTTATTTATCTTGCTGGTTCTCTTTGTGTCAGTGGTTTTATATATTTCATTAAATTGGAGAGTTCTTGAAGCTTATCTCTTAAAATATTTATTTTACACTATTCCCTCTCCTGTCTTCTATGGAAATTCCAACGACACTAATTTGATATCATTTCATTTTGTTTCACAATTTTTAGATACTCTGTTCCTTTGTGTATGTGTGTGTCTATGAGTTTTTCTCTTTGCTTTATCCCCTCACCTTTTTCACCCAGCCCCCCAAACCCCTCCCTTCTGACCGCTGTCACCTGGAGAGTATTATAATAAGTGAAATAAGTCAATCAAAGAAAGACAAGAGCCATATAATCTCACTTACATGTGAAATCTAATGAACAAAGTAAACAAACAAAAAAGAAATGGACTCATAGACACTGAGAACTCTGTTCCTTTTTAAAATTTCTTTTTCTATTTGTTTCTTTTGGCTAATTTTTAGAAGATTTTATTTTAATTTTTAAAGAGAGGAGAAGGAAGGGAGAAAGAGAGGGAGAGAAATATCAATGTAAGAGATACATTGACTGGTTGTCTCTCACACAGCTTCGACTGAGGAGCTGGCCTTATAACAGGCCTGTGTCCTGACTGGGAATGGAACAGGTGACCTTTTGATTCACAGGCTGGCACTCAATCCAGTGAGCCAGACTAGCCAGGTCTCTTTTAGCTAATTTGTTAATATTTCTTTATATTTACTTTCCTTAGCTATTCAAGCCTTTTGAAGGTTATAGTCTTCTCTGTTATTGTGTTTTTCTTGTGTAACACATCCATTAAATTCTCTCAAAGTTCCATCTCTCTGCTGAAGTTATAAAATGCAGCAAGTAATGCATTTTATTCACCTTTTCCACTCAAAGCTTAAACATACTAATCATTGTTGTAAATTCTATTTGATAGTTCCATTATTATTGTCATGTCAGAGTCTAGTTTTACTGATAGCTTTGCCTCTTGAGAGCTTGTTTTTTTTCTTGCTTTTTTGTTACTCATAACTTTGTATTGTGAGCTAGACACACTATGCAGGGAAGTAGAAACAATGATATAACGTCTTTTCACCTGAAAAACAGAACCACCTCATTCTTCTTTTACTGTGAAATGAGGGGTGGTTCTTTGTGTCCTGAGTTAGCCTCAGTCTTAGGCATGTGTTCCAAATATGTCACTGATATCAGTGGCTGGAACCTTCTCACTAATCTTGACTCTTTCCTACAGGAAACCTGTAATGATCTGGACTCCCAATGTATTTCCCATCTTTCCTCATAGAGTAATAAGAAAAATTCCTATCCCTAGATGCAGTGGATCTTCTCCTGTGTTGGATAACCTTTCCTCAGCAGGTTACCTTTTGTTCTATAGGTAATATAAAGAAGTAGAATATCAGCAGGGCTCATGCATTTTCTACTATAGTTGCTCTGTCTTCCCTCCAGGCTGAAGCCCAACGGAGGTTTTCTCACATTAGTGAGAGAAGTGAGATTATCTGGGTGTACCTGTCCTACTCACACCATGAGACCTACATTTAAAAGCAGAGAATTTTATCCATCTGATAGCAGATGGGAAATCGAGAGAGAGTCAAAGTGTAAGAGAGACCCTAAGTACTGTCATTACCGTTGAAGATGGAGGGTGCCCCCTGGGTTGGACTTTAGAGTGTCCTCCAGAAGTCCAGACCTCTGGCCAACAGAAAATAAACAAACATGGACCTACAACCCCAGGGAACTGAATTCTGCTAACAACCTGAATGAAGCGGGAAGATGATTCTTGCCCAGAGCCCCCAGAAAAGAGTCCAGTCCATTCCCGCTGACCCTTTGACTTTAGCCTCTGACACCAAAATCAGAGAACCAGTAAGTGCCTGGACTTCTAACTTACACAGCTTTGTAACATTAGTTTTGCTTTAAGCTGCTAAATTCATTGTACTTTGTTAATGGAAATAGAGAGTTAATAAAAAGATATAACAGAATTAAAAGTTAGATCAGTGATTTTTCAAATTTTTTCCTCTTATGGCACATACAAACTAATTACTGAAATTCTGTGGTATAACAAAAAATACATACATTTTTCCAATCTGACAAAAATTATGTATAATTTTGATTTATTCACACCAATGGCTATTGTTATGTTAGCTGTTGTTATTTTTTTATTCGAGAATCTAAAGGGAAAAGGTCCGTGCCTCTGACTACTCAGGCATTGCATGTTTTAAAAATTCTTGTGGCACACTGCTTGAAAATCACTGAGTTAAATAATAGAAAAGCAGTAGAATACATATATACAGACAGACAGACAGACATACTTAAGATGGCTCTTGGAAAAGTTTACAATATAGATATAGCAGACATAAATTAAGCAAGAGGAAAAGGGAAGAACAAAGAAAATTATTTTTCTTGGGGAAAACAATAATTGATATTGAGTGAATGAAAGAAACACAAGATATTACTTTGCAAAAAAAGGAAAGACAGAGACTACCAGAGTATCCTTTAATAAAGGATTAGATAAAGATGTGCTACATATATACAACAGAATACTACTCAGCCATTAAAAAAAGGCAAAATACTATCATTTGCAACAACCTGGGTGGGCCTTGAGACTATTATGCTAAGTGAAATAAGTCAGTCAGAAAAAGGTAAGAGCTATGTGATTTCCCTGATATGTGGCATGGAAAACTGATACTCACAGACACACACAACAGTAGGGTGGATACCTGAGGAAGAGTGTAAGGAAGTGGTGGGAGGAAAATGTGGCCAAATATATGGTGACAGAAGACGGCTTGACTTTGGGTGGTGGGCACACAATGATATACACAGAACATGTATCACAGACGTGTACATTTCGAACCTATATGATCCTATTAACTGATGTCATCCCAATACATTTAATTAAAAATAATAATAATAAAATAAAACAGTGGCAACTAATACAAAATATAAATAGGAAAAAAAGGAGTAAGGATAGTATACAGAAGAAGACAAAAGTAGGTTAATAGTTGCTCATGTGGAAAAAGGCACAGTAGGGTATGATTATTACAATATCTTTACTTACTCAAAAGAATGTCACAGTGGCACAGTGGCAGTAAAATCCAATCTTGTACGTGACCACATCACTGGCCTTCATTATGTGCACATTCTTATAGTCTATTTGCTGTACTCATGCAAGCACAGCAAGTAAACCTCCTGTAAACCTACGTTTGCTCACCCCATATACTCATATTTTATGGTGTATATATAACGTAGCTCTTGAAAAATTCAGAAGGAACAATTGATGAATAATCCAAAGTGGAGTGGGGGTGATGGCTGAAAACTGAATCAATGAAAGACCGTGGTGTGAGGGATTCTATATATTTATATATGTGTGTATTTGGTTCTTCAACTATAAGAGCTTCCTTTTCAAAAAATTATGATTTTCTTAATGATTTTATTTCTTTATTGTTAGACAGAGGGGAAGGAAGGGAGAAAGAGAGAGAGATAAACGTCAATGTGTGGTTGCCTCTTACGCACCCCCTACCAGGGACCTGGCCCAAAACCCAGACAAGTGCCCTGACTAGGAATCAAACTGGCCACCCTTTGGTTCACAGACCCATGCTCAAACCACTGAACCACACAAGCCAGGGTGCCAAAAATTATTTTAAAAAGCAAATAAGTATACAAATAATTCTAAAACATTACCACATTACTTTTCTGAAGTATACCGTTTTGGTATGATTTAATTATACATATTTCAAGTGGCTTTATGAAAATGAATATAATCCTTTAAAATTATTTTCATTACAGTAAAGTAAATATATGACAGACAAGTAATTGTCACAGTCTACACAGTTTCAAACACCTAGGGAGTGCTTTCTTTTAATTTTTTTGACAATGCCTTTTTTTTTTAAACTTAAAGAAAGTGTCCTTTGGAAGAGCTAAGGCAGAAATATTTAGAATCCTCTTTTCACTCCTTTGTGAAAAGTAGAGGAAATGAATAATGGACATAGGTAATTAAAATGAGAGTTTTTGAATTACTTAAGATGGCATTCGGTAATACCAAGAGGACATCCTTGGGAACATGCAGAAAAATCAAGTCTTCTTAACAGGAATGAGAAACAGGACAAGCAATGAGAATGACTCTTTTATTTAGACATCACAATAACAGTATTCCTTCCAAATTTGGTTCTTTTGTAAGAAAAAAGTTCTTGTTATATAGGGAAAATTTTTTTCTCATAAGATTAATATGGCATGTATGTATAAATAAGAAAGAGATGTGACTGTCATTGCTTACATAACCTTTTCTCCTAAGATATAACACAGCTAGAAGATAGAGAAGGATGGAAATGCCTTATAATGAATACATGCAGGGACCATATAGTAAAATTGTGGCTCAATTTGGGTAGTAATTTGTGGGTAGTAATTTGGAATACTACCGATAACCTAATTATCAGTCACTGGTGGATCTGTTTTAAGACCATCAGTGCATTTGTCTCCTAAAGAACCAAGGGAATTCATTTTCAAAGAAAGGGGAGGGAAGAAAATCAAACTTTAGTCTGGTGGTTATTGCATGCACTTAAGAAAAATGATTTATATAATTTACAGAACATGTAGTGATACATGGCATGAGGGAGAAATGGTGGATGAGGTAATGTACGGACACGTGTTACTTTTAAATCTTTTTTTTTCTAAAATGGGAAATCTCTTTGGGAAAAGGGTAATAATAAGTAGTTAGTGAGTTCTCACAGAGTACACTTGTATATTCCACACACACACACTCACTCACACTATAAGTTTTTAGGATAGCCAGAGCAGGACGCAGGTAATAAAGAGCCAACTCATCACTATTTACAATAAAGCCCTAAAATAAAGAACAAACCTTATTACAAGGACATGAAATTTCAAATGAAAGCATAATTGGGTTGATGCATTTTAAGGTTGCATTACTGAGCTGCAATGTTATTGTTGTAACTTTATTACATACATTTAAAATTGAGCTTATTGTAAAGCAGTTTGTATTCTCTCTTTCCGTCTGTTGCATCATTTATCCTGACTACATCTCCCAATTCCTGCTGCTGAAGATGGACCCTGCCTCCTGATTACCCAGGCACGATGTGTCAGAATGTACTCTCAAATTCCCACAAAGGGTGTCACATGGTCTCTACACGATTTTCAGTCATAATTGTTGCAATATATCATTGATAGACCTTCCCATTTTTTTAGTAAAAATATCCTAACTGTGTGAACATCAACTCTTAGTTAATAATATAGTGAGAAGACATCTTTCTGTAATAATGACTCAGATAATTGCAATATTCCAGAATATGATTGCTCAAAGCCTTCCAGCTTTGTTTTGAAAATGGCCAGACTCAGTCAGAAAAAACAAGCTGGAACAGCTTAATTATTTTTTAGTTCCATTATATTAAAAGATGACCAAAGAAAAACAGGAATGTTCTATTGGAGGATGAATTGTTTTCCATATTAAGTTAAAAAAAAAAACTGTCCTTGAAGAAAAATCAAACTTGATGCAAACACAATACTTGGGAATTAACAATTCATGATTCTACCATGCAAGACTAGGGTAATTCAGGTTTTTTATTCAGACTGCCTGAGCTCAAATTTTCATCCACTGTTTACTAAGCTGTGTGAGCTTCAGCAATTTCTGAACTGTAAAATGTAGTTAAAAAAGAAAAAAAACAATACACACACAAACTACTTTACATATTGTTATGAATAATAAAAGAGGTAATTAAAACAAACAAAAAATCTTTGCTATTGTGACAGGACAGTAAGAAAATAGGAAAACATCTGGGCAAGGAGAATAGGGAAACTGAGAAAAGAAAATTAAACAAAGCCAAACAACTTGGACAATTTATAATCCCTTACCATGGACACTTGAGAACAAGTGGTTTATACTTCTCCTCCCTAACCAAACAATTCATAGCTCAAATCACCCCGGTCTGGGAAGTAGAGAGAATAGATACCCAATTAATGACATTTGTGCCAACTAAACCCAAGGACAGATGAAGTAAGGAGAGCAATTAGCAAAACCCGTTTAAAAGCCAGAGAGATAAAAGTGTAACAGTAAAGCAAACCAGAGAACAGTCCCAACCCCCCCACCTAAACACTCATTTTGAATCATCAGTATATTAAAAATGCTCCCGAGAAACTGATGAATTTTCATTTAAAACCCTCGCTTAAGATTCTCACCCACAGAAGAAAAAAAAGATAAAAATCCCTCAGGACAAAGACTCAGGTGGGCTTACGCTAGAGCAGGCCTATGCCCCTTCGCAGGCATGAACCTTTTATTTCCTCTTAAACTTTAAGGGTCTCCATAAGACTTGCAAGCAGGGGAGCAGTGAACAGCAAGAGCAACCTGTCTCCAAGGCCCCCCTTTTCTCTCACTTCCCAGTGAGGTGACGGCAGCCCTGCCTTGGCTCACGCCTGTAACATTTCTAGGGAACCAAGGTGGTGCCCCGTCTCGGCTCTCTTCCGTTGCTTCTTTTACCCCAGATCCTCCCTTTGTTTCACTGCCCCCAGCTTTAGTACAGGTACTCCCAAAATCGCCTGGACTCATGTAATGAAATCTTTCCTACATGAAGTCAAGAACCCACACACTACAGCCTGGCCTGAGACAGGCTGGCATCGAGCCAGTCCCTGTCCATTAACATTATAGACCACCCTTGCTACCCACCCCTCCCTATGTATCTCCTTTTCTTTACATTCACACTTCCTTAAATAATTTAACCTGGTGGCCACCTTGATTTCCTCAGCTCTTTTTCAGTGTTCAACCAATGATAACATGACTATAACCTAAATGTTCTCCCTATGTATCCTTGAGCATATTTCATAATTTTTTTAGGTGCATTTCAAACCTTACCCACCTTGAAGCTACTTGTTACTAATTTATCCTTAGTTTATTGAGGACTATCTTTTTAAATAACACTTAATGTAATAGACTACTCCCTTTTACTTGAAATTTATGGCCTTACCTAGTTTTTTTCTACTTCTCTGGGCTATCCCCTCTTCTTGATCTTTTTTGCAATTTCTTAAATGGTGATGTTCTTCATAGTTATTGCTTTACCCTCTCTTCTGCTTAATAGCCAAGGGATTTCTCATTTACTTTTATGTCTCCAAGATCTACATGTTCTACCTTGAGTTATCTCCTGTTATTCTTAGAACTCTACCCAAAAGCCTTCTGAAATAGCTGCTTAAAGATCTGAAAGTATCTGAAAGTCAACAATTTCAAACTGAACCCATCCACCATCCCTTGCTTGCCCTTTAAAGGTGTTCCTATTCTTAATTTTTTTCTGGCTCATTTAATGGTTTCTAGCATGTGGTTGCTCAGGCAAGAGGTTGGAGAGATATCCATGACTCCTTCCTACTCCTTAGAATGAAGATCCAGTCATCACTAAGCCTTATCTCTAATAGCTTATATTGCCTATGTCCACGCAACCCCATTTCTAGCACTATTGCTGTAGGCTAGGCAAAACGCTCTACTTGGATTACTGAGAAGCTTCTTGACTGCTTTCTCTAGCTCCATTCAGGCTTCCTTATTCATTGTCCACCATTGTTCAAATATTAATCCTTTAAGAGTAAAAATCTCGTGAAGGTTTTACCCTCCATCTCTTTGATAAATAGATCATAAGAACCAAAGCTGCTACAAAGGACCCACAGTAAAAACCACGTATTGCTTCACCAGCCCAAAACTACTTAACTTGAGCTATTTGTATGTATGTGGTTTTTTGTCACTGTCCTTTCAAGCTTTATCATGGATGCTTAACCTGCATTTATTATATACTATATTTTCTCTATTATAACCTTTAAAAAAGTATTCTATTGATTTTTTTTATAGGGAGGGTCAGGGAGGGAGAAAGAAAGGGGCAGAAACATCAATGTGTGGTTGCCTCTCGTGCACCCCCTGGTGGGGACTCGGCCCACAACCCAGGCATGTGCTCTGACTGAGAATCAAACCAGCAACACTTTGGTTCATGGGCTGGCACTCAATCCACTGATCCACACCAGCCAGGGCTCTTTATTATAACTTTTATTACACAGCATTAAAATTTGGTTTTTAATGTCTGTTTAATTTGTTACATTCTATCTATGTCTTTTTAAAATATATTTTATTGATTATGCCATTACAGTTGTCCCATTCCCCCCTTCATTCCCCTCCACCCTGCACATCCCCTCCCACCCACATTCCCCCCTTTAGTTTATGTCCATGTGTCATAAGTTCTTTAGCTTCTACACTTCCCACACTACTCTTGTCCTCCCCCTATTTTCTCCCCACCATCTATGCTATTTATTTTCTGTACCTTCTCCCCACTTCTCCTCCTCCCACTCCCCTGTTGCTAACCTTCCATGTGATCTCCATTTCTGTGGCTCTGCTTCTGTTTTAGGTGTCCACTTAGTTTGCTTTTGCTTTACGTGTGGTTGTTAATAACTGTGAGTTTGCTGTCCATTCACTGTTCATATTTTTTATCTCCTTTTTTTTAGATAAGTCCCTCTAACATTTCATATAATAAGGTCTTGGTGAGGATGAACTCTGTGAACTTGACCTTATCTGAGAAGTGCTTTTTTCTGTTTATGTCTTAATCACCACTGTGTTCTTAGCACCTAACACAGAATCTAGGTAAAGAGGAGTGAGTGAGTGAATGAATGAATGAATGAATGAATGCAAGCAAACCTAGAAGGTAAAATTGGAGAGTGGTGGGACTAGATCTTAGCAGTCTCCAATTCTTAGTTCACTGCTCTTTCTCCTTGCATTCTGGTTATAGCATTATTCCTCACAAATAAGTACCCAGCTACAACTTGAACTCATAATGTCACTAATCCTACCACTGATACCTAAGTAAGTGTGCTGAATGGAAGTTCCAAATATTTCCTTATATAGACTGGATGATCCAAGCAGTACAGACCCTTAAATCAAGGTTCAGAACAGGCCATTCTGTGCTGACAGGCTACACTTCCTTTTTCACTTTGAGTGAGATTATACAGCCTACTGAAATGATACCTTCAGTACTGAATGATTTGGCATTCGACAGAATTAAAAAAGGCTTTCCTTTATGGTTAAAAGTAAATTACAAAAAAAAGGAATACTGGCAGGCAATTACTCTATAAGCTATTGGAATGAAAGAAATTTCACAATGTGAGTAGTTTAGATTCATATAATGTGAAGAGCTGTCGGCAAGTGGGAAATCACTCAGCAATCTAAAGGAGAGCACTGAGGCTATAAACCCAATTGTGTTCTCTCTCTCTCTCTCACACACACACACACAGCACAGTTGCACTAAAGGCAGGTGTTCTCAGGTAAGGATGGAAAGATTTGGCTAAAAATGTATTATATTTTTATTTAAATAACAGCTGACAATAGACATATCCTGAATTATTTGGCATATAAAAATAAATATTATAAAACTAGAGCTAAAATAAAGTCACCTGTACTCTGTTGACATTAGGTGGTAAAATTTAAAATCTGATGACTTAGAATATACTCTGTTGTGGATTATATTGTATTGCATCAAAAACCTTATGATGAAGTCCTAGCCCCCACTATGTCAGAATGTGACCTTATTTGGAAAAAGGGTCTTTGAAGATGATGAGAAAGTCATGAGGGGGGAGCTAATTCAATATGACCAGTGTATTTTGGACGTTTGGATAGATATGTGCATGCGTGAAGAACACCATGTGAAGATGAAGGCCGAGTCCAGGGTGATGAATCTACAAGCCAAGGAAGGACAAAGATTTCCAGCAAAGCACCAAAAATAGGAGAGAGACATGGAATGGATGCCCCTTCACAGCACTGGAAAAGAACAAACCTTGCTGAGACATTGATTTCCGGAACTGTGAGACAATGAATCTCTGTTGTTTAAGCCACTCCGTCGGTGGCGTGTTGACACAGCAGCCCTAGCAAACTAATACATACCTGGATGATTTTATGATGGTTCAAAATGCCATCTTTATTTACTTAATTTTTTAGTGTCTGAAAGATTTATGGTCAGCTGAGCAGAGCCATCAAACGTGATGCTCAGCATTACCATCCAGGAGAGAGCATCAAGGAGAACTAAATTTTTAAACTGTTTGCTAGAGAAGTTAGAGTCCTACTTCGCAAGATTCAAGGAGACCAATAATTGTTTTTCAGGATTGTTGCACATCATTTTGCAGGTTGAACAACACAGCACAGCCCTGGCAGTCACCGTACATACTGCACACACCATGGATTTACATACTTACTAGGATACTGACGATATCAACATCTCATATCCCAACAAAATCAATTCGTTCTAATTTTCTGACACATGGAGGTAAATTGCATTGAGGAAGAGACACTGTCTTCTAATTTCTACACAGGTTTTGAGCAAACAGTCGTCCCGATATGGCCATTCAAAACCATCACTTACAAGTTCGGTTAATGACATCTAAAGTAGTCATAATTTTATTTCTTTAAAGAAGAGATTATAAATTATCATCTTAGAGTCCTATTTGGCTTTCAGGTATACATTTTATTTTGCATACTTTGTGTTTTAAACATTTTTAGCCAACATATAAAAATTGAGTCATTTCTAGTAAAAGCTGGCTGTTTGGCTTCTTTTGGAAAACAAGCAGAATATTTTCCTACACAGACCTGCATTCCAACCCTGTGCGGGTGCACTGGTGGTGAGTGGCATGAGCACACTCACATCAGCCTCGCCACATAGTCCTGACACCAGGACCGGGTCTCAGGTGACATGTCATCGGGTTATACCTCCTTTTTATCTGATAGAAAAACAAACAAACGTATTAATCTGAGCACGTGTCTTAGCCAAAGTAGGAAGATAAAATAGAGAGACTGATATTTCGAGCATATTTTAGAGAACAGCACATACACTCCATCACTTCACCCTTGTTTGTGGCTTCCTCACCAGGCATTTTAGTTTGAGACCCCAAGACAAGGCGTCCATTCTGTGACAGTACAACAACCCTGGCAGGAGCCATTTAGCCTTATCAGTCGTTAGAACCTTCCTTGGGGACGTGCTTATCAGGTGCACTGCCGCCCCTCAGGCCTGTGGTGAGAGCAGGATTGATAAAGAAGAGAAGGGAGGAAAAAATATCCAGAGCAAGGTCAGGGTCTGGAGGGAGACTTCCTGGGACAGACTCCAGATCATGAGGCTTGTTCTTACTGACATTCTTGTAACAACTTTATCTTGAAATTGGAATTATCTCCTCAGTATATTGAACAGAAGTCTTTTGCTGGTCTCTGATTCTTTTGGATTTCAGCTTCTACCCTCACCTGGACTCTTAAGTAAACATTAGAACTGACCCAGGAATGTGCTTTGCCTTCGTGGCTAGAATGCCATCTTTCTACTCCCCCTCCTACCTGTTCTACTCTTCCAACACAAGTGTTTCCTCCTCCAGGAAGTCTTCCCCCTTTTCTCTCTGCAGGGGTGAGACTAGCGAGACCCTCTGTACAGTCTCAGCACCATTTACCCTCCCCTATCATACTTCTTATGCCACTGGTTTAAAGGAAGTCAAGTTAGAGACTGGGGAGGCCACGTAGCCCAGCTCTCCACACGGGAGAGATTTCTTTTGCATACTTGTCTTTGAAGGACAGGGATCAAGCCTAACTTATCTCGGTTTCTATAGCATTAGCCACAAACACCCCAAATACACCCACATCACACATAGATACACGAGTGCCTACATACACAGAGATATCCATACTTCTCTCTGTATTGGTACATGTTTCTCTCCAGGACAGAGTGTGTCTAAAAATTTTTACATCTGATTTCACTTTTTTCTGTAAGACAAAGGTCTTAGTACATTAATTCTTGTTCAGATGGAACTCACATATTTGGTACAATACCGTGTGTACATTGGAACAAACATGTTTAAGAAAAGTGTAAAGAAATGTATTTTTAAAAATGTAAGCATCCAAGTGAACAGCAGATTGACCTAAATGTGAAACAACAAGAAAACTAGACCCGGAATCAAATGACCTAGTACACAACGTATACTTGTGTGGGACTGACCTGGTTATTTAACTTCTCTATGCCTCAGTTTATAGCTTTTTTATATCCTTGCTTATCTCCTAGTCTTAAAGTGAGTGAGCCTCAAAAAAAGTAAATATTTTGTAAATGATGTGAAGCAGGATTCTGTAAATACAAAGCATGATAATCAGATAAAATTTACTGCATTAATAATTACTGCCTTTGGAAAACTTCCACATGGATAGTATTTATAGGTGAGCACATGGCTGCGTGTGACAGTTCAATATTTCGAAGTAGGTTTTGATCCCCTGTTTTTGTGGATGTGGACATTGAAGCTGGAAACAAAGAAATGGGCAATGCTCACAAAGTTATATGTGGTCAGTAAGAGAGGTTTGGGGCTTAAAATCCTATTCTAAACAACCCATCAACACAGAAAAACAAAATGAGATACAAAGTTTCAATGACTCGAATTTTCTGAAATAATACTTACAAAGGTTAAATAACGAAGGGTATCAGAATATGTCTACCACTTCCCAAATGCTTCTTTAGCATATGGATTATTTTGAGCTGAAGGTAATTGATAATCAATAGTTACAGAAAGAAGTTTTCTTGGACTTTCCCTTTTCTGACTAAAAGCAAAATCTTCTGCAGAATGAGAATTGATTTAAATCCTCTCTCTGGGGGATTTTGTGGCCATGACGAATATGAGAAGTTGGCACCTGAGGTGCGCATGCACAGACAAACCTTACTAAAATAATCTTCATTTTCCATTAGTTTCTTGTATTATCTCCTCTTAATTTACCACCCCTAGAAGCCCGAACCTCCTCGCCCCTATTTCCGTTATCCAGTTACTTCTCCACAATTTATCACCACCTGGTAAAATGGTTTATAAACTTCCAACACTAATTACATTTTTGTTTTTTTTCTCTTTTCTGCATAGTTCCTGTGCATATAAAATTTAAAACTTAAGTTTCTCATGTTATTCTGTCTTTTCTTAGTTTAATTAGTAGTCTCCGGTAAGTGAACATAAGAGGGTAGAGAAAAAGGTTTTCCGCCCTTCCAATGACATTACATATTATTTGATATGGTTACATTACATCTTCTTGTTCTTATCTTTTATGAACAATGTTTTCATTCTCTGGCTTCTGGCTTTAATCTTTCCATATATGTTTAAGAACATGCGTCAAAAAGGATGATATATAACAGACATAAAAATATAGTTAACCTTAATATAAGTCAAAGAAATGTAAAGTAAGCCATGATAAACTCTTTTTTAGCTATCATACTGATAAAAATTCAAGAACATTAAATCCTACAGGGATGTAGAAGAACAGAATTAAACACATTTTTACTGAGGGTTAAATAGAAATTATTTTAGAAATCTATAATGTTAATTACAATTTAAAAATTTCTTACACTTTGACTCAGAAATTTCACTCTGTAGAATCAGTTTTACCGAAATAGTAACAAAATTAAACTCATCTCTATACATATGTAAGGAAATGTGTACAAGGATTTACGTACACTGCAGTACTATTTGTTAGGTACATACTGAGCATCCACAAACTAGGAAAAGAAATAATGTAACACATTTAGTTGCCTAATGTTATATAGTTATTTAAAATGCATTGACTTGGGCGTTGACTAGTGTGGCTCAGTTGGTTGGGCATTGTTCCACAAAGTGAAAGGTTTCCAGTTCGATTCGCAGTCAGGGACCCATGTCAGGGTTACAGGATCTGTCCCTGTTGGGGTAAGGCATGTATGATATTTCTCCTTTTCTTTTTCTTCCCTTCCCCTCTCTCTAAGAATAAATATGCATTTTTTTAAAACTGCATTGACTCGGAGAATGTCTGCAAAACTAAGTAAAAAGGCACAATAAAAATATTTTTATAATCCTATTTTTATTATGAATTAAAGCATAAGAAAACACCTTTCTCATACATGTCTCAGCATGAATGCACGCATACATACAGATGTGTATATACATCTATATGTATATATCAAGAGTAAGAAATGAATCATCAAATATTTGTAAATTGAGGCAATGTATCAAAGAGAAGATAAAGCATTTTTGCAGAAAATCTCTATTTTTAACCTAATAAAACAAATTTTATGATTTATAATAGAACTTAATAAAATCTTGAAAAAAGACCAGCTTGGAGTTTTCACTCCTGTTTGGGTGAATCAAAATTTCGAGGTAAATTGCAGCCAATGAAATGAATCATCTAGACCTATTTTCAGAAATGATATAAAAACAGAAATTTGAGGCACATTTATAGATGTGCCCTTAGGCAAGGAAGGCAATGCAGCTTTATAGGAAACCACAACTTAAAAGAGTATCCTTCTCATTACCTGTGATGGCTTGTTTAATGTGTCCACTTAGCTAGGTAATAGTACCATTACTAATTAGACACTAATGTAGATGCTATTATGAAAGTATTTGGTAGATATGGTTAACATTTACAGTCAGTTGACTTTAAGTAGATGATAACACAATAACGTGAGTAGACCTCATCCAAGCATTTAAGGTCTTAAGAGTAAATATGGAGGTTTCCTATCAAAGAAATTCTGCTTCAAGACCGCAGCATTAACCCTTACCTGAGTTTCAGGTCTGCTAGCCTGCCTTATAAATTTGAGGTTTGCTAGCCTCCACAATAATGCAATTTAATTCTTTTAAAAAATACTACTGCCACAGTTGTTAAGCATTTATTTAAATTGTTTTAGTGGTAGTGCCTAAATCAGTGTACGTGAACCAGAGTGCTGCGTACACTCTCGTTCTAACACAAAGGCTCGGTTCCCAAGGCGGGAAGCTGATGCTTTCTACAGCCCTGGCATCACCCGCAGTTCCTCAGACCGCTGCCTGGCCGTTCGGAACGACGACACACATCTGCTAACAGAAACTTCGTGGGTCCCCACGCAAATGTCAAATCGTGTTTTCATGAAACAGCAACTTTTATGAGATTTTCAAATTGCTCCAAAATAAACAGTGGCCTCCATGTGAAGACAAAAACATGAACAAACAAAAATGCTCCAGTAAGTTCACTTTAGGGTTAAGCAGACATTCATAAAACAAAGTTAGAGCAATGGTTAAATACAGAAATGATAGTCTGATATTTTATGCCATTCCATGGATTTTAGCTTTTAACAAATGAATAAACAAAATAACCCAATTGTGCCCCAGTTTTTCATTATAACCACAGAAGTCCTCTAAACAAAGATTGAACTAGACAGCAGATTTTAAATTCTTGCAATTTCAGTGAAGGTTGCATTTTCTTTCATGTACTCATGAAGGCCTTAAGCACATAGACCGTTATAAATAGTGAGTCCGAAAGACTGTTTGGTATAGGTCTCTCTCCTTTTCATTTATCTCCCCAGACCTATCTCCTCATGCTAGTACCCTCTGGCCTTATTTCCATTGGTGATAATCTGTAATTTCTGCTATTTTCTCTTTTCAATACCACTAAGAGTCAAACTTTCCTTAGGACACATTACCTATTTATAGCTATTTAGAACATTCTACACCAATCGACACTAGGGAGCTGTAGCTGGCGGTATAACTAGCATTTTACAGGATTTCTGTAGACTTTTATTACGTGGTGTGACATTAGATTGATGGACTGTCTCAGTCTTATTCTCTGTCAATTGTACCCTGATCTGTGACAGCATAATGGATACATGACAGTGTTTGGAAGGGTGAGAATGACTACAATAGCATTTTGGGGAGGATGGATATTGGAGTTCTTCCTGATACACTTCTTAATTTTCTTCTTATATTAAAAATTTCTTTTAATCTGCCAATGTAGAATGTGCCAATTTTCTTCATCAGAAAAAAAATGGATACCAGTTTTAGACAAACGGTATTAAGTATGATGGCAAAATAGCTGTCAGTCAGGCTGAACCAGGCTATTAGACATTCTCTGTAGTAAGGAGTTTTCCAAGGACCCTCTCAGAAGGGAATCATGTTATGCTCCTGTCTAGGTTAAGGGTTATTGCACCTCAAAAGAAACTCTGTTGAAGTGGGGGAAGAAGGGCTCACTGCTCTCCCAGCAGGGAGTCACTTAGGACTTGCCTGAGGAGATAGTTGAATCTCCCCCTCAGCAGGCCTTTGGAGGCTGAGCCAGCGAACATGCTTCTGTGACTAGCCAGAGAGCCTTTCAACACTCACAAGTTCAAGTTTATTTACTGTTTCAAAGGTTTCACTGGTGTCCTCTCTTGGGGGACAGGGGGAAGAGAATAAAAACATTTCAGCTTTTTTTCTCCATTCTGAAATGTCACACACAACATTCTGAAGCCTGTGTCTTTGGTTTTATTAGTGAGAGAGGTGCCAGGAAGCTTCAGGGACCTGACAAAGAGAGGAGGAGTTAGATGGAGGAGTTAGTGGTAAAGTGAAAGTCACTGAAGGGGAAGAGCTGTAAACCAGCCCTGGCTTTGTCTCAGCGTGAATGGGGAGGAAAGGCTAACAGAGCGCAGACAGGTGGGATGGCAGCCTACAAAATACGACACGGTGATGGATACAAGATGTGGAGTCTGGGAGAGGTGATCTGCTCAGCAACAAAGAACCAGTCAAGGATGCATGTACTCTATTCTTTGCCCAAATGGAGAAGTTTGGTTGAAGATTTGGAAGCTGTGAATCAGTTTTATCTATGGAAACTTTACTAGGGTCTATGTGGATTTTTTATTTTTGAATGGAATGGGTATTTTGAAATTTTTATGCATGGGAAATGTGTAACATGCATTTCTCTTTCATTGCAGTGGGTCAGTGCTACATATACACACACAGACACACACCTTCCCAAGATTCTCCTAGTCTTAAAAGATGTGAGAACAGTACACACAATAAAATGATAAAAGTCATGAATATAGCATTGGATTGGATTAGAACAGAGTAAGGGTCAGAACTCAGGCATCCTTGAGAAAGGTAGAAGGCCTGCCTGGTGTGGCTCAATGAACACTGGCCTATGAACCAAATGGTCACTGGTTCGATTCCCAGTCAGGGTACATGCCTGGGTTGTATGCCAGGTCCCCAGTAGGGGGCATGCAAGAGGCAAGCACACATTGATATTTGTCTCCCTCCCTTTTGCCCTCCCTTCCTCTCTGTCTAAAAATAAATAAATAAAATATTTTTAAAAAGAACTTGAAAAAGAAGAATACTATTAAAAAAGAGAGAGAGAGAGACTGAAGTCATAAGTCTTACCTTCAACCTAACAAATACTGACAGTCAGCTGCAGAAGGGTCAAAAGACGGTTGTATTCATGGCCATGGCATTGTACTGCTGAGCAGGACTTACTTCCACTGAGTCAAATGTGTTCACTTGACATCTCCATAAGCATGATTCTCTGTGGCTCCAAACCCAGTAAAAACAACCAGCATGACTGATACAGGTAGAATGCTTGGGCTATAGATAATAGAACACCCAACACAATATACCTTAAACAGTTAAGAACTGGTTTACACGAGCAAAATGTTCAGAGGAAATGCTGGCTTCAGAGAGGCTGCCCTAACTTTGTGACCAGATCCTCCCGCTGCTCTGCTCCCAGGATTTCCCTTTAAGAGGGCTGCCAGCAGCTGGTTGGACTCAGGCTTCCTTTTTCACACCCAATAGCCTTCGGGTTGCAGTTGGCAGTATGGAAAGGCCATGGGAAGGGATAGACACCTGTAAACATGTTTCTCTCTAAAAGAGAAAAGAGAAATGGATACTGAGTGACAATAAATGACAAATGTCATCACTACTCTTGTGCCATTGTTCTTCCTCTCTACTATTTTCCTTTTATCCTCTTGCATGTTACTGATTAATTGACCTTTCATGTGGCCAATTATTGAGCCACTACTTCATGACTTGTGTGTATGTATATGAGGGGCTATAGTAATGCATCCCCACTGGTGAGGAACTCATTGTAGTAAAAAGAAGAAATATAAAGTGTAATTAAAATCTTATCAAAATTCTAATTTTGTACAAGATACTGTGGCACCATGTCTTTGCAAGAGGATGCCAAGAAAGGTTTCACAGAAGCTGGACTTGGAACTTGAGCCCAGCAGGAGGTCTTCCCACTGGGGACCAGTTATGGGCCAAAAAGATAGCATGTGCAAAGGAAGGAGTAGGAGGGATAAATGAGCCCACATTTTTGAGACGTAGTAAGTGGTATGCAGTAATGGAGGAGACATTATGAATGTAGGGGTCATGAACTTTGAACCCAGAGAAATGGGCAGAAGCCTGCAATTTTCAGCCATTCCAATTGACAGCTCTGGGTGTCTACTTACACCATACATCCCAGTCTGGCACTGCCACAGGAAACAGTCTAATGAAGATCCAGAATGGGGCCAGCACAATCTGGAGTCTGCTCAACAAATTTTTGCCAAGTGTCTGCTGTGTGCAAAGTACAGGACTACTATAAGTACATTCCATCTGACCATGGAACCTTTCCACTGGCTAGAAGTACTCTGATTGATCTCCAAAACACGTCTTCTGTCTCTTTAAGCTCTTGTTCACTTCCTTTGCTCATTTTCTTTTAAGATGATCTTGCCTTTTTTAAATGACTGAATATTATATTTACACCACATATAAATTCTCTATTCATCTAGTCTTAGTCTTTAAGATGTATCTACCTTTATATTCCTATTCAAACCCTAACATCCATTTTCGGATGAGATGTTCCTCTTTCTCCCTGGTTCCAGTCTGCCAAGCCCCCACAAGAAATGCTTAGCGCTTTCTGATGAAAGATGCTCAGCCAACAATCCGCGAATCCTTTCAATGTTAAATATGCTCACAATTCTGCCTGAAGGAGCAGATGTGGCGAGACCCTTCCATCTTCTTGTGCTTCCCTGGTGCTTTGCTCTGTCATTTATTACTTTCTTCTTTTATTATTCCTCTCTCCACTGACTCCTGCCCATTGACATTCAACAACGCTCAGATAATCCATCCTCCTCAAAGAAAGATACATTGATTCTAGTCTCCCTTCAAAATCCTTCTGTACATGAGAGTGGTTTATTCCAGCCCTTTCTGTATCTCAATGTCCACTCACTCCTTACACTATTGAGATGAACTTTCTGCACAGGGCCGGCTGAATGACTGGCGGGGCTGGAGCAAGAGGAAATTGTAGGGCCCTTTGTTCACAAAGCAATACAAAGATTTCTTCTTTTCTAATTGAAGGAATCACTCTTGCCCTGCCATAGAGGTTTTCATTTGCCATTTAATTCCACAGTACCCCAGGCACAGAGATTCTCAAAGGAAGAGTGCAGACACCCACAGTGCCCAGGGCTCCGCCCTGAAAATCAGCACACTGAGCCCATGCCCAGTCTTGAACTTTCCCACCCATGTCCGAACCCAGGACCCTCCAGGCCAAAATCCTGATCAACTCTCTCCCGATTATTGCAGTAGCTTTTTACTCATCTCCCATCACTGCCTCCCAAGACTTCTCTGAACACAATGATCAGAGTCATCTTTTTAAGCATGTGTCACTTATTGCTATTCTCTGCACATAAACCCTCAATGTCTGACTCCTCTCTCACTTTCTGAGGCCAATTTCCTTAGGAAGACCTTTAAAGGCCCTGTGTGATTTGGCCCATGCTAGCTTTCTGTATTTATTATCTCTTACTATTTTCCTTGCCTTACTCACCACACTGGCCTCTCTGCTTTTCTTCAGCCATACACACATGTTCTTACTTCATGGACTTACACTTGCTGGTTTTATGCAAAGAGAGACAAAGAGAGAGAGGGAGACAGAGAGAGAGAGAGAGAGTTTTATTGTCTCATATAAATCAGAAGTTGAAAGTTAAATCAACTAACAGGCAAGGCTAGATGTCACACAACAGAATGAGAAACCTAGCTCACAGTATGTCAATTAGCTCTCCTCAGTGATAGCCTTATTCCCGTCTCTCGCAGGAAATCTAAGCTTAGGGATCAACTTAGTAACACCAACAGGTAGTGTCTCTTTCCAATAATTTCAGCAACTTTTTTGTGAGAGGTCACATTGGATTATTCGGAGTTATACGCCCATCTCAGGTAAAAAATAAAATAAAATAAAAAATGAAGTTATATGCCCATCTTGGATTAAAAAAAAAAAGTGAAGAGCCCTAGTCAGGTTGCTCAGTTTGTTGGAGCATTGTGCAGTATACCAAAAGGTTGTGGGTTTGATTCCCAACCAGGGCACACACCGAGGTTGCAGGTTTGATTCTCTGTAAGGGTGCGTATGGGAAGCAACTGATGATGTGTCTCACACACATTGATGTTTCTCTCTCTATCTCCCTCTCTTCCTCTCTCTCTAAAATCAATAATAAAAATATCTTTGGGTGAGAATTAAAAAGGTGACTAAATATTTGTTTTTATTAATGAAAGATTAATAATGATTAATGTTTAAATATTTAATATTAAAGATTAATATTTTGTTTTTATTAATGAAAGATCTTTCTTTTATTAATGAAATATTTTATTTATTTATTTTTAGAGAGGGGTTGGGAGAGAGAAAGAGAGGGAGAGAAACATCAGTATGTAGTTACCTCTTGAGTGCCCTTACCGGGGACCTGGCCCACAACCCAGGTGTGTGCCCTGCCTGGGAGTTGAACTGGCAACCCTTTGGTTTGCAGGCTGGTGCTCAGTTTGCTGAGTCACACCAACCAGGGTGAGACTGAAGATTTGGTACTTTAATAGACAAGGCCTGAGTTATGTGCTCACACCTGGAAACTGTGGGAAAGGAAACAGAGCAAGAGACAAGTACGTCCTGAAAGGAGATCTTATTTCTTAGCATAAAATATGTGTCAAATGTGGCTATTTAATGGACTATTCTGTTGTCATTAAGATTCATTTTTTGAAGAATATTATATTTAATGTCATGAAAGCCTTATGATATGATGTTAACTTTAAAAGTAGGATATTAAAAAAGTGTGAGTGAGTGAGAGAAAGGAAATGCAAATTCTGAAAAATAATAATGAGATACCAAGACAAAAATCTTTTAGTAGGGGAATTAGGCAAGGATTTAATCTTACTTCTCATTTCATCATATTATTGATATTTCTAGTGTGATAGCATATTTCACAAAAACATAATTATTCTCAGGTGGTTAGACAAATAGAGGATGCTATGTATGAAGTGCAGTGGGGCAATTGTGAGCATAGCGTTTGTAGTCTTGACTCTCTGGATGCTAACCTGGGCTCACCAATTGCTGTATATATCAATTCCTGCAAGAGTCACTTTACTTCTCACACCTCAGTTTCTTTATCTGAAAGGCACAAGTGGCAGTGCCTACTTCATGGGTTGTGACAGTGACTAAGTGAACTCCACGAAGAGCAGCGCTGGGTCTCCTGGTAAGGACTTAAAGTTACTATCAACACTAAGGGTTACACGTGGGCAGAGGGGCTGAAAAATCAGAGACATGCTTCAATAGTGTATGAAAGATTGCCCATTCCTATAAGGTGATCAATTCATTACATTTTAAGGTGAATTTTAGGTTGTTTTTTTATAACCAGTGGCTGTCTGACATTGATTGAGCCAGAGCAATAAGAACCTTTCCTCCATGTGAAAAAAAAAACCAAACCAGACTTCCGCCAAGATGGAGGCATAGGTGGAAACACTGTGCCTTCTCCCACAACCAAGTTTGAATACAACAAAGGTTTGGAGAAACAAAGACACAACCAAACGACAGAAAATTGAATTATACGGAAGTCCGACTACATCTAACCGTTCAACGGGACGGTAAGAGGGGCGGAGCCAGCAGCGAGCAGGGTCGGGCAGGACAGGGCCCCCGACCCAGGCGCGCAGGCAGACGGGAACCAGTTGGGGTGCAGGGCAGACTGCGGGCGCATATTCGCGCACAGTGAGACAGACCACGCAGGCCCCAGGGGGCGAGGGCTGACGGCGGTGGCACACTCGCGTGCAGTGGGACGAAACGCGTGGGCCCGGTGACGGCAGCAACTGTGGCACCGTTGAGGGCCGTGGCAGCAGGCGGCGGACAGGACACCATAGTCCCTCTTTGACCCCGCCCCCACATACAGCGTCACAACCCAGCGACTGAGTTGCCCTTCAGCACCGGTGAGGGCCAGGGCGGCAGGCAGCAGACGGGATGCCAGAGTCCCTCTTTGACCCCGCACCCACATACAGCGTCACAACCCAGCTACTTAGTTGCCCTGCAAGACCAGTGAGAGCCATTGTCCCTCTTTGACCCCGCCCCCACCTAAACGTCACAACCCAGCCACTGAGTTGCCCTGTTCTAGTGAACACTTTAGGGCTCTGATCCTGCTATGGAACAGGCACGAACAACCCAAAAGATGGCACCAGAAGAACTCAAAGTCCCAGAGCCAATAACTCTAAGCGACCGAGAAATTGCCAGCCTCTCAGAAGCACAATTCAGGACACTATTTATCAGGATGCTCACAGAACTGGTTGATTATAGTCACAAATTAGAGGAACAAAGTTACAAATTAGAGGAACGTGTGAGGGCTGGACTGATTGAAATGAAGGGAGATGCACAGGAAACCAATAGTGATGGAAAGGAAACTGGGACTCAAATCAATGGAATGGACCAGAAGGAAGAAAGAAACATCCCACCAGAAAGGAATGAAGAAATGAGAATTCAAAAAAATGAGGAGAGGCTTAGGAACCTCCAGGACATCTTTAAACGTTCCAACATCCGAATTATAGGGGTACCAGAAGGGGGAAAGAAACAGCCACGAGTGGAAAACATATTTGAACAAATAATAAAGGAGAACTTCCCCCATCTGGCAAAGGAAATAGACTTCCAGGAAATCCAGGAAGCTCAGAGAGTGCCAAAGAAGTTGGACCCAAGAAGGAACACACCAAGGCACATCATAATTACATTAGCCAAGACCAAAATGAAGGAGAGAATCCTAGAAGCAGCAAGGGATAAGGGGACAGTCACCTACAAAGGAGTTCCCATCAGACTGTCAGCGGATTTCTCAAAAGAGACCTTCCAGGCAAGAAGGGGCTGGAAAGAAGTATTCCAAGTCATGAAATCCAAAGACCTACAGCCAAGATTGCTCTATCCATCAAAGCTTTCATTTAGAATGGAAGGACAGATAAAGTGCTTCTCAGATAAGGTCAAGTTCAAGGAGTTCATCATCACTAAGCCCTTATTATATGAAATGTTAAAGGGACTTATCTAAGAAAAAGAAGATAAAAAATATGAACAGTGAAAGGACAGCAAACACACAGTTATTAACAACCACACCTAAAACAAAAGCAAACCAAGAAGACAGCTAGATCAGGTGTGGAACCATAGAAATGAAGAACATATGGAGGGTTAGAAACAGGGGGGTGGGAGAGGGAGAAAGGGGGAGAAGGCACAGAAAATAGCATAGATGGTAGCTAGAAAATAGATAGGGGGGAGGGCGAGAATAGTGGGGGAAATATAGAATCCAAAGAACTTGAGACACGTGGTTATAAACTAAGGGGGGGAGAATGGTGGGGGAGGGAGGGTGTGGGTGGAGGGGATTGAAGGGGGGGAATAGAACAACTGTAATGGTATAATCAATAAAATATATTAAAAAAAAAACAAACCAAAAAAATTTTACTTTCTTGCCAAGAATTCATCCAAGGTCATTGGCCAAAGACCAGGAATATCAGATTGCTATCATCCTATCAGTCATCAGGGGATTAACATCATGGTGATAATGTAGGTGATTGAAGCCGTGGCTGTCAGGATCCTTCAGCTAATTCCACAGTGCCCCTCATTTCAGAGAGAATTCTTTTTGTATTCACTTTACAGTGAAGTCCTTATGGCCTCTGTGTAAACTGCCGTAATCATTATGTAGGCACCTAATATTTTAATGAAAATAATTTTAACTTGTACTTATTAAATTAAAAAACAAGCAAGAAAAATGTCACTGGTTGCTGCCTATCAAATAATTGGAGTCCTCGCCAACTGGATGACACAGGCCGGAGATGACACTGTGGCATTAAATAAAAGATAAAATGGAAACAAGACCCTTTGAATAACACTGCCTGAAAGCAAATTTCTTCTCGAACTGGGGCACTGCTGATCTGAAAGCCACAAATTTTACAGAATCATGCAGGGCCTGAGACTTTGATTGTATACTTAATAAAGGATAAAAAAAAATCTTCATCTCATACAGTTGATGACATGCAAAACAAATTCAAGATGTTCAGTGACAGAATTGCAAGAATTCCAAATAAAAAATGAAACAGGAGCTAAGGCTGTTCTTTTAACCATTCACAAACTTACAACTATAGAGTGGATAAGAAATTTTTTTAACTACTGCGTTGAGGTTTTGTGTCAGAAACTTATTTAGATACCAATTCTCAAGATGCCAGTACCATCTTTATATTGCCAAAAAATGATCAGACAACAAAACTCAAATAACAAAAGTCTTTTTATGCATTAAAAATATGTTTTCCAAATTGCAGTGTGTTTTAGGAAGACCCATTAGGAGTCACTGCCTCTGTGTGGAGGAAGTCAGTATATTCAACTTTTAGTTCAAGCCATTTAGGTTAAGGCTTCCTGATCGTTCACATTCTTTCCTGGAACTGTGAAGTTTAAACTTCATGGGAAATAAATATATTTTACATTTTAAAATATTGTTGTTCCACTATAAGCATATTCTTCTGTCAATATTAATGTATTAAAAGACTAATAAAAATATAAGGAATGAACCAGCCAGTAAGACTCCAGGCAGAACAAGCGCTGTCTGGCCAGATGATATAATTCCAAAAAGATAAAAGGGGTTAGGACTCCATTTAGTCAAGTACAGCAACAGAATTCCTAGGTTCTAAAAATTAGGTTTGATGGATGTAAGCAAGAGAGCAACATACCATCATTTTTAAAAAATAAAAGAGGAAATTTCAAAGATAGGGCACAGAGGTGACCAATGGGATGAATCTTGGCTTGGTGGCAAGATCTATGGCCCTTCTGCCAGACTGTGTCTGTAATTGCTATAATCATTTTAGAAAGCAATCTTGAAAACATTCTCTCAATGTATGTATTTTTGCTTCCTTTTGCTAAATTCTGAGAATATCCTTAGATATGGTAAGGGTCACTAAGCCTTTTTATTTGTATGTAATGAAACTCTTTTTTTAATGCTGAGTTCCTATCAATGTGAGTATTATTTCATGCTTTTAGCAATCACAGAGTGTTTATGTTCTACTTATTACATCTTCTTAATGAAGAGAACTTTGCTACAGTCTTGACCTTTTCTTTTTCCCAGAGTATTTTCAACTAGGGTAGGCCAATTGAATTTGAATGTTTCTTCTTTGTGCTTTATCAAATCAGTAATGGGGGCAGGGGTTGAATATTGAGAAAGGAGAGAATAGAGAGGCCTGTGCTGTGAAAAACGGCAGATGAATTTAAAGGCGGTGTCCCACATAGCCCTTTTAATCTTATTGAGTCACTGTTCCTTTTTTTCCTTAGTACTAATTTATAAATAGAAATGAAGATTTTATTCTACAGTATAATCAGGCCATTTGGGGATGAGAATGTAGGGTTCTTGGCTTTGGGGTATTAACTTTTCTTGACTAACATCATTGCTTGATCTGACCCCCCAAAATAAATATAGAAACCTAAAATCTGTTTGCTGAACTTTTCATCTGAGGACAAATACAAAGAAAGTTATCCTACTTGATATGAATTAATTGTTGCTATGGGAAAAGTTGATGGCTGATATATTTAGTTTTTTAATAAAAGTATTTAAACTTAATTGCAAATAAAGCTTCAAGTTCACAACTGGTGATATTTATACATATTTTATATTTTATATTTATATGTATCTAAATTTAAATCAGTCTTTTCATTTGCTAATTCTTGTTTAGTATTTGTAAGCTTCATTAAGAATGAATTTTGTATGACAGGTGACAAACAGCTTTAAAAACTTGAATTTGTATCTAATTTATAAGTTTAAGAGAGTTTTCTCTTATAATTGTAAGAATGATTCAATATGAAAGATGTAGTTTTCATGGGACTGTTTAGACCAGTACTATGCACCAGTTACCAGTCCAAAGGAAACTAAACACATCTGTGTTTAGAAGGACTAAACACATCTGCCCGTTGAATCTTAATATTGCATAACTAAAAAAACTCAACTCAGTCAGACACTGGATGGGGCCACATTTAACTCACATAGAGCAAGATCAACTTTCATATTGATATTTCGTATCCACCCATAACCAGAGGGTCTCTCTTGGCAGCTCACACAGTGCAACTTGACCACATGGATCCTTCTTGAGCTGCAGTGGAATGACCTCATCCCTTTCAAATGGAAGACAGACATAGTAGGGTGGTTGGCCAGGTGTCATGTGATGAACCTGGCTAAGAAGGATTAAAGGGCACACAATGAACATGAAACAGGGAAAGATATACTCACATAAGGTAACAAACCTGGAATAGAATGTTGTGGGGGCAACTTTGCCCGCAAAGTCCCCTCTGTAAACCACAGATGAAAGTAATACTGCCAAGACATGATCTGCTTGGGGAGGAAAGGTGGCCGATCCCTCAAAAGAGAAGGGCCAAGAGCCCCTTCCTCAAGTGGCTTTTATTGGGTTTGTTTGCACAAGAATACAGGTAAGGATCAAACAATAGATAGCATTCAAAGAACTATGGGCTTATTCTCAGTCAGGGTCAGATAGCAAAAGAGCCATAAAACTTTGAGGAACAAACTTCTTGCTTGGACCCTTATCATTTAAATGGAAGCATTCTAAACAAGGCAGGTTTCACAGGATTTTACATATTCTTTCTTAGGCCTGAGTACCCTGGAGAACCTGCCCTTTCTAGCGCAGGCTGCACCACCTTCCCTATCATAGGTTTTTAGGCTTAAGTGGATTAGAGCCAGGAAGTGCTTCTCCCGGACAGAAATGGGGACTCAGGCTGTGTCAGAATAGCCAGGAGGTGAGGGTCCATCACTCTTTCTTTGTTGCAGCCCCCCTGAGTCCTTCCAAGATGGCTTCCCAAGTGAATCGTGTCTGGCTTAGGTTGCCCCTCCTCTGAGGGGTCGCACCCGTCGTAGACTAACCAACCAAGCATTGGGGGCAGGGGACAAGTTTTGTCTTCTGAGTGGCTCTCATTCTGGAGGTCACTCACTCAGCCTTAGCCATGGAGGGTAGTTACAACTACTGAAACCAGGCAGAGTGGTTCCCAACAGGATGTGTGGGCTTTTTATCTCTAGGTAAGAAAGTGTTCCAGGCCCCAGGCCCATTCTTGTGTGGCTGAGTGGAGGACAAAAGACAAAAGGCATGTGAAACTGCCTTTGTCAACAGGGATGAAGACAGATCTTGGACTATTAGGTATATAGTTACAAGGTATATGGCCTCAACTTCCTGGTTGGGAAATCTTAGTTATAAATATGAGGACATTGAGTCATTCATAAGAGGTATGTTAATATAACCTCTTAATGGTCAGGGCCATGCCTTAATTATGTTGTATAATCTAATTGAGTCATAGTACCACTTTTTAGCCATATATTAAGACATCTTTCTTTTTATTAATTTTTTTAAAGTCATGGACACCAAAATGACTTTGGCATGTTCAAGCCTGAACACAGACTCAGTTACGTGTGACATGAATTGGGAAAGAGGTGCAAATTCATACTGCTCACGGCTATAGGGTTAGGAAAAGGACAGATGTGAATATATGGGTAAGTTAAGTGGAACATTTTTTAGGGCTTTCTAAAGAATATTTTATCCAAAGTTTCCAATCAGATTTAAGATTTAGGTCACCAAGCAGTCATGAAAAAAGCAATCTTCATGAAACTCTGTGGGCAGATTGTACCAGTGGGGGCTGCAAATAGGAACTAGAATTTTATAAGCAGAGATCTGAATTAAGGAGTATAACCTTTTTTTCTGAGATTTTTTTTGGCTATATACCTGGGATTTATTCTCAAGAAAAGAAATAAAAAGCTGAATCAATATGAAATTAGGGTATTTGAGACCTGAGTAGACCCAGACATAAAGTTGATCACGTGTGGTCAGTGATTCAGAGTCTCTGCAGTCATTCATTCTTTGAGCTATGATTGATTCTAGAGTTGGAGATAAAGCAATGAAGAGAACACATTTAGGCAAGGGCAAATAAACTAGAATGCCAAAATTGCTAAGCAAAACCAGTGTACACTTCAATTACTATGAAAACTCCCATCTTTACCAAATCTTATTTGGCTTAGTTGAGTTATGTAGAAAGGCCCTACTTAAGAAACAATTCTGCCTGGCTGGTGTAGTTCAATGGATTGAGCGGGGGCCTGCGAACTAGAAGATTGTGGTTCAATTCCCAGTCAGGGCACATGCCTGGGTTGCAGGCCTGTTCCCAGCAGGGGATGCACGAGAGACAACCATACATTGATATTTCTCTCCCTCTCTCCTTCCCTTCCCCTCTAACGATAAATAAATTAAAAAAATTTAAAAAGAAACAATTATGGAACTCAGTTACTGAGATTGAAAAAAAGAGAAAATTAAAGTTTAGGAATTCTCCCATGGAATCCTTGAATCTAAGTGATCTACCCTTGATTTTGAGAATAATCATCCATTGTCTAATTTATTGATGGAGGAATTCTACAAGCAAATGATGGCTCCACCTGGAGTTTGAATTGGCAGAATTCCTTTTTCTCTCTCTGAAGCCAAAGTCCTAACAAAAATCTTAGCACATATCTTGAATTGGGTTCTCTGGAAAGGAGAAGGACTGTGAGTGAAAGGACAGGAAGACAGCAGGATCTGGCAGAAGGGGTGGTTGAGTTGTGATCCTGGCCCAATGACAACCTCTGCCAATGATGACAACCCCACGGAGAAACTTTGGAGCAAAAAACAACCTTTAATGTTTGCCCTGCACTGAGTGGGTTGAAAAGGCCTGGCATTTATATAAACCTTTCATCAGTCATTTGATGTGGGCTACTCTCATAAGATCATGACCTTAGGCAAGGAATTTCTCTGCAGCTGAAGCCATCCCTGAAGGTGCTGCCAACTGAAGCCTGCCTGCCAACAGCAACCTTGGCAGCTGTGACAACAAGTCTTCCTTGAAGGGGAATTCGAGCAAGTACTGCCATGAAGGGAGATCTGGAGAGGGCGTCACCAAGGCCACCATGACTTTCGTTTCTGTTGTAATACTGCTGTGTTGGGTAGGGAAAGTGTGCCTATAAGGTCCCTGGTTCACATAAGAATTTATGAGGTAAACTTTATTATCATTTCCATGGAAAACTTTGTTTTACTGTTAATTCCTACAAACATTTTCTTCTTTGTATTAAAAAAAAAAGTCTTTCAGGGCACTTTTCTTCAGCTAGTAGCCGTAGCAAGGTGCCTTTATCCTACATAGATCAGTTCATAGTCACTTGTCTTTTCAATCCAAGAGCTGTTCGTTGTGAGCGTTTCTAATCAGTAGAGACTCAGGGTAGCTTTAAGTGTAATGCACTACAGTGTAGTGTACTTCAGGGTTCAAAATCCACATAAGCTTTGAAAAGTTGTAAGGAAAGCAATTTCAAGACACAGAATTGAAGAAGAAAGGATCTTTAATATCTTGTAATTATAACCTGTTTGGCATAAGCTGTACCCCTAAAAGGTGATTCATTTTATTTTTTTAAATTTTTCTCCTCCCGATTTCTGTTTTTCTAAATGTTTCATTGTTATGCTGTTACAGTTGTCCCACAGTTCCTTCTTTGCCCCCCACCACCCAGTCCACCCCCTTCCATAATCGGTTTTCGCACCATTGTCCATGTCCATGCACTCTTCATATATGTTTTTTGACTAATCCCTTCACCTTCCTTCAAAATTTAATGAACTATTATATTTTCTTTCCTTATTTACTCGAATTCAATGTTTTAAAACAGTATCAGAGCTGGTTTGACAATGTTTCCTGAGAAAAACACTGTCAAGTACAAATATTAACAAAGGATCTCTGAGTTTTCTTGTTACTGTAATGCTGTACACCTTTAATACACACAGTTTTTATATATATAAAAGGACCATTCACTTTAAATAGGCTTTTCTGAGCATTCTCGTGTTCATGGGGTAATTGCTTTCCAGCCAACAATCCCAGTTGGAGAACAACTCAGCAGAAACGCTCTTTGGAAGAACAGCCTCTGTCTTCCTTACCAGTGGCACCAGAATCTAAGTGTAGAAAAGCAGGTTAAGGGTACTTCTCTACAGCCCCCTAGACTCCCTGTGCTTCTTCACCTGGTTCTCCCGTACTCTGCGGGACCCTAGGTGAGTCCATGCTGCCTAATCTGAGGATCGGCATCTGGGAAAACAGACCAGGTTGATCTCTTCCAGGACAACCTACTTTTCTTTATTAATTCCTTATTTAGCTGAACTATAAATATTATTAAACATTTGCTTATGAACTGCCAGAGCACCATGCTGTTCAACAGATGAGACTGGTGTGTTTTAATGTTTTGCACTCGGAATGTGCTTAGCGTAACTCCCTCTCTGCACTCCACGTTTCCCTGAATTCCTGTTATTGGAAAGATTTTTCCCCTTACAACCCAAGGAACAGATTTTCTTAATTTTTTTTTCTGTTTGTGGGGGGTTGGTGTGGAGGCATGTGTAAGAACAGGAGGATTATGGGGGCGGAATGGGTTATGACACATTTTCATTTGCAGCTGCTCTGACTGCCTTGCCTTAATCCAAACCAGATCTCAGCAGAAACCTAACACCATTCCGGTGACCCTGGAATTGCACCAGCACCTCAAATCACCAAATAAGGTAAGTCATTTGTTATCTGAGCCATAAATATTTACATGCACTAGTGACAAATGTATAAAGAGTGTGGAGTGACTGTGTAATTTCAGCTGCTCTCCTCAAACCTGTGAATAGTTTCTCTTATCTCTTGAAAGCTCTAATGACGGATGTGTGCTAGTTGCCTAAGAATATACTCTCCAGCTTGTTACCCTCTTCTAATTGTTCATTTTGACCACACTAGTCACCTGGGAAGTTTAAATTCTCCTTTTAAAGTTAGGGCCCGTTGCTGAGAATTGCTCAGACTGGCAAACATTTAGCGCCCTCTGGTTCCCCTCGTTTCCTCATGTGCTCTGTTCACATTGTTTGTTACCACAAACCCAAGAGATCTTCGCCATTTTTTCTTTTTTACTTTACTGATGTATTATTGACAACACAATTCTGTTTTCAGTTTTTTCCCTGAATATAAATGACTTGGAGAGTTAAGTTTTGTGAGTGTGTCTAAGCAATGCTTGGACTGAACTGATGATTTCTAAATCGAACAGATGACCATACCAAACTGGTTATGATATAAAGGTCTTCTTAAGCAAGCACACTAAAAAATCTCCCAAGCATTACATGGCCAGAAACTGAGCATGCTCAGGGTAAAGTGAATCCTGTTTTATTCTTCTATCAAGAGCTGTACTTTGTAAGAAAAGTGGAAAATCTATAAAATCATGCTGTTGGTGTTTTACCAACTAAGTCATCATCGGAGCTTTTATTTTTATATAATCACTAGTTAAAGAATTCCAAAGGTCAGATAGAGGAATAAAAGTGTGTTTAATGAACCTAAAAGATGTGAGCTAACAATATTTAAAATTTGGGGCAATTCAACTTTAAAAGACCTAAATGTGTTGTGAAAATGATGTGTTGACTGGTACGAACTGCACATACACATTCATCATAGGTATAACCTTTGAGAAAATGGCTGCAAATTTTTCTAAAATGCTGTAGTGGCCCAATGGCTAAAATTCAAGGGCTAAATGACACTTAGATAGATCAGCCTCTGTGGGATTTATCTCAGAGGGAGAATTAGAATTTAGCAATCACTTTAATCGATTCGCAGAAACAATCGAGTTAATAACTTGTGGAAATCTGAATCACACCTGAAAGGAAGACTCAGCTCATATGTCCTTCCCTAACACTGCAGGCTAGATGAAGTGCTACTTTCTGCTTGTCCCGTGTCATCCTGTATATCTTCCTGTTGCATGATCACACTGGAATTTGAGCTCCTTGAATGCAGAGATCTGTTGATTAATTTGAAAATCTCTAAAATTCAGCACAATGTTTTGCTGATAATTTGAGCATAAAACTTAGTTGACTTATGAATGAGAAAGTAAGATGAGAAAAACAAAATGGAAAGAATCTTAAGAGAAAGGATGTTAGATGTTTTAAAATCTTTGTTAGAATAGGCAGGTGTCAGGAACTTAGCTCTTCTCATCTTTCTCATCTGTGTGTGTATGTGCACTTGTGTGTGTGAACATACTGGTGACTAATTAGGGTAACACTGGTTTTTATGAGAGTGGCTTATAGAAGATTGACATAGAGTTGACATAGGAAGACATATTTGTAGTCTTAAAAATCATTTGGAAATCAGTCACTTGAATTAATGGCCATGTGCACAAGCTAATTTTAGTAACCATCGGTTGCTATCTAGGCTCAAGGGCATAGTTTGCCATTAGCATGCACCTACCCTTTCACCCACTGCCCTGCCTTCTACCTTCTAACTGTTCATTGCCCTCCTAATGCTTCCTAGCTTTACAAAGTTCCTTCCTTCCCACCAGGGCTTCACGTCCTTCAGGCTTACAATTGATCTCTTCTTCCCTATCCAGCAAAGCTCCCATTTCCTGAATTACTTGTGTTCAGTTGGATATTCATGTGGTTATTAAAATAAATGTCACTATGACTTAGAGATTTAATCTCCCCATGATATTTGCTTTTGAAAAGAGGAGTCTGCTAGTCCAAATTAATTTCTAATTGTGCAAATATTTATATGAAAAGAGATGGAGATATTTTAATTTAAGGCCTTTGGCGGCTCTTGTCTACTCATGCTTTTCTGACTGCACATCTACTCCCACATTTACACCAGAACACCATTATATATGGAAAGCCTCATTGTTCCATTTCATAGAGCTGTACTCTGCATCCCCCTATATTCTTGAGTAAGTGTCTTCACACCCCAAAATTCCCAGTGAGAGGAACATTATAGCTAGACAAATGCAACAATGCTTAAAAGAGTCATCATTCAAAATAGCAGTCCCAGTGGATGAGCACGAAGTGTTGGAGATAATGCTCCTTGGAGGCAGGTCACCTGAGTTCAAGACATATGACCTTCAGGCACTCATTTAACATTTCCCTATGGTTAATGGGAATACTGCAGTTGCAGTGTGATCCAGGAAGTGATATATGTGAAAGGGCTGAGGAAAATAAGCATCCTGTAAATAGTCAACAATTCCTTTATCAAACAACAGAATAGTTAAAATTCTTAAAGTCCAATCATTGCTCTTGATGGTCCATTTTCTCTTTTGAAGAATGAATAATCTGAAAGAAAGGTATAATGAGTATTTCATTATTTAATTCTTTGCCCTTAAATACAGTTCAGTGTTGAGATTTCAAAAAAAGCAAATAGTTTTTTCATCTTTATTCTGCTTCTCGGATTTTTTTAAGTTTAAGAATGAATATTGTGAGATAGGATATATGGTATGAAGGGAGATATGCTGTAATAAATTATTTGGAGGAAAGAACTCACGAGTAATAATTAGCAGCCCTCAATACCAGCCTTAATGATAGCTTTCCAACAACATATGCTGAGAAGTTCACTGAATCTCATTGAGCCTTAGTCTTCTTATTGTTTAAAATGAGTTAATTCCACCATTTACCCAAGAACTGCCATTAAACACATTCTAGGTGTTTGGCACCAATGATGCAAATATAAACCGAATGTTGTCCCTGCTCCGGAGGGTTCACCTGCCCTGTCAAACTCATAAAAATTCTGTGAGGATAAATTAGATGTATAAGAATTTGACTTGGCAACTATAAGATTGTCTATAAATAAGTAGAATTAAGTATTCATCATGCAGAGGGCTACTGTCCAGGTTGGTAAACAATGTTTAATTTTTAGTGAACGTATAACCAGAGACACAGGTTTTTAACTATCTTAGTGGGGTTTACCAAGAAGGTCTATGGAAGTTTGGTCTTATTTTTCAAATCAAAAAAATATTTAAATGCGATAAAAAAATTAGCAGGATAAATATCCAAACTTTTTCCTAGGCTTCTTTTTCATGATCTTATAAAAGACAAATGTCAATAACAATAGCTGGAATGTATATTTGAATAAGAATGCTCCCTTGTTCTTTGTTTTATCCAAATGTGCTCTACACAGTTATTTTACTTAAGTAGTCACTTGCAACTTAAATAAATTCAATTTCAGTTAATTTTTCTGGAACTTACATCATGAGCTCGGTGTGCACATCAAAAATTCCTTTCTAAAACTTGACTTAAATGATGACTCAATAGTAAATTAGGTTAGAATTTATGATAATAATTTTTAGAGCCTCAAATTTAAAATCAAAGGTTTGCAAGTGAACGTGAAAGCTTCAAGAAAGAAATATAGTCGGATAGGTGAGTGAGTAGGGTATAGTTCAGCGCCTTTCAGTCTGAGTCGCATGTTTAATGATGAAATTAGGTTCTGTATGGATTGGTTGGCAGGAGTTACCTACTGCCCCATTTGGAAGGAAGCTGATTCTTTTTTTCAGTTAATGTTTCTACTTTCACTATTGTCTTTGAAAAGCTCCAACAGTCCCAGTTACCTGTGTGCATGGAATGTTTCTACTTTGGGTTGATTCATTATATTGTCTCATGTTCATTTCGGACAAGATTTCTACCTGCTTTTGTAAGAAGGAAACATGATCTGTGTGATTTGGGGTGGGGAGGGAGGGAGAGAGAGAGAGAAAGAGAGAGAGAGAGAACTGGGGATCAGAATGTCATGAAGAAAATATATTGCAGATCCTGAAACACCTAATCAGGTTGCAGCTAGAAGGGTTCTCAAAAACATTGGTGACACAAGAAATTTTTTAGGAATATCTTCATTTTATATATGTGTTGGTTTTGTTTCTGAAGTGCTTCATTATTCATATATTATGAACTGTTCATAGGACTTGGCTTAGATCCTCTCCTTCAGGCACTTCAGTCTCCAGTGACCTGTTAAAATGGTCTTAGCACATTCACAAGGCTTTTCATTGCAGTCCAGCCTGTTTGTAAAAACGATCTATCAATATCATGTTCAGATGACAGTCTAGGTAGAACCTGCCTTTGCTTAACCAGCCTGTCTAATGCTGAGAGTGTAGAATTCTGTCCAGGAATGACATCTTGAATAAGTTTGGGTTGGGGCATATTGCATTCTTCTTCAAGACTATTTTTTTTCTTCTCTTCAGACATTTCCTTGCTTTTACAAGGCTATAAAAATAGGAACACATTTTTATTTCCTTTGAAATGATGTTGGCCCTAGTTTTTCTCTTCTCTGGGGTGCAAGATAATTAAATCTGCATGCAAAGAAGAAACTGTTTATAAAGCCATAATTTTGATGTCATATACTGTATTCCACTCCAATACCTATGACAGTTCATCCAACCTTTGCTTATTGGTATTAGCTGAATTATCTAGGCTGGCATTTATGGGGGCTATCATTTATAGGACTTCATGGTTGTCTTCCAAAATAACAGGAAAAGGAGGTCTCCAAAAGGTAGTTGCATTATTGTTACCCATATTCTGACTGATTCCCATACTTGCAGGAGAAGACATCACTAATTAGACTGAATTAAAAATAGCCCAGAAAGCTGCCAGATATGTGCTACATGCACTAGTTGTTGTTCAGATGCTGGAGATACAGCATGATTTTCTCCCTCCACCAGCCCTCAGTGGAGCTTCTGGTTGCTTTTGTGTCTTTTGGAAACATTTTAATATTTTTAAAAAGCCCTGACTCTTGATTCCTCTTTAATATTAATACTCCATTAGTAATCTTTTCCTCTCCCTAGGTGGCTGGCTGACATGCAGTGGGTTTCTCTTTCCTGCATGGGATGCTGTTGAAAGGGGTTCCCACCACTTCCCTCTCTCCCTTCAACACTCTTCACTGCAAGCCCCATGTTAACAGTAAAAATGCAAAGAGATCCAAAAAGGTACAAGTTCACACGCTGGGGAATTGAGAGGAAGAGGGAGTAGGAGGAAACCCAAGAATATAACTGTAAAATACTGTTTGCCACACATCATTGTAGTCCACTGTCATCCCAATCTTTTATTTTAAAGGCCAGAAGGCTAAAAATAGCTACTGATGTATCATTCTTAGAAAGCAGTGATGACACACTTGGATCCCTTCTTTGTGGAATGCCTAAGATCACATGACTCACCATAATTGCATCTAACTTGCAATGCGTACATTTAGAATGTCATCTTATTGTTAATCTCAACAACACCGTGAGTAATACACTACTACTATTCTCATTCTATAATCATTGTAACTGAGGCTTCATGAGATTAATTTTTCCCTAAAAGAACTTAAACAAATGGGAAAAGGAAGACTGTTGTTCAATTATGTCTGCATCCGAAGGCCCAGGATCTATTCTTTATCCCTTGCGTCCTTAGAGTCACAGAGTAGGAAAGACTATCTACTTTAATATCATCAGCTTTATAAATGATGAAAATAAGATACTATGAGGTAATGCTAGTTCCTTATCTCTTAGGGGCAGAACCAGAACTCCAATGTATGTCTCCAAATTCTCAGTCCACATTCTAAGCAATGAGCTCTCAATTGCTGACAACAGATCCTTGAGAAATCAATACTATTAAAAGGCACTATCCAGATTAAGCTTAGGTTTTACATGTTCACCATTTTGAGCCCAACAGCTATAGGTATTTACCATTGCCGACATATTAATATATAAAATTTTGAAATTCAAGGCAGCAAAAATTGTGGCCCCGCTTCACCCAGAAGCTGGTGCCCCACCGCATCTCCACACAAACACTCCTCTCAATCACGTTGTTTTACTCTTATTGCTCTGAATAATCTATGGGCATTTTGGTTGTATTATTTACCCTGTTTGGAATGTTCTCCCACTCTTTTTTCCAAATCTTATGAGGTATTATTACCATTATGCTCAAAAAAGGGGAAACTGAGGTTCTCAGTGGTTAAGTTGCTTGATTTATTTAAGTTGTAACTCCCTTAAGGGAAGGCATCTTGGTGCCCTAGTAAGATCAGGCATTTGGTCGTGAGAGGTATCTAATGTTCAGTCTCCATTCTGAAAAGCATTAATTATGCAAATCTAGCTAATTTCCTTGATCTCTCTAACCACAGTGTCCTCATTTGAAAAATTGGGGCAATAATACCTAAGTCATTGAATTGTAAAGTTCAAAATTGACAATGTTAGAAGATCACTTAACACATAGTCTCTCAGAAAGGTTGTTTCCCTCTCCTTTACATTCCATACAAATGCTCAAGCAATGATCGTTGTGGGCTGCACACTTTTTGACTCAAAAATTCGCTAAGATGGAGTGTAGCCTGACTAAACCACTTTTTGCTCAACACGTAAAAATGCTGAGTGTGAATTTGTATTCAAAATGGAATGAGGCAGTTCAGCAGGAAGATCTCTGTTCACAGTTGCTCCCAGACTTACTGAGAAAGCAGACCCACTAAACCGTTCTCTTACTTATTTACGAAGGAATATAAATGTGGGATGTGGGATGGTCCTAGGAAAGAAAAGAGAGGACTAGAAAGGAGCTACCTGATGAAAGAATAAATATTTGACTCATGACCATAGGAATCTGGGTTGTGTTATTGGGGTTCAGCCCCCAACATTTTCAAGCACCATTCACATGCTACATCATCATATGATAATAGGAATTGGCTTTGGGTTATGTATAGAAATGTTTATATCCAACTTCAATTTTTAACAACCATATAAGCTAAAAATTCAAATTTTTAGTGTACATTATCTTCCAGAAAGATAGGAGGAAAACAATCTAAATCAGTAAGCATTGAAGTACCATATTTTAAAGCTTGGACTGATATATTCTCTAATACTTGCCTCTCAGCCAATAACAATAAAGGCAATGAACTCTTATAGCCCTATTATAGTGAGTACCATCACTCCTTTCACAGAAGAAACTGAGATTGAAGGGGTGAACTGTGTTTCATGGACTCAGTGAATGGACTAAATTGTGCCAAACACTAGAAAACGTTTTCTTTCTTTCCTGAATTACAGAATCATTATGGTTATATGATGATAATATTTTTAACTCCGACCTTTGCTTTCCAGTCTTGATAACCAAAGAAAAAAGATGAAGTTATGACTGATTTTTTTCTTTCTACATGAAGTAAATTTAAATCTACTTAAAATCCTTGTATAAATTTTGTTAAGTACCTTTTCTCTTTCTAGGGTACATTGAATAGTTAGAAATCACTTTCTAAAGAATTAGTTCACTGGTCATTTGTAGAAGTTTTGCTGGGTTGCTAAATTACAGTTAGGACTTTGCTATAATTTGTGTGTGTGTGCATGTATGTTTCAATGAAATTAAGTAGAAAATTATCTCCTATTTAGCTCCAGCTGATCAGGTCATCAGCTATATAGTTTCTACAAGACAATTTAAATTTTTTTACAGATTTATACTATACATTAAACTTCAAAGGTGACTGAAAAATGTATAAAGTAAAATCTAACTTTCCAAATAGAGGATGGCTTGTGCATCCATTAAAATGAACTAGGTTTTGCTGCAGTAACTAACAAGCCCCAAAACTCACTGTTTGGACATATTACTCAGGTTACATGAAAAAGCAGGTCTGTAGGAGGGATCTGCTCATCAGAGTAATTCAAGGGGCCCCAGCTCACAGCAACTCCATCTCAACACATAATGCCACAATCATTGTGGTAAGTAGAAGAGAGAATGACACATCACAAATTGGCTCATGAAGCTTCTGCCTTGGAAAGGCATACATTACCTCTGCTCACGTTTCATTGGCCACAGCAAGTGAATGGACATGCCTAATTCCAAGGAGGTTAGAGAAGTATAATCTTACATTTGTTTGAAAGAGGATGTGTGGATTACATACAATGTCTACCAAAGCAAGTATTCTAACTTCACTTGACTTGATGGTGTGGTGTGACTTACCTTGGAGACCTTCTAATAAGGAGAGGCCAAGATACATACCTCAGAAGAGGTTAAACTCCTTTTTGCCAGTCTGCAGATGATTGACCTTCAAGTTCTGGCAAGAGATCAGCTTATTTTGTCGTTGTCTATAATGTGAACTGTTCACCATGTTGACAAAACCCACTATGAGTGAAAGTAATGAAATTTTAAGTAGTAGAGAACAAATTTGAAGTCTAATTTTTCAAAAAAATGCTTGGATAAATACCAGTCAGTTAGGCCTCATGCATTCTTCCTTATTCCAGCCACCACACTTCATTCTGAGTGTCTGGCAAGAAACAGATTAAACATGAAGACTGGAGTTAGTTTCCAGATTTAAGGACTGCTATTCCACCACTTTTTGGGCATATGCTTTCTTCTCTATTATAGAAAAAAGTGAAGGTTCAATCCAGTAATAATTACTTCATCTTTGTAACAAGCAGTTACTAATTCCCTAAATTTAAATATAGCAACTAATTGTTTTATTTTTTTAGTGTAAAAAAGTAGCCTAATGGTAAAGGGCAGAAAACTTGGCTATAAGATATGATTCAATGTAGTTTAAAGCATAATAGTCAAATTGGATGAAAAGAACACACAGAAACAGAGGTAATTGACCACAAATAAAAAAGATTTAAGGGTATAATTATATCTAAAGACATATCAGTATAAAAGTTAGCATTTAGGATTTATAACATTTGACACATTTTACTTCATTTGCCATTCTTTTTTAAAAAGGGAAGTATTTATAATCTATAATCTCAGGGAAATTTTGCCTAGTTTTGTTTAGATTTCATATATTAGACTACACTGTCTTCTGGTTCCAAGGCACCCTCATATTGAGAATGGAATAAGGCCTTTTAATCACTAAATATGAATACCTAAGGTAGTAAGTAAGGGTTAAGGACTAAAAAGAACCAGCACCCCTGTGAGAAGTTGCTATTTCTGTTGTTCCCAATATAATTATTGAATGTCATGTAATAGTTTTGCCCTCACTCTTTACCACATGATTATGTGACAATGACATATTCTTATGTCTAAGGTGACTGACCTGCTTTTGAATGAAATTCAAGATAGCCTGTGATATTGTAAATTTTTGTATAGCTTTTAGCAAAGCATTAAAAGATTGATATTAATATGGCACTTGGCTCAGAAGGACTTGGAACAACACTCCAATACTTTTAAAATCATCATCTTTATAACAGAAAGGGGAATATATTCAACAAAGGAAAACACATTCACCAAAGACAATGCGTGAAAATTACTGTTACTCCATGAGTATGACTCTAAATCCCAAGACAATTCCTATGAGGTAGACATCTGTTTGTGTGGACATGTTTTTTCCTAGATAAGGATTATTCTATAACAGGAGCCAAAGCAGTATTAATTATTAGCTCCTCTCTTTTCCTCACTAAATCTACATAATAATAATGGAAGGGAAACAAAATTAAGTGTGGGTATCTCTTGTGTGAATAGGACTTTGGAAGTGGTGGGGGATTGAGAGATCAGAAGACTTTGGGATAGTTTCACTGTTCTGACATCCCAGGAGAAAAAATCTACTACAACATACATTTATTTTATGTCTGATCAATCTTTAGGATAGAGTAGCATTTAGCAGTTGTGAGACTGGTGTTAGTAAATTGAGGTTATAGAGTGAGTATGCTGTGTTGTTCTGCATTCCTTAAAATAATTGCATGATGAAATTGTATTATTTATAGTGGCTTAGAAAGGCATGGTTATAAATTCAAGTATATGACCAATAGTGCCTTTCATATTGCACACACTTAAAAACTTGGTCTTGATTTATTTAAATTAAAAGATAATATCTTAAAATAGCTTGTTTGTAACTCTGTGATTTTAGTCTCAAGAGTATCTCAAATCTTTGCAGAAATTAACCACTGCAGTCTTTAGCTGCTGATTGCCAACCATGGGTTGTCTTTTAATTATTGCTTAAAGCCATATGTATTGAGATTGCATGGCAATGCCCTTCGAAAAGTTTTTCCATGCTGCTTGCTGCAGTCTTAATTTGAGCATACTAAACAGACTTTTACTTTTTCTTCCCAATATCTACATTATTGATCCCGGTGGAGTTACCTTTGATAAATTCAGTATCTATGTTATGTTTCAGGACTAAAGCAGTTATAGTAGAAATACTTCAAATGGTCAGATATCCAAATCACATCCAGGAAACCTATTATAGAGGACCTTGACAAGTTTACAATAATTAGCAATTATAAGAAGTATTTATGTATAAGGAACTAGAATTAGTTTTTTAAATATACAGAACTTCTAATGCTTAAAACTCTCCTCCTGAGTACATGAACTTATCAGTATTTTGCAGTGAGGATCTTGAAACTGGATAGTTAGTTAATTTGATGGGTTATACCAAGAGATATCACTGAGATTAAAATCCAAGTCTTTCTGAATCCAACACCAACAGGGTTATATAATATTTTCAAGCCCCACTTTCTTATCTATAAAATGAGGATTACTATATGCATTCATATGTATGTCATGGTGATTAGGTTAAATACTATGTCTGAACAAGTTCAATGGCTAAAATGTTTAAGAGGGACCTGTAGACTTCCCATTAGTCAATGGGACCTGTAGTCAATCCCATTAGTAAGTTGGTGACCCAGGCAAATCACATCTTCACTTTCTCCAGTTTTTTTGTCTATAAAATGGGCATAATAATAGTACCTTTCCATAAATTTACATGAGAATAAAGTGAGATGACATATGTCAACTGCATACAATGGACCCAGAACATAGTAGGAGCTTAATTAAATATTTGTTAATGAGTATTTGTAAATTAAAGAATGTCTACTATCGCTTGATTTAATATTATGCATAGTCAACAAAGGATGAAGATAAAGTCACTTAAGATTCCAAAGATTTTAATGTCTTAATAAATTTAGGTATCACCCTTTATTTTTATTTCTTCATTTTGGTTTGAGATCAGAGGACTGATTTTTATTTGCAGGCTACTTTCAAAACATGCCAGTCTTCCTGATATAATTTTTATTCACCAATTAGTGTATCATTGGATAGTGTACTCAGGAGCATAGTAATGATGTTGTAAGAGGTGGTATAAACTCTAAGTGCTCACAGGGCAACTCATTTTGTCATGCTCTTTTAAAAATAATTTCTATGCTTCATTTTTTGCTGCTATCCACTCTATCAGTTCAGGTTGAAAGTGACATTCATGACCACAATTTTTTTTAGGTTCTGGCATTTTTATACTCTAATTGCAAGTGTATATTTGATAAAACTTATGTCTTAGCATTACTCATTTGAGCCAGCTGGTCCAACATGAGGGTTTTGTAAAGACTTTAAAATACTAGGTTTAATAAATTCTTTAACTTTTTTTTGCCTTTCATTAAATTACACTTGAAGTGCTTGCTGATTAGCCACTTCACAGAGGAAGGGAATTTAAAGTTATTAAAATATCTTCAATGGCTTGAAGGAAGTATTTTATGTAGAAAAATACCACCAAAATGAATTGTTAATAATTTTACTCATTGAATGTTGTACCTCTGCAGAATCTGACTCATGCAATACTACCACAAATACAAATAATCTGAGTATTTAGGGGCCCTGGGACTATGTACTTAAATCAATTTTAAAATATAGCGTATAGCATATCTCTATTCTTTGTCATGTTTATACATGGCAGGTATCATATACACATTAAAATGTATTATCAATTAAAAAACTAAAACAGAAAATAACAAGCTCTAGACTTTGCATAGTACAATATCTACTGATTGAGAAAGCATTTAAAGACTGAAATGCCACATGGTCAATAGTATGAATATAATTTATCTCTGTAACAATTCTTTACTACAGATTTTTAGAGGTGCCGAATGAAGAGTATACTCCAGTTACTCAACTCTAATGCCTCCACGTTAACTTCCTAACTGGCTGGCTGGTGAGCCATAGGATTCCCAGTTCAACTTCAATAATAGAAGCTAGTTCTTATTTTGGGAGGGACTATCTGAGGGCACTAAGTCCAACCTCTTGTATTTGCCTACATCACTAGCCAGTTGGCATTTATCCATCTTGCAGAATGACCAAGTAAAGGCAACACTAAGGAAAATAGAAAAGATAACAGGAGTTTTGTGAGGGAAGTATAGGGAGTGGGGGCAACTCATGTAGTTTCCAATACTTTTTAAGGTTGCAAGGCCTGGTAGTTAAATTGTATTAAAGCCATCTGACAAGGGGTTGGCAGACCCAACAATCAGTTACATTGAAGGTGCTTGCAGCAGCTTAGGAAGGCCTTTCCATGAGTTCTGAAAGATACCGAAATACAGAAATCATTAGCATTGCTCTCTCCCTCATAACTCTTGGGGTTTGAGCTGTTCTCTCTACAGGTGCCACGGTTGCCTTCCCTCTTCCACCCTAAATTGGTATTTCTTATTCCAGTGGCTATAACTTTATCTTTTTTGCCATCATCTTTTCTTTTTACCCAGTAATTTTTTTCCCAGAACAGTAAATTACAAGCAAGATAGGGCATTTTTATAAAACTGATGAAGATACAATAATTTTCCCACTTTTCGTATGTGTGCCATAGGGGGACTTGGAGAGAAGTAGCATCAACAACACAGCCATCATGCTTATAATACAGGATCATGTCAATTTAACAAAAAAATCTAGGTAGCTGAACGCAAATTAAGTTTGAGTCACCTAGAGCCACATTTGGCCAGGGTGCCACTCTGAAAGTACAACAAAAAGTTTATATAACTTGCTATCAGGGAAAAGAAAGAAAAATCATGCCCAGGAATGAATGGTCAGGGCAAAATACTAAATTTTCAAAATATGTCTATATAATCTTTACCCTTTCCTCCTGATTATCACCCAGAAAGTGTCTTAGAGTGATGGTCCCTTTCGGAGGACAGCCACATTTAGTGACGAAACCTTCCTAGAAAGAAGTGAAGAAAGTAGAGTCAGAAATATTTTAAGGTAAGTTTTGAAGACCCTTTTAATATTCAAACTAATCAGATACCTGCAGATAATACAGAGCACACAAGTTCATTGGCTTTGTCAAGTAAACTATCAGACTGCAGCTGACTCAGAAAGTGGCAGATGTGGCACAGATTAGAACCAAAGGACACAACAATGTGGCCAGAGTTTACTGATTGGACTGGAAGAGCAGCACAGTGACCTGGAAAAATGATGACAGCAGTGAGCTAGCACTGATAGCCCATACAAGCAGTGAAAGGTGCCGAGATAGTCAATTTGCTGGGAAAGAGTGGAAGTCATGCTCCAAGCAACATGGCCTCCTTCACTATGAGGATATAGGTCAACTTTGTCAGGAGTCACAATGCCAATATGCATTGGTTTTCTACAGTGAAGATGTACAATCCTTTGCTCTGACAAGTGAAGTAAAAGACTTTGACAGACCTGGGCAACAATGGTGGCAATCTGAGTTGGGCAAGCTTGATCAGCAATTTCATCCTACTCAGTCCCATCAGAGAATGGGATCTTTCCATGAACACGAGTGCACCATGCAGTTAATTCACAACTAACTCCAAAAATGGATGCGTTTAGTTTGTCAGTTTATAGTTTTCTATAACAGCTAGACCCTTATCAATAAGTCAGTGAAAACATAGCAAAGCTCATTGAAGAAAATAGTGGCCAGAGAATGGCTTTGAATTATGTCCACCAAGTGAAGTGACCACATCCATTATTAATTTTGCCTATCTGATGCCGAAGTTGGACAGCTGCTGCAGCCCAAAGGACAACATCATGTTTTGGCCTAGCCAAGCCATTGGTGAACCTGCCCGGCTTCTATGAAGCCTCTGTAAATGGAGAGCCTCTTGGAACCAGTGGTTTTCTTTATTCCTCTTCATGGGAAACTAATGTACAGCACAGAAAATAAAGTCAACAATATCCTTAAAAAGTTCTTTTTTTTTTCTCATAGAGAATGAGCTATCACTTATTCTTGTAAAGCCAAGATGCCTCTGAGGCCAGCTGTGCTCTTAAATATGCCATTTGCAATGCAAGACTGGCTGGGGCCTTTCCACCTTGTTAGTTGAGTCCACGTTGATATACACTCAAATGGAAATATCAGGCAGGAGTGTCATCACAAGGCCTCCATGGGTCATTTCAGTTTTGACAAGAGCCCAGTAGCAAGCTAACAGTTGCTTCTCAGAAAATGTAGTAACTGTGTCATGTAGGCATCAAGTCCAGACCATAATAGGCTCCCCTGAGTAGAGGTTGCCTTGCTTTGACAGAGGCTAGAACAGGCAAAGTCATTAGTCACAGAGATTTGCAACTCAAAGTGGTCATTAGGGGAGTGGAGCCCCCCAAACGTATGGAGTGTGCCGTAGCCTCCTGGATGATTTCAAATACAGCCTCTTGCTTTGGACCCCATGCAAACAAGATTGATTTGTGACTTAACCAATGTAAAGAACCAAATATAGAATGCCCAGGCAGGCACATACTCCTGCTAATCCTGAAGCCCTCTGATACGGGGTTGGGCCTCTTGGTGGTGGAAAGTTGAAGTGACATTTTTTTCCTTGACTGCTGAGGGACTCTTATGAATTTGCACATAAAGCCTTGAAAAACTTGATTTGGTGACTCATGTAATGCCTTTTGCCTTGTTCCAGTGGGAAACACTCCACCTTCCAAGGCTGCTTGCTTTACAAACATCTTTGAAAGACAGACACAGAGAAAGGTCGGTCAGTGCCTCTGCTCTAAAGATATGTGGAAATGTGAGAATCCATGGAGAATTGTCTCTGAGTACTAATATACACGGGAAAGGGCAAATGTGATTTCATGTAAATTACTTCTGATTATTTAAAATCCAGCTTAAAGTGTCATTCAAGGAGCCAGGAGGATAAGAAGATGAGTTGATCCAGGAATTGTTTCTTCTATGGCCTTAACAGATTTATTTTTTAGATTATTTATCTCTGTACAGTTACAGCTGACATAAAATGTTATAGCAGTTTCAGGTGTACAACACAATGAGTAGACACTTACATACCTTACAAAGTGATCACCCCAATAAGCCTAGCACCCGTCTGGCACCACACACAGTTACTACCATGTCATTGACTGTATTCCCTCTGCTGTACTTTTCATTCCCACGACTATTTTTATAGCTGGCAATTTGTATTTCTTAATATTCTCACCTTTTCACTTGTTCCCCCAAGCCCCCTTCCAATGATTTATTTTTAAGTGACCTTTTTTAAAACATTTAATTGGATTGGAAACAAACAAAAAACAAAACGGTTCATTTTGTTAAGAAAGAGGACCTAATGGTACACTAGGCACTCAAATGCCATTAGCAGAAAATTCATTAAATTGAGGTCAGTCAGGTCTATGTACCTTGAGACATCTATTGAGATGAGTAAATATATATAGTTCATGCTATTATAATTATGAATTTTTCTCAGAAAAGGTAAAACGTGTTGATGTATTAGTTAATAGACCATGGATCTTACATAATCAGGAAGAAATAAGTATTGAATTCCATGAGAAAAATGGAAGTTTCTGTAACTCATTACTCTGATGCTTAACAGTAATATAGAAATATAGAATAATATGAATTCATATAGAATAATATGAATTATTCTAGATAACTCCATAGACCCAGGGTCTCTGAGTCTTTGGCCTGTCACAATGGCTCTCAACTCTGGTTGCATATAGTTACCTAGAGGCCTTTACAAATAATGAAGCCAGGCTTCATGCCTATAGACTTCGATTTAATTGGTTTTTGGTGGGTATCATGCCTTGGCGTTTGTTTTTCTTTTAATTCCCCAAAGTTATTCTAGGGTGGTAGGCAAAGTTGAGAACCACTGGCTTACGCAACGGAATCTGCTTTGGTGTAATACTCTTTACCTCTGTAGCTCATGAGAAAATTTTTAACACTTAGTGTTATTTAATTATATAAAAAATAAAAGTATACTGAATAATTTAAGAATTGTATAGCTTTGACTTTAATACTCAAAATGAAAGGTGAGACAAAATATGTCATTAATTTATTTCAGCAGTTCTTAATTTGGGCAGTGAAGGTGGCAAATCAGAACCATCTGGGCCAATTTTTCAAATTAAAATAGGCATGTTCTCACCAGGAAATTCTAATATTTGGAAGAGGATGTGAGTGGGAAGGGAGAAATTATAATTTTAAAGAATTTTCCATATGATTCTGATCTCTACCATGGCTACTACTGCTTCATCTTTTGTGGAAACCACTGGTGTATTCGTTTTGCTTCTAACTTGCTAAATAAGTTAGATGTATGTTACAACGTGTAAGTGGCCAGCCCAAAACCTCTTCTGCCTTGTTATATGATCAGATTAATCACTTGGGAAGCCTCAAAACATAAAGCTGACAAGAGGAACACTATTAGTTAAGAAAGACAGCACAAATTTGAGCAATTTAGGCACAGAAATAGTCAAAAGTTTTTCTACTCTAAAAAAAGTCTAAAAACAACTACAAACTTGTGTTTACTCTTGGAAACATAAAAATCATACAATGAAAAGGAATGATCATATTAATAAATGCAAAGTATATTCTGTCACTGAAATTTCTCAATAAAGTTTTTAACTAACCCAGATGAAGCAATAAGGAGTTACTGTTCTTTGAAACTTAAAAAGAGTTTTCAAACTTCCTTTCCATGGATACACCATGCTTCTGCCTTGCTCAGAGAGATAAAAGGGAGCTATCTCCTCTGTGTCTTTCAACCTTTTGATACTCAAAGTGTGGTTCATGAACCAGCAGTATCGTGTCACTTTAGGAACTGTCAGCAATGTAGACTCTCAGGTTCCCCTGAATCATTTTTTTTCTTATAAGTGTGAGAGTGTGTATGTGTGACTGTGTGTGCTGACTTTTTAGTTTCCTTTTGAGTTATTTCTTGCTCACTTTTCCTTCACATTAGTCTAAACTGTTGAAGGGGACAGTTTTCAGTCAAGATGGAGGTGTAAGAAGATACACTTTGCCTCCTCACACAACAAAAAAAGGATAACAACAAACTTGAAAGCAAAAACAACCACAGCTGCCAAAAAATTAAACTGTGAAGAAGTCTGACAACCAATGAGTTAAAGATGAAACATCCATCCAGACCTGTGGGAATGGCAGAGATGGGCAGCTGAGGCACAGAGGATTTGTGGCAAGGTTGGGACTGGCAGAGTGGGCAGGCCTACATTCATGTGCAGATAAACCGGGAGGAACAACTGGGGAGCAAGATAGACCTCGCAACCCAGAGTTCCAGTTTGGGGAAATAAAATCTCAAACTTCTAACTGAAAATGCCTGTGAGGGTTGCAATGGCGAGAGAAAATCCCAGCCTCACAGGAGAGTTTGCTGGAGAAGCTCACAGTGTCCTGAAATGTTCACAAAACCGTCTACCCAGAATCAGCACCAGAAGGGCCCAATTTGCTTGTTGGTAGCAGGGGAAGTGACTGAAATCTGGCAGCGAGCCCAGTGAGTGGCATTGTTTCTTCTCTCACCCCTTTCCCCCCATACAGCACCTCAGCGCAGCAACCTGGGTTGTCTCACCCTGGTGAACACCTAAGGCTCTGCCCTTTACTATGTAGCATGTGCCCTGAGACAAAAAAAAATATGGCCCAAATGAAAGAACAGATAAAAATTCCAAAAATAGCACTAAGCAATGAAGAGATAGCCAACCTATCAGATGCACAATTCAAAACACTGGTAATAGGATGCTCATAGAATTGGTTGAGTATGGTTGCAAAATAGAGGAAAAGTTAAAACTATCTACAAAGTGAAATGAAGGAAAATGTACAGGGAAACAAAGGGGCAGGGAAGGAAACCAGAACTCAAATCACTGATTTTGAGTAGAAGGAAGAAATAACCTTTCAACCAGAACAGAATGAAGAAATAAGAATTTTAAAAAATGAAGAGAGGCTTGTAAACCTCCAAGACAACTTCAAATGTCCCAACATCTGAACCATAGGGGTGCCAGAAAAACGAGAGGAAGAGCAAGAATTTGAAAACACAATGAAGGAGAACTTTCCCAATTTGGCAAGGGAAATGGACTTCTAAGAACTCCAGGAAGCTCAGAGAGTCCAGAAGAATTTGGACCCAAGGAAGCACACACCAAGGTACATCATAATTACGTTATCCAAGATTGAAGATAAGGAGAGAACCTTAAAAGCAACAAGAGGAAAGGACACATTTACCTATAAAGGAGTTCCCATTAGACTATCAGCTGATTTCTCAAAAAGAAACCCTGCAGGCAAAAAGGGGCTGGAGAGAAGTATCCAAAGTCATGAAAGGCAAGGACCTATACCCAAGATGACTCTATGTAGCAAAGCTATTATTTGGAATGGAAGGGCAGATAAAGTACTTCCCAGATAAGGTCAAGTTAAAAAAAGTTAATCATCACCAAGCTCTTATTATATAAAATGTTAAAGGCACTTATCTAAGAAAAAGAAGAAGACCAAAACTATGAACAGTAAAATAACTACAAACTCACAACTATCAACAACTGAACCTAAAAGAAAAATGAACTAAGCAAACAACTAGAACAAGAACATAACCACAGAAATGGAGATCACATAGAAGATTATCAGTGGGGGTGGGGAGATTGGGGAAAATCGACAGGGAATAAGAAGCTTAAATTATAGATACAAAATAGACAGAGGAAAGTTAATGATAGTATGGGAAAAGGAGAAGCCGAAGAACTTACATGTATGATTCATGGACATGAATTAAAGGGGTGTACGCTTGTGGGAGAGGGGTCGCGGGTCATGGAGGAATAAATGGGAGAAAAAATGGGACGACTGTAAAAGCATAATCAAAATATATTTAAAAAATTAAGTGTTGAAGAATTTTCGGATGCTGGATAATCTGCAAAGCTACAAACTCTGTAGTCACAACCCCCGTGCTACTGATCTGGGACACGGCAGTCACACCACTGCCCTGGCCAGCACTGTGTCACCCCAGACTTCCTGTCTTTCTAGGCTGGATGTGACTTTTGACATGGCACCCCTCACTCCTGCCTTGGGCCAGGCAGGTTAAGTAGCTCACACCACACCGGCTGCTGGAGGGTGAAGGAGCATCTTCTCCCGGATCCCGGAATGAGTGGCTGAGCTCTGGGCTGAGAGATGCACGAATAAATGCCTCTGCTCTGGGGAGTTGCTGGGAACAAATTGAAGCCCCATGTTTGCCCTCAAGGAGGTCGGTTCACAGCTTGTGTTTTACACATTTTACCTCATCCAATATCTAAGCAACCATCAGTGAGTCCTGTGCACGTTAAAATTTAAGAAGCACTGCTTGAGTCCATCAGTTGTAAAATGGCCAACTGAACTACTATCCAGAAATATGCAATAGTACCTAGAAATGTTTATAAAATAAAAAGCACAAAAATAATCCATTTTAACAGAATTCTTTTAAAAAGACAAAAATAAAAGCTTAAAAAATCTCCGTAGTTCTTACCTTAAACCACTGAACAAGATTCTTACAATATAACATAATGGGATTTTCATCTTTTTCTTTGCAGTCAATAGATAACAAAGCTGAAGTGAGCTTGCTGATGCTGTTGGTAGTAATGGCATTATGTGTTTTGTCGTTATTCTTTTTATCTCAGTTTTCCATCTCTGTTTCAGAAAGTGAGCACAACAGGCTGCAACACTAACAAGGAGAGATCCAAACTTTGGGGGGGGGGAGGAAAAAAATCATAGCCTCCACTGGTACTTTTTATTTCATATCAACACCATGTAATGCTCTTTGTCCAGGTATCACACACCGAGGGGGAAGGGGCGGAGGCCAAAAACTCCACACTCAAGTTGTGTGTCACCTTAAATAAACAAATTTCTTTGTATTTTTCAAAACTATAATTAAAATCAGGCTGATTCCCAAAAGCAGCTCCAATTTGAACATTAAGAGTAAGAGCGACAAAACAATAATAGCGAAAGTATTTAAAAATCTTACTCTTTCCTACTGTCACATTTGAATGCTTCACCGTAGGAGATTTCCCACTTTTATTAGCATCACCTGTATCCATCCCCGCAGTTCCTATGGTCACTCCAGGTGAGAATGTTTTCATATAATTTTTCTTACCCAGTTCAGTGATGAGTATCATTGTGAGAGTAAAACTCTGAACTCTGTGTTAAGATCTGCATAGTAGATATGCATTTTGAACTATAGACCATTTATTATGTGCATAATAATTTCACAAGCAGGTAGCCAGAAGGATTTTTCTTTCTTAATGTATAAAACATGGAACTTTAACGTTTCCAATTTAGGTAATTTGGGTCTGGATGGATAATTACATCACTAATAAACACCATGCCTAAGAGTAACCTGTAGACTATGAATTTAGTACAATCCTTGGCAAGCTGTGCCAATACATGGACTGTATATGATAGAAAGGGCCAAGCCCCAATAAAGACCATGCCTTATGCACTGTGAATTGGCCTGATATACACAGAAAAGGGTCTGCACTGTTAAAGTAACACCTTGTACTAAAACTCATAATATGATGTTTGGTTCTATGCCTCTATAGTAGATTCTACCTATGGCCATTGTATTTCTGTAATGGCTTTAGGCCAACCTCCTAATATCTACAAATAAATGATTGAAAAGTCTAAGCTATAGAAAGAGAAATGAGAACAATATGTTTAATGAAATCACTAGTTCATTTGTTTGTTTTTATCTCTATACCTTTTTCTTGTTTTAGAGGAGATCCTTGGCATTACAGGCTTAGAAGAGAAAAAAACAGCCCGACTTTTATTAGGTTTTAATTTAATGATTTTATTTTTCTAATTCTATTCCAATCTGACTGTGATTTTATGCCTATAACAACAGTAGGAGAAAGAGAAGTGTATGAAATGCCTTTTTCCTGGGAAATGAAAGGGGGCTGGGATGATGCTAACACTGAGAGAGAAAATTGAAAAAGAATTTGAATCTAGGAAGCTATTGGCCTGAAGTTTATGGTATAAATCAAAATTAAGACATTCATAAAAAGATTAATGTCAAATTATATATATGCACATAAATATATGTATATATATATGCACTTAGGCTATAATAAAAAATTAAGTGAAGACAAGAAAGGATTTCCAAGAGTGCCTAGCCAACCTGTAAAACCAATTATTCATTAATCAAATGGATGCATGCATGAATGAATGAATAAGGATTGCAGTAGTTCATCGTTTTGCATTGGGTTAAGGAGAACCAGTTAGACATCCTAGAAAAAATGTGTCGATTTAAAATTTGTTTTCCAATTGTGCTAACTAATAAAAATAAACTACAATCTGATGGAAATAGATTTGTTTTATCATAAGCATACATTTTTGGAACTTTGACACAATGGACTACTTGTCTTCTTCTGTTAAAATCCATGATCTATGGTCTCTTAATTTTTTACTTAACTGATCATTCTCAATGGTTTTGGCAAGCATCTACCCTCTTCTCTGTTACTAAGTTATGGAAGCCCTCTGGAAATATTCCAAATTTATATAATCAACTGGTTTTTGAGTCTTAAAGAGCCAAAATCTTCATTCTCCTACTAACCTGGAATCTCATTGGCTCACAGATATTAAAATTCACATAATTAGAAAAAGAATCTAAACTAATCTCTGAATATTTTCCATCTCACAAGTTGGGGCCATATACACCAACTTTCTTTCCATTAAGAACCTGCGAGGAATGCTTGATTTCTATCTTTTCTTCAACCCTGTCTCCAATTTATAATCCATTAACAATTGCTATCACTTATAGGTCCATAATATATTTTAAATCAATTTACCTTTCTCCATTTCTACCTTCAATCCTAAACCCTCATCATCTTGCATCTGGATCACTACCAAAACTTTTCTATGTTCGTGTATCTACCCTTTTCCATTCCATTTTCTCCACAACACTAGACTGGTAATAATTTTCACTTACTTGATTAAAGCAGTGTCATGGTTTCCCCATTCAACTCAGGAAAAATAAACTCACTTCCTGGACCTGTGAGGCCTTGCATATACTACCTCCTGACTCCCTCCCCATCCCTGCCTTATGTTACTCTCCCCCTTGTTCTCCAGGCCACAGATACACTAGCTTCCTTTCATGTTAGATGCACCAAAATATTTCTTTTGCATGGTATCTCATTTGTTTTTCTCTTGTTTGCAGCGTTTCTCTCTCTACTTTTTTCTTAGCATGTTTAGCTCCTTCCTGCACTCCAAGTCCCGAATTGCTTTTTTGCCTTTTCTGACCACTCTATCTATAGTACAACCACGGCTTTTCAACCATCGTGGTTACTCTGTCACATTTGCTGCTGATTTGTTTCAGAGTATTTATTACAATCCATGAATGTCTCCCTCCTTCTTTTCTTTTTTCTCCACTTACATGTAAGCTCCATGTGGATAAGACACTTGTCTGTTTTGTCTGTTGTCTTATGCTTTTCAGGTTGCAAATGTTCAACAAATACTTTGTAAATAAATGAATCCGTGTAAGAGTAATTCTTTAAATTTCACAATCAGATAACAGTACTATTTTTTTTCTCAAAATCTCAAAAAGTAGAAGAACATTGTGTAAAGTTACAAGGAGCTACTTTCTCTGCTTTGGGATAAGTTATTAGGGTGTGGTTGGGGATTATCACCTTACCCAGGTAGTTCATATGTTTAAATATGAAAGTACTTAAATAAAAAGCTGATAGTCTCCTAATTATTGGGTTTAGGATAACTGTACCTCAAAGATCTACTGTATAACAAATTGTAGTATAACAAGCATTATAACAAGTATTATTTTTGCCATAGTTGAATTGAAATAAAGGCTAACTCTGTAGAGAACTATTCAGAAAAACATAGGACTTGCTGCAAAAAGCTATGGACCAGGGCTGTCAAACTCATTTTCACCAGGGGCCACATCAGCCTCGAGGTTGCCTTCAAAGGGCCAAATGTACTGTACTTTTTGGACTATAAGATGCACTCTGCCCTCAAATTTGGGAGGAAAGTGGGGGTGCATCTTATAGTCAGAATGTAGCTTACCTGGCTCACTGTGGGGGGGTGATGGAGCAGGGTCACAGGTTATTAAATATTTTACCACATTGGTTGCTTCAGATTTTTTCCCCTATTTTTCTCCTCTGAAACCTAGGTGTGTCTTATGGTCTGGTGCATCTCATAGTCCTAAAAATATGGTAATTTCAACTCCTTAACAGTTAAGGGGTAAGCCACATTTATACAGTCCTAAAATTATTTCATCCCTGCTATAGATAATCTAAGGCTTGCATTTTTTGCCCCTTCCATATTCCCGTTTTTTATTTCCTTTCCCTTTCCTTCACTTCTTTGTAAGGGTATGATATTCTGAGCATTCTCAGTGCTCTCTTCAGCAGATGTTAGCACGTGTATGCTAATTAAACATACTTCCTTCCTACTCATTCCTAAATTCATAACATCTTAGTGTTTCTAAACAAAAACACTCAAACCATCCAGATAAAAAAAATACTGACATATATAATTGGCAAAAACATAGCTGCAGGGAATTGCATTTTTTTCCTGAAAAGTTTTCAATTTCCTCTAAAATGCTGAGGTTCTGAGTTTCAATTTTATCAGACTTTTTGTTCTTGGTGTGTGGGTGCCACACCAAGGAAAAATAAAAAGAATTTATACTTGACAAGAAAATATAACAATATGTGTTTTTACATGATTATTTAAAGCCACGTCTTAATGTGGAGAATAGCATATGTGATAAACATACTTAGGCAAGTGAATAAAACAATATGAAGCTGTGACATGAAAAAATATCCTTGAAACTTTGCCTCCCTCAAAATTACCTATTTTTTTTTTAAGATTTTATTTATTTATCTTTAGAGGGGAAGGGAAGGAGAGAGAAGGAGGGAAATGTCAATGTATGGTTGCCTCTCGTGAGTCCCCTGCTGGGAACTGGCCTGCAACCCAGGCATGTGCCCTGACTGGGAATCGAACCACAATCGTGTGGTTCACAGGCCCATGCTCAATCCATTGAGCTACACCAGCCAGGGCCAAAATCACCTATTTTTTTAACAAGGCATTATTATGATGTCACTTCCTATGTCTTGAATTTGCATATTTGTTTATTTGTGCATTTATTTGTTCAATATTTACTGAGCACCATTTAGTTCGATAAAGGATATACATTATGAAGTACAAAGACCCAAGAATTCTGCTCAAGATGTTTGTATAGTTCAAGTGAATGGACCATGAACATGGTTAACTATGATTCATGCTGTAACAATGAAGGCCATTAAAGGATAAATAAATAAAATAATTTCAATTGGATCTTGAGGAATGAATAAGATCTAATGGATATTTGGTACTGAAAGAGAGAAGGAATAGTATTAGCAGAGGCAGAGATTTTTTTAAAAAGCAAGAGAAATTTGGCTCAGAAATAGAGTAGTTTGCTTGGAAATAAAATGCAGAAAAGAGAAAAAAAAGAGTAAAACTGTTTATTGAGGCCAGACCATAAATGCCAGGTTATCATACACACTATATGCTATAGAAATTTAAGAATTATTGATAATGTTTAGGTAAGAGAAATTCTTGATTATATGTGCTTTTATAGGATTAAAATGGAAAATGTGTTGGATTATAAGGAAATGATTTAAAGATGAAGAGATCAAATATATAATGAAGTTTAACTGTCAACTGGGATGGTAATTAGCAAGTCAACTTTAAATAAATAAAAAATAGATTTGCTAAATATTATACATGTAAAATGAATTTGGAAATAATTTAGACATGGATGTGAAGAAAATGGAGGTATTGAACTTACACATATGCTGATGTGTTCCTATAAATTATATTTGGTAAGTGAAAGGGCATATAGACAGGAAGCTAGAAATATAAAGTGATTCAAGTCACATTATATATGTAAATATATCCAGTTAACAGATATAATGTTGGACTGAAACTGAGATGGTAATTGTGGGATTATGGGGCCAGAGAAAATTTTTTGTTATTTCCCTTGAGCTCATTATAGTTTCAAGAAGTGCCTTCTAGTAACTTACTTACCTTCTGTAACTTCTTGGCATTCCAGGTTTAGTTTAGGCTATTAAGTCCAATTACCCATAGACTAGTAAAATGTCATTTACATCCTCCTTATTTTTGCACTGCTATTGAAAACACTTTATACGTCCTAATTATCATAAGAAAACTCATGAGGTGAGTACTAATAATTTACAATGGAGGAACTCAAGTCACAGAGGAATTAAATAACTTCCTAATAATCACACAGTTAGCAAAAGACTGACTGAAAATTCCTAATCAAAATCTTCATCCTATAGTTACATCCCACCACAAATTCTGAATCTTACCTCACCAAGTGAGTCATTCACACCCTGAAGTTAGTCTCAGAGCTCTAAACCTGATAGTAGGTGCACGGAGTGTGGATCATTTGTTTTTGCATGTCTACTGGGCATTAGCTTTCACCATTAACCCTATGTTTAGTTTATTGAGTGAGGTTCAATGTGCCCTGTTGGCCTCGAGCTTCTGCCTCATTCCCTTGGTTAGAGTCTCACTAATCCTGGCCCAAATTTTTCTGGCTCCTTCAACCTTAGATTGGATACTGATCTGCACACATCCAGTCAATAACCTGGGATTTTCTTCAACCCAGTTTCATGGTGGTAGAAGCATAGTTCTATAAGTCATGCCACTTTGCTCTGAGATTCTCTATCTTCCTCACCAGACATAGCCCTGCTGTCAACAGTTGGCCAAAGTGGAGCTCAGTTGCCACCTCCTCTAGGAAACCAGACCTTAACTCGGACTAGTTTTATTTCTGCTCATTCATCACTTCCCCAGGCCTGTTGACGATAATTCATCTTGCATTATACTGGGCATGGCAATAAATTTAAGGTTGATACGGTCAAAAGGGTGTTTAATGGTCTCATCCAAGAAATGCCATGATGGACATGTTTCTGCCCAGGGAAGGTAATATTTTTCTGCTCCGAAAAATAATATTTTTCTCTCAAAGAAGCATTCTCATCAGAGTCTCCTTATTGCTTCAGTATACAAGGCAGAATATAAAGATAGATGACTGACAGACCCATGGAGTAATCTGAGGAGATAACACAGCTTTAGTAGAAGAGCAATGGACTTTGAAATTTGTTGTATGATCTTATGTAAGAGAATTTTTCTATCAGTTTACTTAAATGTGAGGTGAAAATAACAACTATTTTGTATAGTTTTATGAGCCTTAAATGAGAGAATTCTTGTAAAATTATTCCTAGAATTTTGTGGAGTCTAAATAAATGGCAGCCATTATATCATCATTATCACTTTCAGTATTAAGCAGAGGCTCAGTCTATGAAAAAGAAGCTATTTCTCAGTGATAAGAAGTAGCACCTGGCAACTCGGAGAGAAAACAACCTTCAGTATAGATGATAATCATTAAATTTAAGGTTCACTTTGAGCAATTCTAAAGAGAGAGATGCCGAAATTTCTGCAGATAGGTATAAAAGGGAAAAAAGTGGCATACTAGCATTGAAACTTATAGAAAGTCATAACATGTGATGGTAAAACATACCTCAGAACCTAATGAGAGGCTGAGAGAAATCTAGCCTCTACTAACAAATAATCAAATGAAAAACAACCACAGAGCCTGGCTGGCGTGCTTCAGTGGGATGAGCGTTGGCTTGCAAACTGGAGAGTCACCTGTTCGATTCCCTGTCAGGGCACATGTCTGGGCTGCAGGCCAGGTCCCCAACTGGGGGTGTGTAAAAGGCAACAAATAAAAAAATAAATAAGTAAAAATAAAAAAAAACTGCAGAGTGTTTAGTGAGGAAAATTGGAACTTAATATCAGAAACATATACATCATATTTTAGTTGATATGATTATATTTTAGATGCTTTTATCATTTAGCTATACATACTTTTCATTCTCTAGTGTGGATTTTTTTTATTAACTGCTATAATTGTCTTCAGAAAGTGCATAGGTCATTCTACGGACAGAGTAGATCTTGTTTGGTCATTTTAGTCAATATTTTCATGCTCTGACCGAACAGACTTTGTGGCTGTATCCTTGTAGAATGGCCATGATATTACTTGTTAATGAAGAGAACCCTTCAGTAGACCTTGTACAATACCCATAATACTGACTCACTTAGCTGATGCTTTAGAAACAAACAAACAAACAAACAAACAAATGAATGAATGAACAGTGGTAAGACCTCTTTTAACTTGGAGAAAGTGTGTAAGTGTACGGCAGGTTAGGCTTCAATAACAAGCCCAAACTTGGCTTATGACAGCAAAAGCAGTTTCATTTCTGGTCCGCATTGCATGTCGGTTGAGAAACAGCTGCACACATATTCCATGTCATGTTTACTACAGGATCCTTGCTAATACTGCCTATCACTATACTAGAAATAGGAAAAGAGGTTTTGGTTAATCATGCATTTGTTCTTACTTCTTCTTGGATCCGAACATTTCATTTCATTAAAAGCAAGTTTTGTAATCTAGACTGACATCTATGGAAATGGGGTATAGAATACTTCCAGAGGGAGGGACAGCAGATATTTTTAACAATTATACAATCTACCACAAAAATTTTTATTAGTTTTTTCCTACAGAAGTGCATATTTAAAAATTCTTCTTATAGTTACAGTCTTAAAGTTTCCCGTGTTCTTATAAACATGTAACACTTCAATATCCTTTTTCACCTAGGGGTATAGTTGAAAACCATAAGTTAAAGTAAACATTATATTTGTATTAAATGATACAAATATAATGTACTTTACTTTTTAGGAAGCCTGGAAGCACAGAAGTTAAAGAATAATATCTAATACTAGGTTTTGTGTGCAACACAAATTATGTGTGGGCCATTTATGTGCCAGGTTTTCATTCTGTTAAAACCTCGATTATTTTACCACGTAACTTAGCTGTCATAACTCAATAGAAAGCAGTGTTAATTTCAAGAAGAAGAACAGATGGCATTTCTGAGCCTTATTTTTATTAAGTCACTTAAAAATAGACAAGCAATTTTAACAGTGAGATTCCCTTTTAAAAGTAAGTAACGGACAATCATCACTTTTATTAGGAACTTAGATATTTTCTTGTATAAGCATATACTTTGACTAAGCTTAACTTTGAGTTAAGCCAGGTATAACTCTCTGACATATTGCCTGGGTCTTACATGGAAACTTTTATTCTATGATAGATATCCCTATAGATAATACCAAGGTAGAAAAAGATAAAATATATGAAATATCTCACTAAAGAAAAACAGTAAATGGACTTCCTTCTAACTCTTCTGGGTCTTTAGTACATATGTATTTTTTGTAGAATGAGGTCTTGCTGGGGTGATTTATACAGGGGAAAGACTGCAATGAAGTAAGGAATTTGTGGGCCCATGTGCTAGATCCCTGTTAGTTCCCTTCTCATTGATGCCAAATAACTGTCTTGCTCAGCCATACCAATAATTCTACAATGAATGCAGGCTGATTATAGGGTAAATGCATTACACTGAACACACTCACTCACACACACGAGTTCTGTCAGGAAAGAGGGCCTGGAGCAGTGCTGTACGAACCACACCCACAGGCCAAATCTGGTCCTCCATGGGTTTTCATGTGGCTACCAAAGTAAGAATATTTTAGGTTTTAAAATGACTGAAGACTTCAAAGAAGAAAAATAGTTTGAGAATGTGAAGATTATATGAAATACAAATTTTAGTGTCCTTAATAAGTTTTTATTGACACTGCCACACTTGCTTCTCTCTATGGCTGCTTTGATGGAGACTCTATGGCCCCCAAAGCCAATGACATTTGCTATGTGGCTCTTTACTTAAAAAAGTTTGCTTACTCCTGACTTAGAGTGATTCTTAAAATTGCTAAGAAACATGCTTTGATAATCACAGGCATGAATTAATATCTTCCAAGTTTATAAGCATTTTCTATTTGTTGCACTGGTTGTTTTTTTCCATATCCTTCTGCTTTCTTTAGTTTTAATTTTACATTTAATAAGAGTATGTGTTATATCTTTTCATAACAGTTGTACTTATTTAAAAATTTTGAATTGTTGGCCTAGAACTTGCACTCTAATTTTTAATTAATTTAAATCAAATAACAGTATATCAAGTCATGTGTAGTACAGGTATCTTTTAATAGAGTATTACCAAATTTTCTTTTTGCCTCTAAGATATTGTCACTCATTTCACCTAGCCACAAGCTGGAAGCACCCAATACATTGTTGCTACTATTAATAAAAGGAGATATCTTTTAGATGAACAAAAATAAGAACAATGAATTATTTTATTTTACCTCTATGTATTCATCCCATGAAGTTTTTCCTTCTTTGTGTAGGTCACATTTTACAAGAAACTTATTTTAACATTTCTTGCATCATGAGTTCACTGTGATGATTCCCTTGGTTTTTGTTTGTTGGAGAAAGGTTTTAGTTTCCCTTCATTTTAATTTTTTTATGTAATCTTCATTGTATTTTTTCCATTATCATTTAGACCCCTTATTCCCCTCCCACCAGCAATTACCACACTGTTGTCCATGTCCATGAAACTGTTTTCCTTTTTCCTCAGTCCTTCCCTCCCTCCCTCCCCTCCCCCCACCTCCCACTAGCTGGTTAACACAGAGTCTACTTGAGCGTCCTACTTGAGGGTACAGAGAAGTACAGGGGAAAAGGTAAGAAGGGATTTGCCCAAGTATGGTTGACTATTACCAATATCCTATGGAATTCATGAGTCTTTGCTCTCTATAATCCCAGCATAAGGTAAAAATAAAACAATCTTAAAAGGTAGAAAGTTAATTGTAGGTAGGATAAGTAATTAAAAACTATGCTCCCTCCCATAATTATGGAGGTAATCAAAGATTAATATTACCCTCAAGGGAAACGGAGATGGAAAGAACATGTTGGTATAAATCTTGCATATAAACCAACAGGAGTTCAGCAGTCTTTTTTTAAAAAAAATATTTTATTTATTTATCTTTAGAGGAGAAGGGAAGGAGAGAAGGAGAGAAACATCAATGTATGGTTGCCTCTTGTGCATCCCCTGCTGGGAACTGGCCTGCAACCAAGGCATGTGCCCTGACTGGGAATCGAACTGTGATCGTGTGGTTCGCAGGCCCTCGCTCAATCCACTGAGCTACGCTAGCCAGGGCTCAGCAGTCTTAAAAAGAGATTAAAATATGATACTTCTCAGTATCATACTTCTCAGTATCATATCAAAAATATGATACTTTGATATACACTGTACAGGCAACCTAACATGGAGTTGGAAGCTTTCTCATTATGAATATGTCTACCATGATTCACTGAAACATTTTCCCAATTCTAAACCTAAGCCTCTTCTTAAAAAATAAATGAACATTCTAGATTGCTGTATTGTATGTTAGGTACTTTACTTTAGAAGCAATATAATATCTTTCATTACTTCCCAAATACCAGTGCTATAGGGAGCTCAATTTTTATGTTTATTATGTTTCACTGAATCATTAATATAAGCTTCAGCAGTCAAGAACCTCAGTTTGGATTGTCAGCCATTACCTGAAACTCTGCAGATGGGATAAGAGAAATACGGCTTTGCCTCTGTGACCTTTCTAAAATCACACTACCAATGCTCACTGTCTGAGACATGCCACTTGGATGGACAACATAAGCAATTTGAGGAAAAATGCATAAGTGCTGTGTTTTCTTACCACTTCATTTTGAAAAAAAGATGATGACCAATAGGCAACGGTGGTCAGGCACATAGATTTCAGTGTTAGGTAGAACCGGGTTTGGTACCCTGACCCTCCTGAGCTTCACCTCAGTTTCCTTTTAGCAAAAGTAGAGATACTACTAGTATTTAATTCCCAAGACTATTTTAAGTACTGAAAAACTAGTGGTATTAATGTGTTAGCTTTGAGATTAAAAGGGAGGAAGCATTAAAAATGTTAACATTATTTTTAATAGTATTGTTTTAGCCCAGAACCTTAACATTTGTAATTTTCTTGTACTCTGGGAGAATAGTCACAGGAAAACAAGATGAGATTAATGTAATTATTCAGGAAAAGGCTGCCTAATAATCGGTTCCTCAAAGTTTCGTCTGGGACATTTTGTCATACTATTGGTCCGTGTGCGTGTGTGTATGTGGGTTTACTCTTTTGCAGGGAAGTCAAGGCTGTTGTTACCAATTACATTTATGATTCTATTATCTTACTATCTGGTGTGTTTTTTAATTTCTCCAGAAAGAATGTACAAATTTCTAAAGCTGTCACTTAAGGCGTTCTGTAATCTGAGCTTTACGTCCCCCCGTAGGAGGGTCTGTGGGAAATGGTTCTGCAGTTCCCATTGCTGCTGCTGGTTCCAAGGCGATGGCAGATGCCCATCATCTCCTTGTTCTACTAACCACTCTGCAACCCCTCACCCCTGGCCTATACTAGTGCTGGGCTAAGTTGCTTTTTCCATGGGTTTTGAAGTAGTTAACATCTTACCGATAAGCTAGTTGGTCTCCTTAGGTACCCTATTAGGAAGTCAATGCTGGTCACTGTAGCTCATCAGCTGGACTGCATGCAGTTGGGTCTATGCAGAGTCACCATTCCTGCCAACAGGAATACTCTGTTGATGTGTCCATTGCAAAAGAACCGGCTTGTCTAAGGACTAAGCTGGGGGGCATGTGCTGATTGAATCATTCTGTCTGGTGTCTGTTCAATATTTCCTTCGACGTGGACACTTTCTAATGGGCTATAATGCAAAACACAAAGATTTGTACACGTAATGCTCATTCTTATATGCCCCCATCTTAAATCTTTTATTCCCTTTCTCAATGTGGTTTTGGCATTTCAGCCTTTACTTTGAAGGAGCCATTACAAGTCCTTTGAGGATACTGATTCCTGAGTCATATGAAATTACCCGTTTTTAATCCGTCTCCCCTACACTGCCTTATATTCTGAGCCATTTTCAGTATAACAATCTAGGGTCATGCTTATAAATGATCTCTGCTCTCCTGCCATCCCATGCTACAAATATTCTTCAGATTTTGGAGAAATAATCCATACCAAGGACAGACCTCATCCAGCTAGGCCAGGACAAGACTTGATCCTCATTATTGATCAAGAATCGCTGGAGGGAGGCAAGTATAGAATTGGAAGAGGGCAAACAGTTTCTGTCAGGCACAGACCTCACATTAGACCTTTGTATGGTCTCCAAGCACAAGGCGCAATGCTTACCTCTGGCCATCTTCAGGGACAATGTAGGGTTAAACGTTCTCAAACACTGTGACCTATTAAAGTCTCTTCCTACACCATAGTATCTCACTTCTTCCCTGTCATTATCTTGACTTTGGCATAGAAGATTTTCTGGGGCTATGCATTTAAATTCGTCTGTGATCACACCTCTCCTGTGATCAAATGGCGTGCCCAATGGTGAGCACATTCCTCACTCCAGCGACAGAAGAGGGTCTCAGAGGCGGCCACGAGAACGCTCTGCTTTTACAACCCTAAGTTGATAGTTCACCGACCCAAGGCTGCCATTCCCTTTCTTCAAGGCTTTTATGTCCATTATAAAAGTCAGTCTGCTCCACAATTCTTCTATTTATACTCATATCTTTCAAGTTTTAGAGCATTAGCTCTTAAACTTTATACTGCATTGGAATCAGTCAGAGAGAGAGTGAGCTTTATAAAACTGGTTTTAGGACTCTAATCCCTGAGTTTCTGATTTAGTAAGTCTGGGAAAGGGCTCAAGACCAGGCATTTCTACCAGGTTTCCACATGACACTAATGCTGATGCGCCAGGGACCACACTTGGGGAACCAATGGGCTAGAGCTATTAAAAACCAGAGTTTTCCTTTCCCTGTTTCTCATCCCAATCCATCCTGGATGGGAATCTATGTAATTGTGATGTTGCAGCACATCTGAATTGTGGCATTCGATGTTCCATCAGAAGTGGCATCCCTCTCCCCATCTGATCCTCAAGCAATTCAATTCCAGATTGCCATCCTGAAAGTGCGCTTTCTAATGTGTCTACCATAATTCAGATTTCTATTTTGGATTCCCTCTAAAGCAAGCCCTAAGACTTGCTAGGGCCCTAAGACTTAAAGATTTTATATATCTGGGTCCAGTCAGGAGACACAACTCACACAGAAATTTGAACACAGAAGCCTCACATAAAGAAGAATTAACTACAAAATGAGGTTTCACTAACAGAATTATCCAGTAAGGAGTACAGAGAACTCTACATATATAGGAATAGCCAATATAAGGAGCATCCACTACCCCAAAGCCTAATATAGAGTGCTACCTGTGTCAGAGGGACTCCACAAGTCCACCACACACACACACACACACACGCACGCACGCACGCACGCACGCACACACACGCACGCACGCACGCACGCACACCCCTCCCCTGAGCTGCAGGCCCAGACCTTGTTGGGGAGGATGCCCCTCTGGTTCCAGGAGCTCACTGAGGCTGGGAAGACATGTCACAGGGAGGTGTCGTGCTACAGTCACTTCACTGTGAAGCTTCTCTAGGGGCTGTCATGGGAAATTATTTCATGGGAAGTGTTGTGCTAGAGAAAAGTTGTGCAAAACCACCTGAGGGGTGTGCCAGGAGAAGCTCTTCAAGGGCAGTTCACTGCCAGGGCTGTGGAAGTTTAATGTGCTGCTGTAGTCTCGCCTAGAGAAGCCTGCTGAAATCGGAGGAGGAAAAATCCCTTCTTCACTGGTGTGTCTGTCTCTTCAGCAACCCCAACTGCAACAGTTTTACCTCATGTCAGCTGGCAACAGAGGAATTCTGCAGGACCCATCTCCACAATCACAGAACGGAGAATCCAGGGTAGACTGGAAACTGAGGCAGTAAATAGATAACTGGAATGTGAAGCAAAACACGAGAGTGAGGAAGTAAGATGGGGAAGACAGAAGATTTGTAAAAGCTTCATTTGTGGAAGCTGTTCTCCTGGGACACTGATGTCCATTCCCACTGGAGGCCATCTGATGAAATTATGGGAACACAGAGTTGTTCCATAAAAGGAGAAGAAAATGAGATTCTGGCTCACAAATTCGTTTTTCTCATTAGTTGAGGTTGCTCCTGAGCTTGCACTTCTGGTTCACCCACACAAGCCAAGTTTCTACCTGTGGCCTAAGAATGACCTTGAACAGAGAAATACAGGGGCAACTGAGCTCACAGAGAAACTTTGGGAGGTCCTACTCGTGTAGCCCAAAGAGACATGGGCAGGCACAGCAACACTAGTATTTGGTGCACCATCATAAAATCCTAATAAACCAGGAGCCAATTCACTCAAAACTAGAATAAAGTGGGAAACAAAAGAAGCATATACCCAGAATTCATGTTCAATAAAGTTGTCTAGGCATTTCAAAGGGTCTGTGTAAATTCTACAACTTCTGTCTAAGCTCTAAGACCTGATAATGATGAGTGTTGTTAAGAGTCACTGAATGCTTACAATGTTCTACGCACTATGCTAAATACTTTGCTTACCTCATCTTTTACTCATAGTACAATAAAAAATTAGACACTACTACTACTACCACATGACAGCTAAGGAAACCTTGGTTTAGAAAGTTTAAATAAGTTGTCCAGGTCCTCCAAAAGAGTATTTGACAAGTTACCTCTGGTTCTTAGAATCCTAACTGCACTCTCTTAACAACTGTCCTGTGTTGTACTTGTTGATGCTTCATACACTATACTTGCTCTGAAAATTTTAACCAATAATATTGGCCTTCAAAATGAGAACTCTGAAAATTCAATCATCTAAGAAATATTGTGACATTCTTAGATACTATAAAAATTGCCAATTTTCCTTTTTGTTTCTCATCTCTTCAAATTCAAACCTATCGATATACTGACAACTTAATATGTATAAATACTTCTCTTTTTATATCATCTCTTTGATACAAATAAATGTATTGAGACTCAATTTGTTAATTTGTTCCGATCCAAAATATTTCTTTTATCTACTAATCCTTATAGCGTTCAGTTATTTCTAGCTGGTTACATATTTGTTTATGTTATTTTTATTAATGTCTCTTTTAATTTATAAAATGTAGACTCATCAAAGTAAGGAATTATATATTATGGATTATACATACTCGCTACAGTGCCTACCGTTGTGAATCTACATTAATTTATAAGGACTGTTTGAATAAGCATTATTAGGAATAGGAATAGCAACAGCAAAACATGGACTTTTTAGTCTCAAAGACAGAATTTGACAAGAAAACCCCATTATCCAAATTCAAAGTGTTCAATTTAATCAAATTTTACTGCAGTACGCTCCTTCTCTTTTCTGAGTACTCAGAGCCCTCCCAAGCAGATTAAGTAAACAGAAACAGGACTTTCCTTGATTTTATTTTTCCTCTTGAAATCAATCAGCATTAAACAGAGATATGTTTTAATCTCCCAGCTGGAATAAATTTCTTCCTTCTCCAAACAGCTCTTATAGCCTTTAGTTGTAGCTGCTCAATGAACACAGAGCCCAGGTTACCTTCTTTCAGAGTCATGTATGTACTTACGTTACCCACTAGATCATGAGCTCCTAGAGTTCAGGAATCCTGTGACTCTCAGTTTATACTCAGAAGCATACCTAGCACAGGGATTTGTGGAGAACAGACACTCGATAGCTATATAATAGATCCAGCTTGATTTATTGATAGCAGGAAACATAACTGACAGGATATTAGTAACCCTGCATTGAGAGCAAAGCTACAATGCATGTTTTTATATATTTCCTATTGTTACCATGTCATCAATTTTGGTACAACTATAAAATTTTCATTTTACAAATGGGGAAGCAAAAGCTCATTGAGGTCAAAGCTGGGAGTAAGAACATTTTGAAAATTCCAACTTCACATCATGTCCTCTACCATATGCTTTATATAACCACTGCGTTTTGTACTAATTAACCAGCACAGTGATGCTCATAATTATCTTGTAATTGAGTATTATATTCCCACTGGATGGATGAAATGAAGTTTGGGGAGGTTAAGAATCTTGTCCAAGGCGAGACAGTGCAGATAAAGTTGAAATTCAGGTGTTTTTCATTTCTAGGACCATGCTCTTTTTATAGTTACACACTGCCTGCCTGAGATACAGAAATAAAAGGCAAGATTCCTGACATCAGGAAGTTACCATCTTATGAACTGATTCTGAGGGCCAGTAGACTAGGAAGAGGCAGCTTAGGTGATTGTTTTTCTTTCAACCCAACTCTTTCATCCCAAAAAGCATAATAATTTTATAGTCAAGTCTCCGGGCTCTAGTGTGCATAGTGATTACCTGAAGAGGTAATTAAAAAGGCAGACTCTCTTAAGCTGCACCCTCCTGGTTTCTGCCCCCAGTGATTAATGATGCAGGTCACTTCTTCCGGATCTTCTGGAAGGCTCCTTCTAACAAAGTTGAAATGACAAGCACTCCTCTGAACTCAATGCATAGCCAGAACAAAAGAACACGAGTGGGTACATTGCCTCTTATCTCCCCAGAGTCAAATAAAAAGCAGAGGGAACCGAGTTCTTAGAAAAAATAAACCAAAACAACAAATGAATAAACAAAAATGATGAAGACAGAAATTCACTTATTGCCTTTGTACAAAGTCAGGCTCCTCTTTCAGGTCGGCAAAGGTTCCAGTGTGTGGCTAGGAGAAGAGAGTGAGCACCATGAGGGCTTCTATGAATGTGTGCTGTGGAAGAATTTGTGAGCACGCGGTGAGAATCTCTTCAGATCATCACTGTGGTACCAGCCTTAATTAAAGGAGAACAAGAAGGAAGGAAGGGATGTCAGGAAGGCAGCGAAGGACGGATGCAGGCAGACCTGAAGGAAGCGGTGGGAAGAGAGAGTGGGCAGAGAAGAAAACGAGAGGGTGGGAGGGTCAGAAATTGCAATCACAGAAAAATAAGAATAGATTTAGAGGAAAAAGGAATAATGCTGTGCTCCAGTATTATAATCTGGAGAGCCAGAGAGGGCAATTCTACTGCATGCTTTATTAAACAGTCTTCTCCATTTCTCCCCAGGCTGGACTGCACAGAGGAAATTCATTAGCTACATTTAAATGCACACCCCAGAGCCCACCTTCGGTTTCCAACAGAGCACAGCACATTTCACATTGGATAAACCACTATGACTCCAGAGAATGAATTTTTTAAAACTTAAATCAACCTTCCTGGAACAGTTTATATTCTTATGATTTTTACATTATAAGTAAAGAATTACTCTATAGACAAAGACTAGGGAAAGTCATTATACTAAATAATTCATAGTAGAGAATTTTGTTGTAATGAGATCAACAAGGTTCTAATGCTCCAGGCCATTGGCCTGGGCTTAGGAATAATTTTATTACTGTAAAGGTTTTTTTTTTTTTTGCCCATATTGGTTCTTTTTAAACTGGAATTTAACTGTGCAAATAAACTTACAAACATTTACAATTTACCAACAAATAACAGTAACCCATATTCAAACTTTAGAATCATTTACTAAGTGCTCATGTGTTACTCCACGTCTAATAAATGACCGGGTTCTTTTTTCTGTTGATTTTTCTCTTATTCTTTTTTGCATATTCCAGAACATTCTTTCAGTCTGTCAGTCCATGGCTGTCCCGTAAATACTGATGCTCTTTCACCTGAGATCTTCTCTCCTTACAGACACCAAGGGTTAAATTGCCCTTCTCATGTCTTTAATTGCCACTTATATCCTGATAACTTCCACAGTTATATTTCTAGACCACCCTACTAGTCAACTATCGGCTGGTTATTTCATACGGATGTAACATGTACTAATGGCCACACCGAGCTTTCACGCACTCCTCCAGGCACACTTTCGTCTCTGCCGGCAATCCTTAACTCAGAGGTGGCACAACATGCCTCTAATTTGTCAGGCTAGCTGATCCTTATTCCTTCCTCCCTTATTCAAATTGCCAACATGGTAGGCACTATTTGAACTAGAGAACAATGCTTTCCCAACCCTGGGGAGAGAAGAAATAGCAACAGTAATCATTGATTCAGTTGGAATGACCTCCGGTTACTCCCATCAACATAAAGAATGGGAGGGTATAGACAAGGGAAGTGTTCTCAAAGTCATCTAAAATTTGTTCCTGAGCTTTTTGTGAGGAATTCCTTGGGAATTTAAAAAAAAATCCCTAGAGAAACTTGGAGAAGAGTAATACCTACCAAAAAAGTATGTAGAGACTTACACCATCATTATGTTATTTGAGTGAAATGAGATATTATTCTAGAATCAAAAATTGGATATAAATGGATGATCTCACTATGATAAACATGCATTTGATTTTAGGAACAAGGAAAATAGACTGTGGAGAATGGAAAAAAATGTGATAAATGAAAGTAAACATAACAAGTACTTTTCAAGTGGCAGTTTTTGATTTTAAAGAGAATCTATGTTATTTTGGAGAAGTCTGAATACAAGCTCAAGAATTACAGCAACTAAATGTTTATCACAATGATATATGGAGATGACTTAAAGGAGACGATAAATTAGGCTGTTTTTTTTGGTTCCTGTAGTGGGTGAAGGTACTACCTAGCTTGTTGGCCAGTAACATTCTGGGAATGAAGAAAGAACTGAATCTAGGGAATGGACAACAATGAAATCTGGGAAGTTAACAGGAATGAAAAGACATTGTGGCAGGCACTTAGCTCCCATGAACCAGTCAAATATTTAGAAATTAAGCACAGACCCAACAGCCCTGAGGAATGGGGCACTCAGGATCTAGGCATTAAGTCAGCTTCCTAATCAACTGACTGGCATTCCTCACCATCAAACCCCCTCTTCTGTACCATCACAGTCCTGGACAGAGACCAAAAATACCCAGGTGCCCCAAAGAGCACCTTAGAATAAAAACGAGTGCCTTTAACAGGTGGCCAGAGGAGGCATTATTCATTATTTCCCCAAGCTTCCGGAAGGTTTCAACATTTGAAAAAGGTACATCAGCTCCTATTTTGGGGGACCACGTGGACCTATAGATTGAAAAACCTTTACGATCATTCTGTACAGGTTTTACGTGGGAGCAGGCAGCCTCCACAGGGTGAACCACAGGAACACCCCAAGGACTGACCCATTGTAGGCACACTTCACAGGGAAGAGCATTTCTTTGGAGCAGACAGATTTTGCAAACTATGTGGACATTTATGTTCGTGGTTACAGATGTGTGTGTTTTTATGCTAATGGAGTATATGAGTCCTTTGCCTGAACCCAGCCAAAGCAGTCCACATCACCATTGATGTCGGAGTCAGAGACCTCTAGCACGGACGACTTAACACCCAGCCTGTTACCTGTCACGGAGGAAATTCCCATTGGTTCTCCAAAAGGATTCAGAAGAATTCAACAGCCTGCACTGTTTCTGCAACAAGAATTCACCCCACAGCCAAAATGTATGAAACAATAAGGACGCTTTATTATATACTTGCTCTTTGTTGTTATAATTTCTGCCTCCATAAAGATGTCCACAGTCATCACCCTTAGGTCCTTGCCACCTTCTTTATTGTAAAGACTGTTTCCTGCTTAAGTGACATACCCAAGCTAATAGATAGAAAAAAGTGGTCTGCTTCCCCCTCCCCCATTCATGAGCTATCAAACATTGAACCCAGCCAAAGCAGTCCACATCACCATTGATGTCGGAGTCAGAGACCTCTAGCACGGACGACTTAACACCCAGCCTGTTACCTGTCACGGAGGAAATTCCCATTGGTTCTCCAAAAGGATTCAGAAGAATTCAACAGCCTGCACTGTTTCTGCAACAAGAATTCACCCCACAGCCAAAATGTATGAAACAATAAGGACGCTTTATTATATACTTGCTCTTTGTTGTTATAATTTCTGCCTCCATAAAGATGTCCACAGTCATCACCCTTAGGTCCTTGCCACCTTCTTTATTGTAAAGACTGTTTCCTGCTTAAGTGACATACCCAAGCTAATAGATAGAAAAAAGTGGTCTGCTTCCCCCTCCCCCATTTTTTCCATTACACAATCATGAGCTATCAAACATTGTGAAATACCCAGTGTGCTTTATACATTTATATCTTTAAATTTTCAGACTAGAAAATCGCTTCTGCAGTTTTGGCCCTGGAGACTGAAGAGCTGGCAGTGCTGGGCATGACAGCATTTCTTGGCTGTGACATCACCCCTGCCAGCCTGTGTTCCTCCTTTTCCACAGTTTAATGGGAACCTTGAAACCAGAGTCAAAACACACTAAATGCCGGTCTCAGCCCTCCCTCCTGCCCCATTGATACTTTTCCTGAATATATTGGTTTCTATTTCTCTCTTTATCCCTTTTCCTTTTTTTCTTTTGAGATTACTTGGAGAATCATTTCTCTCAGTTCCAGGAGAACAGCTGCTGCCGTAAAAGTTCACTGTATTTGTATCCTGGTGACAAGAAATCATACGCTGTCGTAACAATACCTTTAGCACCATCCCTCGGCATCCCTAGGCACGGAAGAAAGGAATGCACCAGGAGCACACAGTTGCAATTGCCTGAATGTCACCCAACATCAGAGGCTCAGGTCCAGCTACTGGTCAGCACAGGCACTGACATCTAGCCAAGCAATGATGGGAGACCTGGAGGGGATTTAAAACCATTAAAGACCGCAGCTACTGTATTTTTTGCAGTGAAATTAAAATAGTGGTGTCTGGTCGATATCAATGTTACATTTCAGGGTTTGTTTTCTTTCACAACTCTTTTTGAAAGTCCACCAATCATACAGCAGTTCAGCAGTTCAACAGTTCCACACCTACAGATCACCTGGGAATTAATATGCTTATCAGTAACACTGAACAAAGTGAATCAACTGTACAATATTGCCAAACTGCCACTTGACTTTATCCATGTAGGTTTGATATCACTTATCATAGCTCTTTTTACAATGCCAATGATGGTCTACTAAATCCCAGATTAAATTCTTCACTGTTGTTGCTAGTGACTGGCCTCAGTCTGGGAACCAGCAGGATCAACAATATCCTCAAATCCCAAAATGAAAGGTTGCACGAGGCAGGAGATGACGTGCACCTCCAGATGAAGACCCACATTCCAAATCTTGCTGCTAGTGGGTCAGCCTTGACTCCATGCCCAGCTCAGATAACTGGGGTGATCGGACTCCCCCACCCCAGGCTAGTCTATGTGCCCGGGTTTTACAATTGAACTCCATCTTTTTAGAGTTTTGCTAAATGCCCTAGTAATCACGTTTTCTTCTTAATCAGTGCTGTGCATTTTTAACAGCTCAAATATGATATGCTTATGGAATCTGTCACTGTATAAATCTTCATAAAGGGTGGGTTCCTGAAAGGAAACCAAGGAGAAAATAGTATTTTTCTCTTTCTTTCTTTCTTTCTTTCTTTCTTTCTTTCTTTCTTTCTTTCTTTCTTTCTTTCTTTCTTTCTTTCTTTCTTTCTTTCTTTCTTTCTTCTTTCTCTCTCCCTTCCTTCCTTCCTTCCTTCCTTCCTTCCTTCCTTCCTTCCTTCCTTCCTTCCTTTCTTTCTTCCTTTCTTCCTTCCTTCCTTCCTTCCTTCTTTCCTTCCTTCCTTTCCATGAAGACTTTTATTTATTTTTTGCATTGTTTTTAACATATTTTCCATTACCATGTACCCCCCTGTATACCTTTTTGCATGGCTACCTACCCCCTTCCCCCACAATCACCACACTATTGTCCATGCCCATCAGTTCTTTGCTTCTTTTTTGCTCACTCCCTCCGCTGCCTGCAGAGCTGTCAGCCTGCTCTCTGAGTCTGTCTCTATTTTTCTCTCTCTATTTTGCTTGTTAGTTCAGTTTGTTCATTAAATTCCACATATGAGTAAAATCATGGTAATTGTCTTTTTCTGAAAGATATTTTTTATTTTAAAAATAGGAAAAACCAGTTAAGGGAAAAATCACATGTGGTATAAGCTTGTCCCATTTGACTCCTCCTGCTGGAGTCAAAGCAGGAGTTATTCAGAACTCAACTTGAGCAGCAGTAGTGCGGCATCCTTTGCGAAATGATGCCGCGCGGCGGCAACTACCCAACTTCTTGTTCTCACCCATTTTCTGAGCATGGTGCTCCAGCGTTAGTTGATGTCAGTTGATTGCAACCAGGAAACAAACCAGAACTTTCTTTGCTTTTGCAGCCCTGACCCTGAAACCCAGCCAGCAAATCCACTCTTCCTTTCGTCAGCTGCATAGCCAACTAAACTTCTGTGTGTCATCCAACTGAGCAGCCTGACAGCTGCTAAAATCAGCCGATATTTCACTTTGGACACCTATCACTGATCCATTTTGTTCACATTTAATAAAATTGGAGTTTGATTTTACCTTTGCATCCTGTGCTTGCCCTTGATTGATCCTTCTCTGGAAACACCTGCAACTTGGTTACTCTTTTAGGGCTGGTCCTATAAAAGTGAGTGAGACTCGATCAGAGCCAGCCTTCTCTCAAACTGACCATATCCTGGAAAACAAGATCCATTTCGGAACTCTAACATAAAACACCTTTGCATTGTCTTCAGAGAAGGGGCTGTATGTAAGCATTGAGATAACTGTGAGAGGTAGGAGGTAGGGTGCTGAAATAGGTCTTTCAGAAACCTAGAAACTGAACTCCTTTTGAAGCCAGTCTCAGAGTGAGGTCGTTTCAAAGTTACAGGGATTGACTTTCAAGGTCCTTGAAGAATGACTGATTGTTATTATGAGCTTTCTTGAGGAGTGGTATAAAAATTTCAGAGAACTGTGGCTATAGGAAAACTTTCTAATATGCTCTTTAAAGCCCTTTTCTCACTGCAGCTGCTCCTATTCCTGCCAGCCCACCAGTCACGCCCCCTTGCCCTAATCATGCTCTCCAGTCACGCACTCCTCTGCAAACGTCAGGCAACATCCCCTCCGGGACCTCTCCACCCACTTTCTTTACACCCCTCTTCCCATAGCAAATCACCCACGAGTGCTGGAGTTCCTCTCCCACTTGGAGTTATTATTTTTTATTGTATGGTTTGCTAAAAGTGGCCCTTCAAAATTCTAGTTCAACCACAGAACAAATACTTATTAATAGTCTATTGTTTGCAAGTATACATTTATTACACATAAAAATTATGTAAAAGTCATAAGAAGACATTTTAATGTATTGTTTTAGTAGATTTAAATTAAAATAACATAGTTATTAGAGTAAAATAACACAGGACTCTTATTCTATCCTATTTTTATTGTTATGGTATTAAGGATTTTGTAATATAAGAATTCAATAACTTCTAGAAATAAAAAAAGAGTTTCCTGCATTTGGGGTTTGCTTTATTCTCCTGTTTGTAGTTTAATTGGGAATTTACATAGTTTACATCATCAAATAAACTATAATAGGTTATATTTGAGAATTGAGAAGCTGGGCTATGTAGCATGCTCACTCTGGGTGAAATAATTGTAAATGGTTGAGCAACTGAGGAATTTGGGGCCCATTGAAATATCTAAAAGCTGCTGAAATAACAGAAGGATGGACAGGGACGTCCTTCTGTCATTGGATTGACATGGTGCCTTTAAAAGAACATTAACAGAAAGTCCTTTAATCGACCAAATAGCTACACGGTTTTATAATTTAACAGTGCACACATGTAAAATATATGGAAGGATGCATCATCTCATTGTTATTTTCTAGCCTTAGTTCCTGCTGTGTGGGTAAACCCTAGGAACCATTTACTGACAGACCTAACAGACAGTAGAGGGGTCAACTCACTAATGCAGGTGGAGCTAATTCTGTGGGTCTTCATTAGCCCTCAGAGAAAAAGAAAAACTGGGATCACCAAGAGTATCCGAGAGGATGGGGAAAGCCTGGATCTCGGAGACCCTTCTTATTTCATCCCGAAGTATTCACAGAGCAGTGAAAGCTGCCCTGTGGTTGTTGAGATTTTCTCTCTAACTAAACCTTCAGGATGGAGCCCTGTGAAAAATATATATGAAGGAAAAAACATGGGTATTTTGCTGTAGAAATGCAAGATTGTTGAAGAGTCTAAGTCACAGGTGGCAAACACAAGGCCTGAGGGCTGAATCCAGCCTCTGCCTTGTTTTATCTGGCCCAGCACCTAGTTTCTACCCAGCAACAGTGCCAGGCTCTTGCTTAACTGTTAAGAAGTAGTTACATTTATACATTCCTAAAATTACATTCGGCCCTTGGAAGGCAACTGCGAGGCTGATGCGGCCCTGGTGAAAATGAGTTTGACACCCCTGGTCTAAGGTTTCAAGGACTTGGTGACAGATATAGAAAAAATGATTTGGGAAGGAGTAGAATGAGAAATTCAAGAGAATCAGTTTATTACTCAGTCCATGATGAATAGAAGTCAAAATGGTACCACTTCACTATTTGTCTCAGGGAATGTTATGGAAAGACTGCTTAGATATAAACTGCTTAGGAAATGAAAATTGATTCCACAGACTACTGCTGGAAAGAAGGGATAACATGGTAGTGAGCAAAGTAGTTTAAAAACTTAGTAAATACTGAGTCAAGGACCAACAAGCATCCCCTGGAATGAACAGTGTATCTTGGTAATTACGCCTGTTGAAGAATTCTTAGAAATAGGAAACATTCTGGAAAATAAACTTTGAATAACCAAGTATACTTTTCAAATAAACTATTAGCATTACTACAAGAAAACCCTCCCAAAGAACTTTATGCAGCTTATATAGCCAGACGACTGCCCTGATTAGAGGTGGAATGATATGTCTAAGAGAATGGATCTGCTTCCATTAGTGTCTCAAGGTATATACATCTTACAACACATTTTTTCTTAAACACTGCCTTTGTTATGGAAAAGTTCTTCTCTGTATATGCTTTATGATTTTAAATTTACTTGACAATAATTTTTCCAATATCATGACAATTATATCATGATAGTAACCCAAACTTAGCATTGTGGGACTTTGACAATGCTATTGACTCCTCTGAGACTCAATTCTCTTCTACATAAAATTTGGAAATGCAGTATCAGCCTCATAGAATTAAATGAGGAATTTATATAAAATGTTTTGACTGTGTCTGATACCTAGCTATGCGCTCAATGAAATGTTAGTGGTTGCTGTAAAATTTATCCAAATGTATCAGCACGATTATTGTTCTAGAAAGACCAAATATGACCATGTAAACATGTGTTTCTTGTTTCACTCCATTATAAGACCTACAGACTATGGAGTTTGGGAAGGGATGACCATGGGAAAATATGCTTTGACTTACTTGCCTTTTATAGAGAGTGTGATGTACAGTTAAAGATGACAATCAGTGATTTATGGTCACCATTACCAAAAAATGATACTCCATTAGTTGAAGTCATAAAATGTGGGCAAAAAATAAACAAATAAAAGGAAGGGAGGGAGGGAGAGGAAGAGAAAGTAGAGGAAAGAAAGAAGGAGTGGAGAGAGGAAGGGAGGGAGGAGGAAAGAAAGGATTATGTTATATTTCAGGTTATTGAGGAAATTGAAGAAAATACAACTGTGATTTTCTGTATGTTGGAACATGAAGAGAAGATTGGGTTTATCTAACATAATAAGGTTGCCATTGCTATGGTCCGAATGCTTTTGTCTGCCCCCAATTCATGTTTAAATCTTAATTGCAAAAGGTAACAGTGTTAGGAGGTAGGGCCTGTGGAAGGTAATTAGGTCATGAGGGTGGAGCTCTCATAACAGAGATTCCACAGACCTCACTGACCCCTACCACCACGTGATGATATAACAAGAAGTTCTCACCTTGGAAGAGAGCCCTTGTCCAACCGACTGGCACCCCGATCTCAGACATCCAGCCTTCAGAACTGTGAGATAATCAACTTCTGTTGTTTGTAAAGTACTCAGTTTGTAGTATTTTGTCACAGCAGCCTGAACAAAGACACTATTTCTTTTTTTAAAAATTAGAGGTATATGGAACTAATAATATTGTTAATCCTTCTTCCCAGTTTTTTTGTTGAAAATTAGAACATGTACTTCTGTGTTCCAATTTTTCTCCCAGACTCCAGGGTCCTGGCGGCTGGGGAAGTGGGTGGAGCCAAGGGCACTTCAAAGTACTCGTTTCAGAGGACAGCTGCAGGGCCACAGAGTTTTTATGTGGCCCTCACCTCATAAAAGTCAGGAAAAAATAAAAGGAAAGATAAATGTGACATTCATGTTTTGAGGGGGGAAAACTGGAGTAAAAAATGTAAAGTTTGGGTGGCAACAGATTAATAACAGACTAGGTAAAAAAATGATGCAACCTTACTCCACAGAAAGTTGGTCTGTCTTATTGAGTGAGGGAGACTATGAGCTAAGCCAGAGAATCAACAGTCGAGTTATCATCACTTAAAATGACTTCTACACCCTTAACAAAAACAAACTGGTTTCAGTTAAAGTAAGAATGTATGACAACAATTTCTTTGGAGTGGGGAGGACAAAACAAAAGAACAACAAAACAGAGAAATCCCTCTGATCCTAGCAGCTGTATCAAAAATAAGAGAGCAATATTTTCTCTTCAAATGTTAAGAATTTTATTAAAATATGTACACGTAAACCATGTGTAATTTCCTGAAGTTGCCCAGGAGTGATTGCTGGACAGATTTCAGAAACCAATGTGAGGAAGAGTTTCTGTGTTGAGGGCAGAGCCAACTCACATAGGATTTACACCATGCTATAGAACATGGAGTTCAGGAGACAATAGATGAGCACCTAAATACAAGGTCTGTCTGGAAAAAGTCCAGCCACTTTTAATATAATGAGAACGGTTTGCCTGACATTGATGTAACTTGGTGGCCAAGGAGAATGGACTGGAATGTGTATGTGTGAATAATGACAACTTCACTGTACTGATCAGTGGGGGTGTTCATTGCCATTGAGGGAGCATGTGTACTGTGTGGCTGTCACATTCAAAATGACTGAGTGGAGCAATGAATCGGCATCAAACTTTGCACTAAGCTTAAATATCCCTCCATAGAAACTACTGTGAAATTCAGAAGACTGCAGCTATGGACAACTGATGATTGGCAGCTTCATCACGACAACATGGCTGCTCATACATCATGTCTGGTGCAGAGTTTTTGGTGAAACGTCCAGGTAATTCAGCCCCCCTACAGACCAGATTTGGTGCTCTGAGATTTCTGGCTTTTCCCCAAACCAAAACCACCTTTGAAAGGAGAGAGATTTCAGACAATCAATGAGATTCAGGAAAATTGGACGGGGCAGCTGATAGTGATTGGGAGAACGGTGCGAGGTCCCAAGGTACCTACTTTGAAGGGAACTGAGGCATCATTGTCCTATGTGCAATGTTTCTTGTATTTTGAATCTTCTTCAACAAATGTCTTTATTTTTTGTGTTACATGACTGGATACCTTGTGGACAAACCTTGTATGCTGGGCTCTGCACTAAAAGAGAAGAAGGATTATCTCACATTGAATCTGTAAATGTGCCAAACAGTACTACAATAATCTGAAGTACACTATGAAATCTTAGTGTCATGATCTCATTTTCCACAACACTACAGAATCAAAAGCAGTTGCCAGGATCTAAACCTTTCATTTTTTATTTTTACCACAGCTTTCTTTAGGCAAACATGGGCATTCCCATTGTTGTCTCCATAGACTCAAGCTGTGAATTTTATACAATCGTGGCTGAAAGAACCAATGCTTTACTACATATAAAATATTCTTGATCATAAGATGAAATATTATTTAATGTTCCACTGGAGTAGAGTTGGATTAATGATGCTGATGGATAGATAGGTAGATAGGTAGATAGACAAGAAAAGGCATACACTCTGAGATTCAAATAGCTGATTTTTACAAAACTATCCTAAATCCTCACTGCAGGAATAAATAAGAATTAAACCCGACATTTAGGAAAAGACAGTTAAGGAAACTTGTATGTTTCAACACTGACACTAGATGGAGGAAAGGGGGAAAGTATCTCCCATGAAAATTTGAATTACAGTCTATCACTTATATAGGTGTGCAGTCTGAATTCATAGTGCAAAGTGTGCTCCAAAAATCCTCAGGAGAGGATTTAGTTTGAAATGGTCTTGGCTTAATAGTACCCGTGGGTGACTGGCAAGAACAAACACAAAAGCTGCTTAGGAAAAAATATGGGAGTTCAGTCCAGGACAGTAAGAGTGGTAACATGCATCAGATGTGAGAGGCATCCTGATTTCCTAGATATGCAAACATGAGTAAAGTATATCTTAATCTGAAGAAAGTAGACAGCTTGTGTAAGATTCTGCTTGGTCAAGCACAGTGGTTTTTGTACATACTCAGTTATGCATGTTACCACGTGGATGTTTTATGTTTTTGACTTTGTTAGACTTAATTCGGGGAGATTTCTTTGTTCTTACCTGTTCTGATTTTGGTTATCTCAGAATTTTGACCTAAGACACCTCCATTGACTTAGATTGCATCTGATTCTTTGCTCTTTATCCCTGGTTTGATAGTACTTTCCTGAGTTTCTACTTTATCATTAATTAATTCAGTCAACAATACTATTCAGATACGCAGAACTTCATGAGATGAGCAGATTTTTGTTTTCATGGAGTTCAGAGACCTACCTAGGGCTTTTCAAATTTTAGTAAATGTCAAGTTTACCTATGAAGTCTATTAAGAACAAAGCTGTTTGAGTCCCACTTTTGGAGACTCTGATTCAGAAAGTCAGAATTGGTCATGAGAAGCTGTGTTTTTAACGAGTTACAAGTGAATGTGATGCATTGTTTGAGAACTCAGACTAGCCTCTGTTGTGTGAGCTCCCCTGTTACCTCCGCGTTAACTCTGCTTTATTTCTACAAGTTACTGCTCCTTGTAGTCCTGAGTCTAAAGAAACCATTAGAATTAAACCTTTTTTTGGTAACAATTCATAAGGCTATCTTGACCCAAACTAATAGAATCAAATTATTTTTTAATTAGCAGGATTTGATCAATTCAATGAGCTTAGCCATGTAATTTTTACCACACTATTTGTTCCAACAACAACTGAATTACCTGGAAAATGATCCTAGTCTTCTACTACAAAGGACATACCCCCATCACATAGGGCCATGAGCTCCCAGAGATTCCTATTATGTGAAGAGTTCTCTATAGATGTTTGTTGCAGTGAATGAATTGGAGTCCTTGGAAGATTCTTAAACTTTTTCTGAATGATCACACACAGTTTATATTAGGAAATGAGGTATCCTGTGAGTAGCAGAGCATTCTAGTTCTATGTGGTAAATTGTATTTTTATTCCCTGGGGACACATGACACTAATTGCTAGTGTGTATGGAAAAATTAAAAGGTCTCATTTTATAATCATTCAGACATCAGACACTTTTCTACTTTGCTTGTTACAAGAAAATCTGCAAAACATTCCATGTTAAACATCCTAATCATTTTCAGCTTGGTTACTGAAGTAGAAGAGAAAAGGAGAAGGAACAAAGTTTCAGATTTCTGGTCCTGGCTCTGTCCCAAACAGTCTCACACCCTGGGTTTTAGTAACGATACCTATGACATGATGAGACTGACTTATTATACATACCCAGCCTGAGCCTGAGCCTATATAAACTGAGCCAATACTCAGTTTTCTGTAAAATTCCTATAAATCAACATGTGATAAACATAAAATGCCAGGCAGAGTTACCATTAATAACAATGTCATTAGGATAAAGGAAACGCCTATTATTACTGGGTTCCTTTCACTGACAGAGATGCAAAATATGATTGGGGGCATGTTATAACCTGCTCGCATACTGCATACATTTGCACCTTCATTCACTTAACCCCTTTGGTAGGTTTTCAGTTTAGGCAACGAACAATGGGACAACTTTAAACCTGCCATCATTACCACAGCTCTCGATCAGGATTGATTTTAAAAAGACACATCATCCACTTTCTTGACATCTTCTCTAGTCTTTTTCTTAGTTTTACCATAAACTGTTTAACACACTATGCCTATGGTTGCATTCTGAAAAATGAATGAGGGAAAGTTGAATTTCAGGACTAGTCACTTTGCTCTGAAGGCAAAGCCGAATTTCTGAATGCACAGCTTTTCTCCTGTGTGATATTATACAACCAGAAAGACGTGCATAGGTCTTCAAGGTGCTTCATCTCATGATGGTAAGTCAGTTGCCCCCAAAGGGCACTCTTCGTGACCTCATGCTCTGTGATGGGAAGGAGCTGTCACAAGTCGAAATTTCACAATGACTTCAAAAGTTTCCAATTCTGCTTCCAAATAAAACCCCACATCATTTTCCGTCCCGCTGTTCCAGGACTTAAAGACCCATTTTGGAAATTGTCGTGTTTTTTACTATTTGCTTTAACCCTGTAAGTGTTCTATTGCTACTATTATCATTGTTATTATTCATTTAAGTAATGGTTTCTCTCTCCAAATGAATATGGAAACCCTAAATCTGGTTGTTACACAAACTTGACCCCCAGGGGCACTATCAGCCGGGAGAAGGGAGAAAGCGTGTTTCGCTGTAGTGCTTATTGGAGGTTTTTTCTGACAATATAAATTTCCTAAGAGGCGGCACCTACTTTGTCCTAGGGAAATTGGAAGCCTGGTACCACAGTCCCACGAGGACTGAAACAACCTTCCATGAATCTACACAGTGTGTCTGATTCTGCCCCCATTGAGCAACTATAATAGGAGCTCTACAGACACAGCAGGGGCTGAATCAAGATGACCAAGAAGGCTGCTGTCAGCACGGTAGATGCATGAAAGACAGGAGATGGCTGGGCGTGCATTTGGAACCGTACAGTTTCCCAGTGAGCAAAGCCTTAGATTTTAATACCATTTGTGTTTATTTACCAATACCTTGTTATTTTACTTATTCAGTTTGTCACTAAACCCTGTTTTGCATACACTAGTACTTGTTCATGCATGCCTTATGAATATAGAAATTATCATCTCATTAACTTGATAATTAGGCCAATGACAAACAGCTGTTTGGTTGCCATGTAGGGCAAGATTTCTACCGAAGTTACTTATCTGCCATACACAATAGCAGTGCAATGATTTGTCACACTATCAATTAGAGACAAACAACAATAGGAAATAAACTTTTCTTTTACACATTTGCTTTCAATGTAACTAAGATCCAAATTCATATGCTGTTTTGGGCAAAACAATAATGCAGTATTGTCTAAAAATCTTGATAACGTGCACTTTTCAACTTGGCTTTTGTATTTCATAGGCAGTTCAAACATCTCACATTGCACATTTGGCTATAAATGACTATTTCAGGAGACATCAAACAAGATGTCTCCTGTTTTTTTAACTCTCTTGTTTCTACTTCATGATGTTGAGAATATAGATCATGGAAACTTTCTCAAATTTCCTCTTTTGCTCTAGTTCTTTCTACCTCTACCACCAAGCTGAACCCATATTTTGACTTTGTCTTGCTGATGGATCTTCTGCTGAGAGAAATTATCTAAGAGATGGTAGGAGTGCAATGAAAGCTATGAAACTGTCTTCTCAATTGTTTAGGTATAGTTCAGTACACATTTATTTCTAAGAATAAGACAGGAGAGAATAAAGAAAGCAATGTGTTTCCCTTCAATCCACATGGATTTAACACTGGAGACATAATTTTTTAAACTAAATCTCCATCCCCCCCCAAAAAAAACAGACCAGAAACCCATCTTTCAAACTAATAAGAAAGGAACTCATCGCTGGGCTCACAGCAAAGTTGTGGAAGATAGTTTGCAACTTCATTTAGCTTCCTGTAAGGAAAAATAACTACCCAGCTACTAGGTAATCAATGGCAAACGACTTCAGGGGGGAAAAAGGCGCCTCACAGAATTCTGTGGCACTAACTGTGCTACACAGGAGGCCTGGGAAATGTCTTACGACTGTCCACGTGAGCCCACCTTTCTCACAAACACGTGAGGGCCAGGGTGCTAGTTTTACTCATCAGGACCTGGAGATGAAATGCTGTCTTCATTAAAGCTTCCTCGTGCTGTTCTCTGAACCACTATATTAAAAACAATCTTCCCCGATGATTTCTGGTGCTGTAGTGGAGCGCAGTTTATGTGGAAGTAAATCTGGAAAGATTACCTCTCAAAACTGCCAGATGCTTCACATTTTCTGGTAGAAATCTGGATTCCAGGTCTGTAATGATATTTCCTGCTGTGCTCAACACTCAATCAGAACATATCCTTCTTGGAGGGCAATATATGGATTCCAAGGCCAACTTGGCCATTTGGATTTTATATTTTTCCAGGCCAGCTGGGGGGTACACATTTAAATGCTGGGCCCCCCAAGCTAAACTTCAGAAGGGATCTTTGTGAATTTTAGCTCTCCTGCAGTTCAAGCCCCTTCCTTTTATAAACCTCCCCATGTAATGAAGTTTATGATTACATTTATATCAATGAATGAAACATACCCTTTTGAAAAAGAAAACTAAGTTATTGAATTAATGTTACAGGAATGTATGTGTTCTCATTGCCCCCAGCTCTCCCTTGCTTAGATTCAAGTTCCTTCCTTTCCCAGATTGAATTGCATTAATATTCCCTCTCCTCTCTCCCTTCATCCGCCTGTACATTCTGTTGTATGACATGGCATTATATTCTGTTATCAGCATGTGCTCTCAGCTTTTTAATTTAAAGCCTGGCATCTTAGCTCTTTAATTTAAAAGCTGTTGGACTTCAGAATGATCAACTTAATATCTCTGGTGTGTGGTTTACTCATCTATAAAATGGGCCTAATAGTAGCATCTACTTCCTGGGGTGACTGAGGATTAAGTGAATTAAAGTATACAGAGCATTTAGCACAGCGCCACACATAGGGCACATGTCAGTGAGCATTGGCCGCTTCCCTAGTGGAGGGCCAGCCTCACAGAGAGGTACCACAGAGCAGGGAACTGTTACACCCGGCTGCCTTGGTTCCAGTCTTGACTCCAGCACACACAAAGTGTGCTACGATACACAGCTAACAATACCTCTGGGTCCACTTTTCTCATTTTGCCAACTGGGAATAATAGCAGTACCTATCTCATGAAGCTATTGTGAAGATTAAATAAATGAATTATTGGTACACAGTGAGTTCTGTATATTTTCATTAAATAAACCTATAAAACATTTGGTCCACCTTGCTCATTTTAACTTGGTCCAACCTTCTTTTCCCACCTCACTGTTCATGCAGTTTCTCACAGTACTCATGTAGAAACTGTGAGAAACACCCAAACACATTCTTCTTGTGCAGAGGAAGCATACAATGATCTCACCCAAACCAGAGGTACCTGGAGAAGCAAATTGGTCTGTTAAGACCACCAAACTAGCCTGGGGGTTATGCAGTCCTGCAGTGCAGGCTGACAGATCATACTCAGCTCTGCAGTCCGTCTCCCTAACTCTGTGCACCCAGGAACCTTCATTGTTCTTCAGCCTCTGACTCTATAATGTGCATTGAAAATAAGGTTTAGGACCCTTATTTCTGGAATACTTGTTGTGTTACTTGTAACCTAGACACATTGAGTCTAGCAGATCTCCAACAGAGTAAGTATACTCTGCCACTTCCCTTTAAGGGGTAATTCCCGCTTTCTTGAAGAAAACTTACTGGTAGTTAGCACTAGGCATATTTGCTAACGTATATTGCCTAATGGACCATGCATAGTTGCAAGGAAGGCTAGAAAATGTGGTTTTTATTTTGAGTGGTGATGAGCCCTGCTAAAAGTCATAATATTATGACTAAATAAGAACAAGAGAATAGACACCGGGATGGACTAGCCTGCTCTGCCCCAGCTGCCCTGGGTTTTTAGTTCTCAGTTCTAAGTCATCCCCACTTCCCTTGTTTTTTTGCATTTTGTTTGCACAGATAAATCAGTTTAATTTGTCATTAAATGTAACTAAAGGATAATTTACCTCATGTTTATTGATCTCCAGAATTTGCAACAAAGTGCCTAGCCCTTTTGCCTATATTTGTCATACAGAGTTGTAAAAAGTAAAAAAAAAAATAGTAACACAATATTGTCAAATGTGTGCTATATACTAGGGAGTGAGAGAGTCCTATTTCAATCTTCACTACAGTCCTGTGAAGCAGATTTTATTTCCATGTCTATGATTTTTACAGATCCAAAGTAAAGAGGTTAAGAATGGGTCTTAGTCACACTGTTGGAAAAGAGTAGAGCTTGGATTGGAGTTCAGGCTTTCTAATGTTTCTGTCCACTTTGTAACCCTATGCAATGCTTGAGAAAAATCAACTGTCAAAATGCATTGCAAATTATACAGGCATTGTTCTGCAAAGTATCATTTTAATTACACATGTTTATTGTTCTTAATAATGACTTTAATTATTCTTATTAAGAACATAGTACCATACAGAAATCTGACACAGTAATATGTGCCTTTTTTTAAGAGCAAAGGCATAATAAATCATCTCAAAATTTCTCACAATTTTGTTGATTTCATGATTAGAACATCCTTTATTTGAAGCTTGTGTCTCATAGATCATATAGTGACTTAGAAACATTCTTTCCCTTTCTCTTAAGTTTTCCAGCTATACCGTAGTATGGTCAGGATGAGCCCAAATAGAACTATGACCTTTAGGTGTGCCTAGAAGAGGAAGAGTACACCATGAGGCGGAATCACTAAATAACCATAGTTGTTTACACAGGCCTCCTCAGCTGCAAACCCTTTTCCAAACTTTCCCCCATATCGCTCTGTGTTTGGGGTGGCCACATTAAAACCAAACCAAAGCAGAGTTCCCGAGGAGTGAAAGGATCAAGTTTCAACAGAATATCCCAGTGTATACTAGTATCTCTTTCATGGCAATAAACAATAAAATGTAGAAGACAATTTCCAGGGAAACTGCTTAATTCATTCCTCATTGTCTCATAGCTGCTGGTCACACCTCCACGCCATACTCTAGATCTGATAACAGTGTGTATCACATCTGACCCCTCAACCCTGGCCAAGGGTGGGTGAGTGCACTTGTGAGGGCGTTCTCCTGACTAAGCCTGGACCAATCAGATTACTTCTCTTCAGAAATTGGTAATCTGAGCTGACAGGCAGCCAGTCATTTCAGCTTTAGAAGTGATTATTTGTCTTTCCACTATGCAAAGAGATGAAGAGGGTTGAACAGTGGAGAGTATTAAGTGAACAACATGTGTTAAGAGTACCAAAGACAGAGGAAGGAGGGAGTGAGTACATTGCATCCCTCAAGGCTTTTTACCTCCTGGTTTCCTCATTTCTTTCCTCTTTGCTTGTGTTGGCTCAATTTGATTTTTGTTATTGTATGTAACCCAAAGAACCTTAACTAATTGAGGAGGGAAGCAGATTATTAAGAAAGGCAAAGTGGGAGAAGAACTCCTAACAGTTTGCTACTGCCCACAAATGAGGCAGAAAAATCAAGACCCCTAGCGATCCAAGGTGGCCCTGCAGGTCCTACCCCTCCCACCTGTCCCAATTCAGAGGGAAGAGCACTTTCTCAATTGTCAGGCCACTCCTGACAGTATCTAATCACAAAAATCCCATTTGGATAGGCGCTCCAGGACCTTTGCCTCACAAAATACTTGAAACTAAACTTCACGAGCTTATAAACTGACTCCCACTCCCTCTACACAGTGTGATGGAAACAACAGGATTCCCTGTGCATATCGTAGGGCAGGGAAATCTCCTAGAAGCTATGAAGCCTGAAACCAAAGAGTCTTGGAATATAATGCATGAAGATGACCTTGTTTTCCTTGGCACTCTCCCACAAGCCTTCAATCACTCTGAACTAAATCTTTTTCCATATGTTTTTCATTCATTTGCATGTAAAATAAAAATTATTGGCTCCGAGAGCCATTTGATGAGTGGTGATTCAATGATTCTTGTCATTGTGATCTCAGCTCGGTGATGATGCATATTGTTCACATGATGTTCCAAGAAAGTGGAATCATTACTGATGCCATCTGAAGTCATCACTTGGTAATAACAGATTCATATAGTTTCTTTTATGCTCCAGCAAAAAAAAAAGTTTGATATAGGATCAAAATCTGTTTTGTGGCTCTATTTTGAATTCATTCCTTTTGGGCTCATTTACCAAAAAACTAATATTTTAACTAGAACAAAGACCCATTGTTTAATTTTTGGAAATTATAAGTACCTTTTATGCCAGTTGCTGCTTCTCAGGACATATTAAGATACATCAAAGATCTCTGCTTGCAGATCACCATAACACAGACACTATTAATTTGAAAGTATGAAATATTGTGAGAATTATGAAAATGAAATGAGCAAATGCTATTGGAAAAATGACTCCAATAGACATGCTCAGCACAGGGTTACCACAAACCTTCAGTTTGTAAAACACACAAAGGGCAGAAAAGCAAAGCACGATAAAATGAGGTATTCCTGTACTTCATTCTTCTCCTGACATTGTCATTATGTATCATATTAATATTCAAAATATAGGCATAAAGAAAACTAAAAAAAAAACAGCCACTAATGTAAAATATTTGGGCCATTCAACCAAATATCAGCCTGCCAAGATCCTCTCTTTGATGAAATGTAATTTTTCTTTTGTTTTCCCTGAAGCTGTGTTTATGTACCTGATACCAAAATATCGAATCATCTTGACAAGAAAGTCCAAAATCAGTGAAAAGCAAGTTTATACTAAGTTCTGTATAGCCTTGTATTTTCTTGATTGGGACTTTATATAAGGAAGTTTGTCTAGATTTAAAGATAAGATAGGTATGGTTTTGAAGAAACTGTTTTCATCATTCAAGAAAAATATATGTATTCTTGAGCCTTTACTAAGACTGTCCCACTTGGGTTTTTAGAATGAAAAAGGAGATATTTTGCCTCATATCCCTGTGAAAATATGTGTTTTTGAGAATGTGGGCAACCTATATTATTTGAAGTGCAACTTGATAAGTATTATGTTTTTTATGAGCCTCAGGAAAAGAAATTTATTCCCTTTCTACAAAGAGTAAAAATTATGATGAAGAGAGAACCATTTCTATTCACTAGAATTTTGTGTCATATACTGAATATTTCCTACATAGTTGGAGAATTATTCATAAAAGACAGCAGGATACAATTTTTCTTATGAAAATGATTTAGGCTAACACTGAGGTTTTAATAAGTATGGAGTATTTTGCAAATATTACCTTTTTAGTTTTTTTATAACTAAAAAATGAATTATTGAACGCTTTTTACAAATAAGAATGTTAAATTTTAAAGGGTTTAACTAAGTTCCAGGTAGACAATTAGCTAGTAAAAGGAAGAGCTGAGACTTGAACCCACATTTCCTCAAATTGCAGAAGCCCAAGGTCACTATTGTCTGAAGGCACATCCACAAGTTTTGAAACTACCATTAATTAGAAGAGATGCTAGGATGTTAGATGCCAGGTCTGGCCCTGCCCTTTACTCATAAAGTGGGGTGAGAAAGGCATCTACTCCTGCAAATATATAAATATATATTTACAAAAGAATGTGTGTGTATGCGTGTGGTATAGCCCAGAGCTAGTATCTATGGTGCCTGAGAGGGACAAAGGAGGTCATGTACTTTGAACTTGCCACGTGTTCCTCATAGATAAAATAAAAGTGCAAAACTCATCTGCACCTAAAATCTGAAAACCTGACGGTCTGCGTTCGCTCTTTCAGGTCACAGGAGAGAATCAATGAGCTCTGGGAAGTCAGGCTGTGCATTCTTTGTCAGTGAGGGCTGATTGGTACTGAATGCTCCAGCTTTTCAAATTATCTGTAGAAACAGGAAATATTGTTTTATGTGAGGAAACAGGATACGGTTTCAGAGTATTCACACTCTCATCAATTTCTCTTGAAGAACATATAATTACACAGCGGATGGATCTGAATCCTGAGGGTGAAGAGTACGAGACGCGATTGCAGAAAGCTGAAAGATGTGAGTTGCACAGTGGAAGACGTGTATTAGCATCCACTTCCTTCCCGGAAATGATGGTTTCATTTTGTGAAAGAGAAATGGTAATGACAGTTTATAAGAGAGATAGACTCTTCTCTGAAACATCTTGAAGAATATTTTAGTTCAAAATAAAAAATCATTTCCAAACTGATTATAGATCCTAATATTTTTTGTCAACTTGAATGTTTAGAAAAGCTCATCAGATGAGCTCATTTTAGTATTGGCATTCTATCTCTCTCTTTCCTCCCATAGATATGTGTATATGTATGTGTATATGCATATGCATATTTATATGTATATATATAGTATGAGAGAAAAAGCAGCATTAGTATTTGGATAGCCAATTTTTTAAAAAGATTTTTTATTTATTTATCGTTAGAGGGGAAGGGAAGGAGAGAGGGAAACATCAATGTATGGTTGCCTCTCATGCGCCCCCTGCTGGGAACTGGCCTTCAACTCAAGCATGTGGCCTGACTGCGAATTGAACCCTGGTTGTTTGGTTTGCAGACCCGCACTCAATCCACTGAGCTACACCAGCCAGGGCATGGATAGCCAATCTTAATAAAAACTTACTATGTGCCAGGCAAGGGCTTTCCTTTCCCTTATCTTATTCAATCCTTTCAAGAATCTTGCAGGGGCTATTATGAAAAGCAGAAGCTTGGACAGGCCAGTGACCACTGACACTTCTTATGTCTGACAATAATCATAATTGAGAACCTACTGTGCACCTGACATTTTACACACATCATGTACATTCCTCACAAAAACACTGCAAGATAAATAACATTGTTGTTATTATATTATTGCAGACACTAATTTGCAGAAGACTTCAAAAAATACTAGTCATGTAACTAGTAAATCACACAGCTAAAAATCAATGCCAAGTTGGGGCAACTTCAAATCATGAAAGGTCAATAAATGTTCTTGCTGTAAGCAGAAGCAGTTTATAAAGACATCACTCTACCTACACTCTTGTGTGGTGCCTTTCACAACTTAGAGGTTTGCCTTTGCAAGGTGTGCAAGAGAGCATCTCCCACCAGTGTGCTAAACAGTCTTAAAACATAATGTAATCAGTGGAATGTCATAGCATCACCTTCGGCATATCATGCGGCCGTATCAGGAGAGTGACATCTTATCACTTTTGTTTGATCATTTTGGGTAAAAACAAGACACAGTTTCCACTGCACTTGAAAAGAGGGGATTGTAGGTGGTGTGATTCATCGTGGGTCACTCTAGAGTACGTCTGTCACAGCTAGTATATTAAATAATTCTACCCAGATTTAAATGATTATATCTCTAAACTCTGCGATTCTGTTTTACATTAATGTAGAAATTTACAAACAGTTGAGACCTGAGAAAGGATAAACTTTTCTTTATAAAATTATGGCCAACATACTGTATCTTAATGTTTTGTCACTTTTCCTCCGTGCATCTAGTCCGTGATAAGAATTTTGTACATAAAAGTGCTTGTAAGCATCACTGTGGCAGTATTTTGTTCTTTCAATGGCTCTTTCAATATTTATACTTCTGTTGACTGATATAATTTTCACCACATAAAAATGTGAGTCCTAATATCATTTTGCAGATTATCTCCGTTCTGAGTAGCTGCAAGGGGCAAAAGTTAAGGAGACCCTCTTAGTCAGGTGGCCATAAATGGCAGAGCAGAGAAATGTAAGCTAGCTTAATGCCAGGAAGAACAGGCAATGGATTGTGTTGACAGACTCCAATATTACCTCAGTTCTGATATTTTCCAACTTTATATATTAAATATTTTCTTTTTTATTTTTAGTACAGTATGATAAATAAGGTTTGCTTAGGTTTCCCTACAAGTTTACTAATATTTTTGCTCATCATTTTCTTAATTGGAGCTTTTTTATGTTAGTTAGAATAAGCAGATTATACTGAACAACAAATTAACCCTGAAATCTCAGCGAGTTAACCATCAAGTATTTAATTTTCACACACATCAAATGTCAAATGAAGGTGAGCAAAACCGTGTTCTCTTACAGTCAGTCAGAGACCCCAGCAGATGAGGACCACATCATACTGTGATGCTACTCAGGGATCACAGGGGCCCTCACTTAGTCCCACTTGTCCCCCCCTCTCACGACTCATTACTCAGACTCTGTAGTAAGACCTCCAGCTGACTGCAGTCACCTCGCCCCAGAAACAGGGTGGCAAGTACACAGCACTGTGTCTGTCAACCTTCCTTTCTGGTCTCATTTTCTTTTTCCCTTTAGAAGTTTCCCACTGTAAACTTGTATTTGTTGTAAACACTCTTGCATTTGTTTCTGTGGATGTATCTATATTTATTATTTAAAGATAGCTTTAGTAGGTTTACAGTGATAATTTATTCTTTCCTCTCAACATTTTGAAAATACTATTATGTTATCTCATGGCTCCCATTTCTCTTTTTTGCCTGTAACTATAAAGTTCATATGTTTTTACCACACTATGTTTGTGTGTCTTGTTAATTATGTCTGGAACTCAATAGCCCTTCCAGAAGTTTTAAGTTTTTTATTTCAGTGAACTGTTATTCTATTATTTCTTTGTTCATTATATCTCATATGTTCCCTTTTGGCTCCTAATAATTATTTTGTTCACACATTCGGTTTCCCAGATCTCTCTTCCATATCTCATATTATTTTGCTTATATTTTCCATTTCTTTGTATATTTGTTCTGTACTGGTGTTTATTTCTCCAGTTGGATCTTCCAAGGTAACTATTTCCTACCACACTGTTTATTTTTAAAAACTGTTCTATCCCTTTTGTCTTTCTTCTCAATGAGGAAAGCTCATCATATTCCCTGAGTACCAAAGCTATTAGAGATCTTCTCTAAATGGATCTTCTTCAACTTCTTATCACAAAACCTGTCTGCAAGTAATTCTGCCGCACCCATTTTCTTTGCTTTTGTACCTATTGCAATGTTCAAATGTTCTATTTCTGCTATAAATCCTAATATAACTCATGTTTTAATTCCTATTATATTATTAATAATTTGTCCCTATTTATTCACTTATAAACATGCTGTAGTAGTAGAGAGTATTACATGATGATTTTGGAGTCACACTATAGAGATTTGAAGCCCAGCTCTGCCAATTTTTAACCATATGACCCTGGAAAATGTAATTAAATTTGTTATAAATCTTTTTCCCCCTATTTAATAAAGGGGCAAATACTAGTACTTACATCTTGGTATTAAGATTGAATAATTTCTTAATTTAAAGCAGTTAACATAGTGCCTGATCCTATGGCACTCAAGAAATAGATTTAATATTTTTTCATCTTAAAAAGTGAAATCAATTTACTTGATCCTACACAATTCCCTGATTCTTTCTCAGTTTTCTGCTCCTTTTCACATCAAAGTTGTTCTCATATTGTATCTACATTCTCTCTCTCTCTCTGAGCCATCCCATCCACTTTTTGCCTTCAAATACCATCAAAAATCTGGTAACTTCCAATTTTCTATCTCTATCCACCTATCTCCTTTGCATCCTAGACACATATTTGTTTATTAAGTATCTCCATTTTGATTTCCCATTTGCATTCAGCATGGTCAGAACTGAATTCTTGATTGTGACCCAGGCTTTTTAGTCGTATTAAATGTAATCACCACATACACAATTTCTTAAACTAGACTCCTAAGAATCATCTTTGATCTGTATATTTATATATCACCAACCACATCAGCATGTGCAATTGGTTTTACCTCCAAGATGTACTGTGCATCTGCTCTCTGACGACTGTCTCAGGGCCACAGACTTACTCACTTCAACATCATCACATACTCATTGCTTTATGCATTAGCTTGATAATTACCCTGCCCACTTCCATTCTTGTAGCAGTAGCCCCTCTACCTCTTCTCCAGATAGCTGTCAGAATCAGCTTTTAATGCTTAAAATATTATCATGTTGTGATCGAACCTGAGATTTCTACTTTCTTGTAGTCTAAAAGTTGAACTGATATAAAACTTATAGATCCCTGCCTGATCTGGCCCTGCCTGCCTATCCTACTTTACATTGATCACTCTACTCATACCCACTATATTCTAACTGTACTAGCCTACTAGCATCTGAGCTCATTCCTGTCTTAAGGCTTTTAGTAGTACTTTCCTATGACTGGAAGAATACTCATTTGACGAATCCCTCCAGTTCTTTGGTACTGTGCTAACACTTCAATGGAAAGGATTTTTCTACAACTCTATATGAAGTAGTCTATACTTCTTCTTCTATTTCTTATCTTAGCAACTTTTTATTGACTTTAGAGCATGTCATACAACCCATCATTTTCTTATATTGTGGTCCCTTATTTACTTCTTGTCTCTCCCAGTTGAATACAAGTTTCTTAAGGAAGAGGGATCTGTCTTGTATGTTTTTTAAATAGAAGATTTTATTTTATTTTATTTTTAAAGGCTTTACTTATTTATTTTTAGAGAGAGGTAAAGGGAGAGGTAAAAAGAGAAACATCAATGTGTGGTTGCCTCTTGCACCACCGCTCCCCCCCACCCCCCGCCACTGGGAACCTGGCCAGCAACTCAGGTGTGTGTCTTGACTATGAATCTAACCAGTGACCTTTTGCTTCACAGGCTGGAACTCAATCCACTGAGCCACACCAGCCAGGGCTGTCTTGTATTTTGTTAAATACATTCTGTCTAATACACAATAGATTCCAAGTGATTTATTTATTGAACAAATGAGTAAATACTAAACTGCTTCTGAATGATATTATTTTGTTCATTTCTCTTTCTAATTTTAAAGTAAAATAATGTCATTTCATTTCAGAAATATCTTTTTGTGCTTGAATCATCTCTTTAAGACTTCATTACAGTTTTAGTCCATTTATTTTAGTTTACTTTTTGCTTATTCTAATAACACTCCTTACACAGAGCCACCAAGCTGGTTCTTTGGTTTAGTTTCGCTCTTGTGATCTATTCTACCAGTTTAAATTGGCTGTGATGCTTCCTTGGCTGGTCAAGCTTAAATTGGCCCATGGGTGATGTCTCTCAAGCAATGGTAGTGTAGAAATCAGTGAAGAGAAAGTGAATTATTTTGCAGTGAGCTAAATAAACTGTAAATCAAATTTATTATAAATCAGAGAACTTGCTTTTAAGTCATGACTGGTGAAGTCTTCCTGCTTTTCAGGTGCAGGTGAAGATGAACTGTCCTCATCCCAGCACTGCAGGTGGCACTAGTGCTGCCTCTACTAACAGGACTAATAGTTTTTAGTTTTTCCTAATTAGTTTTTCCTAAAACTGAACTTTGTGCATGGACTAGAGCAGTCTCCTTCCTCCCTGTGCTGAGAGGATAGTCCTAGGTTCTTCCAGTCTGTAACCTTCATTGACCTCCTCCTAAACTTGAAAAGACGGTAAAGCATATTTCCAAATATCCTTGTTTTTAAACTTCTCTGCCACCTTGTTTAATCACACTGTTTAAATAATTATGCGCCCTTCAGGTACCTTCTAAATTAAGCCTGGATATCCAGATGTACCAGGACTTCCTTCGCAATCTCACCATGATAATCTCAGCAGGAAATTGACACAGAGACAAAGGGTCCAGAACAGGCTCAAACCCCATTTTCCATCTGTGTTTTATTTTCAAAGCCTGGATTGAATCAAGAAAAGAGTAAAGGTCCCTATATGATGATAAACCTAAGCAAAGATCAAGGAAACAACATAAAATTTGACTCAGGTGTGGGGAAAAAAAGTCTAGGTTTGGGATGGTCCAAGGGTAGTTAAGAATGAGTAACATAAAGAATTAGCTGGAAAATATAATGACTTTTCCAGGTGTTTGTGACAGTGAAAAAAATAGTTCAATTTATGTAAAATAATTGCAATAAAATAAGGTGTAATATTTAAAAATTTGATGCAATACTTGTACTTTATAATATATCATGATATATAATATATGAGATATATGTGATATAAATATGTCATGATCAAACATTTTAGTATTACATGCATTCCACTGGCTGGTAGATTGTCTTAAATATTCATCTTAAGCAGATAATATCAGTAAAAATACATTGAAGAATTTATAGAATTTGTGATTTATACTGCATTCAAAGGATAAGTCTAATATTGATGTTTCCTCAGTGGCAAGAGGTATCAGAAGCAAGATGTAAGCTAATTTTATACATAAAATCTTTGATCAAAGGAGCTAGCACAGTTCAACCAGCAGCATATTTCCTGGCACTTTTGTACAATTATTTCCTGCTTGATCTACTACAATTCTAATACTTAGCACAAAGCATGGGACATCGAAGGCATTTGATGAGCAGTTGTCGAGTGAAGAATTTAGTCTATTTTCTAAAATGAAGAATTCAGTCCATGGGTTGATTACTATGGATTTTCATTATTCATTATTATACCAATGCAGTAGTCTGAAACATAATTATACTAATTTTCAAAATAGTATTGGTTTTATAAAAAGTGAAGAGTCTCATAAGCAATGGGAAGACAAAGAAACAATGCCCAAACGAAAGAAAAGGTGGAAGTCTCAGAAATAATGTCAGATGAAAGAGAGGCAAGTCAGCTATCAGATATTGAATTCAATGCATTAGTTATCAGGAAATTCAAAGAGCTCACAATGAGCTACCAGAAATGAGAGGGGAGCTACAATGAGCTCTCCGCAAACTATATCAACATGAAAAAGGAAATAGAAACTATCAGCAAAAGCCAAGAGGAAATGAAGAATAGAATTTCAGAACTGAAGAACACAGTAGAAGGAATGAAAAGCAGGATCGATGAGGCAGAAGATCGGATCAGCGAGTTGGAGGACACAGTAGAAAGAATCTCCCAGAAAGAGCAAGAAAGGGAAAAGAGGCTCAAAAAGAATGAAGAGGGACTAAGAGAAATGCAAGATAATATGAAACGTAATAATATCCGAATAATAGGAATACCAGAAAAAGAAGAAGAAGAACAAGGGATAGAAAACCTATTTGAAAGAGTAATGATGGAAAATTTTCCTAATTTGATGAGAGAAAAAGTTACACGAATCCAGGAATCACGGAGAGTCCCATTCAAGAGGAACCCAAAGAGGCTCACTCCAAAACACATCATCATTAAAATGGCAAAATTCCAAGACAAAGAGAGAATCTTAAAGGCAGCAAGGGAGAAAAAGGAAGTAACATACAAGGGAGCCCCAATAAGGTTAACTACTGACTTCTCAATGGAAACATTCCAAGCAAGAAGAGAAAGGCAAGAAATATTTCAAGTAATGAGAACCAGAGGCCTACAACCAAGGTTACTTTACCCAGCAAGGCTCTCAATCAAGATAGAAGGCCAAATACAGAGCTTCTAAGACAAAAGAAGTCTAAAAGAATATGCCTCCACCAAACCAGCTCTACAAGAATTACTAAAAGGGCTGCTTTAAGGAAAGGAAGGAAAAGAGAGAGAGAGGAACTCTGGTACAAAAATGGCAATGAATAAGTACCTATCAATAATAACCTTAAATGTAAATGGATTAAATGCTCCAATCAAAAGACATAGAATAGTTGAATGGGTAAGAAAGCATGACCCACACATATGCTGCCTACAGGAGACCCACCTCAGGACAAAAGACCATTACAGAATAAAAGTGAAAGGCAGGAAACAAATTTTCCAAGCAAATGGTCAAGAAAAAAAAGCTGGGGTAGCAATTTTAATATCAGACAAAATAGAGTTCAAAAAAAGGGCCATAAGGAGAGACCCAGAAGGTCACTTCATAATACTCAAGGGATGAATCCTTCAAGAAGACATTAACATCGTAAATATATATGCACCCAACATAGGAGCACCCAAATATATATGAAAAATCCTAGAAGACTTCAAGAAAGATATTGAGAGCAACACAATTATAGGAGGGGATTTTAACACCCCACTGTCAAAAATGGACAGATCTTCCAAACAAAATATCAACAAAGATATAGCTGCACTAAACAACACCCTAGATGAAACAACACCCTAGATGACCGATATATATAGAACCCTTCATCCCAAAGAAGCTAAATACACATTTTTTTTCAAATGCACATGGAACATTTTCAAAGATAGACCACATGATAGGACACAAAACGAGCCTCAACAAATTCAAGAAAATTGAAATCATACCAAGCATTTTCTCTGACCACAAGGGACTGAAATTAGAAACCAACCCCACAGGAAAAAACCCCAAACACCCAAAATCATGGAGACTGAATGGTATGCTATTAAACAATGAATGGGTCAAGATTGAAATTAGGGAAGAAATAAAAAAGTTTCTGGAAACAAATGAAAATGAATTCACAACAACCCAAAACTTATGGGACACAGCCAAGGCAGTCCTGAGAGGGAAGTTCACAGCAATACAGGCTTACCTAAAGAAAATAGAAACATTTCAAACAAACAACCTAACCTGATGCCTGCAAGAACTCAAAGAACAACAACAAAGACAGCCCAGAGCAAGTAGAAGGAGGGAAATAACCAAGATCAGAGCAGAATTAAATGACGTAGAGACCAAAAGCACAATTCTAAGGATTAATGAATCCAAGAGTTGGTTTTTTGAAGAGATAAACAAAATAGACAAGCCTTTAAGTAGGCTCATTAAGAAAAGAAGAGAGAGGACACAAATAAACACAATCAGAAAAGAAAGAGGAGAAATTACAACTGATACCACAGAAATAGAAGGGATTGTAAGAAATTACTATGAAGAATTGTATGCCAAAAATTTGAAAACCTAGGTGAAATGGACAAATTTCTAGAAAAATATAATCTTCCAAAACTCAATGAAGAAGATGTAGAAAGCCTGAACAGACCAATAACAGCAAATGAAATTGAAGCAGTAATCAAAAAACTCCCATCACACAAAAGCCCTGGACCAGATGGTTTCACAGGAGAATTCTACAAAGCTTTTAAGGAAGAACTAATCCCGATTCTTCACAGACTATTCCAAAAAATCCAAAAGGAGGGAAAACTCCCCAACTCTTTTTATGAAGCCAGCATCACCCTAATTCCAAAGCCAGATAGAGACACAACAAAGAAAGAAAACTACAGGCCAATATCACTGATGAACATAGATGCTAAAATCCTCAGTAAAATATTAGCAAATCACATCCAACAATACATCAAAAAGATCATACACCACGACCAAGTGGGATTCATCCCAGGGATGCAAGGATGGTTCAATATTCGTACATCAGTAAATGTAATACACCACATAAACAAAAGCAAAGACAAAAACCACATGGTCATATCAATAGATGAGGAAAAAGCTTTTGATAAGGTACAACACCCATTTATGATAAAGGTACTCTGCAAAGTGGGAATAGAGGGAGCATTCCTCAATATAATAAAGGCCATATATGAAAGACCTACAGCCAACATCATACTCAATGGGCAAAAACTAAAAGCTTTTCCACTAAGATCAGGAACAAGACAAGGTTGTCCACTTTCACCACTTCTATTCAATATAGTATTGGAAGTTCTAGCCACAGCAATCAGACAAGAAAAGGAAATAAAAGGCATCCAAATCGGAAAGGAGGAAACAAAACTGTCATTGTTTGCAGATGACATGATAGTGTACATGGAAAATCCTATAGACTCTACCAAAAAACTGCTGGAACTAATAAATGAATTTGGCAAAACAGCGGGATACAAAGTCAATATCCAGAAATCAAAGGCATTTCTGTATACTAACAATGAATCAGCAGAAGCAGAAATCAAGAAAAAAATCCCATTCGATATAGCAAAAAGAAAAATAAAATATCTGGGAATAAATCTAACCAAGGAGGTTAAAGACCTGTATGCAGAAAATTACACAACACTGAAGACAGAAATCAAGGAAGACACAAACAAATGGAGACGTATACCGTGTTCATGGATTGGAAGAATTAACATCATCAAAATGTCCATACTACCCAAAGCAATTTACAGATTCAATGCAATACCTATTAAAGTACCAATGGCATATTTCACAGACATAGAACAAACACTTCAAAAATTTATATGGAACCATAAAAGACCCCGAATAGCAGCTGCAATGTTAAGAAAGAAGAACAAAGTAGGAGGGATCACAATACCTGATATCAAACTGTATTACAAGGCCACTGTAATCAAAACAGCCTGGTACTGGCATAAAAACAGGCACATAGACCAATGGAACAGAATAGAGAACCCAGAAATAAACCCAAATCTCTACAGTCAATTAATATTCGACAAAGGGGGCAGTATCATAAAATGGGGTAAAGATAGCCTCTTCAACAAATGGTGTTGGGAGAACTGGACAGCTACATGCAAAAAAATGAAACTCGAGCACCAACTTACATCATACACCAAAATAAATTCAAGGTGGATAAAAGACTTAAATATAAGCCATGACACCATTAAAGTCCTAGAGGAGAACATTGGCAGGAAAATCTCAGATATTTCACGCAGCAACATTTTTACTGATATGTCCCCTAGAGCAAGGACTATAAAGGAAAGAATAAACAAATGGGATCTCATCAAAATAAAAAGCTTCTGCGCAGCTAAAGAAAACAGCATTAAAATAAAAAGACAACCAACTGTATGGGAAAACATATTTGCCAATGATACCTCAGACAAAGGTTTAATCTCCAAAATATACAAAGAACTCACACGACTTCACTCTAAGAAGACAACTAACCCAATTAAAAAATGGGGAAAGGACTTGAACAGACACTTCTGCAAGGAGGACATACAGAGGATCCAGAGACACATGAAAAGATGCTCAATATCACTAGCTATCAGAGAGATGCAAATTAAAACTACAATGAGATACCACTTTACACCGGTGAGAATGGCTATCATAAACAAAGCAATAAACAACAAATGTTGGAGAGGGTGTGGGGAAAAGGGGACTCTGGTCCACTGTTGGTGGGATTGCAGACTGGTACAACCATTATGGAAAACAGTATGGAATTTTCTCAGAAAACTAAAATTGGACTTGCCTTTTGACCCAGCAATTCCACTGCTGGGATTGTATCCTAAGAACCCTAAAACACCAATCCCAAAGAACCTATGCACCCCAATGTTCATAGCAGCACAATTTACAATAGCCAAGAGTTGGAAGCAACCTAGGTGCCCGTCAGTAAATGAATGGATCAAAAAACTATGGTACATATACACAATGGAATTTTATGCTGCAGAAAGAAAGAAGGAGCTCCTACCTTTTGCAACATCATGGATGGAACTGGAAAGCATTATGCTGAGTGAAATAAGCCAGGTGTTGAAGGACAAATACCATATGATCTCACCTTTAACAGGAAGCTAAACAACAAAACAAACAAGCAAGCAAAATATGACCAAAGACACTGAAATAGAGAACAGGCTGACAGTGACCAGAGGGGAGAGGGGAGGGAATTTCAGGGGAAATAGGGGAGGGATTTAGAGGAACATGTATAAAGGATACATGGACAACAACTGAGAAGGGTGGAAATGGGAGGGAGTGGGGAAGCATGGGAGTGGGATGGGATGGGAGCAATAGACAGAAAACTGTACTTGAAAAATAATTAAATAAAAAAGGAAAAAATAACATAGTAAAAGCAAAAATAACAAAGGATATAAAGAAAACTAAAAATAAAACTCAGATGGAAAAGGTATGTTATAAAAAGAAAACTGTGACCAGTAAAATAATAAGATACTTTTCAGCTATTCTTACTTAGCAAGGCTAATCAGAGGAACATGTCTAGGTAACAATAATATGAGTTCCCACAGTTTGAGAGTCATTGTTTTAAGGCAATCAGTCTCTCGTTTTTTTCTTATTCTTAAAGTAACTCAGAAGTAATAATTTAAGAAAATAGTACTGTCTGAACTGAGGCTTTTACTACTTTTCTAACTCTTGATTACTATTGGAACAAATTTTTCTTTGAATATCCTTCTTAAAACAAAAAGGTGCCCTATGGGAGCATTGGCAAATCCATTCTTTTTGTATCCTGGTATGTGGCTTTACTTACACTTGAATTTTGTAACACAACTCACCAAATAAATTTTGATGATGCAGTACACACTACATGGGTGGTAAAGGAAGACACATTTACCCTTATTTGTTTTTATTTAGAGAGGGTAATTTTTGTTGGCTGAGTGTCTGCTGTAGTGTCATTTCTGAACTAAAATGCAAGTATTCCTAGCATTTGAAAGGGAATCAAAAACTGGCACATAATCTTAAATGTCATTTTGACTGCATAATGGTATTGAGATGAATGTGAAAATGGCTCCTGTTGCATCCTTTACGGGAAGGCACTATGGCAATGTGCACTTGGGGTCATCCCATGACCTTTTGCATGCTTTTAGTGACAGATACTATAGGACAGTAAGAACATGGAATTGATTAAATATTATAATTAATTTAACAAGTCGAAAGCCCACTGCCTGAAAAGTAACATGATCAAATATGTCTAAAACTTGGAGGTTAAGCCAGAGATTTCCAGAATGGAAGAGCTGATAAACTAAAGGTGGAAGGTACTAATATACATGGGATTGGAAACATTTCACTCTTACAAAGGCACAAGAAACATATTGTTTTACATGGTGTCACCAGGGGAAAAATGTCTGGATTGAAAAAGAAAATCTAAATGGCAGTAATAACTAAGACATGTTGAGTACTTACCAATATGCCCAGCCAGCACTGTGATCAGCACTTCACAAGCTATAGTTTATTAGTCTTAAAAACCTAATGGGGTAGAAACTATAGTATCTCCATTTTAAAGATGAGGAAACTGAATCTCATAGGGATTTCAAACCTCCCCAAGACGATATAGGTATAGAACTAATAGACCTAGGATTTAAACCCATCGCTCTGACTCCAACAAGTTTACACTCTAATGTCTTAATAATATTCGTGTAGTAATTTGCACAAGGTCCAAACATCTGCCCATTCTTCTAAATTGAATTGTCTTGTGAGGTCTACAAAGAGCAGTGCCTTTGAATCTAGAACACAAAGCAGCCTTTTCATTTTGGCTTAACTATGGTTTATAAAAGTTTAATTACCTTTTGTTTAGAAAGTGCTATAGGACCTGAACTTGTAATCAGCACTGGAAGTAGGCACACCAAGGGGTTGTTGATTTCCCTAGTGAATTTGAGTATCGTTTATGGAAATGTAATTACAGTGGAATCCTGTTATAACGATCAATTTGGGCAACCCCCATTTGATCATTACATCCAAATGATCACCACATACAGGCCATAAAACAGTGAGCCTCTCAAACCAACAGGCTTGACAGTAAAATATCCATCTTACAAAAACAGTATTATTACCACTAAGTACTTGAGAACCAGCATAGGTCAGTCAAATTGTTGGCTCTAATTAGCCCTTCTAAAGGCTATAACATTCTTTAGGTAAATTATACTTGCTTATACGAAAGGTTTGACATTCAACTAAGTCAACAAGTACTTATTATGTACCTGCTGCGTACTCTGAATGAGGCCAGGCACTGAGGAAAGTACAAAATAAATAGGAGTTTCTTTTTTGAAGCTCACTCTCTACTTCCAGAAAAAAGTTACATAAATTCCAATTCTGCCTAAAACTAGTTAGTGGGTACCCATAAACCCCAAGATTGCAATACTGGTTAGTTTCATAGGTAAAAACATTGGTATCAGTAGAAAACAGTTTGAAGAATAATCTCTTGTCACAAAAATGACTGCAAAAGGAAATGGAATAGGAAATGAAAATAAATAGTTCCTTCTGAGAGGCACATCTTGAGTCAAAGACAGTAAAGGGGGTTCATCTCACATCCCATTTTCATGAATTGTTCCCGAAGTCAGAGAGAGCAATGAGATTCTTGTCTTTCATATCAATACCAATATCAATGAATTGTTAATGGCTGACTCCATTGCTAGGCTGAGAAGGACCTTGAGGTCAAATGAAGACTCACGGGAGAGGTTGATGTTAATGATGATGTGGGGAATTACCGGTGCAAGCCATGGGTGAAATACTGCTTAGTGCTCTTGATGTGAAATACTGTATTGACTTCCTTCAATACACTATCTTAATTCCAAGATCTCTGAATAGATCTTCCTAATGTCTAACTACTCCCCTAGAATCATAGGATAGAAAATACTTTATACTGCATTGCACATAGTAGGCTGTTCCTTTTCCTTGAACAACTTTTCAAGGAAAAGTTGAAGGCCTTTTCTACTCTCTTCTTTTTTACTCTCCTGTGGTCTCACATTAAGCAGAATCCAATTTGTCCACATTGATAATCCCCATCTAACCACTTTTAACTTCATACTCAAACCAGACGCTATAATCAACCACTTTAACATGATCAAGAACCCTATGTTCTAACCCCCCGAGACTCAGCATTTTTGTAAAGCCTGTTATTCAAGCCAAGACACACCTGGAGCCAAGCAAAAAAATCTCACTACTTTTCTCAGGCAGATACTTTATCTCTTCTGACTTCTAGGAAACCATAATTTATTCAAGCAAAGGTATCTCTCTCCTTAAACTGCTATCTCATGCTGAAACGACACATTTCTGAACACCTATCTGTTCCTGGGGTAGAAGGCAAGTTGCCTTTTAGTTTGATGATTTTCCATAAGTTCCTTATTTTTCTTTCCTCTCTAAAAAACCCACTTCAGAATCTTCTCTGCTGATTCTTCAATATAATGTATTTCTGTAGCCCAAATTCATCTATATCATCTTTTATGACACAAAATATATTTTGCGAAGTTTTCCCTGACCTCTCAGTCCTTTGTACAACATAGTCATTGTGCCTTGAAATGTGTTAATATAGTGTTGGTACAGATAATTATATATAGATATGGTACATATCTTTTCAAGTCTATTGTTCTCACATAACTCTGGGCTGGCTTTTCATTTCTTGGTCCTTAGTACCTGGCAAAGTTCCAGACACATGGTAATTTCCAGTTACTTTTCTTAAGCTCTTTGGGCATTTTAAGAAGAAAGCCATAATGAAACAGGCTTCTTGGGTGTCATTGTTTCTTTTTTTAAACCATATACTGTAGATAAAAGAAATAGGTACAGGGAAAAAAATCTTATGGATTAAATTAATGGAGCCTGTTGAGAATGTTTACCTTAGGGAGTTGAGCACTGACATTTGACCTGTATGTCAATGATCTCCATTACCACAATAATCAGTGAAAGCAGATCTCCCCAAACTCAGTTCTCTGTGAAGAATACAAATCACTCACAAGGACTAATGATGTCCTAGTATTTTCAGGATTTGGGAGCCATTCTATCCAGACTTCACAGCTCTGTAGAATAAAACTCATACAGTTACATGTAGTGGAGGATTGCACTGAAAGCAGGAAGCTAGAATCTGAAATGAAGAAATGACTTGTTAACATTCAGAAGGAGTGAGGCTACTTTTTGAAAATAAATAGCCAGTAAAATAAAAAGAGCAGTAAATTTCAAACACACAAGAGATCAGAGGAGGCTAAGATTATATCAGTAAAAATAAAACTGTATCACCCCGGCAGGTCTGTAGGCTGGGAGGGGCAGCCCAGAGAACCTCCACTGAAACCAGCATTTTAAAAAGTACATTTTTAAATTGCACTCTTTCTTTTACAAGCCCTGAGACAGAGAGAGAGAGAGAGAGAGAGAGAGAGAGAGAGAGAGAGAGAGAGATTGTGATCATTTGAAACTAAGATTTCTGCAAATACTAATAGTAATTACAGGAAAACCAATACATCTCACTTATGCCTGTGACTTTCCCATATATCCTTTTCAGAAACATAAAAAAAAATTCCATTTTTTAGAGATCCTGGAATTCAAGTTACTCCTTGAATTTTCTTCTACTGTTTTTAAAAATTATTTTATTGTTGTTCAAGTACAGTTGTCTGGATTTACTCCCCCTAACCCCCCACCCCAGCCATCCCACCTCCCTCCCCTGATTTCATCCCACTTTGTTTTGTCCATGTGTCCTTTATAGTTGTTTTTGAAAACCCTTCTCCCCTTTCCCCTCATTATCCCTTCCCACATCCCCTCTGGTTACTGTCAGATTGTTCTCAATGTCTGTGGTTATATTTTGCTTGCTTGCTTGTTTTGCTAATTAGGTTCCACTTAAAGGTGAGATCATATGGTATTTGTCTCTCACCGTTTGGCTTATTTCACTCAGCATACTGCTCTCCAGTTCCATCTATGTTGTCACAAAGGGTAGGAGCTCCTTTTTTTCTGCTGTGTAGTATTCCATCATGTAAATATACTATAATTTTTTGATCCATTCATTCACTGATGGGCACTTAGGTTGCTTCTAGCACTTGGCTACTGTTTTTTGCTGTTTCCGTTGCAGTGTTTAGACCTCAGAGTGTGAGTTGTAAACTGTTTGAATGTGACTTTCTTTAGTCCTAAGCAATTAAGAGGAGCACCAGGATGTGGTCAGGTTTGGAAATTTGAACTCAGCCTTAAGCAGGAAAGAGAAAGACCCTTGTCAGCTACCCCATGATCTAGCCCACCTCTAGTAGGACAGCAGATTCGAGATAGAAGTCCAGTCAGTAATAGGGACTAAGGATTTGGTTGTTCAGCCCTGCCTGCTGTACTTGTTAACAATCTGTTTTCTTTATCTTATTTCTGTAAATAAAGTTTTATTGGAACTAGAGTTTAAGAACATATTTTAAAACAGCAGTTAAAAATTGTCTCCTTTAGTCCTGGCTGGCATGGCATAGTGGATTGAGTGACAGCCTGCAAATCAAAGGGTGGTGGGTTCAATTCCCAGTCAGGACACACACCTGAGTTGCAAGCCAGGTACCCAGTTAGGAACATGAAAAAGGTAACCACACATTAATATTTCTCTCCTTCTCTTTCTCCCCATCTTCCCTCTCTCTAGAAATAAAGGAGTAAAATCTTTTAAAAAATTGTCTCCTCTATTGAGCACCTGGAAAACATTTAATCCTAATATAATTCCCAAGTTCAGTGACTAGTGAGTGAATTTTCAGAATTAAACAGGTCTAAAAACAGGAGCTACAGGTCGGATCAAATTGGCAGAGATCAAAATAATCAAGTGGCAGGAAAAGTTTACTTTGTGGAGATAACTAAGAAAACAAGATGAAGGTGATGGAAGGATTTATTGAGAACATGTTTGGCTATTTTGCCTTCCACTGTATGTTGCCTGTCTGCCATCTATGACAAGAAGGAGGATGAATGAAACACTTCAAATGGGAATCATAGATGTGCCATGACTTGTGACCTTGGCCAATTTCTTGGAGGGATAAAAATGGGCCAAACAGTACTTTTCCAGCAGAGTTTTGAGGACCCAACGATGTATGCGAAAGGCCTAGTGGAGAGTTTGCTATCGGTGGGGCTACCCACACATGCTGCTTCCTCCCTTCTCTTCATCTCCTCCTATTTTTATAAGGCTATGCAGAATTAATCTTGAATATACTTGTGAGTTGGGGTACATCCCCAGAACTTCTAAGTCATGGGTGAAGAAATCCTGGGGACCAGCACCTCTTCCTTTGCACTGTGTGCATTTCAGGGCTCAATTCTTTCTGTCAGCCTTTGCCAATGTATCTCCCATTCCCTGGGTTTCTAGGGTAGACTGTTTATTCCCTTCACTAGGTTTGCTTGAGAGCCAGAGATAAGAAGAACCCTGAATCTGTGGAAGCACTTGTGAGACTGAGGCCAAGACGTGATTTCTGCAGGTTGCTGACCCCTCCTTAAGTGAACCAACTTAGCTCTAAGCAGAGTTATTACATGTGTCACTTGGTACCATTACTATGCCCAAGATGAATATGAGATATCATCCTCAGATTGTGAAACACAGACATTGATGGATGACAAAGACCCATTCAATTACAATTAAGACAAAACAAACAACTTTTTGCAATGAAGCTCATAGTGCAGAGGGAGGAGGGATTTTCTAGCCTGTTGTAGTGATAGGTTTTCCTTTGTAAATGAGCATGGCAGCAGACAGGTTACACAGAAATGCCTCTGGCAGTAGAGATGACAGTGACATTAGGCGCATTTGGGGAAGAAAACAAATTGGCATCATCAAAGTACAGCATGCACCTTGTAAATTTACTTCTTTATTATTTCTTTTTACAAGTTGCATAGCATACATATGTATATAGCTGTTGAGGGCAATGGTACAGCAACACAAAATATTTAAGAACTGCAGTTCTTATAGGCATGCAGTGAATGTATTATGGCATTAATATTGCCTTTTAATTTATTTTATTATTTTTTATTTTTTAAAGATGTCCTTTATTAAATTTTAGAGAAAGAGGAAGGAAGGGAGAAAGGGAAAGAAACATCAATGTGTGGTTACCTCGTAAGTGCCCCAAACTAAGGATCTGGCCCACAAGCCAGGCATGTGCCCTGACTAGGAATCGAACTGACAACCCTTTGGTTCACAGGCTGGCACTCAACCCACCAAGCCACACCAGCCAAGGCTAATGTTGTCTTTTTTAAATAAAGAGTTTGACATAGTAAAAATTAATAAAGTGAAGAGGTAATACTATGAATTTTAGAGTGACTAGACCTAGGCTCAAATTTTCCTGTGGCCACAGTATAACTGTGTGTCTTTTCCAAGTTTTCATTTTCTCATTGGCAAAATGAAAATATTAATACCTACCATACAAGTGGTTGCCCTTAAAGAACTCTAATGAACACTAGTAGTCATGTTTTCTCCGAGTTAACTTTTATTCTCTTTATAGACTGAGATAAGAGCTGGAACATTCCTTTCCTGGGCCCACCAAAGAATAAAGCGGCTCTTAATTTGAGTTTACCTTTACTCCTCTGAATAACAATTGCCCGTCAATGTTGCCATCTCCCTCAACTAGACTAGGAGGGGTTTTTTGTTTATTTGCTTGTTTTTAAGAGAAGGACCCAATACATGCTTTGTATAAACACAAATCAGTGCAGAAATACCTTAATTAAAGAGTCCAAAGGGAGGCACCTTCTGACCCCTATCAAACATTGTCAACTTCCTGGCATTCAGCTATAAGACATAACCTAAAGTCATAGCTTCTAAATCATTTCTCCACTGAGCTATTGGAGAAAATCATTTACCAATATAACTTTAGCTGACCTTCATGCTTAATTCACCCTAAGAAAGATGTGCCTAATTTGAAATAGGTTTTCAGATTCATTTTAAATATAGAACCAAAATCAGATTCTTGAACTGAACAGTCCTAACATTTTCATGAATAACCATATTTTAACAAAATTAATGTTTGTCTCATGTTTATATATAAGTAATAGTATATTTTATGTATAAAGTATTAATATAGAGCCAACTGTTACGCATTGAGATTAGAAAAATGATACATATATTTTTAAATTTTTGCAGAGCACTACAAAAATCTAGTTTCATAAATGCCAAATGTAGGCAAACATTCTAAGTAGAGCTATACACTCAGGCAGGGAATAAACAAGTGACCAGATGGCTGTCAGCAAAATTTTACTCGGTTTAAAGGCAAAATTTATTGCATATTTTATGTAAAAATTTTAACCTTATAAAGACAGAAAAGATTATATGTGTGTATATGTATAATATGTATCCATATATTATACACAGGCATATACATTTTAATGTTAACTTTGCTATATATTATACAAATGCACATAATATATACAAATGCACACACAAACACATACAAAAATTTGGAACCATGCACTTGTGATGAAGACATTATTATGGGACGATTTTAGTCATGGCATAAACTCCTCTCCAGTGACAACAGTATAGCACATAAAGGGAGACACTGGAAATGGAGATGATTTCTTTCAATCAAATGACATTTTTTCTAGCTTAGATTATCTTCAAGTGGCTGATCAAGTGCAGCATTAAAAAATACAAGGGAAAATAATACAAAAACATTATAATAAAATTTCAGGATGTAAAAATTCAAAATGCTGGATGTTTAAATTAGTTTTTTTCACCCAATGCTGCTCTAAGTAGTGGGGTTTTGCCCCTCCCAACTAGCAGTTTCTCACTCTAGGCCTCTCTTTATCTTAGGGAATTCAGAGGCTGAGAAGATGATTTGCAAAGGCTCTTGTAGCCTACACAACCTTCTCTGTGGCTCCTGCCACCTCTGGTTCCTGTATCAGTATTCACTGTGTTGAGAAGGAATGGCACCGATAACATTGTGCGTTCCTTCTCTTCCTCTTAGATTTGTGTTATTCCAATGCACTGAATTCATACAGTGTTATGAGGCCAAAGCTACTTTCATGACCTATTAAAAACAAATGCCACTTCCTGAGATACTGGAGAAGGCTGGAGCCCTGAGCAAGTGTGCTGCCCTCCCCAACTGTGATATATGTATCACTGTGATGTTCAGAGGGTAACGATGCTCTCTTTTTCCAAAGAAGAATAGGACACATGTGAAACAGTCCTTTCACTCACGACAAGGTCAGAGAACAAATTACTTTGACACTAAATGAGGAAATAGGGATGTAAAGATAATTATTTTAGAATATTTCTAAAAATACATTAACCAGTGAAGACAGCCTTTATTTTAAATCATGTCAGTGTAATTCTGTACGGAATTTTTTTATGAGTGGTTTGTCACTTTCAGAGAGATCTATTACGATACGTAGTGCTGAAGGGAACATGTTGACATGTCTGAGAGCTAAAACAAACGGGAAGAATGAAGCTGAAAATAGCTGGCTGCGAAGAAAGCACTAAAAAGCACCGGAGGCACCCAGCGTAGTACAGCTAGGATTCAGAGATGTGTGTGTGAGGACACAGTGACAACATGACCCTCCTAGCCAGCTTTTCTGAGAAGGAATTAAGAAGGGCATGTCAGGGGCAGGGAAGAGAAGTAGATGAAAAAGGTAAAGGAAGCCCTGGCTGGTGTGACTCAGTGGATTGAATGTCAGTCTTCGAATCAGGTGGTCACTGGTTCTATTCCCAGTTGGGTCACATGCCTGTGTTGCTGGCTGAGTTCCCAGTAGGGGGCCCACAAGACGCAATCACACATTGATATTTCTCTCCCTTTCTTCATTCTCCCTTCCCCTCTGTAAAAAGGTAAATGGGTGGAATCTTAACAACAACAAAAAAATGGTAAAGGGATTAGCCAAAGAACATATACGCACATAGACAACAGTCTGGTGATTGCCAGAGCAAATGGGCCAAAGGCTGGGTAGAGGCAAGAAAAGGTGGGGCCCAAAAGGGGACAGCTATAATAGTTTCAACAATAAAAATTAAGAAAATATATATATTAGTCAGTGCAGAAAAGAAAAAAGAAAAAGAGCAATCATTGCTATTGTAGACTAAGGTAATTGGTATCTACTTATGTATGCTCCTCCGCTGCCAATAGGGACACACATGAAAAAGATGCAGCTGTACCTCTCTTTGCATAGTACATTCCCGAAAAGCTCCGTGCAAATCAAATCCCATTATAAAACCAAAAAATGATTCATCTTTCCGACTGATCTTCATAGGAAAGACTCTTAACATGTAACCTTTAAGATCCTCTATCTGAGCCACATGGGGTTTGACTTCCTTTTCTACACTAGCAATGCCAAATATTAGTTCTTAATGAAGTTTTCACCAGACTATGGAGAAATAAGAAACACAAAGAAAATAAGGGACTTTTTTTGAGAGATAAATTTACCCAAATTAAATGGCTCTGTTTTACTCTATGTTTTTCCTTCTTTTTTGGATGCTAAAAATTAAGACTTATATTTCACAAAATAGTGCCACTAGCAAATGTTCATTTTAATGTGTTACTTGAAATTTTACCAGATTATGAAACCCAAAGCTATTTGAACCACAGTATACGACCACATAAACCCTCTAATCCAAACTCCATCAAAGACATTTTTAAACAAACACTTCAGTAAACATAGAACTTCCTTTATAAAGAAAACATGCTATGCCAAGTTTTGCAACATGCAAAGGTGTCTTTCATCATTCCTAGTTTTTAGCAGTAATGTTACATATTGTTTTTCCTTTTAAAAATCACATCATATTGGTGATATGAATAATGATAAGGTCTATCTACTTGAAATATAGTAATTTCACCATCAGAAGTTCACATTTTAAAAAGTTACACTAGTTAATATTAACAAGAAACAGAATTTAAGTATTCTCTACCCTTTACCATTGTTTATGAAAATTAAACAAGATAATGCATGTGAAACCCAAGGCTCAGACTCCTAGGCTAAGAAAAGCTATGTATTATCATTTCCCTGAAGAGTTATTTGGTGGTGAAAACTGTTGGCTAGCTTTGCACAGCTGTGCAGATTACGTGCAAAGCTGTAGTAGATCTCTAAAAATACAACACACGGGGTAGCTGGCACACCCCGATTGCCGTGCTGCGTCTGCTGTGGCAGAACTCCCACACGGGCTGCATGCTGTTGATCTCGGTCTTGATTCCTAGTCACCATTTGCCCTCCCCCAGCTGCCAGCCAAAGGAGATATCCCATTTTGCACCCTACACCATAACACCTACGTTAGTGGGAATGGCAGATATTAACCCATCACTGAAATGTATCACTGAAAATGACGACAGGTCCTGTGGCTGGAAAAATGCAGGATAAGATAAGAATGTGTAGCTGTGGGACCTGGTGTGGGTCAGCCACTTCCCTGAAGAAGTGACATTTGAACTCAGACTAATGGAACAATTAGAAGTTAATGATACATCCTCCACAAAGATAGTGGTGAGATCGGGAGCTGGGGGAGCATGGGATGAACTACAGAACCTGAAGGCCAGCATGGCTGCGGCACGGTGCGCTAAGGGATGGAGAGTGGTGTCACCGTAACGCAGAGGCAGGGTCTCCAGCTATGTCCTGGAACAGACTGATTTGAACAGACACTTCTCATCCCCAAAAAGATGTAAATGCTTGATATTTAATAAAAAGTGATTTTAACTTGAAATTCGTAGTACCATTTTAGAATTAGTGTTTTGGAAGTGAAGCTGAAGAGAAAACGGACAATGGAATATGCATTGGGAAAGAGAACCCTGGAGACACGTGTTCTAGATGGTCTCACCTCCTCCCTTCCTGGAAGATCATTGGCTGCCTGTTTCTCTGACCACCGGTGGTACAAATACCACCCGGCCTCCCCTCCCTGCCATTGCCCGATAACTGCACCACCCTCTGTCCAAGGTGCAAGAAGGGTCAGCTGAATGCCCCACAGCATCTTTAGATGGTTGTGGTCCAGTGCAAGTCACCAGCCTCTTGTCCAATCCTGATCCATGTACCAGTGCAGCGGGTGTAATCACCGAGGGGTTGTCTGTCCTTTATGATACAGAGTATCAGGCCTGTGAGGAGAGGAGGTACCTGAGAAGAAAAATATCTCCATGTTTGAGGAAAACCAACATTAAATAATAAGTAAGAAAAAAAACCCAACCATGGCAGGTAGAGAAAAGAATGTGGAAGAAAGGGAAAAGTTACACATTAGTACCTTTAATGGACTTTTTTTCTCTCTCTGAACAAGGTGGTCAACAAAGTTTACAACTCAGCCTGGATAAAATATATATTCATGGCACTGACATTTTGTTCTTCTTTCACAGATCAATGAAAAGCCACAAAATGTTTTCATTGAGGAAATGGCATGACCAAATTTACATTCTAAAAAGATCACGTGTTAACTTCTGTCTCTGCTGCAAGTTCTCCTGTCCATCGCCCCCACCTGAATGCAGTGAACAGGCAAAAATGTTCCTGGAATGCTAGCTTTCAATTACCGTGAACACGGAATCCTGTTACAAACTTTAACTCTCAGAAGGGAAAAAAGAAAGAAAAAGAGCAATCTTCTGCTACTTGTTCTGTCTTATTTCTACTGCATGTCCACTCCCGTTTCAGGTGTTTCTCCTCGCCCTGATTGTCACCCAGCCGAACCCCCCTTGTCTGGGAGAATGTCCTTTGGCAACACTGCACCTCTCCAGGTGCACATTCAGGCGACTACCTGTGTTTATTAGCTTTGCCAATACCTCTCATCCTTTCTGCAAATTTAGCTGGGTCACCTTGAGGGCACTTCATTTTTTATTTAAATACATTTTAGCTTGCTTGTACTCCCTGACAGCTGCTATCATTTGCTCTGTGAGAAATTCTGCAAGTTATTTTTCTTTTCCACTTTAAGATATGTTTAATTCAAAAACAAAATCATAAAATAATACTGAAAAGTAGTTTCCAGAGGTTATTACACCTTTTTCCTCTCCAGAAAGACTGTAAAAAAGCCACATAGGAATGATGAGGACTTACTTTATTTCCTAAGATTTCTGGGGAAAGAATTCACAATCAGCCTCCATATTCGTTTGGGGGTAAAAGAGGCCTGCAAGAGAATTTCTCTAGCTTAACGTTCCTAATAGGGTGGCAAAGTACAGAACGTTCACTGAAGAGTCAAACTAAGGCTTTCTTTTTGCTCCGACACGCCCCGAGGGGTTTGAGAACGGTGATGGGATATGCCAGAGAGAAGACAGGTTTTATGTTATTTGTTCTGAATTTCCATTAGGTGCCTATTTGTCCGGACAAACAGGCAGGAGTGCCCATCTTCACGTGACAAGCTTGGAGTTACCCTGGAGAATTGCTTACCAATGAGTGCTACCTTCAGGATGAGGGAAAATGTCTGATACAATTATTACTGAGGGTTATAAAACAGCCAGATGGGTAATAGGTACAGCTTCAGCCTGGACAAATCATGCCTCTCTACTCTATTTGGAATTTTTTTTGAAAGAGTTAATAAAATAGTGAAGTGTTGAGAAGTAGTGGGCATGAAATATTCAGACATTCAAAAGGCTTTTGATCAAGCCCTTAACCAGAAGACAATTAGGATCAATTTAAACCTTATGTAGGGCCTAAAAGGTGAGAGGTAAAATTTTGTCTTATAAAGACTTCAAGCTTAAAAATGGATAGTAAGGAAAATGAAAGGAGGAAATAAATGGTGTTGTTAGCCTGAAAGGAGGTTAACAGAAAGGTGCCCAGGGAATGGTATTAGAGACAGATTTCTTATCCATGTTAACACCAATCAATCTGGAAAGCTTCCTGAATAATAAGTCTTTAAAAATATTGGTAACAGAGAATTATTTAAGCTAGTCATGGATGGGGAACATTTTGAAGAACTGCAGAGAACTCAACAAAACAGGTAGGTAATTGAATAATCTGATGTCAGATAAAATTGAGCCAAGACGAGAGAATGGCAATTCATATTATAAGGAATAATTTATGTTACCGATGCACCCTGATAGATTTTGAATTAACTACAACCTTTCAGGAGAAAGGTCTAATAGTCATCATGAATATCTCAATAAAGGGATCTATTCACAGAGCAGGGCTGTGGGAAAGGTCTGCGGAAGTGCAAGCGAAATGATGAGAAGCATGTGAGAAGAGATGGAAAGGTCAGGGTTTTCCATTTGGAAAAAAAGCAAATAAAAGAAAATTTGCAAGAAGAGGGCAAAAAATAAAATGTGAAAACAAAAAGTCTAGTTGAGTACTTCTATTCACCTTTTCCCATAGTTTGACTAGGGATTCATCAAATTAGATAACAAAAAATTTCAATGAGAATGAGAGAAAATTCTTCTGTAATTTTAGTTAACACTGAGAGTTGCCGGCACGGAGTGTCATTGAGCTGGAGACCAAGCGCAGAGGGAGGCATCAGACGCGTTACACACCTTCACAGGGGAGGGCTGATACTAAACTGCCTCTCAAAGACCCTAATTGAGAAGGTGTGTGAATGCGTATCCTACAGCATTTTTCACAGTCTCTACTTCTGTTTGAATTAATTTAGGTGTCTGTCTTTCTCATCAGGTTAGAATTCCTAGAAAACAGGGATTTTGGTCTTACCTACCTTAGCATCATTTCCCCTTTCCTCTTCAGTGTCCAGTAATACATTTCGCTTCTAGAGAGTACTCAGAAAGTATTTGCTGATGTAGAGCATCTGGGGTGTGAGGCTGAACAACAGAACGGGCGATTTTCTTCCTCTAGTCTATTTGCCCCTGTTCCCAGCAAAGGTCTATTTAATTCCTACCGCAGCCATCCAGCAGCAATGAAAAGTGTTGAGGTGAGATCAAGGAAGGGAAATGAAGTAGGGAAGTAGGGTTGGAAGCCATTAATCACGGCTAGCAAATGTGCACCAGGCACTTTGCTATGCATTTAGATAACTGACTTCTTATTAACACCTTAGAAACCAGGTTTAGCAGTGACAGTTAGCACTTCTGTGGCAAAGAAAATGTTCTTCCCAGTTCCTCCCCTGCTCTGCCCCTGGCCCACTCCCTAGAAGACACAAGAACTCGAGGAACTGACCTTAGTGCCCTTCTTGGAAGTCACCCACCTTAAACACACACACAGACATACAGCACCAGGAGGATGTGTATATATGCAGACACAATATAATATGTGTACATATACACACACCTACAGGATGAATAGGATGTATACATATGTGCATATATAATAGTACTGACATAGCTATGAGTATAGATATAGACCTATGTATTTGGAGATAGAGAATCAATTTAAGGAATTGATTCATGTGATTGAGGAAGCTTGGCAAGTCCAAAATCTGCAGGGCAAGCCAGCAGGCTGGGAAGAGATGCAGTTTGAGTTCAAAGGCTGTCTCCTGGCAGAACTCTCCCCTCCTCTAGGGAAGTCAGTTTTTTTCCTGTTAAGGTTTTACCTCACACTTGGGAGGGTGATCTGCTTTAAATAATGACTACTGATTTAAATGCTACTCTCATCTGAAATATACCTTCACAGAAACATCTCGAATAATGTTTGACCCAACATTCATTTACATTGATACATAAAATCAATCATCTGGGTACAACAATCATGCTGAGCCATTGCTGATGAATGCCTCACGGGAAGTGAGGCCTTGGCCTGAACTTGGTACGGACAGAGTGGTGGATGGATGCAGTGGCCAGCAGCTGGACCATCAGTCAGTTTTGGTCTCCACAGCAGACTTCTGTTTTGTGGCCACCAAGCACACGAAAGCAGTAACTGAGGCAGCATCAAAAGTGCTGTGAGACATTGAAATCGACAACAAGCTGACAGTAACCAGAAGGGAGGGGAGAGGGAAATGACATGGGAAAGAAGGGAAAGGGATGTAAATGAACATGAATGGAGGACTCATGGATGGACCCAAGAGGGGGTGGGATTGAGGGTGGGGTGTGGGCGTGGGCAGGGAGAAGGAAAGTATTGGTGGGAAAATGGAGACAACTGTATTTGAGCATCAATTAAAAAAAGGGAAAAAACACTCTGCCCAGGGTATAACTGCAAGTAAGAGCTCTGGGTTTAGACAAAAGCAGTGACCAGCCAACTGAAACAGGAGAGCACATGTAAGATGAGAGCCAGGGAGGCAGACAAGCATGAGGCAAGAGGTAGAAGCTGAAGTAGAAGTAGAAAGTGAAGGCATGGCAGTGTGAGCAAAAACTGTTGCATAACAGGGTCTGTGCTACGTATTTTACATGTATAACCTCATCTACTTCCCACCACAAAATTAAGCACAAATTAATCATATTGTAAAAAAGAAGAAACTGGGGCTCTCAGAAGCCACATATCTTGGCCAGACTCGTCTGGCTAACAGCAAAGAAGCCAGATTTAGAATTTTCCTTACGAACCCTAAATTCCATCTCTTTCTACTCCATTATGCTGACTCTTTTATCGATCTTGGGACCAAGAGACAGAACTATTAAGTAAAGAACAAGGCACGGGGCAAGAAAAGCAAAAATCTTTGGAATGAAGCAAACCATCTGCTTGGCTGAGAAGCATCTTAATCCATTTCCTGCTGTGGCATCTCGGTCCTCGTGAAGTCCAGACTCAGGCTTCCACATAAAAACAGTTGTCGGGAACAGTGGGTAGGAGGGCAGAGACATGGGCTGATTCTGACACATCTTTATAAAATGGGAATGAACCATCAGAAAAAGAAGGCAGTTTTCCTTTGAAAGTCTGTCACATTCACAATGAGGGTGATAAAAGACTTTGCTTCCTTGCCTTTTAGGTGACTTCAATATGGCCAGACTTTGAAATCTAACACTGTACTGAATTTTATATTGAAAGTGGTGGTGCAATATTGAACTATAAAAGAAGGGGCTGGAAGAGTATTTTTCAAATACTCGCTGCTCAAAATCTCTTTGCCCTTTTTCACTTACAGGTATGATCTTATCTATTGATATTTTCCTGTCTGAAAAGGTCCTCTGTCTATTCTATCAGGTTGCCCTATTTTTCATTGTATAACAGGCTGTATTTTGAAATGAATAGCCCAAACAACCACAATATGTTGCTATTACTGTGCTATTCTTTGGAAGAAATTCTTCACTTGGCATTTGCACTTTAATAGACTTCAAGCTGCTGTGATAGCAGCGCCCCACCATTGCCGGACCCTACCACCATCCAGGCACTGACTTCTTTGTGCAGGTCAACAACTCCTGTCACTCTGAATGCTAAGAGGGCCTCTCCTGACATCCTGAGAAGGTAAGGCACAGCTGGAAGCTTTCTTCCAACCTAGCTCCAGCAACGCCCGCTGCTGCCACTGTGTAGCAATCAGCAGACGCCCTGCGTAGTGTCTTTTCTTCTTCTCATTGACTGACCTGCCCACCTTGCTCATGATGCCCACTTGAAATCCTCATGCATCATGTGTGCAGATCCTCACAGCCAATAAATCTAAAGTGAACATTCCAGAGAGAGCTATTGGGAGGCCACAAATCTCCTAAAAGCTATTTGAGTTCTAGGAGCATACTAAAGAGTTGGCACACACGTGTGCAAACACTGAGCCATGAGGCAGTGATGTTTTAGCTGCGGTTCAGAGAATCCGTAAGAAAGACTGGTTTTTGGGCAAAATAAAATTATGTAGATATAATTAGCACCCCAAACAATATCCAAGTAATAAAAGAAACTGAAGGAATAATATTGTGTCTTGGGTGTTGCCTTAGCAGCAATTGTTAAAGATAGGGACTGAAGCTCCCAGTGTTCTGAGCACCCAAGGACCATGCTGGCACAATGGGTCCTCAGTCAGACCATCCACGTCTGACTTTAACAGAATTGAATTTAAAAGCACAGGAAACTGGTTCTTAAGCTTCTTAGTGTGGGATGGGTTGTAGAGTTTTGGGTGACCACGTGAAAGTTAAGAACATTCACCCCAGAAACACGCACATACAAAAAGTTGCATCAAGTCTTAAGTGATCTTTAGGTTATTGACCTAAGGTGCTACTGTGAACATCATTTGAGATTTTTCACATACTCAAGATTCTAATGCCAAAAAAAAAATTAAAAATGAAAGGAAGAGCAATGAAGTATCAACAACCAAGTTTCCATCCTCTTGTGGCAAACTGTCGATGATCTGACATTTAAATATAACCCACAAATGTTTAGATAAAAACTTTTCTTAACCTTCCTAAAGCTCATCGGCAAGATATGGATAAGGCACTATTTTTTTTCTCTATGCTGTTGTGGCATTTAGTACAATAATTTGTGTGAAATAGTTATGCAACCTCATCAGAGAGATATTGTGATTATTATTATTAGTGAGAAAGTCTAAGCTGTTTTTTTAAGCTGATTATTTTGTCTTTGCATCCTCCCCTTCCCCCTTTTCTTTTTTCTTTCTTTCTCTACTATTTCTATTTCTTCTTCTGTCCTAATGGTTAAAAATGTTGCTAATATTCTAGTGGTTGTTCTGTATACATGAAGTATCACTAGCAATAAAAATATCTACATTCACATTAGCATCTAGGGGGTTGCTAGCAATACTCATTCCTTAACTTGCTCTGATTGCCGAAAAAGCCTGGGGTTAGAGCTTACAAGACTGAGATTTGAATACTTCTTTCCATTTATTGTGGGAAAATGACACAACCTTGTGTGCAACTGTAGTTCATGAAGTTCACACATTTGGAAAATGGTGATAATAGCATAACAGGGTCACCCAATAATTCAAAAGACACTCAAAAGTAATCCTTTAAAAGACGTAAATCATTTTCAAGAGTTGGTTATTGTTAGAAAGTAAAGGATGAGAGGGTGCCCGTCTCATTATACCTTTGCCATCTGGACACTGCAAGGCTGGAGTGGGCCTTTATTTTTGTCTGCCCATCCAGCTACTGGGATCTGAATTGCTCTTCAAATTCCACTTTGTGCCACATGTGTGAAGATTGTGGAAATGAGAATTCTCACATGCTTTTCTCCCAGCTACTGTGACTGGTCCTGGGCCAGGTCAATAAGGAACTTTTCCTAAAATTTTCCAAACTAGAATGCATAGAAGATAAGTTTTTACTCACAAGAAGCCAACATGAAAATATTATGTGTCATCAGTAGATGAATGGATGAAGAAGTGGTGGTATGTGTAATATAAGTATTATATATATATATATATATATATATATATATACATATATATACATACATACATACACATATATAGAATAGAATATTATTCAGACATATAAAGTGAGAAAATCCTACCATTTGCAACAAGATGAATGGAGTTTGAAGGCATTATGCTAAATGAAATGTCAGACAGAGGAAGACAGATACCATATGATCTCGCTTATGTGTGGAATGTAATTTTAAAAGAAAAAAAAGCACCGTATTCAGAGAAAAAAAATCTGTTTTGTGTTTTCCAAGGTGGAGATTAGGGGGAGGGAGAACCAGAGCAAGGTGGTCAAAGGTACGAACTTCCAGTTGTAAGTGCTAGAGAGTAATAAACAAATGATGGCCATTGTTAACACTGCTGTAAGATATATAAGAAATTATTAAAAGAGTAGATCCTAAGAGCTCTCATTAAAGTGGAAAAAAATTCTCTTCTTTGTATTGTATCCAAATGAGATGATAGGTGGTCACTAAACCTATTCTGGTGATCGCTTCATAGTACACATAAATCAAGTCTTCATGTTGTACACCTTAAATTATATAGTGATGTATGTCAAATATTTCTTAATAAAACTCACAGAAAAACATTAAGAAAAGAAGAAGCCAAGCTGGGTAGTTGTAAGCCCAGAGCTTAAGTAGCCATAGTTCAGAGTCAAGTAAAAAGCTGGTTTGAGAGGATGAGTCCAATGCAAAACAAGAAGAGGAGCATAGAGAGCAGAACAAAAAGAATCCTGAAGTGACTTAAATCCCTGAAATCCCCAAAGTTGCCCCAACCCCTGCTTTCATAAGGCTTGGTTGTTCTGTCTCTTTAATTATGTAATATGTTTCTGCTATCTCATTTTTCTGGTTACTTTGAGGTGGGTTTCTATCACTTGCACACTAGCAAAGTGCTGACTGACAGAGAACTTGCATGTGCTTTCCAAGAAGGTACAGAGTTTAGCCATCAAAATGATGTCTCCACACCCCTAGAGAAAAATGTCCCTGTCCCCACTCTAGTTCTCATCCAACCAAAACCACTTTTCAAATTTTGTTGTCCACAAAGGCAATATGGTCTATATCATTTGTCTAAGAAGCCAGAGAGATGCCTCCACACCATTTACAAAATAGCCCCTTCCCCAGCCCAGAGCATGTGTGAAAGAGCACCAGGATCCTAGGACCTTTGGTGTGCTTCTTGCAGCCAGACGGGGCTTTAAGAAGCCCAGCTGAGACACATGACAAGAACAGGTGATCTGGATTTATTGGTGGGCAGACAAGCAGGAGGAAGAGACAACAGGAAAGAAACGATGTCTGAGCAAGTGTAGATTGCCACTGTCTGGCTCTTTTAGCCTATGGGACCCAATAATAATTTTCTCCAAGATTCATATTTCCTGCCAATTGAGACCCAGAATCACATGTGCAGGGAGCTCTATGTTATTCTGTTTTTCAAAAACAGTGCTGTTTATAAGTAAGAGCTAACATATTATACTAATTTGCCCTCTAGTACAGTAAAGACAGATCTATTTGAACAGAAATACAGGGGTGCGTAGGGCAGGAGAGAGTAATGGGGGAAAAGTAGAAACCACTGTAATTGAACAACAATAAAATTTTTTTAAATTGAAAACCTTTAATAAAAAAGAAATAAGGAGATACCAAAAAACTCCCAGTTGAGGCGAAGATAAAACAGAACTATTAAATATTATAAAATGTAATCATAATATTCTATTTTATGTCTCAGAAGATGATACATTACATTTGAACTCTGACAAAATAATGTATTTCAATGAAAAAACATCAATTTTGAATTGCTTTAATAAACTTATCTACTGAGCATATCACCCTACAAACACAACAGATACAGAGATTAGAAATAAACACAAGAATAGACTTACTGATTTTCCCCAAAGACTAAGAATGCTCTAAAAATTTCAAAAAATAAAATAAAATAGTACTCAATTTCTCTGGCCTATGTAGTAAAAATCTTCTATAGGAATTCTTTTAAATGACGATCCTTCATCCTCTTCATCACCACTTACTCCTCGTGCCTACTCTCCTCCACTTTGCTGTTACCCATTTTAGGTGCTATATATTTGATATTCCAGAACTTTCTCCATGCTTTATTAAGATTTTGCTTGTCCAAGGGTTTTTGTTTAATTTTTGTTGCAGTCTCTAGGACCTTAAGAAATACTTTTGTTACATTAGCTTCTTGCTACTTTCAAGGCTCTCTGAAACTAAAAAAATTTGTAGAAGTAGTAGCTAATTCCTTACTACTGTATTTATTTTTCCCCCTGAATGCTATTGCATATGCGAGTATGTCTGGGATGCAAAGTCTGTCCAGAAAAAGTTCAGCCATTGTTAATGTAACAAGAAAGGTTTGCGTGACATCAACGTGACCTGGCAGCCAATGAGAGTTGACTGTAATGTGCATGTGTGAACAATGACAACTTCACTGTACTAGTCAGTGGGGTAGTAGATGCCTTGAATGAGCATGTGTACTGTGTGGCTATTTCATTCAAAATGACTGGGTGAGTAGAGCAATGAATCTGCATTAAATTATGCATTGAGCTTGAACAGTCCTGTGAGGAACCTATTAAGACGATCCAGAAGGCTGTAGTGATGGGCACCTGATGATTAGCAGCTTCATGACAATGTGCCTGTTCACACATCACAGTTTTTTTTGTGAAACATCAAATCACCCAGGTGATTCACCTACACCTACAGCCCAGATTTGGTGTCCTACAACTTCTGATTTTTCTCAAAACTAAAATCACCTTTGAAAGGGAAGAGATTTCAGATCACTTATGACAGTCAGGAAAATATAACCAGGCAGTTGATGGTGATTCCAAAAAGAATTTTGCTGATGTTTTGAACAGTAGAAAAGATTCTGGGAACACTGTGTGAGGTCCTAAGGTGCTTACTTTGAAGGAGACTAAGGTGTCATTATCTATGTACAGTGTTTCTTGTATTGTATTTTCTTCAGTTAATGTCTCTATTTTTCATAGTACAAGGCTGAATACTTTATGGACAGACCTCATAAATGTTTAAAATAATTTTATTATTTGCATATGCTATATATCTTATGTTCACATATACTCATTGATATATAATATTGCAACATTTAGCTTTCAACTTTATTTATAGAAACTAATAATTTTTTCTTTAGTTATTTCTAATTTTCTACTAATATTATATATATATATATATATATACATGTTCCTGGTAATCTTATTTTACTAAAGATAGATTTATAAATGTCAGCTCCTTTATGTGTCATTTGATAGACTTTAATTTTTTATTTCAAATTTTTCTAGATCCACTTATTTTTTTAAGCAGTAAGATTTGAAGAATTATTCTTCAGATTTTTAAACTCTATTGATCTAAATATGATTCATGTTGCCAGTAGAGTTTTTAAAAAATTTATCAGCCTGTATTCACACATAATTCAAGACACGTATATTTCCTAGTCTTCTGCCCTTTTGCCCTGAATAATGTGTAGTAAATCCATAACTACAAGCAGCTTATGTCAGGGTGAATTATTGAACTACTAGTTTAATATATGATCTGTAGAAAATACTACATTTTCACTGAAGGCAAACCATGAATCTCTTTGGGGCAATTCAAGTTGACTCCTTAGACACTTATTTCAAGTGTTTTTTCAAGACATGCAGTTATGCATCTATAGCTTTATACTTTTGAATGGATTTCATTTTACTGTTAATAAAAATGTTGTAGAAAATGTTGAGACCAAGTTTCTGTGAAAACTTTAAAATGTGCTGGTGTGCAAATGCATAACACAACTAGTATAGTGCTTATGTTGACATAAGCACTATAACCTGTGATTTGCTTTGATGTTTTCCAAACATTTTTCCACAAATAATTTTATTTATTACATCAGCAATACACAAGCACATTCTTAAATTATAATAAAAAGAAATGGCTTTCTCTATGGAACATGCCCAAGGGCCCTGCTTTTGGTTCCGTAATTTGTTTCGGGAGCCCATTTCTTCTAATGACACTTCTGTCTCTCTTTCTAAATAAACTTTCTCTTTTTTTAAAAATTTTATTTATTTTTCTTTAGAGGGGAAGGGAAGGAGAGAAGGGGAGAAATATCAGTGCGTGGGTGCCTCTCGTGAGTTCCCTGCTGGGAATTGGCCTGCAACCCAGGCATGTGCCCTGACTGGGAATTGAACCTCGATCATGTGGTTCACAGGCCTGCGCTCAATCCACTAAGCTACACTAGCCAGGGCAACTTTCTCTTATTATAAAAATAAAATAAAAGTATGTGAGAAAAATGTTAAGCCTCCTTTTATTGTCATCCCCATCTCACATAGGCACACATGTACATGTACCTCACATATAATTGCTAAATCCCAGTTCTTTCTACAGGATAGTAATTGGTTTCTGTGTTTAACGTGCTTCCTTTCAAAATATGTTTATGTATTTAAATACACATAAGTAAATCACTCCACATATATTTTTGTTTGCCTTGTTTAGACTTTCCATGAGCTCATATCTAACATGCTTATGATTTGCATTTGTTTGTTTTTCTTCACCAAAATAACCACTAGCCTTGGTTCTTCACTTCCTCTAGGTCTTATCCAAATATCTCCTTTTATTAAGACCTTTGCTAACTGCCAGAATAAAAACTGAAAGTTCCTCTTCTGAACATATTTTCTGATCGTCACTGTTCCTGACTTACTTGTCTTCAGATTCTCCTCACCTTGTGATTGCTGAACTTTCAAATTGCTTTTTTGTGTGTGAAAAACACGTTTGGAATTTTGATAAGAACTGCACTGAATGTGTAGACTACTTTGGGTATACACAAAATAATATATAATATCTTAATAATATTAATACTTCCAATCCAAGAATACAGATAGCTTTCATTAATCTGTGTCTTCTTCAATTTCTTTTATCAATGTCTTACATTTTTCAGTCTACAGATCTTTCACCATCTTTGGTTAAATTTATTCCTAAGTATTTAACTGTTTTTTACTCTGTTGGGAATGTGATTGTTTTCTTAATTCTTTTTTATCAATAGTTCATTGTTAGTGTATAGAAACATTACTGATTTATATTCTGAAACATCATTGAATTTATTAGTTCTAACCATTTTTTGTGGAGTCTTAGGTGTTTTCTATCTAAAAGATCATGTCATCTGCAAAAAAGGAAACATTTTTTCTTCTTTCGTACCAATGTGGATGCCTTTTTCTTGCCTAATTGCTATGGCTATAATTTCCAGTACTATACTAGATAGAAGTCACAAGGTTGAACATCTTGATTTGAGAGAAAAAGCATTCAGCTTTTCACCATTGAGCATGATGTTAGCTGTAGGCTTGTCAATATATAGCCATTTTTATATTGATATTTATTCAACCTACACTTGATTTATTGACAGTTTTTATCATAGAAGAATATTAAATTTATCAAATGATTTTGCTGCAGCTATTAAAAGGTATATGTTTTATCTTTATTCTGTTAATGTAGTGTATTACATTAATTGATCGGCATATGTTGAATCATACCAGGGATAAATTCCACTTGATTATGATGTATAATCACTTTAATGTGATTTTTATTTCAGTTTTCTAGTATTTTGTCAAGGATTTTTGCACCTACATTTATAAAAAATATTGACCTATGATTTTCTTTTCTTGTAGTGTTCTTGTCTAGCTTTGTAATCTGACTAATGAGGACCTTTTAGAATAAGTTTGGAAGTGTTCCTTCTTTATCAATTTTTTAAAAGAGTGTAAAAATATTGGCATTAATTTTTCTTCAAATGTTTAGTAGAATTCGCCAGAGACACTACCTGGTTCTGGGATTTTCTGTGCTGGGTGGTTATTCCCTTCCTTCTGCTAAATGTGAACTTAGTTTTTTCTTCTTGATCTAGTTATTTAGGTTGTCCATTTGAGGTCTTTCTTATTCTTTAGGTAGGCATTTATAACTGTAAACTTCCCTGTTAGAACTGCCTTTTCTGTATTCCATATGTTTTGGTATGTTTTGTAGCCATTTTTGTTTACCTCAAGGTAAATTCTTCTTCTGGTCTCATCTTTGGCTCATTGATTGTTCAGGAATGCATTGTTTAATTTTTATATATCTGAATTTTCCAGCTTTCCTTCTGTTCCTGTTTTCTACCATTTAGTCATAAAAGACGCTAAATGTAATTTTCATCTTCTTCAACTTGTTAAAGCTTTTTTGTGCCCTAACATATGATTCATTCTGAAGAATGTTTGCATATATTTATAATTATTATATCTTTTTCATGAACTGACCCCTTTATCTTTATTAGTTGTTTACTGTCACAGTTTTTTGACTTAAAACCTGTTATGTCCATATCAATCATCTTTACCACTGCTGGTTTGGGGTTTCCATTTGTTTGGAATATATTTTTCTATTCCTTCACTTTCAGCCTATGAGTTTCCTTAGAGCTGAAGTGAACCTCTTGTAGGTGGTATATAATTGGGTCTTGCTTTTCTTTTTTTAAAATTCTATTCACCCACTTTATGTCTTTTGATCGAAGGATTTAATCCATACACCTTTAGGGTAATTATTGATAGGTAAGGACTTGTTAAGGTCATCTTGTTAACTGTTTTGTAAGGTTGTGTGTGTGTGTGTGTGTGTGTGTGTGTGTGTGTTTCTGCCTTTCTTGCTATCTTTCTTTGTGATATGGTGATTTTTGGAAGTAATACAGGTCCTGTGCCTGAGACATGGATGCACAGGAAACAGCCACAGAACCTGAGTTTGTAATGCAGGTTCCAATAGAACATCTTTGGCTCTGGGTCTGGGGCATGTGCAGGACTGGGGCACTGACAGCTTTGGTCCCAGGGTGGAGCAATAATACCTCCTTCTGGGGGTGGAGAGGTCAGCAGCATCTTCCACTCCAAGAGTCATATTGCAATGATGGCTATTGATTATTATCTCAGTGACAAAAGCTGCTGCTGTCCTTTACAGAGTGAGCTACTGGGGTCTGCAACAATTAGTACTATAGGGACTTCTGCTATGAAAGCTGTGGGATGCCTGTGACTGGCATTGTTGAAATTCTCCATGAAAAAAGATGCCAGGGTCTTTCATGGAACAGAACTGTGATGGCACCCACCACAAGCTGATTCAAAGAGCCCCCACCCCTTGTTCCTAGCTGTCTCCAGACATCTCCAGTAAGCCAATCTCCCTAGTGTTCACTTCTATGTGGCAGTTATTCTCCTTTTTAAATTTTCTGTTTTGTGGGTTCTTAATTGGTCTCTTGAGCCTTCCAGGGCTATTCATGTTCATGAATAACTGTCTAATTTTTTGTTGGGGAGGAAGCTGGCATCTTCCATGCTGACATCCCCACCGTAAATATGTAGTTTTAAACCAAGGAGTTTGTGGTGACAGGGATGAAAAATGAGTGCAAGTTGGTTGGTAAATATGGGTGATCAGGAGGTTATTCTGGATTATTTAGGTAGGTTCAATTTAACCACATAAATCCTTAAAATCCAAGAAACCTTTCTGAATGTGGTCAGAGACAGAGCGAGAAATGACTGCAGAAATGTAGTAAGTGAAATGCAACAGTCTTGACTTTGAAGATGGAGGACATGGGCCAAGAGCCAAAGACTGTGTGTAGCTCATTGAAGCTGAAGCAAGCGAGAAAATGGACTCTCCCTTACAGCCCTGCAAAACCAATCAGTCCTGCTGACACTTTGGTTTGAATTTGCGATATCTGCATATTCTGCAATAACCACAGGAGACTTCAGGACACCAGTGCCACAACGAGGACTCTGGGCTTCCCCAGACTGGCAAGTCTCCTCTGTCAAAGTCTGGGAATGGCCTGAGACCGAGACTTCAGTTGGTGCTGTCCTTACCTTTCTCCCTGCCCCATACCATACAAATGCACATACGAATCCCCAAGTTCTAAAATACGTCTGATGGTTATTTTTCTAGGGTATTGTAGAATAATTATTACATTGTCTGAAAAGTGGTAGAATATCATTCATTCATTAATAATGGTTTTTTAACTTTATCAGTTGTCAAGTACTCAGGTAGTCACTAGAGATAACAACCATGAATAAAACGTCAACTACTTTCAAATCCTTAGGATGCAGTGAGAATTGGCAAATAAACAGAACGTTTTATTATGGAGGAGAGTATCCTAATAGAGGTAACCACCAACAGTTCCAGTCCAGTCTTCAGTAATGAGGAATCCTTTCCTAGAGAAATGACAAGAACAGGAAGAAATAGTTAGACTGACACTTCCAAACTGAGAGCTAAATGATGAATAGGATTTCATTTAGAGAAGGACAGGCCCTAACATTTTCAGGAACTTTTTTCTAGTTAAAGCATAGAGTTCCAAAAAGACAGCGACACTGAAAAAGAAAAAAAACTGGGCTAGTTTTTGAAGGATTTTATAAGCCATACTTAGGAGTATAAAGCCCACATAAGTATTTTAAGAGGAGTAGTAACATAACTGTATTGATATTTTAAAGAATATAATTATTATACAGTAGCGACCAAACTAACACAGGCTGGAATTGAAAAACTCAGATGCCAGTTATGATATAATGCCATAATATTTGACAGAGATAAAGACATGACCTTGGAGAGTAGCAGAGATGAAAAGAGATAGATAAACTTGACAGATATTCAAAGGTTATGGATGGCACTTGGTGACAATTTTAGTTTTCTATAAACAAACTATCCCCAAAACTTTGTGGTTTAAAACAACAGTAAAACTATCTCTATTGCTCAAATATCTCTGTGCCAAGAATTCATCCATGGTGAAGAAGAAACCGTGCATTTTTGCTTCACAAGGTGTCAGCTGAAATGACTTAACAAAGGTCAGAAAATTCAGGACGCCCTCACTGGCATGTCTGAGGACTCAGTGCAGGCTGTCCGCTGAGCACTTTGGTTCACTTTGGTTTTCCATCCTGTGACCTCTCTCTGCCTCTCTGTGCACGGTCACTGATCACTCAGTAATTCAGTGCAAGCCTCTCTACATGGTGACATGTTTCAAAGAAAGGAAAATTGGAAGATATGAGCCCTCTTAAGGTCTAAGCTGAGAGGTCACACTCTGTCACTTCTGTCACATTCTTTTCATCAAAGCAGATTGCAGAACCTGTTAAGATTCAGGAAAGGGAAATAGACTCAACCTCTTGATGGATGAATGGCAACGTTACCTTTTAAAAGGTTTGTGGGTGGAAAGTTGAGGGGAAGTCAAGACATTGAAGGTATTCCTTAATCAACTTGAGTAAGGGGTATAGTCATTTAATGGCATAGGTAAGGCAGAAGGACCAATTTGAAAGGAAGATAATGAAGAACATTTAAAATATGTATATATAGAGAGATGTATACAGACATCTAAGACCTATCCAAGATCAGATTATACATCAAATATCTCTATTACTACTTTCTGGGAATCTTAAGTACTTTCCAAGTACTGACTAATTATCATAACAATACTGTGAGGAGGAGACATCACTATTGTTTCTATTATACTAATTTTGCACATAAAGAACTAAGAATCGGAGAGGTCAGGCAACTTACCCAAAGTCACACAGCTGTTAAGTGACAGAAGCAAGGTTAAAGCCTAAGTAGTCTGGCTCCACATTTCCTAGTTGAGCCACTTTTCTCCGCCAAATCTCGGTAGGTAGATAAACATCTTCTTTCAGAGGCTCAGGAGAAATATGGGATAATTTAGATACCTATAATGTTTCAATGTTTCAATCAGAATTTAGTGAAATTACGATGAAATGTTTTTAACCTAGGGAAATATACATATTGGGCTGAAGGATAGCAAAATGGAAAAAATTGGTTTGCACTTCTGATCTCTCAGGGGCAACATTCATACTACACACACTTTGTGGTGAGATATTGTGGAGAACATGACCGATAAAAGGACACTTGTCCAGTCAAGACAACATAAAGTATATACAACAACATGGAGTCACTCGTGTCAACAAAATGGCTGGCAGTCAGCCATGACGCTTTGGCTCAAGACGGAAACTCCTTAAGTCACAGCAGACACATCTGGCAAGGAGATACACCTAACATATCTGCACATGGGCTTAGAATAGCTATGTCTGCAGAGTGAGACCCCCTATAGATAGACTCCTGGGCAAATTCCACACTTGCCAGCAGGGGGCCAAGACACTTATTAAAAGACCCAGCAGGGTGGAGTGCACCACTCTCCAGGTATAACTGAGGCAGGTTCCAGACCACCGCCGAGAGAGCCGAGCTCCACACATCCGCATGCTGCTCCGTGCCACACACATCAACCTGGGCATCGGCCCCCGGAGGCTCTGCCCTGTTGAACTGGGGACTTCATCTGCCCTGCTGCCCACCTGGCTCCGGAAATCCTTCCTTGCAAGATGCTGACAACTCCCTTGCCCACTGTGCTGTCTCTCGGACCTACAGACTGAGGCTCTGGGACTCGGGTTTCAACCCCATTGATTGCTGTGTGTGTGTGTTATATGTCTCAGAGATTGTTACAGTGTGAGTAGAATGTCAATGTATGTTGATGTTCTACTTTGAGTGAACTTATATTCAATAAAAGCTAAGTGAACAGAGTAGTTACTATGTGTGACTTGTCTATTTGTTGGTGCTGGGCTGCTTAGCAGGCAGCTAGCTGAGTCGTTGCCTGGCTGACTTGTAGGAAAGACTATATCATGAACATATGCTTCTGATAGATACATAATTGTCCCTGGGGAGAAAGGAATAGCTATTAAATGAAGAAGCTGTACTGACTCAACATTGAGGTTATAAGTTATTGTAGACAAAAGTCCGAAGATAAAATTTTTTGGCTAACTTCCATTTTTCAATGTTCCATTTACACGATAGTATGTGTTCAAAGAGCTTACTGTTCTTTAAACTCCTGTAATATTGTTATCTAATAAGAAATATATATTTGGCCTTCTTCCCTGGCTCCTGGAACAGAAATCCTAAAACTCTTGGAATTTCTGAGTATAGAGGCAATAGGAGCATCTTTTGTTATTCATAATGAGCCCCTTTCAACCATATCAGAGTGTATGCTAATGAGGTGACTCTTGGAGAATGGGAGCTGGTTGCCAGAGGAATCAACCCTATGATTAAAGGGTTGGAACTTCTGGCGCTACCACCAGACCTCTCGGGAGGGCAGAGGGACTGCAGACCAAGTTCAATCACCAAGAACAAAAGATTTAATTAATCATGTCTAAGTAATGGAACCTCCATGAAAATTCTAGACAATAAGGTTCAGAGAGCTTTCGGTTGCTAAACACGGTAGGTGCTGGGAGCAGGTGGAGCACAGGGAGAGGGCATGGAAGCTCCCCGCCCCTTCCCCAAACCTTGCACTATGCATCACTTCCATCTTCCAGTTCCTGAGTTGTGTCCTTTTATAATGAACTGGTAATTTGATAAGCAAACTGCTTTTAGGAGTTGTCTAGCCTCTCTAGAAAATTATTGAATATAAGTCGTGGTTTGGAGGCACTCCGATTTATAGCTGTGGGTCAGAATTATAGGTGACAATCTGGGACTTATGATTGGCACTTGAGATGAGAAACAGTTTTGTGGGACGGACACCGTACCCTGTAGCATCAGCCCTAACTCTAGACAGGCAGTGTCTGAATAGGGTTAAATTGTAGGACACCTCATCTGTGTTCACTGAGAACTGAAGAAGTGCTTGATGTGGAAGCATCCTCACTTCTGATGTCATTAAGGGTTGAGAGTGCATAGAGAAAAAGAGGGTAGCTCACCTTTAACTCCACACTAAGTGACATTCTGGAACCAATGGCTATCAAGTATCCTTGAGTATTGCTAAGGCATTTTGAAAATGCAGAGATCTTTGCTTTTAGTTTAAAGTTGTCTCATTCTCGGAAGCCTGCCATTGATGCCAATCCAACATCCCCTCGATTGTTATACAGTCCCTTCCTATATGAGAGGATGGGGGCTGGACCCTATTAGAAAGAATTTTACTTGCGTAGTTCAGAGGAAAGTTCCCAAAGAATATATCAATTTGTTTTTTAATGGTGTGTTATTACATTTACTCTGTGTAAATGATTTTCTAAATCTCAATATCTCTATAGCAATTAGAATTTTCTTTAAACCAGAGATTTTATAAAACACTTAAACACTAATCCCTTTATACACCATTTCTCAAAATGTTAGCAAGCATTTTCAGATAATTCAAGATTTGTGAATCAGTTTGAAAATCTCGAATTGTAACATGATGGCATTGTCCAGAGGTGGGCCAGAGAGTGTGGATCTGTCTTAGGGTCAAAAACTAAATCTTTGAACTCAGGCAACTATCACTTAAATTTATTATTTTGTCAAGGACAAATCAGGGTTGAGTGTAGAGTTACGTCAATTTCCCACAATTTGTGAGTGGAGAAAAGGGTGTTTATAATATATTAGAAAGCAAAAAGTAAAATAAATTTACCTTCTAGTAAAATGTCCCTTTGCCTGTATACTGGCAGAATTGTATTTATGTACAGAAAGAAGCATTCCTTCATGTATTAGTTACTAGACTCAATCTTAAAGTAGAGAAAATCATCTAGTATTAGTGTCAGCTGGAACATAGCCCCAATTTACTCACAGGTGCTGTTTGTGCCTGCAACAACCAGCAAAGAGATCCCATGTTCAACTTTCGTAGTGAGTGTGGCCAAGAACAAGGCCAAGTGGCAAGCAGTACTGGGCCTCTTAAGCCACTGAATAGTTTTCGAGTCCCTGCTGCCTCTCCATGCTCCTTTTCTCAATGTCTGAGCCTAAACTGGGGTTGGATTTCTCAGGAGAAATCCCTACACAAACTAAGATTTTTCTCATCCCAGGCTTTTGAATATGCTATTTGTTTACTTGGAATACATTTTTTTAAAAAGATTTTATTTATGTATCTTTAGAGCAGAAGGGAAGGAGAGAGGGAGAGAAATATCAATGTATGGTTGCCTCTCGTGAGTCTCCTGCTGGGAACTGGCCTGCAACCCAGGCATGTGCCCTGACTGGGAATCAAACCGTGATGCTCTGGTTCACAGGCCCGCGCTCAATCCACTGAGCTACACCAGCCAGGGCAAAATACACTTTTTTTTTATATTAGAAAAATTGTTATCATCCGTTAGGTCTCAATTTAAGCATTACTTTTTCTATAGATATTTTCCTAACTTGTCAATTTAGGCAGGAACCACTGTTATATTTTCCTTTTATAGTTTATAGTTACCTAAAATTTTTGGTTAGAAAAAAAATTCATACATACTCATAGAAGGGTAAGTAATACTATAGCAAACTAACTGATCCACAACTGATAATTAATTAACATTTAATTTTATGTCCTTCTAGTGTTTTCTTCTTGCTGAGTCCACTGTGATGTCTATACCTAGTACATCGGCCTCCAGCCCTAAATGAATTACTGTCATGAGTTAGATTTACGTATTCCAAATTCACTCCTAATTCTTACACACACACACACCTTCATTAACAATAATACACAATTGCAGTACATACATTGCAAATTTACATAAATATACTATTTTGTTGTAAACAACAGGTTTTAAAAATATATCTATGTTGATATTTATAGATATTTATATATCTTTTTAATTACTATGACATCGCATATTTCATATGTCTTTCGAATATATTTATTAACTCTTATTGATGGTTAATTTCTCAGAAAACTTTATAAAATTGTGAGGTTTATTCATTATTGTTTCCTTGTGTAGCATAATGCCTGCTATTTTACTGGCAAATTATAAAATATTGATTGAAGTTTGCTCTTACATTTACCTTGAAATGAACTTTGTGTATATATTTGGAAATCTCATTATTAGATTGCCTCCTCTTGCTTTTACTAAAGTTTGTAGAATAATTTAGAGAAAATGTTGATGAAGTTCTGTTGATTTAATCTTTGGTATTAATTTAGTGGGATTTTTGAGAGCCTTATTAATGTCATGTGTTGATGGACAGCTAGTAAAGTATGGCAAGCTCTCAAAAAAAAAAATCCAAACTACTTAATATAAGAAAGCTCCTGAACAGAACTTAGTCCTCATCTGCATGACCCTCAATACATTACTTTGGCACTCTCTCCAAATTCCGATTTTATCTGCAAGATTTGCTGGAGGTGATTTACCTCCAGGATTAACATGGAATGATCCATGTAAAGTTGGTATGTCTGTATCTGGTAAACATTATGAGAACAATAAACATTGGAAGTTATACAGATTATAAACTATTCCAATTCTTTACATTTTGGACTGATGAACAATGTTATAAATGAACATCTTTTAAAATCAAATTTATTGGGGTGACACTGGTTAACAAAATTATACAAGTTTCAGGTGCACAGTTCTACAACACATCAACTGTACACTATATTATGTGCTCACAACCCCAAATCAAGTCTCCTCCCATCACCATTTATCCCCACTATACGCTCCACTTCCCCTCACCTACCCTCCCCCTAGCAATCAGATTCTTTAGTCTAGATTGATAAGCAATGCTATAAATAGCCATCTTTGTGGGGTAATCCTATGTTTTACTTGAGAAATCTTAGAAACTCACCTTTAAAATTTGCAAACAATACTCACTATGTCCTTCCTATACAGTATGATAGTACAAAGAGTACAGGCTTTGGACTCAGACCAGAGTCCAAGGTTAGTTGCATGACTTTGGCCAAGCTATTTCACCTCTCTGAGCCTCAGTTTTTTATTTGCCAATCACATATTCTATTGGGAACTGTCAGATTTCCTTGGCAGTCTAATGTCATTACTGGCCCCAGCCTGTTAAGGGAAAACCAACATAAGAAAAGAAGGATAAAATAGAACTCTGAAAACACACATACAATGCTGATGAGGAATCTTTTTATGATGTAATCAAACCATCATCATAGATCTAGACAACATCTTTTTATTTCCACGTTTATATTTACTATGGCTTACTGGTTAGGTCAGCAGTGGGGATTTGGGATGACTCCCCACCCATATATCAAAAGGAAACTAGATTGAAATAGAATTCTCAAGGCAGCATTAGACTCGGGCTATAAAGAGGGGAGATGATGGCTCCTCAAAAGTCTAAGCCTCATTAAGGCAATATGTCAAGCCCAGATATGGGGCACAGACTTGAGCTATAAATAAAATGTGTATCTTTGCTTATTGTAAATGTTGCCCTTAAAGCATTTGGACACCGAGTAATACATGGACAGTTAGTGGCTGGATCAAGTTTTAAGGACTTGGGATCCAGGTCTTCATCATTAAATTTTCCGTGGGCCTGATATTGGCACTGACCTTACAGAGATATTATGGGATTTAAATTAAATGACATATAAGAAGTATTTTTGTTATTCTTTTCTTCCTACAAGTGTTTTTCATTAAGGACCTTGATAGGAGCAAACTCTAAGCACGATGTTAAAGTGAGCAGTGTTGTATTTGGCCATCTCCCTTCTATTTCTCTGTCCCTTGATGTTTCATTTTCTCTCCTTTCATTTGCGAACTTTCTTTGTCTGGCTAATCATGGGAATTGGGCTTCTTATTTTTTTTGTTTTGCTTTTGTGAACATAAGACTTTACCCAGCCCACAAATAACCATGAATCTCAGCACCCTTGAGCAAATACCATTTAATTATCTTCTTGCTATCCAACCAGCTAATCATCATATCTTAATCTAAAAATCCACCCATAGCAGTTATGATTCAGTACAGACTCTTTAAGAAAGAATTTGCTTCTTCACACATTCACTCAGACCCAGCTATTACAAAAAATAAATATCTACTAATCAGATGACTTTCAGGAATATTTTACTTCAAGGTAACACTATTGAAAATTAAACAGGATTTAAAGCAATGAGTGTTTATGTGGAGTTTCAGGTATAGTCTGATGAGAAAGATGACAGTATACAGACTATAGAAATTGCTAAAGAAATAATTGTTGACTGATTGAATACATGTTGGCCACAAACATGGCACCAGAATATTACCAGCAATTGAACCTCTCAGTTCAGCAACACTGGTACTTGAAGTTTGGCTAAGAAATAATTCAGAAGCGAGACTTAAACTATAAGAGAAATTTATTTAGAAACTCAAGAGGTAGAAGGGGTAATTCATAAAGGAAATGGGCCCAGGAAATAAGTTACAGAGATAAAAGAAGGGGCCCTTGGAGCTTAGGAGAGAGAAAGGTAAAGGTAATACACCTCAGGGGAAAAGGAGAAAGATGAGAAAGGCTCAGGTGTGCTCTCAAAAGGAACAGTACACTGAGTCCTTTGTCCTAAGGGCTTGTAAGGGTGGGGGGTTTAGGGGAAGTCCCAAAGGAGGATCTCAATAAAATATTTGTCAGCTTTCCAAGTGTGTCCTTTTAGGGTCCTGGTCTCCACTGATTGGTTGGCACCAGGGTAGGGTGTCATTAGTCAATGCAGCTGCTAATGTCAGCCGTGACATCACTTGTTTGGTTTTGCTACTTTTCTGGGTCTGAAGCTGAAACACAACTGAGACCTAGATGTTATCCCTAGGAGTTAATGCTTAAGGAAGCTGTCATTCAAGAGCATGTGCAGGAGTCGCATGGGGATGCTCTTTGTCCCCTAACTTCTCCCCCCAAAGAGATCTTCCACATGAATAGCAATAGGCCAGGGAAAGAAAGTGACAGGGGAACTGAAGAGTTAAAGATTTTAGTTTCAGTCATAGTTAATAGGCTTAAGTGATTAATGCTTGTGGAAAGCAGTTATTCCAGGAACTGGAAGCCAAGGAGCAATTCAACCTCTGTGCCCCTGGGCATTTGCAAGCTGCAGAGATGGTTTCTGAGCCATTGTGTTCTAGGGAGTAAAGTCCAGGATAAGATAAAGAATCTTCAATCAGCAGAAAAAGGAATACTAAGAAAATTGCCACAGGACTACCACTCTTATATGATTACCTTTTTCCAAACCCTTTACCTACCCTTTCCTTCTCCCAATAAAAAAGTTCTGCTTGAGATGTTAAGACGGTTTTTGACGGTGCATAACCCACCATCTTCTCAGATCACTGGCATCTGAATAAAGCATCCATAAAAACTCAATCCTTGTCTCTACTTATTGGTTCTGGTAGTGACAGGCAGCAGAAATGCCAACTTTTCTGGTTTCAAAAGGTCAGGTGACAGTTCAAACTGCATGGCCACCAACACAAAAGGTCAAGGAGCCTAAACTGACCAGCAATGTGCTAGGGGTGGAAAGAGTACTCCTGGGGGTGAGGTCCTTGTTTTCCCAGTTTTTTCTGTTGCTAGCCACTTGGGGCTTTCCATTCTGGAGATCTTCTCTACCTGGCCTATTACGTTCACTCTACTCATTTCTCTCTTAACTTCCCACCACACAGAGAAAGATGAACAAATGAAAGAGAGAAAGTTTAAAATGGGACACCTTAACAGCATTCCTTAAACAATTTGAAAATAGTTGTAGCCCTGTATTTAAATGCTATTTCAAAAACTAAAACCTGTAACTTTTCTTCTCCATATCCTCATTTTTCAAGGAGAACCTGGTGGTAAAACACATACCAGGGTAGTAAAGGGGAATGCGTCACTGACCTTGGGTGATACCTGGAATGCAACCTGAAGAATGGAGTACACCTACCTTAAAATGTTTCCTTCTTACGAAGTTGGTGTGCATTTATGGCCCTAAGGCAGGAATTCTCTCAGGTTTAAAACATAAATTAAAGCCATGCAATGTCAGCTTCTATAAGGGCCTCTGTTTTTCAAACTTTTTGACTTCCATGTAAAAGATGGCACTACACTAGGAGGTCACTTTTTTTGTTCAGTCTCAACATTTCTCCAGCCATTCTCTGCTTCCCTTCAAAAGAATCTCTCCCTAGAATTACATGAATATTGTGCCCCAAGGTGAATGCAGTGTTTGGAACAACAAACTATTGATTTCGCATTGTGTAACTTCCATTTAATTTAAACCAAAATGCAAGAAGGAGATAGGGTTGGTAAAGTACGCCGATATAACCCTTTCCAGTGATCCTTAAAAACGTCACACATTTCCAGTGTTGAGTTTTGTTGACAGATACTTATTTAAGTCACATTTTGGCCTTACATGTCTCTTCGAAGTTTGGTTTTTCAAAAACCTAAAATCTTTTTTAAAGCCTGGCTTCTCTGGCTCAGGGTGATTTCAACAATTGATATGGTTAACATTAAACCATAGCTATTTGCCCAATTCACTCTAATTCATCATAGTTGGTTTAATTCTCAGAACTCACCCCCAAATAGCCTCTAAACCTATTGTACGCTCCATAAGTGTATGAAAAATACAGCTCCATACCACCTCTAGCAACGTGCACTTCATTTCCTCAGCCCTGTTGTTATTCCAGTCCAAGAGTAATTGAAGCCCCTCCTAAGCCATGTTCTACCATTTCACACATTCTATTATCTCGCTAAACACTTCCTCATCTGCTTTCCTCTTCATCCCCCAAGGTCAGCAACATGTCCCTAACATATTTTTCTCAGTTAACGTGATTTTATAAAACCACAGTAAATAAACTTGCCAGAAGTTATTTTCTTCTTTTTCTCTGCCTCATTTACCTGTGTAAGTCATTTTCCTCATTTTTCCCTTCTAGATTTTTTATCATTTATTTGTTAATTCACTCATTTAAAGCTCCATTTAGTAATGAAAAATAAAACAAAACCGGCCTTACCCCAGACTACGCTAAGCACGAAGCACTTTATATACCTCATTGCACGTACTTCACACAATAACTTTATGAGGTTGGTCTTTCTCTCTTCATTTTACTGATAAAAGTGAAGCTCTAAGAAGTTAGATAACTTGCCCAAACTTATGCAGGTAAATAGCAAAAGCAGAATTACAACCAATAATCTTCACCTTCAAATTCTGAGTTTTAGCTCATACTTTTCAAAATGTATCAGTGGATCACTACTTTGAGATATTGTGTTTGCTGGTAAGGAGAGACAATAAATAAGCAAGCAAGCAAACAAACCAAAAAAACCCCCAAAAACACTGCCTTCACAAAACTTGCAACATACAGCAATAGAAGAAATATCCTAATACACACCCGAAACTATAATTCCTGCTACAAATATGAAACAAACCTGGGAGAGATAAAGGCTAAAAACATTCCTGATGATTCAAGATAGCAGGCCAAATAAGACTCTTTATAATAAAGGAGAAGGAAAAGGTAGAGCGCATACACTAGTTCATGTAAGTGCACAGTGTAGGAGCAGATTCCATGTCAGAGAAGCTTGTTCTGGTACTTAAATGGTATGGCCAGGCTCCCCTCTATCTCTTTCCTCTTCTCATATTTTAGACTTATTTTGTCAGTATTGATCTCATTCACTTCTAGGGTTCAAAGCTTCAAGGCAAATGTGATTCTTGGTTTATATCCAGCAAAAAAAAGAGAACTATCTGCTCCCTGAATAACTCATTCAAAATGCATGAAATTCATTTATTTACTTACTTACTTGCTCACTCACTTTTATCATGACTGGCCTGACTTGAGTCATATATCTAGCTGCTAAACTAATGGCCGTTGCCAGGGGAGATGGTTTGCCAATCGACTTAATTTAACCAAGGAGTATTGCTGGGTTCTGGACAGAGTCAGTTAGACTCAGAGCACACAAGATAGCCCAGCTGGGTGTGGCTGAGTTGGTTGGGCAACGTCCTGCAAAGCAAAAGGTAGGGGCACATACCTGGGTCGCAGGGTCAGTCCTTAGGGCGCATACAAGAAGCAAATGATTGATGCTTCGCACACTGATGTTTCTCTCCCCCTCTTTCTTCCTCCCTTTCCTTCTTTCTAAAAATAAATACTAAAATCCTAAAAAATAAAGTACACAGGATATTATCAGAAAATAAAATAATGTCCCTCCTTAAGGATTTGTGTCTTAGGATCTTGTAATTTGTATATGCTATGTAATAAGCAGAAAAAATAATACATAATGATTTAAAATTGTGGAATGGTATTCTCAAACCACATTTGCCAATATGTTTTCCATTCAGTTTGGTAGATAATGATTTTTCATAAAGTAATAATTTACCCTCATGAAAATATGCCTTATAAATTCATCTTCTGAGCCTTTGTTTGCTCTGCTGTTCTATTCTACAGAACTGCTTCTGAATTCTCAAGCCAAAACAAATTTTTAAGCTAAAGATCCTGGCTTAAACTCATCCTCAGAACGCCTTTCGCAGTCACTCTGTTCTAGAGTGCTGCCTTACTATGCCAAATTCAGATGCTGCTCCCTACTGTGCGCTCACATTTTAATACCACTGTGCTGTTAGTTATTTGTCCATGTATATTGGTTGTCTCTTTAACATGGTGATAATTTTCCTAATGTCTCTCCCTGAATATCTTGGTGATAACTGTGTATTACAAATAAAGGACATTCGTAACTGCTGTTAGGTGCATGGTTCATTGTGGGTACAGCAGTGCTTTCTCAGTGTGGTTAGGTGGGAGGAGACCTAGAAAAGCATTAATGGAGTTGCATTGTAAAATGAGACATCAATGTTTATTTAAATAGATGCAGTATTTTATCGTCCAGTATTTACCATACTAGAATTGATGTAGATAAGTAATAAAAAAGCAACAAATATATAAGAAAGAAAACTTTTGAGAGGAAAATATTAAAATCATACTAGTGTGTATGTTGTTGATGTTTTCTTGTTGTATTTTGCCTTTATTTCTTGGTAAGGATTTATCAATTTCAACTTTGGGGGAAGTATAAGTCTCATAAAATTTTAGTGATAGAATTTCTTTATTCAGCTCACAAGGCCTTGGAGATCTATGGGACCATATTTTCAAATCTCTGCACAGTGACGAAATGATACATTTATCTTCCATTAACCTGTGAGCTATATAATCACTATATATGTTTTTAATTACAATTGAACTCATACTGGCTCACTTACACTGTTAAGAGCCTAGTTTCAAAATCAAATCTTTTAAAGACAACAATTTTAATAGATTTGACAATATTTTAAAGGCCTAGTGCATTGTGTTTTTATCCTTCAGATATTTACTCTTATTTTCCTATTTTCCAGAACTATAATGAGTGTACAAGTAGGTTTAAAAAAGTGGTAAAATTTTTGATGCTGTTGCCAGCTACTCTTGATGCTTTCATCTTCCATAAACAATAGAAGGGAGATGACAGAAGACACCAACATTTATTTAGTTTCACTTATACATTTATTTATTCATTTCTTAACAAATACTTTCTTTAGAGCTGTCACATAACAGCCAAGAAAGAATACTATTGTGATAAGCAAAAATAGATACAGTTCATACATGAAGGGTATATATTCTACTGGAGAAGTCAGGGAGTAACCTAATTCATAATTGCAAACAGTGCTGGGAGGGAACAAAATATGATGTCATTCTCAACAACTCTTTAAGGATGCGTGCTGTCCCTTTTTTGTAAGGGAGGAGATTAAGGAACTTGTCCAAATCAATGAAGTTTAGTAAAGGTCAGCAGGGCTGCTGAGAATTGCTGGGCTAGCGTTGTCTGGCTCCTCTCTCAGGGAGCGGAACTGTCATTCTCAACTACAGCATGGTGGGGGCTCCTAGAGTTTCGTAGTACAAGCAGTACCGCCTTTGAAGCAATTTGTGTGGCCTTGAGTCCGATGGCACTCAGTTCTTAATTTGTTCACATTACCTTGGTTGCTGTAGAGTTTCAGAGTGAGTGTATTTGAAATGTATTAATTTCTTCATCAAATCCATTGTATATGAAATGTGAGATTTGTGGGACATCTAAACAATACCCTGAGGTGTAATTCCCCATTCAATGAATAGTGGATTGTTTGAGTACCCACGGTAGGTGAGAAAAAAACAAAACCAACAAAAAAGCAAATCAGTAAAGAGTAGGGATATGGTTGGAAAAGAGAAAGGGAATTAAGAAGTACAAACTTTTGGTTATGAAAGGAGTCACAGGCTAAGGGCTACAATGTACAGCAGAGTAAATATAGCCAATGATATTTTAATAAGCATGTATTCAGTTCAGTGGCAGATGGTACTAAAATTATTGTGATGCCAATTATAATTTAAAAAATAAAGAAAAAAAATAAACATAGTGGAAAAAATATGTCTCCTGGCCATATACAGTTTCCAATAGACTGGGAAAATGAATGGAAATAAAAGCGATCATTATGGCAGAATAGACTTAGAAAGCATTATATCACCAGTAAAGGGTTTTTATTTGCTCCTACTAGGAGTCATACTAAAAAAGTTTGAGTTTTCTATTCTGGGCAAGAGTAGACCACTGCCCTTTGGGGGAATGGGAGTGGTGGGCGCCGCTACACAGCATTTGGGACGGTTATTCTAACTGTAGGAATCACGGAATAATTCACAAGGCTTTCTACAGAGGATCGATTTAAGGTGGTAAGTTTTAGATCATGGTGATGAGAATTTTAAAAAGAGGGATATATGCACAAAAACCTTGAGCTCCCCTTCCTTCTTATTCTCCTGAAGTTGCAGCTTTGTGTGGCTGGTAACATTTAGTAAGCCTTCTTATTTCTTCACCCCACTACAAATGAATAATCTCACAGAGTTTATTTCACAGGTCGTTTTAATTAGTATCAGAATAAAAGAATAGGTAGCTCAGGCTGTTAGTAACTTGATATAGAACTTTTCACCTCCAGGTCAATAGTAAGTAAAACACATTTACATATTTTTAAGTGGATTTATTGCTCTTGAAGGGCGCCCAGTATAATCCTTGACACCAGAACATTCCCAGAAAGCCCAGAGGCTCTGAAATGTTGATCAGGAAGTAACAGGGAGAAAGGATTTAATTTCAACTACTCTTCAGCTTTTGGCTTGCCTTACAAGGTCTTAAATTGTTTTAATTATTCCTAATTATGATTCTATTTTTAAAGATTGATACCTATCCAATGACAAATTAGATATGAACCAATAAACTGGGCTTATTTTAATTTAGAATATGAGCCATCCAGTTACTCAAAAATAATTATCCATATCAGAAAAAGCAACGCATTTATTCAAGTGTTCATTTTGTGCTGGAGGAAAATGAATGAATGATAGAAATTGTATTACAAATTTCAGTAATTGGAATATGGTCCTTATATTTAGAAAACAATAGTGCTGGTTACATTGATTTTAGCATCGAGGAATTAAAAGTTCCGTTTTCTGGATGTGTATGCCTGCTTAATATCCCTAGAAAGGGCCATAATAGATTCAACCCTATCTGGTTTCTCTAGCCTCCAAGGCAACACATCCATGGCAACAACTAAGCACCACTGCAATTTCTCAACTATAAAAAATAACAATTTCTTAACTCCCTTTAACCCAAGCTCTTATTCAGAAATGTTTCAAAAGAACAAGAACAGTAACAAAAATCCCTCAACATTTTAGTTCTAGCTTTATTGTATATGTGCTCTGTCAGACATATTAGGAGAGGGGCATATGATAATCATTAAAACACAGTTTCTGGGTCATAGCTTGTCATACACCCAAGTGAAGGACTTGGGGAGGAGCTTGCATGCAGATTATTTACTAGCGACATGGCCCCCAAGCATCAGGAGTGAGAGCCAGTGGAGTGAAACGGGAGCAGAGGGAAAGCAAAAGCAAGGTTGCATAGTTTGGCCAGCACCGTGGGCAAATACTGTTCTCCCTCACCAGATTTTCTAAAAAGACACGAAATGTGCCTCAGAACTGTTCACTTGAAAGAAAAGAGAGAGATGATTTTATCCGTCAGTTCTTGTTCTCCAACTGTTAAGTGTGACCTCATGGACGTTTACTTTCCAAACTACTGGGTTGTACCTGTGACTAGAACAGTGGAACAACCATGGCACAGTCAGAGACGCTTTGTGGGGTCTAAACAAGACAGTGTCAGGTTCACCTGTGCAAGTCTGGTCAGAGCCTATGCGCCCCTCGATGATGCAGCAAAGACTGGAGGGAGAAATGGCGCTAAGAGGTTGTGAAGTGGTCAGGGAGGGGTGTCTGGTGCACACTGCCCTTATGGTACTCAGTACTCAATACTGCCCCAAGATCTTACACTTTTTTTAAGGAAAATAAGTTCAAAAACAAGGAAAAAAATTTAGAAGGTCTTAAGGAATTTTTAAGAACACATCCTTTTAGAATTATTGTATAGAGTGGAGAGTTAGGTAGAGATTAAATACATGAGCTTCAGAGTGAAATAAATGGTCAATTCATCTACAGTTCCCTCACCAGTATTATGGAGGAGGGGAAGTAAAATGGTTTCTGGCCCATGCAACAACTGTGAACATTAAATGAGATTATATATGTATAACATCTAGTTATTTTTTTGTATAGGTACCACATTAAAATATTAGCTGCTGCTTTATGTAACAACAATTGACAATCTTCTCTCATCCTTGCTTCCATCCATATTGATGCATCAAACAATGTCATGAAGCAAAACACATTTCTAATATGACTAAGGAAGTAATAAGGCTCCTCACGGTACTGAAAAATAAGGAAGCAACATTTTGTCTTAAATCTTGTATCAGGATTCAAAATAAAAACTGTTTTAAGCTTCATTTTCAATTCACAAAATTTCTTTAAACTGAAACTTCCGAGAAGATGCCAATAGAGAATTTTGTGTGCTAGTTGTTAAACCAAGTTTTCAAAAATGTAAGGAAAGAATTGATGTTTGGCTGAGCTGCTTCTTGAAATATCAGTGACCCCAAATGCACGGTCTTAACAAGCTAAGAATTCCCTGAAGTTTGATAGGGCTTTTGAGATCCTACCCTACACAACAGAACAGCAGGATCAGGCAAGTTGCTGCACTGAGATACCACTTGGGGCCAGATTTTAATAGCTGACAACTCGTAATGGATTGACAAAAGCAAAACATCATTAACTTGAATCTACAGCGTCGACATTTTCATATGCAAATAGGAGCTAGCACATATGTGCCTGTGTACAAGTCTCATTGCTTGTTTAGTTGTCTGTGTGTTCTTTAGGTTGCCTTCCTTTGTCTCTAAGGTCCCAGTGGACAGCAATCGTGTCTGGTAACCCACTTTGCAAAACAACAACAGGTGCACAGATTGGGCCTCCCTAAATGTTTTTTATGATAATGATGGTGATATTCTTCATTTTCTCTCTCACACAAGAGTTTAAGATCTGCAACATAATGTCAGCACCCAGGAGTAAAAGGGTAGACATGAATAATATGTTTGAGCAGTGAGACATAAAACTTACTGCATATTTATATAACAAGAAACTTCTAACTGACCCCTACGAGCATAAGTACTAGAAAGAGCTTTTGTCTTAATTTTCTATAAATTAGATTAAGTTCATAATATTGATTCTTACAAAGATGTTTTCTTCATTGAAAACTAGGTAACTCTTTTTTTATTTATCCTTCTTGAAACCGAGTGGCTGTGGCATTTTGTGAATCTGATTCAGTGGCATAAAAAAATTACATCAACAGATTCTCAGCCTGATTCTGGCCTGTGGGAAAATAATTTAACCTCTCTGAGCATTAAGTTCCTCTTGAGTTAACTGTAACCTACCTTACAGATTATTGTTTGGATCAGATAAAATCAAATACGATGATGTAAAGTGCTATAGAAACTTAAGCTATTGTTATCCCTGAAAAATGCATCCTTGGGGCTGGGCTTATGTGACTTAAGGAAATAGACAATTATGCTATTTCCTTTATGAAAATACGATCTTGTATTTATCATTCAGCATGCCTGTATAAACATACCACAAGGCTCAGCAGCCTATCAAAACATTTTACTCCACTTTCTTCATTTCCCCCCAGAGAGCTGTCCTTTCTCAGCTCGTGTCTCCTCTTCTGTTGTGTGTACAAATGTTGTGTGTTAAGATCAAGGGGCTGGACACCTGGTTTGCTTCTCTGAGTTCTATCACTCACTCATAAAGATTTTGCTCTGGGCATTGCAGCTGGCATGCCGCTCCTTTCTTTGCCTTGCTGCTGAAGAGTCACACAGGAAAGAATAATGAAGACTCAAACTCCCCAATCCCGTTTCCTCCCTACTTTGCATCCTCCTGTTACCAAAGGGGAAACACATGTTTTTCAAACTCAATTTTTGCTGATGAAAATTTTGTTCAATTTCACAGCTTGACTTCAGAATTTTCCCAAGTGATGGTAAATTCCATTCCCTTGCCAAACAAGGAAATAATCTACAAAAATGTTTAGAAGGAAAACTTAGAAATCCCCTTCAAGTTTACTATCAGATAAATATGAAAAAGAGATGAATTTCTTGTGCCAGCCTGTCATTCAACATACCAAGACATTTAATGATTATGAATTTGGGGAAAATATTTAACATAGATCATTGGAATTTATTCAGTTGTAAAAATGTAAACTGTGAACCACAAATACAGCAGTGGCAGAATTTGAATGCTGAAAAAACAAAGATAGAAGTTAAGTTTGCAGGTGTCTTGGGCTTGAATGTGTATTTGTCAAATCAATTATGGTTGAAAGAGTGCTCAATTAGATTTCCTTCCTCTCATGCATTTTATTACTTTCCTTATAAGAGATTTTTAATAATTTCTCTTTCCTTGTAAAAACTTGTTTTTCATATTCCTCTTATGTACTTGAGAGTTACTTAACCTGTTATAATTCCAAGTTCCTTTTATTTTTTCTTAGTTCACCACACCCCAGATTACAACCCTTTCTATAGGTCACGTTCATTAAAGGTGTTATAAAAATAAATGGCTTGTAACGGGTAGAAAAAACACGAACCAGGAGGAACGGTCCCGCATTTCATTTCCCAGCAGTGCCACAGGAAGCCTTCACATTAGCTGGGGTTTCATTCCTGTGTTCAGTTCTGGCTCCGTCAACCCCCTACGTGGGTGTCAAGGGCTGGTACTGAAAGCTACACAAGGCAAGAGAGACCTTTCATCCCTGAAAGGGGTTTTGAGAGGGAGATAGTTTGTTTAATCCCCAGGCAGACTTGTAGTCAGACTAATCAAAGTGAGAGAAGCAGCTTCCTACATGTGAGTTAGACTGTGAGAAATGGTTTTTTCAAGGTGTTTTATAGCCCGGACCCTTCAAGGTTGTAGAAGAGTGCTCCAACCCGCAGCACAGATATTGAAGGAGAGCTGGTTTGTTTTACGGTTATTTTCATCCCACAACAAACAGATTAAATTTGCAAACCACACTTTTGACTGTAAAGTGGGTTATTTCTCAAGGTGCCGGTGCTTTCCTATAACACATGGAGTAAATAGGAGAAAATGCTGAGAGTGCACCAGTAAAATTCTGATTTATCTAATCATTAACAAAAAGAAATGGTATTTCAATAGTAATAGAATGAAAACCCACTGTTTCTCTTTCCTTCTGAAAACGTGTTTTCTATGGAGAGCACTGCTCTTAGGCAAACACCTACTTAAACCTCAACAAAGTATAATCTCACCTTTAGGCAGCATAATCACATAGGTTCAGTCTTTTGTAATACCTGTGCCACCCAGGATAAAATATTAACTTTCAATAATTTAAGCGTTTTCAGTACAAGCACTGAAGGAAAGAAACACAAACATTAACTCCCAGGAAAGATGTTACATACACAAGTCTCTACCTGACTTTCGATGCTTCCCCAAACAGCTGCTTTGCAGTGTGTTGGAGGGAACACAGTCCATGCTCAACCTTTGGGGGGCTAAGTAGACAAATGATCAGCCCAATGGCTCCTTCTCAAGTCACCATTGAGAAAGAGGAGATACAAGAGCCACTTAAGTACAACAATGCTTAAAATGATCTCAGTGAGGTCATCCCAGGTTGGAAACCACCCTAAATGTTTCCTGGAAAAATTGTTTGAATATGGTGATGGTGAATAAAACATTGCAATAGGCTTACAAAATAATACAAAACCTAAAATAAAAACATCCATGAAATATATGCACGTGTACACACACAGGGTTTTTGGTTTTATTTTAATTGTGTATTATAATAAGCCTGTAGGATACAAAGGTCTCAGTATATGACTGTTTAAACTTCTCTAAGAATTTGAAATTCTTTGTGATCAGCAGTATTTGATCTGGGTGAACCTAAAATAATTCACCTAATGCACAGCTGAAAACCCAAGATTAGAGCTTGGCTCTGTTATTAATCCATGGTGTGATCTTGGCTAACTCATTCATTTTATCTCTTGGGTTTTTTTTTTTTTTTAGTTTTAAATGTGATAACTATACTCCTAAAGGTTCTATAAAGCTCATTCTGGTCCTAAATTCTTACTGTATTAAGATTTTCTTCTTGTTTATTTGTTTTCAATTATGTCCTTCCTTATTTTATGCCTATTATTAATAAAAGGAAACAACATAAAATTATGTTTGTGTCATACAACCACCCACACTTACTAAATAAAGAGAGATTTGCTTCTGATGGAAACCCTTCAGTTTCATCCTTTAGTACCTTTAGTTTGCATCAGGAGAAAAGATCTCCAGTAGCAACATAGCAGCTATGATATATTTGGTGGAGGATGAAAACTCATTAAATCATTTTATAGGAGACCCCAGTTAATAGATTCAACTACTCTTCACTTATCCCTCTGGTTTCCTGTTTACCTCAGTCCTAGCTCAATTCTGAAATGTCCACAGTAGTCTTCCCAGGAACTTTAACAAAGCTATGTACAATACATAAACACAGTCTGGCTACACATTTTCAATCTACATATTCTGAATGAGAATGTGGCTTCTCTTGTCCTAACAATGTGAGCAGAATGCAGTAACATGATTGATCAAACCAGCGCGGGCCCTTAACATGTGCTGCCTTTTTTAATGCAGCAAATAGCTGCAGCTATTTTTAAACCGAGATTCTCTCCACGCACGCAGTATCATGCCTGTCTCCTAGTGCAGGTTTGTGTTTGGTTGGGGTTTGTTTACAATGCGGGACTTGATAGTAAAAGCCCTGTGTTACGGATAAACCAATGCCGGAAATGAAGTGGAACCTTGATTTATTTGGGTGGGACTATTTTCCAGTGCTGTAAATCATATTTTTGTGTTCATTTACCTTTGCATTCTTTTTGAGCCACTGGCACGGAGGCTGACGAATGGGAATCCAATGAAGTGTGCTAAGTGCTTCTGCTGGAGGGTTTCATCTCCCCACATGCCGCGCGGTGATTTATCTCTGCAATACATCACACAACTTATTTTCCTCTACTTATTTTATTTAGTGTTCTCACAAATAATATCAATTGTCCATTGACTGTGAACCCTAAACAGTAGTAACTTAATGAAGTAAGCTACATCTACAGAACTCATCTGTCCCCAATTTGATTAGAGCCACTTTCATCCCATCAAGTCATTTACTATATAGATGGACTTCGTTTATTAAACAAGCAGCTTCATGAGTTCTATGGAACTTGGTATGCATAGTATACCAGTGTACCAGTATACTATACATGGTATTGACAGTAATTTTAAAGAGAAAGGCAAAGCGGACTCTTTTGTATTTCAGTCTCTAAGAGTATTTGATGCTTGTGGAACAGGTATTTTCAGTCATCCTATGCCTTTAGCCTAACCACCGGGAGCACCTGCCCGTTTGTGGAAGGAAGGTGAGTGGAGCTCTTCGAGGGCGAGGGCTTCTTAGAGAAGGTGCCACACACTCAGTGGTTACATTTTATCATAACACAGAGAAGACTACCTCTGCCTCCGCCAAGCATTCCTGTGTTCTCCTGCTGCTCCAGGACATCAAGAATTTCCAATGACAGGAAGGAGGAATTCCAAGTGGTTGATTTACCTTGGAATTAGGGAAGGTAAGTTTCTTAAAAGGAATGGCTTTATAAAAAACAATGTGAATTATTCAAATAGACAACAATGTTTCTTTGTACTGGCTTTTTTAAAAAGTAGGGGACCACCCTGGCCCATGTGGCTCAGTTGGTTGGGGCGTCATCCTGGTAACTGAAAGGTTTCAGGTTTGATTCCCAGTTTCAGGTTTGATTCTGGGTTGCAGGTTCAAACTGTGTCCTCACACGTACTACGATCCCCAATCTGGGCACCTCCTGGAAGCAACCCAATGCTTCTCTCCCTCACATCGAAATTTCTCTTTCCTTTCCTCTTCTCTCTCTCTAAAAGCAATGAAAAAAAATGTCCCCAAAATGTCCTCAGGTGAGGATAAAAAGACATCTAGACCAAATGTGTCCCATTAAAATCACTGAGAAGTAGGTAAAAGCTGTAAGCCAAACAAGGGAAACAAAGCAGTTCGATAGGCAATAGGGTGATGTCCTCTGGGCACGAAAGAAACTACACAAAACAGGAGGAGTGGCGAGGAGTACAACAGAGGGCAACACATGTGTGGAGGTGATTGTACAACTTCAGTAAAGGGCAGAGGAACAAAGTCGAGAAACAAGAAAGTCATGGTGGATGAGATAAGAGCATTCCTGGGAAATATCTCTATGAGACTGAAGCAGAATAAAAATTGAAAACATTTGGTCGAGATTGCCTTTTTCCAGAGCATAAATGAAGGTGGGTGGCGGTGATGTAATGCAGAGTCACCATACACGTGTTTGCGAAGGGCATCTGTCCTCCACGTGAATGCACAGGGAGACATCAGCTGCAGCCCAGATCTGATTAAAGAGCTGTGAGACACTCGCCGCGACACAGAGCTAAAGTTAAAAGCATATTCCCCTGCCCTGTTTTACTGAAGAATTTGATGCACGCCAGTACCTCAAACACTTATGCGCTTTCAAAGAAATGTAGAACCCTACAATTTCTAGAATGTGAAAATAGGAAAAGGAAATTTAGATATTCCTGTCCCACAGATTCTGTTAATGAAGTTACCCAAGAGTTATTCTACAGTTTTTCCACATATAGCAATTCATTGAAATAGAATTCATTGGTACATGTTCTTTATTTTAAATAAAAACTGAGAAGTCTATTGAAACAATTTCCTAATTAGGGGGAACATACAAAGGGAAGAAAAGAAGACAAGAAGGAAGGTAGGGGGAGGAGGGAACAAAGGGAGTCTTGTAGTTGATTTATGTATATTGTTGTTATTGTTGTTAGTGAGTGATTTTTTTGTACTACACCATACCACATAACATAATGCGACATTTAGTCTGAGGAAAAAGAACCTGGAAAATTGTATATAAAATATATCTAGGGTAGTGTGCCCTGTAATGAGTTTCACGACAAAACAATTTCTTGATCCAAAAAACTGTTGGGAAACAACTGCAACTACAAATGCTGCTTTGATATTCACAGTGTACATGGGAGAGATTCTGAGGCGTCCTGCGGTAAGGAAAGTGGTCTGAGTTCGACTACACCTGCATTTCAAAATTACATTTTACTAGGACAACGTTTTCTTATTTAATACCTATTAGCTGCCTATGGCGCTACTGTTTGATGGAACACATTTTGGGAAAGGCTGCTCTCAATAGTCATGTAGAACTCACCCACAAAGACTTTTTTTAGAGCTATACACAAGAAAATGTGTCCAAGAAAATGTGTCCAAGATTAGAATCACCCACGAGAGAAGCAAGGTTCACGAGGGAATTCTGAACTCTGAAATCTTTAGTGGTGACTGATGAGAGAATGAAAATCTCTTTGGGGAGTCCCCAAACTCCAAATGTTTTTTTTTAATAACTGAACGTGGAGTTACAAGCTCAGCCTTTTGAATGGAGTAGCCTCATAAAAAAAGAAAATGAACAGAAATAAACGGCAGGTAGTGTTGATGAACTCAAACAGTAGGGGAGTCCTAGTGCTCACCATGTACCAGGCAAATCTCTGAAGATGGAGTTTAGTGGAAAAGAAAAGAATCTTTTATTTTTTTATTTTTTAAATATTTTATTTATTTATCTTTTAGAGGGGATGGGAAGGAGAGAGGGAGAGACATACCAATTATAGTTGCCTCCCATGTGTCCCCTGCTGCGAACAGCAACCCAGGTATGTTCCGTGACTGGGAATCAAACCATGGTTGTTTAATTCACAGGCCTGTGCTCAATCCACTAAGCTACACCAGCCAGGAAGAATTTTTTGTTTAATGGCAAGTTTCTGTCTAAAATATATAAGCAAAAAAAGTAAGAGAAAAAGAAAAGTGAGAGTATGACATCAAAAATAGCTATTTAAATATTTGTCATTCCAACTGCTACATAGGTTCAAGAACTGAAAATAACACAAGAACAAAAATCTGTTCACAGGGGTGACTATTATCTCCAAGGTCTTTGGAAATAACAGCATGTTTCTGCCTCAAAGTCCCTTTCCTCTAAGGCACCCAAAGAAAAATCACCCTGTCACTCTCTACCAGCTTAGTGCAAGGTCGTGCCAGGAACCTCTTCTCCCAAGCAAAAGTATCATAAACATGGGTGGCTTAGCTGGTCTCCAGCCACTGTCCAGTTTCAGGAATCTTCCGAAGTCTGTGACCCCAGCCCTCCATTCATGGGTCCACCCTGGCCACCATTGGCAGGCCTGCTGGTGCCCACTGACATGCCCCTCACTGCGGGGAGGGGAAAGAATCAACTGACTCTTCGCTTTTTGATGGACTCTGCTTCTAAAGTCCTCTCCCAGAATCCCATCTGTGTGAAAACCTGTGTGGGTGTCCAGCCTTCCAACCAACGAGGACCAGTATTGGCCATGTTTGCCTTTGCTCCACTTCTGGATGCCATGCTTAGCAAGGGGGCAAAGTCTCCAGTCATGTAGGTGCAGCTCAAAGAACTCCCTTATATCCCCCCATTACAACTCGATACTCACACTTAGACCATTCTTTTTCTCATATTTGCAGTTATAGACATGCCTGAAATCCACTTATGAAAATTGCAATTCTTGCTCAACAATTTCCTTTGTTATCTGAACTGTATACATCCTGTATACCAATCATATTGCTTAAGTCTCCTTCTCTGAAATATGCAATTACTTCCTTGTGATTAGTTCTCAGATTAAGCTTTCTTGGTGTCTCAGAGACATTTGATGGTGGTGATCATTTTCTTCTTGAATGCACTCTGCGCCAGGTCCTCCGAGCTCATCATTTTCATTCTCTTCTCCCCACTTGGATTACTCCCTTGGTCATTGTTTCCTGATCCAGTGATTTCATGGCTCCTCTCAAGTCACAAAGCCCAGGTTCTAATCAGTGCCCTTATAAAAGAGACCCCAGAGAGCTTCTTCACTTCTTCCACCAGGTGAGGACACAGCAAGAAAATGGCCATTTTTGAACCAGGAGGGTCCTTACCAGACACTGAGTCAGCTGGCACTGTTATTTTGCACTTCCCAGCCTTCAAAGTTGTGAGAAAATAAAGTTCTTTTGTGTATAAGCCATCCAGTCTATAGAATTCTGTTGTAATAGACTGAATGGGTTAACACAAGGTCCTTCATGTTTAGTGAAGAACTTATTATCCTGCATATGTAAGTTTATTCCTCTCTCAAATGCTCATCTTTTTTTGTTTTGCACCAACACCCCCTCCCCTTTATCACATATACATCCCAAAGTCATTCCAGCTGAACTATGTGGTTTTCTTTCCCAGGTTCCTTTCCCCCAGAATTATCTTCTCCATGGATTTGGATTAGGTCTGTTCTCCAGTACCAAATTCAAGTTCCCTCTTCTTCCATGAAGCCTCTACTGGAGTCTTTTCTACCACTTGCCCTTATTCTCATTGGTATTTTTCTCTTTCCAAATGCTTTGGTGTGCCCTGGATCTCACAATTCATGCATTATCTTCACTTTTGTTACTTTACACCTGAGCCTAATTTCAAGTAAATGTGCTATTCCTTGACAGCAAGGACTACGAGCTTATTATATTCTTGAGGTTTTCAACTTTTTTACTGGACAAAACACAAATCATCAACACCATAAAATAAATATCCAAGCCTATTTTTCTTATGTTGGTTGCAGTGAAAGAATCTACAATAAGAAAAACCACGTCAAAATGTGTTGAGCATTTATATGCAAAGTTCTGTGATAGGTGCATGTATACATAAGCACCATAGTCTCACTATGTAGTTGGTATTATTATTTTTAATATCACCATCATAACCTCCATATCCATATAAGAAAGTGAGATTGAGTAAACAGTTGCTTAAGGTCACTGATTTATTCATTTAATAGACACATTTTTAACTGAGGTTTTATAATGTTTCAGGCAGGTTCTAAGCACTGAGGAAGTAACAGTGAACAAAACAAAGTTCAGTCCTAAAAGCAGGATATTTTGCTTGAAGAGACAAAGCATTAAAATTTAAACATTTTCATGAAGCAATCTAAACAATGGTTTTGTAACAGTGTCTGACAGAGTGATGCATGTTATTAAAAAATGCAGGGCTAGAGCAGGGAGTACAATGAATGGTAAAGGGTCACCGGCATGGAAGGCAGGCCGTCAGGCTCTGGATCTTTTGTGATCAGACCCATCTAATTCATCAGCCTCGGATACAACGTCAACACTGGCATTTGAGGCTTGTGGTCATCTTTCTTCACACACATATTCTAATGTAACTCAAGTCTCATCAACATCAAATCTATGTTCTAACCAGACAAGTCTAGTTATCACTTAAAATGTACTCGAGTGGCTTTTATATTTACCTTTATGCTATTTCTTGGCTCAGCTCCAAGCTGAGCCACAGACACATACATGCATTCTTTATATTAACTCAGGTTCAACTTCATGTGTAAAAGGTTTTTTGTCTATTAGAATAAGAAGTTCATCTTTAATTTGTTTGTAACTTCCATCCTATGCACTGTTATTATAGGCAATTCACAAATACATGTTGACATGACAGAATTTTTCTGAGTTCTAGTTTCTAAAAATGATGAAAAGAGAACAATATGTTAATATTTCAAAAACTAAAGAATTATAACTTTGGGTCTTTCTGTAGTATCTGCATTGACAATGATTTAAAAATTAAGGTACAAACTCCGACATTTAAAAACTATTTAACCATCTCTCTGGCTGGTGTAGCTCAGTGGATTGAGTGCAGGCCTACAAACTAGAAGGTTGCTGGTTGGATTCCCAGTCAGGGCACATACCTGGGTTGTGGTCCATGTCCCCAGTGGGGGGTGTGCGAGAGGCAACCGCACATTGATGTTTCTCTCCCTTTCTCCTTCCCTTCCCCTCTTTCTAACAATAAATAAATATAATTCTCAAAAAATATTTAACCTTCTGATAAGAAAAAACATTGAGGAGAAATAGAAATATAATCCACATAGTGTTATACTTTGAACAATTTAACGGCATTAATTGCAAAATAATCCTTAAATCGTTGTGTATTACTATTATTCGAATGTTATCTCCTCAAATTAAAAAAATATTAAAAAACTAAATTTAAATGGTTATTTATGTCATTATAGCCAGCAAATGTGTAAGTATGTTTAAAAGTGGTAGCTCAGCCACTGTGGAAAGAATGGTTTCTTTCTAAATAAAGTGAAACAGGAATATTCATAGCTAAATGGAAGGAACCTATTTAAGAAAAGTAAAATGTTCAGAGTTTGTATGACATTTGCACTATCTCAAATTCATGTTCAAGTGACCTTGCCAACAATATTTATTCTGAACAACTGCACAAAGAGACCACTGGTTATTCAATAAAAAGCAGTACTCACCCTGAGGCAGAAAGAAAGGCAGAAATGGGCATGGGCTAAAAATGTGGTTGTTACTTCTGCTTTCCACACATTTTGAACTATAAAATGTCATTTAAAATATAATTTGTATGTCATTGTAAACAACTAGAGATATTCACTACATTCAGTAGCAGCTAGCATGTGTTAAGTTTTGCTGATTCAACCAGAACAGGAACCACAAACTAGAGTTAATAGTCAAAGTCTTCACAAAGTTGCTGCTATTATAGATACTGCACTTGTTTGTTAGGGATGCTGTAACAAAAATACTGCAAACTGTTTGAAATTTACTGACCCATGGTTCTGGAGGCCAGATGTTTGAAATCAAGGAATTAGCAGGGTTGATTCCTTCTCAGGCCTGCGAGGAAAGGGTCTGTTCCATGCTTTTCTCCTTAGCATGCAAATCACCTTCTTTATGTTCACATGGTATTCTTCCTGGATATGTGTCTATCTCTATAAGGACACCTGTCATCTTCAATAAGGGCCTGCTGTAATGGCCTCATTATAGTTTAATTGCCTCTTTAAAGACTCTATCTCCAAAAAAAATCACATTTGTAGGTACTGGAGTTTAGGATTTCAACACATGAATTTTAGGGGAGACACAACTCAATTCATAACAGGCATCATTTTAAACATCATTGAAAATACTATTTATTGTTTGCCCCCAAATCTATGGATTATATAATTTTGTGTTAAGGATAGTGTTTAGATAGTTCTTCAAAATTACATAAATTTATCCCAATTGGTTAGGAAAAAAGTTAAATGCCTATTTATACGTGGCACAATCTTATGTTAAAACTCCACCAAAAATGCTTAGAAATAATAAATGATTTCAGTAAAGTTAAAGGATACAAAATCAATAGAAAAATTCTTGCATTTTGATATATTAATAATGAACTATCCACAAAAAGAAATTAATAAAGCAATTCTATGTATAGCATCAAAACCAATAAAACAGTTAGGAATAAATTTAACCATAGAGAGAAAATATCTGTTCACTGAAAACTATAAGACACTCATGAAGGAAACTGAAAAAGGCAAAATAAATAGAAATTTATCCCGTATTCATGAATTGGCAGAATTAATATTGTTTAAATGTTCATATTATGCAAAACCATCTATAAATTCACTGCAATCCTAATAAATATTCCAATGGCATTTTCAATAAAATTTTAAAAACCAAAATTTTTCTAAAATTTTACATTAAAAATATAATTTAATTTTATCTTATTAAAATTTATATTAAAAACATACAAAAGACCTTGAATAATCACAGTGTCTTGATAAAGAAGAACAAAACTGAAGGCATCACACTCCCTGATTTCAAATCATATCATAAAACTATAGTAATCAAAACATTAAGGTACTGGCATGAAAAGAGATATATAAACCAAAGAACAGAATAGAGAGGTCAGAAATAAACTCACAGGTGTGCAATCAACCATTCACTCCAATGTTTGACAAAGGAGTGAATACACAATGGGGAAAGGACATCCTCTTCAGTCAATGCTGCTACAAAAGCTAGGTAACCACATGCAAAGAATAAAAATGGACACTTACACCATTCACAAAAATTAACTTGAAATAGATTAAAGACAAATATGGTCTGAAACTATAGAACTCCTAGGAAAAAAAATATAGCTGGAAAACTCCTTTACATTGGTCTTGACGATAATTTCTTGAAGATGACACCCAAAGGACAAGCAACAAAAGCAAAAATAAACAAGTGGGACCACATCAAACTAAAAAGCTCTCATCAAAAAAAAGCACAACAAAACAAAAAGACAATTTATGAAATGGGGAAAATATTTACAAATCACATATCTGTTGAGGAGTTAATGCATAAAACATAAGCAACTCCAACAAGTTAGGAGTAATAATGGTAAAAGATTTGAATAGACACTTTTTTCAAAGAACATTCAAATGGTCAACATGTATATGAGAAGATGCTAGATGTCATTAACCATGAGGGAGATGCAAATAAGAACCACAATGAAATATCACTGATGGTTATTATAAAAAGACAATAGACAGCAAGTGTTGGTAAGGATATGGAGAAAAGGGAAGCTTGAGCACCACTGATGAGTGTATAAATTGGTGTAGCCTTGTGTAAAACAATATGGAGATTCTCAAACAGTTAAAAATAGGACTACCATATTACACAGCAATTTCATTTCTGGATATATATCTAAAAAATTAAATTAATATCTTGAAGATATATCTGCACTTCCATGTTCATTGTAGAATTCATCACAACACGTGTGAAGAAACAATATAAGTTTTCATTGACAGATGAATGGTAAAAAAAGGTGAGATACACATATATTCAATAGATATAGATATGGATATAGGTACAGATACAGATATGAATATAATTAGATGTGCGTATATGTATAAACACACACATATTGTGGCACGATGATGGAAATGTACACTGACTTTAATGTTTTCATAGCTGCTCACACAATATCCATTCTGCAGCCCATGTGACATGAACTAATTTCTACTTTCAAGTCTTATTTTTAAGAAATACATTTCATAAGGTATGGGTTCCATAGATAATGGATATATAATAATGACATATTAGTCAGCTAAGAAAAAAAAAGAAGAAAATCTTGCCATTTGCAAGAACATGGATGTACCTAATGGACATGGATATTATGGACATTGTGTCAAGTGAAATAAGCCAGACACAGAAACACAAATTCTCCATCACCTCACTTATATATAAATCTTAAAAATCAAATTCATAGAGAGAGTATTCTCACCACGCACACACAGAAAAGCATGTGAGGTGCTATGTGTTAACTAACTTGATTGTGGTAATCATATTATAAAATATAGACAGATTAAATCATCACACTGTACCTCTTCTAAAAAATTATGTTATACAACCTAAATATGTTGAATTTTTCTTTGTCAATCATACCTAATAAAATTGGAAGGCAAAGAAATAAAAACAAACAAAAAACTGAAAAAACTGTGCAAATTTAAATAAATAGAACACTTAAAATTAGATTATAGTTTTTTTTAAAAATTGACACAGTTAATGTTTAAATGAACTAAAAATTTAAAATGTGGCTAAACACCTTTCCTAATCAGGAATTAATAAGGTACTAGCTGAGCACTGCTTGCTATTCAAGTTCACATGTTAAATAGACAGCTGTTTATGATTTGAGATGCATCTGAGCTGCAAGGAATCCCTCATGTCTCCAAGGTACATGCACTGCCAATGTCTGGCTAATATCTAACATTTCACCAAAAGATTATTGTACAATGAGGTGCATGTATCTCAAAAAGTAGCAAATGATGAAGCTAATCATCAATCACAAAAATGGCAACTGAGAATAACTTTAATAAATTTCTTCCAACCAGTGGCTCTTCACCATCCAATAATACAAAATCTTGCTCTTTCCCCAACCAACCATCTCTATCATATGCCTAGTGTTCTCTACATTGCCAACTTCAAGTCCAACATACAAGTAGGGATCCCCCCCCCCAACAAAATCCTGGAATTATCTTCTGGAGGGTGGGCCCCTTGTAGTAGAGGCTTCCACCACTAGGTGAGTGTTCTAGGAACCCATCTGTATCAGGGTACCAGCTGGTGTTGTTATAAGAGGCTGTGTTTGACTTTAGTGAATTTTTTGAAGACTCTTTCAATGTGTTTGGCCATTTCATGATGGGTGATTTACCCATGGTGTGTTAAGTGTTTAGCAGTTTTTGACCAAAAATAGCATAACCCCTGTGACCCACCTTCCCCATTTACCCAATCTCACTCCTAGTGACTTTTTTATTGTTTCCCAAGATGAAATAAGTCCTCAGAGGACCTGTTTTTCCCATGTGGAAGAGATGAAACAAAAGCCAGCACAAGCACTAAAAGGCATTAAAATCGACAAGTCCAAAAACTATTTTGAGCAGTAGAAAAAGTCTTGATACGTTTATTGCAAAAGATGTATAGTACTTTGAAAGTGAATAAAGTTTAAACATGTAAGAATAAAAATACACAATTTTTGTAAATAGATTTTGGGAATTTTTCGGTCTCTCCCTCATACTGTCACCTTTTGCCTGAATTTTTAAAATGGGGTCTTAACCGAATGTATATATTAATGCCTTTATTCAGCATAAGCTTATAGAGCTTCTACCATGTACCAGACACTATCATAGATGCTTGAGTACTACAGCGAGGGAAAAAACATCCCTGACCTTCTGAGGTTTACCTAAAGGGATAAGGAAATTCCCTTTTTTTTGGTCTCTTCCCAATTTATTATGCACACAACATTGAGAGCAATCATTTCAAAGATGACTCTGATCTTGTTATTTCCTACTTAAAACATTTTCATAATTTTCAAATGTTCCTAATTAAAGCCCCAAAGCCTTAAAATACTTGCTGGGAAATATCGTTCTGAGATACAACATACCTCTTCCACTCCCTAAACTTGTCTTTGATAATATAAGGCATTTAGATAAAAAATATTCTGCAATTTTTTCTGTGACAAAAAAGAGCTTGAAGGATTTACCTTTATACTTTTTTGTATTTACTTATTTGTTGAAAACTGGTCCATATAATCAAGTGCTTTAGCCTCTTCTTTACAATACTGAATTTATGTAATTTTGGGTGGTCAATGTATCAATACCTATGGATTTGTAGTATCATAATGAATGACCAATACTTTGTACCTAAAATTCCTTTAGCTTAATAGTATCTTAGACCAGGAGTCTTCAAACATTTTTTAGTGCAAATTCCCAGTACTTGTATATTTATTTATGCATAATAATATAAATGTAGCACTATATATATATATTATTTATTTTGTAAAACATACCACAAAATAAAAACTTTCAATGTTGAGGTAAAATAAACATGATGAGACATTCTAACTTTTTCCCCATTATTCCATGGGTCATTTTGTATGCTCCTCAGACTGCATGCATCCACCTTATCTTAGCTGTAACTCATAAACTCGGACTGGGTTGGAGCTCACCAGGGGGTGATAAGTCCGAGCATCATTGCTCAAAATAAGTGACGATGTGTTTGAGGACTTACTGTTTTCATTTAATCGAAAATGACTCGGTTGCTGCTTACTGTATGTAGCTCATTCAGATGGGCAGAAAGAACTGTATTCAGAGGCTTGGACATGATACTGGAATGTGGAAAAATAAATTGTCTTTATAAAATCTGTGTCCAGGTTGAGATGTTGCATAATTTACTACCACAGTGGTACCAGGTTGAGCCCTACCTTCTTTACCTTGGCCTGGAAAGCCAAGAAGGCACAGTTACGATGGTGGCAGGGTTCTCCTAGATGACCAACCTACAAAGGCCAGCATATCACTGAGGCATGGATTTACTGGGTGTTCAAAGCACAGAAAACATAGGTTATGAAAACTGATTCTAAGATTTAGCCAATTGACTTTTATTCAGGAGGAATGCTGCAGAACACGTTTAAGTTAGGCAATATGGAGATAAACAGTGCCTGGCCAAATGTACTTGTCATATTGTATAACCAACTTAGTTTGATCCTCTCTCTTGGCACAGGCTGCATTCAGAGAAGCCCTTAGTGGAAATTCTTAACAGATTTATATAAAGTTATGAATTTAGAAGCTTCTCAAATTCCAGGGTTATTTGTTATTAGACAAAAACATCATAATCTCAGTAGGAAGGAGAACTGCAGATTGATTAGAAATACAGACCTTGAAGGGAGATGGGTCTAGTATTAACTTCCACTTTAAACAATTTGAAGGCTGTAGTACCTGATACAAGATACTTTACCTCTCTGAACTCCCATAGCATGTAAATAACTAGACTCTCAAGTCCCACTTTGAACTAAAACACTTAGCAGAATGGTGCTGTAATTGGCACTCAAAACAAGTAATAGTAGTTATTATTATTATTAATTTCACTTTCATGAAAGAAATGAGAATTATCTGTGATACAAAGAGTTTTCCAGGTGTGTAACTAACCCAAATTTCCCTTTATGTTTCACATAGATATACTTGACTACATTAAATCTAGCGACCATATGTAAGCTGACATATTTGATTAAGGAATTTTCAATTTAAACTTCACTTAATTTATAGTTCAAGTGGAAAATCTGGTAGTAAGACTTTCTCTCCTTTGCCGTTCTGTCAAATACTGTGATCCGTGGAGACAGTACAGGGAATTACACCAAGGAAACAAAAACTAGCTAAAAATTTTGCGGAATTGAACCCAGAAGCAATCATGAAAGAACTACAGAAAAAAATAGGTAATCAACACTGCAAAAATGAATGATTCCTGCATCCTATGTTGGCTGAACTTGAGAGTGAAACAACTTCCACAAATTAAAATTTGTAAGGATAATGAGTCACAAATAACACACATATCAATATTGATTTTGAATGAAATTCTGAAACAACATTTGCATTCTTATACATTTAAGACAATCGTCAATGTTCTCCAGTAGAGACTGGGCTGAAATTAATCAGCAATACATTTTGTGGGTTTTACATGTTATATTAGTCTAATCAGGTGATAACCCTACAGGGATAACTGCTGGAATCATAGTTGTCAGATGAAATAAATTGGAAGTAGAAATAGTCAATTGTTTGTTTTTTTAAAATTTATTTATTTTTCAAGTACAGTTTTCTGTCTATTACGCCCACCCCATACCACCCCACTGTGCTCCCACCCTCCCTCCCATTCTTCTTAGTTGTTGTCCATGTATCTTTTATATTTGTTCCTCTAAATCCCTCCCCTATTTCCCCTGAAATTTCCTCCCCTCTCCCCTCTGATCGCTGTCCCCCTGTTCTCTATTTTAGTGTCTTTGGTTATATTTTGCTTGCTTGTTTGTTTTGTTGTTTAGCTTCCTGTTAAAGGTGAGATCATATGGTATTTGTCTTTTACTGCCTGGATTATTTCACTTAACATAATGCTTTCCAGTTCCATGCATGCTGTTGCCAAGAGTAGGAGCTCCTTCTTTCTTTCTGCTGCATAGAATTCCATTGTATATATGTACCATAGTTGTTTTTTTTTCCATTCATTTACTGACGGGCACCTAGGTTGCTTCCAACTCTTGGCTATTGTAAATTGTGCTGCTATGAACATTAGGGTGCATATGTTCTTTGGGATTGGTGTCTTAGGATACAATCCCAGCAGTGGAATTGCTGGGTCAAAAGGCAAGTCCAATTTTAGTTTTCTGAGAAAATTCCATACTGTTTTTCATAATGGTTGTACCACTCTGCAATCCCACCAACAGTGGACTAGAGTCCCCTTTTCCCCACACCCTCTCCAACAATTTGTTGTTTATTGCTTTGTTTATGATAGCCATTCTCACCAGTGTAAAGTGATATCTCATGTGGTTTAATTTGCATCTCTCTGATAGCAAGCGATATTGAGCATCTCTTCATGTGTCTCTGGATCCTCTGTATGTCCTCCTTGGAGAAGTGTCTGTTCAAGTCATTTTCCCATTTTTTAATTGGGTTAGTTGTCTTCTTAGAGTGAAGTCGTGTGAGTTCTTTGTATATTTTGGAGATTAAATCTTTGAGGTATCATTGGCAAATATGTTTTTCCCATACAGTTGGCTGTCTTTTCATTTTAATACTGTTTTCTTTAGCCATGCAGAAGCTTTTTATTTTGATAAGATCCCATTTGTTTATTCTTTCCTTTATATTCCTTGCTCTAGGGGACATATCAGTAAAAATGTTGCTGCGTGAAATATCTGACATTTTCCTGCCAATGTTCTCCTCTAGGATTTTAATGGTGTCACGGCTTATATTTAAGTCTTTTATCCACCTTGAATTTATTTTGGTGTATGGTATAAGTTGGTGCTCAAGTTACATTTTTTTTTTTGTGCATGTAGCTGTCCAGTTCTCCCAACACCATTTGTTGAAGAGGCTATCTTTACCCCATTTTATGTTAATGCCCCCTTTGTTGAATATTAATTGACTGTAGAGAGTTGGGTTTATTTCTGGGCTCTCTGTTCTGTTTCATTGGTCTATGTGCCTGTTTTCATGCCAGTACCAGGCTGTTTTGATTACAGTGGCCTTGTAATACAGTTTGATATCAGGTATTGTGATCCCTCCTACTTTGTTCTTCTTTCTCAACATAGCAGCTGCTAGTCAGGGTTGTTTATGGTTCCATATATTTTTGAAGTGTTTGTTCTATGTCTGTGAAATATGCCATTGGTACTTTAATAGGTATTGCATTGAATCTGTAAATTGCTTTGGGTAGTATCGACATTTTGATGATGTTAATTCTTCCAATCCATGAACACGGTATATGTTTCCATTTGTTTGTGTCTTCCTTGATTTCTTTCTTCAATGTTGTGTAGTTTTCTGCATACAGGTCTTTTACCTCCTTAGTCAGATTTATTCCCTGATATTTTATTTTTGTTTTTGCTACATTGAATGGGATTTTTTTCTAGAAATAATCAATTGTTTATTCTATCCAAAGAAAACAAAGATCTTTAAAAAGTAATTTGTTGTCTTCTATAAAGAGGGACCCAAGCTCCAAAATTTAATGCATTAAAGTAGACTCATAACCATGATGAGATACCATTTCATACCTGTCAGAATGCTTATCATCAATAAATCAACAAAGAACACATGTTGGCAAGCATGTGGAGAAAGGGGAGCCATTTTGCATTGTTGATGGGAATGCTGACTCGTACAACCACTGTAAAAAGCAGTGTGGAGACATCTCCAAAAATTAAAAATGAATCTGTTTTTTGACCCAGTGATCCCACTTCTGGGAATATATCTGAAGGAATCCCAAACACTAATTCTAAAGAATGTAAGCACCTCTATGTTCATTGCAGTGTTATTTACAATCACCAGATACGGTGAGCAACCCAAGTGTCCATCAGCAGATAAGTGGATAAAATAACTATGGAACATTTATACCATGGCCATAAAAAGAAGAAAAATTTGCCCTTTGCAACAGTATCAATGGACCTGGATAATATTCTGCTAGGCAAAATAAGCCACTCAGAGAAAGACAAATACCACATGATTTCACTCATATGTGGAATCTAATGAACAAACTGAACTAATGAGGAAAATGGGATGAGATTCATCAATGGAAAGCAGGATGACCTCTGGTAGTGGGGGAGTTGTGAGGATGGAAGGATTGAGCAAAAAGGAAAAAAGACTCATGGACATGGACTTAAGTGTGGTGATCACTGGGGGGGGAGGGACATAAGGGGATTAAATAGTAATGGGAATAAACACAATAAAGATTAAAAACAATAACAAAAAAGGGAAAGAGTCCATGAAGTGTGCATAGCATGGAACAGAAATAGTTTCTGCAGAGCATGGCTGTTCCAATTCATGCTCTGTGGGGTGACCAGAAGCAGCACTCCCTGTCCCAACACATTTCATCCTGCACATCTCAAGGAGTTTAGGAAAATAACACTCATTATGCTTCTATTTTCAGGGCCTAGGAGATTTCAGATTTTTTAATTCTTTATTATCTTGAAATAATTAAGGCTAAGATGTCTCTTGGAGAAATTATTTTATTAAAATATATGTACAGCTGATGGACAGACAACACATGAAAAACTTTAAACTCCTGCAAACCAACAGAACTTCCCATGAATGCAGAAAAGATTGGCCATTATCAAACAGCTTTTTTGACACATTAAAACATAATACACACTGTGCTTATAACATAAGGACATGGTCATCTTTACTGGAGAAAGCACTGAAGCATTGGATTCATTAGCCTAACACCCCCAAGGCAAAATTGTATGGACCTCTGGATCATAACAAGAAGAAGGTCACGGGAAAGCCATTTAATTCTACTTTAACCAAAAGTTATTTATGAAAAAGAGATATAACTGAATTGTATTTTGCCAAAATACTATAAAATGTTTTTATTAAAATAAAAACCGTGGTAGAAAAAAAAAACAGAAAAGGAGAGAAAATATCCCAAAGCAATCAAACATATTTAACAAAGACGGAGCCCATTCTATTCCCCTCGGGTAAAATGTGTGTTTTAACACATGAGAAGGAGATTTCACTTGCTGTGTGTTACCCATCGTAGCAGCACCAGCAGGAGCAGCTACAGAAAATGGTCCATTAGTTTTTCCATAATAAACTCTTTTTTCACTGGCACACTCTTGGGATTCTTTGACATTACTTCAGTGTGGTTATTGGTGGATGGCTTCAATAATTGGAACTCCCACAATCTGAAATTAACATTTTCCATGTCACTTTAGTATATGTTAAATATATGAAATTTTATTTTAAGGCCATTCTGTCCAGCATGTGTGATTCTAAAAGGCAGCATTGCAAATGCAAAATGCTCTCTCTATTTTTGCATTTTATATTTACATTTTTTCTCAAATGAGCACGTCAAGATATTCATTCAGTATAACTTTATCATGCTAAAGGAAGAGACTAATGAATGAGAGCTAACAGCTCCCAGTTGGAGTCTCCAGTGTGTCTAACTCATACCTGAGGCAATAACTCCACACAAGGGAGTCCTCTGAAAATATGTGACCTAAAAGTACAAGCACAAATGAGAAAGGAGGTAATAAAAAAATTCAATAGCTAATTGTGCCAAGTGCCAGGAAGAAGACATGGTTCTTATGCTAATAAGAAATCACAGTCTGATATAGAGTCCTGGCATTCAAGCAACATTGAGGTAGTTCAATCAGAGACATATACAACCATTTAAGGAAGAACACAAAAAGTGTTATTTGTGCATAACAAATCATTCCTTGGATGTTTTTTAGAGATACAAAGGATATAAAACTTCACCAGACTTTAAATCCTCTCTAAATATTATGGAGAGGCCTGAGATCTAAAGAGGCAAATGACTCGTGCAAGGTCCTCAGCTCATTTACTTCACATCTCCATGTACAAAACTAATGCTCTGTTGACTACAGCAGATACCACTTCGGAAGATACATGGCAGTATATCACAGTAATTCACAACACTAATTTGCACATTATTTCTCTCTTCTCAAAGACTACAATAAAGGGGGAGAGTGTGGCCCGAGGGATGACAATCAATGTCTTACTTTCCCTTCAGTTGTGCTAGTTCATAAAGGAATAACTGCATAGAGAACTTAGAGGCTAATGCTATGTAAAAGTCTAAGAGAGTAGGCAGTAACCAAGAAGAGCCATTGTATTAAGTTCGTGGAATAAGAGATGATAGTTCAGGCATTTTTAAAATGTCTTCACTTCTAAAAAATTGATAAGATTGCTTGAAGAAAAGGAAAAGGAAAGCAAATGCAATTAAGAGTCAATCAGTGTAAGTAATGTCATTCAAGAAATATTTATTGAACATTTATTATGTCCCATGCACAATACTGAATACTAAGCTGTTGCACAAGAGATGTCAAAGTTCCTGTGTTTAGAATGGTATTAGTTAAATGGGGACCTGGAAGATAATTGAATAATTACATTAATAATTCAACCCAAGTCAATTACTGTGTGACAGAAACGTGGTTCTAGGAAGAGCTGTGACAAAGCATGCTTACATGTCCTGGAAGGTCAAAGAAATTTTTTTGTCCAAATTGATCCATGAGCTGAGAGAATAGACAAATGGGGATTAACTAGGCTAAATGGAAAAGGCAAAGGAAGTGACATCTAGACAACTTGGGCGCAGTACTGTGCGAGATGGGTCTTTGAGCCAAAGATCATACTAGCACATATGAAGAATTTAGGTCTTTGTAGTAGGTTGATTGATTGAATTAATGATCCCCATCAACCACACCTCCCTAAAGCCATGTTCTTCTACTACCTGCTCATAATAACTCGGATATATTCACATGGCTTGCTCTGGTTAACAAGACAATAGCAAACTACCCCAGAAGAGACTTGAAAAGGCATTTGCTCATTATTATTTTCTTTTCCTCTATCATGAGGAGGTGCTCGGGCTACCCTACTGAATGAAGAAATGTGGGCAGAGAAGAGGTATCCAGTTGGCTCTACTGAGGCCCACCCAGCCACCTGACCACCAGTCAGACACCTGGCAATGTCCAATCAAGATCACTAGAGAAAATTAACGGAGTTTTAACTAGTGAATGAACCCCCTTCTCACATCAGCAGAGTTCCTCAGGTGAGTTCAAAAGAACCACCCAGTCAGATCCACAGATTCGTGATTTAACTATGTAATTAAGGTCCTAAACTACAAGGATTTGTGATTGTTAGGCAGCATAAATATAGCTATGTATAAATGATGAAGTGGTAAATGTGAAAAATTGATATGTAATGATATATGGCATGGAAAAGAGCAGAGTGATTCAGGCTATCGAAATAAGGGACAGTGGACTAAGTGAGGACTAAGTGTAGCAACAGTGAGGGCAAGGCTACAGAATCGAGGCAATTTGGATTTAATTCTCTAGAAAATGGTGAACTACTAAAGACTTTTAAGCAGACAAATAGTGACATGACCAAAGCTCTACTAATTTGAGAAACTTAAATTGACCATGCTTTCGTAAGTGGGTTACAGCAGAAATGGACTAGAGGCACAGAATACAAGAACAAAAAATGGAAAAGAAAAAATACATTAAATTCCAAGAAAGTATCCCGTCACAACAATGTTTAATGAACAGCCTCAAAAAGTGAAACTATTCTGAGACCTATGTTCAAGAACAGGTTCTCACTCTTAAAATTGTGTTCTTTCTAGATGTTAATAGTTTAATTAGAGGCCCTTTCAGCAGCCCAACCTCAACTAGATGGAGAAAATTCAATGGCATCCATAGGTTTAAAACATGATAACTTAGTTTCAAGATCTTTTTTTTTTAATTCAGTATTGTTATGGATAAGAAATTAATATAAAAATATAAGCAGTTTAAGGGGTATACAGCTTGTTTTAATATCTATTTCTCTATTATTTGCAAAGACTTTCTGGAGATTAAGAACCTATTCTGGTCAACAGATAACTCCTCTCTGATTTTACAAATTTTTTTCAGGCCCAACCTCATTTTAGTAAGTGTTTAATCACTCCATAACATTCATGAGTAAAAATGGAATGGAAATTGTTTAGGAGGATGAGCAGTATATTTTATTATTGCCTCTATTTTAATTGATCCCTCCATTTTTGCATAAATCCCATTTCCTCTTGCTTAAGGACATCATTACAGGTATTCCTTGAAAAGCATCATTCCATCATATTCTTTTTCTCCTACATTGATATTTTTCTCTTTCTCTTTTATAATTGAAATCAATGTACACATATAGAGTTATGTCTAAATTCCTTTAAAAAATTTTTGTTCTGTCTTCCTGTGACTTATCTTTCCATTGCTTTGTTGTATTTATTTTTAAACTCTGAGGGAGTAATCTATTTTGTAGTTTCTAATTCTCTTTTTCTCTTTTAAACCCATTTAAGTTGAGTTTTTGCTTCCATCAGCCCTTCAAAACTACTCACATCTGTTCACCCTGATCACATTGGTAAATCTAATGGCCACTATCAGCAGCACACCTTCTCGGAGTGATTTTAAGTCATTTTCCCAACAAACATTTTATACTACCCATTCTCTTGTGTTTCATTCTTCTTCATTGGCTTCCCTTTCTCAGTCTGCTTATTGCATACTCTTCTCTCCAAACTTACTGACATTGGAGGATCCCACAGCCTTGTCCTGGATCTTTTCTTCAGTTCCCCGTTTATGTCTTACTGATTTCACTTAATCACATGGATTTATATGTAGCCCACACGGCAAGTGCTCCCAAAATTTTATCTCTAGCCCAGTCCTCTACCCCAATATGACTGTTGTATCTCTTTCCCTTTTACTATCCATTTGAATGTCTAATGGACATCTCAAAATCAATATACCCTAAAATAAACACAAGGATACTCCACCTACATGCCACCATCCACACATCAATTGATGAAAACTCCATCCATCTAATTGCTGGGCAGGGGGGTGGGTGGGTAAATAAATAATTTTTACTCCTCTTTTTTTTCATATCCTGCATCCACCCTACCAGTAAATCCTGGTATATGTCCAGAATCTCATTGCTTCTCTTCCTCCACCCAGCTACCATCCCAGAGTGGATAGACACCCACTATCGTGTGAATTACTACGATACCTTCCTAGTCGGTTCCCACTTTTGTCTTTTGTCAGTCTACTCTTCACACAGCAGCCAGAGAAATGCTTTTAACATTTCAGATAAATCATATCATTCCTCTATTTAATGCTTCCATTTTCATGCAGACTAGAAGCAAAATTTCTTCTAAAATATTAAATAAACCTTACCACGGTACCGGATTCCAGTTATCTCTTTAAATTCATCCCTTGTTACTGCCCTCTTCCTGTCAGTACAGCAAGGTCCTGTCCTTTTCTTTACACATGATGAACACACCTCTCACCTTCAGAAATTTGCTCTAGCTATGTTCTCTGCATAGATTATTCTCCCTCCATATGTCAATATATACACAGCTGAGTCTGTACTTTGTTTGAATTTCTGCTCAAATGTCACTTTCTTAATAATGCTACTCTAACCTCAACATTTAATGTGGCAGTCTAACTCACTTCCCCAAATTCAGGTACTCTTGATTGCCCTTTTCCATTCTCTTTTCATTCTGTATTTTTTTCAACAGTGCTTAATTGCCTATGAACACATTAAATAATTCACTTATTTATGTTGATTGTTTATCTTCTCTTTCCATTCTCTTGACAGTAGTAACTGTCAGGTCAGAAATTCTTGTTCCATTTTATGAAATAGTCCCCAAAATAAACAGAGGTTAACACATAACAAATACTAAATAAATTATGTGTTGAACAAATGAATAGGCAAAGTCACTATTCTCATTTATTTGAAAGGACATACACCACCTCCCTCATAACTGTGTATGTGTTATGAATTGTTTCTGGGGTTACAATGAACTAATGCCTATTCTGTTAGTTTATAGATCAGAATAATTTCTTTAATGTGAATTAAGGCACATGTCTCATTGTTCTTCATTTTATAATTTAATTGCCTATCACCACTGCCACTTTGCATGCCATGGGGAAGCCGGGCCCTCACCAAATATAAAATGTGGAAACACCTGACCACACCAAGTGACTCGTTGGATGTGGGAAGTGTGCAGTGACCAATAGGAGTCAAAACCCTGAGAGATAGGTAGGACAGAAATCTAGTTGAGTGATTTGCTTAGAGTCACAGGGTGAGTCAGTAACACAACTGGAAGAATGTGGGATTGCTACTTTCCGGGGAAAGTTATTTTTGTGAGAACTTACCACTTAGAGTTTAATGAAAAGTTCTAGTTTTTATTGGCTTGCCTTCACGAGGATCAGACGCCTGATGCTACAGGCTCCATATGGTTTGTCTTGCTCATCGCGGGTCCGAGTTGGACAGCCCCCATGTCTTAAGCCTCATCATCCCCATAGCTCTCTCTCCTTGTATTTAATCTGAGGGCCCAAGGTGCTTTTCTAGCATATCACTATAGCAATTGGCTCGATGCTTATGTGTGTATGCATATGCATGCATCCCTACAATGGGGAAAATTCAAAGAAATCAGAGATGGTGAGAGACTTCATATAGTAAATAAAAAACAAATAAGAGCGTGCTAACTCTGGAAAAATCACATTTGAACTCTGCTATTCTACCCTTCTTTTTATATCTATCATGTGTGACTGCAAGTTCTCTCAGGTTACTTACATTCTCCTGCATTTTGCTCAAGTTGTTCTAGGTTTTGACGGTGAATCCTCAAGGAGCCTAACGGGTGAGACTGCAGAGCATCTCAGCTTTACATGTTCTGATTCCTGATTCTCACCTAGACAGAACATTGATCACTGTAGAAAAATTAATAATGGAAAAAGAGTCTTAAAGTAAATTCAAGTAAATGAATAAATAAGTATAACTAACTACTGGGCAATTCTCTTCCTTGAACAATATCAGATGAATGGCAGTTGATACAATACATCCGAATGGTGGAAAGGAGTTTCTTTTTCTTACAGTTGCTTATTTTCAGTGTTTTAGTATTCAGTATTTTCATAACTTTTAAATCATGACCTCCTCTCATATCCACATGCAGTTAACACACACTATTTTATATAGAATATTGGATTCTGTTCTAATTTAGCTCTTCAGTACAAGAGAGTATAATTGTAGAAAGAATATTTGAAACTTCTTCACTGCAGTGATTCTAATATTTTTGTTGCACATATACAAAGGATGCAGTTCCTTATTTTTACAACTTCTCAAGAACCGTGGTTTGTTTTGGGGTTTTTTTTGCTTGTTTTCAAGTAAATTTTCATCTGTAGCACATGTTATTTGCCTCTTCCCAGTTTCTGTCTATAATCTTATCTTCTGGTCCAGAGACTTCATAAATTACTCATGCTAGAAAATAATTAAAGTGATAGCCCTTCACTTATTCAAAATTTTAACTAATTTTTTAAAGTTATATATTAATTCAAAGCATGTCTCAATGTCCAACCTATGTCATTATCTTTATGAATATAATACATTCTTATAAGTAGAAAAAAGAACACATTTAAGTAATTTTGTAGAGTAATATCAATATTTATGTAAATAAATACAAAACATTTTGATAGTGATAATAGTGATTATCACTATTATCTCATATCCACTTTGATAATATTGCCTTTACCAGCTGTGTATTAACTATGATACACTTTATAGCATAGGAATATTAGGAAAATGACCAAAAATGATATTTTTGATGAAGCTTGCCCCAGCAGATTAGTAATAGGCTGCCCTCTCTTCTTGAAATGTGTATTGATACCATCAAATCTGTGTTGGTGGCCTTGAGAAAACTTAACTACAAAATGAGTTTATTCCTCACTTTTTTGTTGACTTACCTTGTTATTGAAGTGGAGCTATCATGTCATTTTTTTCTTTTCTTTCATTGATTTATTTTTAAAGTGGTTATAGTGTACTTTTCAATAACTTTATGCTCAGTTATAAGTAAATAAATAGTAATAACCTTCCTAAGATATTATTCTGTAAAAGTAAAGTGCTCAGCCTTAGCTGGTGTAGCTCAGTGGATTGAGCGCAGGCCTGTGAACCACACGATCGCAGTTCAATTCCCAGTCAGGGCACATGCCTGGGTTGCAGGCCAGTTCCCAGCAGGGGGCTCATGAGAGGCAATCATACATTGATATTTCTCTCCCTCTCTACTTCCCTTCCCCTCTAAAGATAAATAAATAATTAAAAAAGAAAATGCAAAAAAAGTAAAGTGCTCAAAAATCTTATTTCTCTTAATCCAGATAAAAAGTTTACTTAACTAATGTTCTATATGAAAAGAATTTTGCAAAAGACAATGCATTTAGCTGAATGCTTTCATCAACACTAACAAGGTCCAGGTGTTGTTTTGATTATTCTTCTTGGTCTAGCAAACAAAAGAAGTGTTTTAAAAGTTTTAGACTATTGATTTCTAGGCACAGATAACAGATATCTAGTGTTTTGAAGAATTGCTTAGTTAGGACTAAAATACATACTTTGTAAACCAATGGAAAGGTTTCAGTCAGGGAGAAAGAAAGATAAAAAGCATGGGTGTCTGATGAAACAAGTTTCACGAGTGGGTTAGAACTAGAGAATGTGTTTACCAGTGTAACAAAGGAGGTCGATGCAAAGTGTAAAATTAAGGAAGTAAAGGAGTGATTGCAGAGCAAGCCTTAGGACACACAATGGGGCTGAACCTAGACAGGATTTAAGGGGAAGGAGAGAATGAGAAGAGACTCTGACTCCAACTCAAAGTCACTTCTCTGAGGAGTACAGGAAAATTTAGTGCTGTACACAAAGGAACTTTTCTGTGAAAGAACAAATAAAACAATCTGCTGCAAGTGAAAGGATAAACATGCATGCTAGGAAGAATGCTGTTTGAAGAAGAATGAAATGATTATCAACAGGCTAATATGAGGCAGAATAACATAGCTTTATAATAAGACAATTTTTCAGGTATATCTAGAATAGGATGTTTTCTTAGACTTTGAATTCCCTATTACTATCAATAATCATCAATTTAATTAATATTTAGACATTTTTGTTAATGTCATCTTTTTGGGAACCTGTCACGGAAAATGATTGGAACTGGTGGAGTGACTGTGCCCTCCACCAGTCACAGGCCACATGTCAGGCGTAGCTCCTGCCTGGTTCCAGATGTCTCCCTTAAAAGAGCCAGTGACAAGCTAAAAGCATCCACAGCGAGTCAGCAAGACATTGAGGGCTCTGGCCAGGCCAACTGAGAAATAATTTTGGAAAAGAAAACTCTCCTTTCTAGAGAAACAAAGAATTGGAAAGACTCCTAAAGGTCATCTGACCCAACTGCTCCATGTGAGAGCATTCAGATCTCCAGCAGATGCAACACAGACGTTTTCCCAGTCCTTGCTGAGACCAAAACCGCTCTCAATGAAATTCTGCTTCCTTCTCTCCCCTGGAAGAAAAGATCTGCAGTTGAAACAGACAGACAGGAAAATATAATTCCCTCTTTCATTCTCCAAAACTGTGATGTTGAGATTTAGCTATATAACAAATGTCTCTCTTTTGAGAAAAGAGTGTTTTTTCAGCCTAGTTTTCCAGATCCTAATGTTTTATACCACATGATATTCTAATTTTATTTCTCCCCACAGTATACTCAGGCTAATCTCATCACTCCATTCTCTATGTTCAATAGGCAGATTGTTCTCATTCTGTTCTGGTGGTTATTTCGGGTTTCTAGGGCTGTGTGACAAACCATTCCAATACTTAGTGGCTTAAAACACCTTAATTTTTCATTCTCGATTCTGCAGGTCAGGAATTCAGGGAGGAGTCAGCTGGGACATTTTTGGCTTCATCTGGCTTCATTTGTTTAAGTTGCCTTTCAATATTACAACATAAAGGATACACTCTTTATAATGGTCTTTATTACATTATCTTTTATGGAGGTATAATTCTATTTAACTTGTCCCTTATTGATGAACATTTAGATTATTTGTAATTTTTTTTGCTATTATCACATTGCTGTGATTAATGCCCTTTGCTAAGTCCTTTTGGATACTTGTTGTATAAAGTTCTACAAGAAGAATTGCTGAATAAAAATATAAATGAGTGTAAATTTCAGTACAAATAAATATATCAACCAATAACCATTTAACAGGGCCACCTTAGGAGGATGAACAAATTTTGCACCTCCTCTCCATCTCCATTCTGGTAGTAACCTGCATCCCTGTTTTCATTTGCATTCATTTAAATATTAGTGAGGCTGAGCATATATTTTTATGTTTCATGATTGTTTATAGTTATTTCTCTGAATTTTTCTCTTTGTACAATTTTCTTTTTTTTAAGATTTTGTTTATTTATCTTTAGAGGGGAAGGGAAGGAGAGAAATATCAATGAATGGTTGCCTCTCATGAGTCCCCTGCTGGGAACTGGCCTGCAACCCAGGCATGTGCCCTGACTGGGAATCAAACCACGATCATGCCATTCTCAGGCCCGTGCTCAATCCACTGAGCTACACCAGCCAGGGCCAATTTTCTATTTTTATTTGGATGTTTTCTTTTCTTTATATATCTAAGCAGTGGGATATAACAAAGATATTAAGAGTTTGTGAACTGTAGGAAGTAATCTCTCAAATAAACTCTCTTTTAACTTTATAATGTATTTGCTCACACAAAAGTGTTTTAACTTATAATATTATTCTTCAATACTTTAAAATATTCACCTAAAGTTTTAGTATCTTTGTTGTTTTATGCTTTATGTAAGCATTCAATCTATCTGGCATTTAGTTTTGTGTGTGCTATGATGGAGATTTTTTCCTAAAGTAAAAATCAGTCATCTACGCCCTGCCTGATGTGGCTCAGTGGATTGTGTACCAGCCTGTGATCCAAAATGGTCACCAGTTGGTTTCCCAGTCCGGGCACATGCCTGGGTTGCGGGCCAGGTCCCCAGAAGCAGTCGCATGAGAGGCAACCATTCACTGATGTTTCTCTCCTTCTCTTTCTCCCTCCCTTCCCCTCTGTCTAAAAATAAATAAATAAAATATATTTTAAAAATAGCCATCTAATTAACTATCATTTGTTTAATAATATATTCTTTCTGAACTAACTTGGAAAATTAAATTCACTATATTTTGACTCAATTTTGTGCCACAATTGCTTTGTCTCTTCCTTCACTCATATAAACTGCTTTAACTTCTCTACAGGATGTGTTTTAATATTTGTGACACAACTTTCTGAATTATTGTCAAAATTTCTTGCTATTCTTGAAAACTCATTCTTTAAAATGATACAGAAAAAAATGTTTAAAGTTGTCTCATACAGTGTCATACTGCTTTTATTAAGTTAAATTTATAGATTAATTTGGGAAAATAGAACTTTTTATAATATTGACTCTTTTCACCAAAAACAATAATTGTTTTATTTTATATTTATATAAATAATCCTTTATAGTTCTAAGTTCTATGGAGTTATTTTATATAGTCGTCTTATTTTTATGGTTCAACAATTTTTTCTATTTTATTGTTCTATTTTCCTTTGTCTCTTATTATTCATAGTAATAAGAAAGCTATCACTTTTTACATTATCAAAATTTTTAACAATATCAAATTTTGATATTAACCAAATATTGAACTACTTCAATAACTTAACTAAATATTTCTTTTAGCTTGTCAGTTGATTAATAAATTTTCTAGGCAAACATTTCATTATATTTAAATAATGATCTTTTAGGATCTATCATTCAATTGCAATTTTATTTATTTATTATTATTTCAGTGTTTTATTATAGTAGGTAGATCCTGTTGAAGAATAGTAAATAACCTTTAATTGGTACTTATAAAAATGTATTTTTAAAATATTTCATTTATTTGCCCTGGCTGGTATAACTCAGTGGATTGAGTGTGGGCTGTGAAACAAAGGGTCACTGGTTCAATTCCCAGTCAGGGCACATGCCTTGGTTGCAGGCCAGGCCCCCAGTTGGAGATGCATGAGAGGCAACCACACAGTGATATTTCTCTACCTCTCTTTCTCCCTCCCTTTCCACCCTCTCTAAAAATAAATAAATAAATGCCTTTGCAAGAATTTTATTTATTTATTTGTTTGTTTGTTTATTTATTTATTTTTATTGAGAGGGGAAGGGAAGGAGAAAGAGACGGAGAAAAACATTAATGTCTAGTTGCCTCTCACGCATCCCCAACTGGGGACTTGGCCTGCAACCCACACACTTGCCCTGAATGGAAACTGAACCAGTAACAATTTGGTTCACAGGTTGGCACTCCATCCATGAGCCACACCAGTCAGGGCCCCAAAAATGTATTTCTTAAAATTTTTTACTTTTGTTGGTGTTATAGAGTTTATGACATGGTAACAGGCACTATAATGATTACTAGTATATGGAAGGAAAATTAAGAATAGCTAACCACTGCCTAAGTAAAACTCATACTTCTCATCTGCACTGTACTTCACAGTATTTTAGGAAATCATATAACTTAGAAAAAGAGCATTGACTTGCTTTGGAGAGATGAATGGTTCATTTTGAGTTTTGCGGATTAGAATTATATGTTTTGATTTTGATCATTTTGTTTTTCCTTTTCAGATGAAAATATCTGTTTTGAAGAAAAATAGAGCAAATATAGAACAGTAGATAAGGCAAGAACTAAGAGTGATAAAGAAGCCACAGATAGAACCAGAATGGATTCATGAGTGATCACCCAATAATAAGCAAGAATGGAAAAAAGACATGTGTAACTTGAAGGAACGGGCCACATTTCTTTTGTTTTATTGTAGTATTTAATTCTAGCAATTGATAGTATGACTGGCATGTTGTAAGTACTTAATAAACATTGTTAAATGAATGAATGAATGAATGAATGAATGAGGAATCAGTAAAATATATGGATTATGCCCATCTTCATCCCATGGCAGGTCTGTCCACCCCAAGATAATCCCAGGTGCCTTAACATCTAGTGTTAACATTCTCACTCTCAGTCCTAGTGAGTGTATGAACGAGCAGCTTCTTCTCCATAACTGAGAGTTCTAACTTACACTTTAGAGCAGTATCTGGTGGGAGAAGGGAGATCGACCATACGCAAAACAAGAAAGATGACTATCCAGTTAAATTGAGTAGGTTCCTGCTGTTTCACACCTTTCTTGTCCTATTGAGTCCTATAAAAGTAGAAAGGTAAGGAAGTATACTTATTTATGAAGGGGGGATTTCAAACTACTGTTGGTTCAAAGTTGCTGTGCTCCATAATAATATAATACTTTAAATAAAAGGAAAAAGTGCATTAATGCATCTCTCGTGCAAATCTCAGTACTGTCTCTGAAGCTAGACTGCATAACTGTTCACAAGAGAATTTTGTGTGAGAAAAGTTATCATCTATATCACACCACAAGAGAAAGCTTTCCATTAAAACTTAAAGAAATTTGAGTGTCTAAGACTTTTACATTAAGAAGCACATTTCTAAGCTCCAGTAACTTGGTAATGCCTAAATACAGACCTTTAACCAGGAAGGTATGGCGTCAGAAATGCACCGATGATTCAACCAAGCCTTCGTTTCAAATGTCACAGTATTATACATTGAGATAAACAGATGCAACATCAAAAAATACTAATTACTACGAAAAGTTCAGAAAACCTAAAACAAAATCCCATGGCAATAAAAATGTATATGGAGACTTCACATGCTATGATTTAGTCATAGCTGTGGGCTTCTTTAATGATTTTCACATGGTGTATTAGTTCAATCATCCCAGATTACTGAAACGCATGTTAGTGAGTTAAGTAAACTTCTGCATAGGCCTTATTATTTTTTTTTTTTGCTAAATTTTGTCATAAAAAACATTGTCCTAGAAAACTAGGTTCTACACCTAGCTCTGATCAGCTCAGTGCCTATTGAACCCATCATTTATGTAGCTTAAGTTCTGTAGGATCCAAATACAAAATGAACCACTTTATCTCTAAGGATGATCCCAACAGCCTTTTCTCAGCTTCCTAAATCCAGGTGGGAGTGGCCTTTGATGTGGATGGATACTGCAATTGAATTGAGCAGGGGATGATAGAACTCACAGGTGCTAAGTCTACAAAATTCTTAGTCAAACAATCTAATTAAAGGGAAGAATGGAGTAGGGCATAGATTGAGATAGGAATGTGTTAGGAAAAAATGTGAGACATTCTATTTGGGTCAAAAAAACTAATGGTTTAATGTCAATGTACTTAACAGTTCAATTTAGGGCACTATGGTAACTGTTTTTAGTATGTGCTTGAGGGTTGAATGGGAAACAGTTGCAGATAAAAATGCTGTATCAATCCTAAAAAAAATCTGATATCCTTCTCTACCAGAGCTATTATGGCCTAGCCATCAAGTTTGTAATTCTCAGCAACATCAGGAATGATTCCAAATCACAGGTTGTATTAGCTGGGTTTAGCTGAGCTAAATAAGCATATACCACCTGCTCTACAGTGGGCTGTAATGAGGTAATTGCAACAGACTGGGAAGAGACTCGTATAAATGACTTTATCTATCTGACCCACTGACTTTATCTATATGACCAGGCAACAGCAAATCAGCACTAAAACGGACTGTGCTCAGCCAGTTTGTTTCCTTGGCCATATCCATTGCCTGTTTGGATTTGGATACAATCTGTTCAAAACTATGCTGGAAGCTTACTCTGCTGGGACATTCTGAATCAGCTACTCCAGCGTGATCTGGTTGTGTTCTGTCAACATGCCCACTACCCTCACTTCAAATTCAGTAGCAAAACTGTGGAATGTGGAAAACTCAAGTAGGAGGGAAAGGGTCTTTCATGTGATTTAGATTGGGCTACTTATTAGGCCTGGAGGTTCCTGGAAGACAAAAAGATTAATAGAAAATGCTCACTTGCAATCTCAATAGATGTCCCAATCACGCTGGGAAGAGTGTATACTTTACTTTTACACTTGTACACTTGGGATACAGAAAAGGGGAGACGAGCAAACAAAGCCGGGAGTGAAAGGGCAAGGGTTCGATATATGGAAATGTTTCTGCATAAGTTGATATAAAACACATGACTCTGAATGACTTCCAAAATGCTCGAATTCTGTAAGACACACACAAAAATGAATGATCTGAACACCATCTGCTTGTCCTTTTGGTACATGTGGTAATGGTCACTTATCTGACTACCTGTGGATATGGAAATGCATTTGAAATAATGAAGGACCCTCTGCTCTATTATAATGACAACTACTAGTGACATTTGTAACCTTAGCAGCAGGTTAGAAACTATTTATGTCCACTCCCATTAAGAATTTTACTTCTTTTGACACATCCATTTGGTTCTGTTTGAAAGAGAAAATCATTAGTCTGACCTAAAACCACAAATGAAGACCAACTTCTCTCAAGTAATTTGCATATGCTTAACTATTTATGAGCTCCCTGCTGAGCATCAAAGGTGGTTATCAATCTACCTATATCCCAAACTTCTAGAGAACATTCAGTTTCTGTGAAAAACACGCTCAATTCCCTATGAAATGAAACTTGAGGTCAGAAGCTTACTAGGCAGTACTTTTGTTTCCTTGGAGAGCATTTAAGCATATTTTGCAATGAATAAAGTTTACCCATTCACTCAACTGATGTGTATTAAGTAGCTACAATGTTCTGAGCCCATAGTCTAATTTTAGAAAATGTTTAGATCTCAAGCGTGTAGTGAATTAAAATCAATCTTATTTATCATCATCTATTTTTTTACCAGCATTCACAGTCATTCCCTCCTCTTACCATAATTTAGTTTGTCATTTGTTGATAGATGGGCTAGATGATGCAATTTGGCAAAATGCAAAACATGGAATATCTCTTAACTGAAGCATATATACTAGTTGAATATTAGGTCTTTAAACTTATTCAACATAGCATGCAATAACAGCCCTTGAATACGCAGTCATCTCTTTTACTTATATATGTGTCCCAAGTTTTTATGTTTCTGAGTTTCCATCTAGTCTAAAACAAAAGTAGCAGTTAATATTGCTGCATTGAAAATCATTTCAGCAGTAAAGCAGCAATCTGGAGGAAATAACTGCTATTGCAAGGAAATGTTATCCATTGTGTTGTTGCAGGAGTTCCACTTCCTAGAGCAGTGCCTTATGCTTTGTTTATTTTACATTTTTTATGCAAATGACTTGCCATCTTAATCTGGGAATACATCAAAAGCAGAGCATTAGAATCTTTGTCCAAGCTACCAACACTCAGCATATTTTCTGAAATTACATGAGTCAAATAGCAAGATCATTGTTTAGAAAGTACAGAATAGCATCAGAGAAATTTTGGGAAAGAAAATTTTACTTCTGACCACTAATGACTTCTGAAGTTTTTAGTTCACAGCAAAGAAAATATTTCAGAAACAAAACAAAGTTATGTTTACCGATGCCTTTTTCAATTAGTCTTTCTTTTAAGTATAAAGAATAAAGTGCTTTGGGGCTTTTTATTGTAAAAATACAGATTCTACTGAATTCCAGCTGACACCGCTGAAGGCAGTCTTTAAGAGTTTCCATTATATGATGAAAGTAGTATTTACATTACTTTGCATCATGTTTCACTGTTGCATAATTAGCACATAAACTATTTAGGAGTCATATGGGGGGGAGCGGGGGAAAAAATCTAAACCACCTTTCTCGGGTTTTGTTTGTTTTTCTTTCTCTCTTCTTTCATAAAGTGTTTATAAAATGGGCAAGTCTAGGGGAACTTTCTAATTTGTGGATGCTGGTTCCAAGCTGTGCCTATACAGTTTTATGACTGCTTAGTTCCAGAATGTATAAACGTATTACCCTTCTACATAACCAAGTGCCCAGGAGAAGGCAATGTAAAAGAAATGAAGCAGAGGAAAATATATTGCACCGTTTTTTTACATTCAATTTAAAGTTGATATAAAGTGATTTCAGCTTTGAGGAGTTAGTGACTGACTTCCATTTGCTGTTCCCTCGTTTCTTCCCAGCTGCACTTGGCCAACAAACCAGTCCTACCCACCTTCCGAGAAAGTTCTCGCGGGCAGCTATTGGAGGAAGATGTGGTCTCTCTTCCAAGACTTCCTGTTATTTATTTGGAAGCCGGGTGATTTTTGGTTTGAAGGTGTGTGTGTGTGTGAGAGAGAGAGAAAGAGACAGAGACAGAGAGAGAGAGATTCCTCATAGTCTTAACTTTGCTATGCAAACTGACTTTTCAACAAAAGCAGCAAAATTCATCTCTTTGCCGATAAAAATGCATGCTACATTAGGGTCAGAGCAAAATATCTGGAAGTCAAAATGTCTTAAGTACCATACATTTTGGTATACTGTATATATCTAAGTAGTTGGTATGCAACAGAAAGAAAATTCAATGTTTGACATATTTCTTTGTCTTAAAAACATTTTTGTGAAAATCCACAACTCTGTATTAAGTAGTATAAAATGTATGAGGAAGAATGTGGGAAGGGTTTTGACACATAGCAGGGCTTGACGAACAGAAGATGGATTTGAATATGACTGCTACACGGCCTCAGTGTATTCCATGTTTCAGAGAAAAGAGCAGCGTGTCCTCCTACTTGTTCGCTCTGTGTCCAAACCATAGAGTTTAGTCTAAGGAGACTTTTGCTCTGGTAGCAATTCTGCTGGGAATTGGGCCACAGGAACAACAGCAAGCAATGCAGCCTCTGCTCACGGATATGAGAGGGACTCTGAGACCTGTGACTGTCACCCTTCTTCCTGTTTCCCAGCACAAAATTCTTGAAACGGCACTTGGCTGTCCCGTTCTCTGTGTCTCTACCTTCCATTTCCTACTGCATGCATCAAATAATCTGCTCACGGGGTAGCTTTTGCCTTCACTCCACATGGAAATTTTTCAGTTCAAAATCTTCCTGGAGGTCTGTCAGCGGCCAATGAAAAAGATCTGCTTCCATGACTCAGTTTTTAACATTTGAAACATCACTTTTTCTTTGAAACAGACCTCAATCCTGGAATTATAGTGGCTGTTCTAACCAGACTTTACACTCCTGAAAAGCAAGAAATGTCACATTCATTTTTGGAACACTAATATATAGTAGTTATACTGACCATATTTTAAAGGCAAAATAAATATTTACGGATGAGTGAATAATGGGGAGATCTCTGACTATAAAATAGCTTCTTTTTGTTCTATGATGAAATATTATGCTCTATCATTTACTTAAGGAGGGGAATCAAAAGATGCCAATGATTTGAGGCATGGCTTTTTCTTACTCGCGTAGAGCCTTCCTGGAATGCCATGTTTGTTACATTAAACCTCTGCTCAGTCATGCATGCAACAAATAACATCAAATGTCTATAAACAGGAGTCCTTAATGACTCATTTTGGGTTATACAATGAAGATAAACCTCTGGGGATAGTATAGCATTTTCAACATGCTTTATTTTTCCGGTACACTTCACTAAAACTCATGGATTATATAAAAGACAGTCGTCTCTGACATGTTTGTAATGCAATTACTTTACTGAATGGTCTGAAGGTAGTGGAAGAAAAAAAGGAAGGAAGGAAGGAAGGAAGGAAGGAAGGAAGGAAGGAAGGAAGGAAGGAAGGAAGGAAGGAAGGAGGGAAGCAGAAAGAGAGGGAGGGAGGGAGGGCGGGAGGGAGGAAGGGCGGGAGGGAGGAAGGAAAGAAAAGTTTCCTAAATGTTTTTCTATATCTTTAACAGAATAGAGGAAATATTTTAAATTATAAATTCAGATTGAGTTGATATTTGATGGTATATATATTTAAATTGCTTGATTGTCAAAAATACTAAACTGTTAATTAAAAGTAGAATGTCAAACTGGAAAATAATTATAACAATAATTTAGGTAAAAGGTTATTTCCTTAAGGAAAAAAATACCCACTTAGAATTAAATTTACAGATAGATAAACACCACACACACACCACACACACACACAAATACCTTGAATGGCCACAATAAACAGTTTAAAGGATTGTTTGATATTATTTTTATCTAGAAAAATAATGTTATTTTTTACATCTAAACATGGTAAAATGTTGTTTTAACCTTTAACCTTTAAAAAATATTTTATTTATTTTTATTTTTAGGGGATAAGGGAGGGAGAAAGAGAGGGAGAAGAATATCAATGTGCGGTTACCTGTAGTGCGCCCCCTACTGGGGACCTGGCCGGCTACCCAGGTGTCTACCCCGATTGGGAATCAGCTGGTGACCCTTTGGTTCGAAGGCCAGTGTTCAACCCAGTCAGCCACACCAGCCAGGGCTTAATCTTTAACTTTTTCATTGGTTTTATCTAAATCATAATAATCAGTGTAAATTGGCATATATTAAAAGCACCCTCACAAACTGTTAGGGACTCTAGTACAAATTTTCATAACTGAGAAAGTCTTTTATACTATTTTACTCAGAAATTCAAGTTCTCTACACTGAGCCACTAGAATTAATAAAATAACAACACAAAAAAACCCACAAAGAGTAAATTTCAGGCCACATTTTTGAAACAACATACAATAAAATGGATAATAAAAGTAATATACACATGCAGCATACACGTACACAAAAACCATCCTGAGAATTTTGAGAGATTATCAATAAAATACTTCCTTAAATTTCTACCGCATTCAACAGGACATCAAAATGACAATATTAGAGAGATTGCCTAGTCCATAAAAAATATACTGCATATTAAAACTTAAATCTAATCCTTAATGTAATGGTATCAGGAGGTTGGTCCTTTGGGAACTAATTATATCATGGGGATGGAACCTTCAAAAATGGGATTGAGCGTCCTTGTAAGAAGAGACCAGAGAGCTAGCTTTCTTTCCACTATGGGAAGACACCAGGAGAAGTCAGCTACCTGCAGTCTGGAAGAGGACCCTCACCAGATCCCGACCATGCTAACACCCTGATCTCTGACACCCTGGCCTCCAGAACTTCGAGAAGTAACTATTTGTTGTGTAAGCCGCACAGTCTAGGATCCTGTTATAGCAGCACAAACTAAAACAGTGATCTCCACCTCAGACTCACAAAACTACAGGTTTGGGTCACACCATGAGGTAAGCCACTGAGACCTCTTGAAGGATAGATGAGAGTGAGGGCCATTTAGAATGGACAGTGGAAGAGGAAGAGGATGAGTACATTGTGGCCCTGAGACTACCTGTACACAGAGGCTACAGTGTACCCCACAGCCCCGTCTTCCGTTTCTCCTCGGGAAGCAAGTCCTACAACGGAGGCCCTGCTTTCTATCCTACGAGTCTGTGAGACACCTAGGAAGGACTATGGTGACAGTGAAAAGTGCTGGTCAGGTCACCTGTTGCAGGGAGCCGAACCAGTTGCTCTCCTCAGCTGCTGCTCTGGGTGATCTGTCCCGTTTGCACTGAAGCCCCACTATCCACAGGCTGCTCCCACCTAATAAATACAGTGGAGTTTGGGGGGAATGTAAACATGGATCTATGAGATTCAAAGTCCTTTAAAGTGTATATTTTGCTCAAGAACTCCCCACTGGCATGGCCAAAACTTTCATAGAACTACATGGCCACCTAAGGCTGCTTCCCCTGCCCTCTTTCCCTCTCCTTCTTCATCACAGTGTTCACACCTGCCTCATCGTCTAAAGATATGTCCGACCTTGCGCGCCTTCTTCCCCTTTCTTCCTCATGGGTATTTCCCCCAAAATCTCTTGTATGTCTGTTCTTACCCTGGCATCTGCTCTCAGAGAACCCAAATTAAAGACCCTCCTAATTCAATGGGGAAAAAAAGGTCACAGAATAATGAGATATTAACATTAAAATGCTTTCTGGAAAAATTCAAGTTGTTTTTTTTCTAAATATTAGAAATAAAGTTAACGCTAAAAAAGCTGACAGAAAAGAGACATAGAGGATTGATCCCAAAGGGCTGACATTAAACAAATAAGGATCTAGAAAGTTCATAAGGCAGGGAAAAAGAAAAGAGAACTTCTGAGCATCGATAAGAAACCCCAAACTTACATGAATAATATTCTACTAAATTAATTTTAAAAATGATTCACTTATAGTCAGGCATTTTGAAGTTTCAGAGCACTTAATATAAAGGCAACAGTTTCAACCTTTCATGTGTTGGACCATAACTTGAACATGGGTCAAAGTGGCAATGGAGTTCTCCACAGAAGTGGTAGATCCTAAAAGACTATGTATAAAAAAATGGATTCAAAACTCTGACAGACAATAATGTTCAGCCTGGCTTATTAACAAGCTTAAAGATGCCAAGGGCTGGCATTTATTAAGCCACAGGCACCATTTGAATGATTCATTCAATCTCATAATTCTGTGAATCAATGTTATTAATACCCAATTTGCAGAAAAAGAAAATGAAGGGGAAAAAAGGTTCATTAACTTTCTCAAAGCACACAACCAGTAAATGGCGGAATCAGAATTCAAACCCCATAAAATTGAAATAGAATTTAATTCTTTGAAATGCATTGCATCTCAATACAAACATTGTAGATTATAGACATTTTTCAGATACACAGTATGAAAATTTGTGGTCTATGCATATTTGTTTAAGAAGTTTTTTAAGATATGAAGAAAAAATAGAAATAAAATAAATTTTATGTTAACATAAAGTAAAACATAACTATCCTAGACAGAATAACTCCTCTCTCCCAAAGATGTCTAAGTCTTAACAGAAAAGTCTTATTTTTCTTTCCAGAAACCTCTAAGTCTCTTACCTTACACGGAGAGGAATTTTTACAGGCATCATTAAGTTAAGGACCTTGGGATGGGCGATTACCCAGGAGGGCCCAATGCAATCACAAGCTTTCAGGAGGGAGGCAGGAGAGTGGAGGGGGTCGGAAGATGAGAGAGGAGACCAGTAAAAGCTGGAAAAGGCAAGGAAACAGATTGTCCCTACAGCCTACAGAAGGAACACAGTCCTGCTGACCCAGCCTGGAGTTCTAACCTCCAAAACTATAATATCATATGCTGTGTTATTTTAAGTCTCTAGTTTTATAGTAATTTGTTACAATAGCAATGGGAAATGATTAATAGCAAAACAGAGTGCCAGAGATATGGAATCCAAGAAGAAAGACAACTCATCCCAGAAAGTAATTAGAATTCCAAGATGAGAGCTTTGCAGAAAGTCCAGGAGCAAATTTCTGGGGTTGGAAAAGGTAGACACAGAGATCTCCGAGAGAGAAATTTGGAGGGGTGAAGGATAATAATTGATATCATTATTCTATGGGGGAGATACAAGATTTAACATAAGAAAGACATGGCATGAATAAATAAAAGTTATTATAGACTCCTAGAAAAAATATCAAGTAAAGGAAATGCACTTATAAACACAGCTTTTCTTGGCATAGAACAGCACCTCCAACACTGCAGAATAAATATTCTTTATTGATTTTACTAAAAATAGCAATCCAGTTATATTGGAAAGATGAGGAAATGAGAGCTAAGGTTTTATGATGGGATCTAAGGTTATATTCAAATGATAAATTCTCCCCTGCCATTAGTTAATAGGTAGACTAGAAAATCAGTAAACCAATAAAAAACAGAAACACATATGTGGAGACAGAGAAGTTATCCCTTGAAAAAAGAGCTAAAGGAGCTGCTCTTGGGTCTGGAAGATGGGAGGGAAATGGTGAAGATGTTCTACTTTGCTACTGTATTATTACTTTATATTGTGTTGACATTATTTTATTTTTACACCACAAAAATTTATTTAATATAACTTTAATTTATAAAAGATGAAAACAAATAAAATGTAAAATTAAAAGACATACACAAATATTTAACTGAGATTGTAGGCATAAAAGCAAAGAAACCACAAAAATGAGATCAATAAATGTGATTTTTAAAAATTTTTGCAGTTGTATGTAATATATATATATAATTAGAATGTCTCTCTACATAAATAGAGACAATGGAAAAAACCTATTTGCAACAAACATGACAAGGAATGTGTATTGTTAATGTACAAATAACTCTTTGCAGTCAATAAAATTTCAAACCATCCTATGAAAACTTTGGCAAAGTACATGGACAAGTCAAAGAATTATGAATGATCAATAAACCTAAAAATAGATTTAACCTTTATAATAGTCAACATTATGTATATTAAAGCAAAAAGTAGTTGCTTTTTTAACTTACCAAAATTAAAATAATAAAATCTAATGTTTCCAGGAGTATGCTGGTATGAGAATTCACAAATGAGAAGATAAGAATTAATACAGCTTTTCTGAATGTGATTTAACAATATATAGTAGTAAAAATGTTCTACCTTTTGAGCCGGTGATTCCACTTCTAGAAATCTGTTCTGAGAGAATAATGGGCAATGTACTTGAGATTTATGTAGTTGAACACAGTGTTGCTTACAATGGTAAAAACTGTAAATAATCTAAATGGCCAACATTAGGGGACTATTTTAAGATATTATGACACACGTTCAGCCATTACATTTTTTGCCTATGAGGATTAATTCACAGTGAAAACATTTTAAGATACACTTGCAGTTAAAATACATTGAATAGACACCCACACATACACTATACATTCCAAAGGGATTCATATATATATATATATATATACATATATGTATATGTGTATATATACACACATATATGTAAGTGAAAATATTATGTTATATATGATGTTAGTATTTTAAATTTATTTGCCTTATTTTTATAAGAAGTATATAAGAAATATTTTTCTTATTGTATACAATGAATTTTCTCATATATATATATGAAAAACTAATGAATGAGCAGAACCACAATACGAAAACTATCTGTTTATTTCTGGGATTATGATTTTTGCATCAGATTCTTGGTAGACAATAATTTCTCTATCAAAGTAATTCTTGATCCAAAGAAATGAAATAGCCTCTTAACCAAGCACAAACTTCAGAAAAGTATGCTGCCTTAGTCTTTGATTTTCTCCACGATTCCATTATCCACCAGCTCTAGCCTTCACTTCCCTTGCTATCTAAACTTGTCCCCTAGGTGATTAATTTCAAATTCTTCACTAATGCTCTCTCTTTGTGCTTCTACCATACTATCAAGACATTCTACCTCTTCTTTTGAGACACTGAAAATAAACATATGAAAAATGATGAATTGCTTTTCAATTTTACATTTATATCCATAAAATACTCTTTTCTTTCTCAGAAAATACTCTTTTTTTCTTGATCTGTACTCTTTCTCTTTATTTCCCATTCCCTCATTCTTCCTCTCCCAATATTTTCTGTTTCAGTAGCAAATCCTTTCTTTCCAGCTACAAGGAGGACATTGCACAGGTCATATCCTATGAGATCTCAGTGGTTTTCAAGGTGAAGAGATCTGTAGTGAGAGACAAGGGTTCACCAGGAGTGGCAAGGCTGGGTATTGGGCCTCCTAACGGGGCTGCAAACTTGTCCTTGGAGAAAATCTAGCATTTTTAGTTATCAATGTGCAAATAGAGGCAAGTGGATAACACCAGATCTGTCCTGAAAGTATCAAGGCATGCACTATGAAAAATAGAGACATTTATTCAAAAAGATACCAGATACAGGAAACATTGTACATAGGACAACAACCTCTGTCCCCTTCAAAGTAGGCCCCTTGGGACCTTAAACACTTCTCTCGGGATCCCTTTCACTGTTCAAAATACTGCAAGATCCTTTGTTGGAATCACCATCAGCTGCCCAGTTGTATTTTTCTGAATCTCATAGGTGGTCTGAAATCTCTTCCCTCTCAAAGGTGATTTTAGTTTTGGAAAAAGCCAGAAGTTGCAGGGCACAATATATGGATTATAGGGGAGCTGAGCCACCTGAATGATATAATTTTTTTGCAAAAAATCTCTGCATCAAATGTGATAAATGAATGGACGTGTTGTCATGATGAAGCTGCCAATCACCAGTTGCCCATAACCGTGGCCATTTTCATCATATTGTATCTCTCAACTGGTGAAGAACATTGAGGTAGCACCTCTTATTAATTGTTTGGCCCGGAGGGGTGTACTCATGATGGACAACACCTTCCCAATCAAAAAACACAGTTAACATGGGCTTGAATTTGCTGTGACTCTGAAGCATTTGTGCCACCCTTTAATTTGTGCTGCATTCATTGCATTGTCCCCAGAAGGCTTCTAAATCATCCAAATAGGTTCTGCAGAGGCATGTGTGAGCTTAACACAGAATTGATGCAAATCTGTTCCTCTCCTCGCTCAGTCATTTTGAATGAAATGGCCACATAGTACACAAACTCACTCAACAGCATCTACCACCCCACTGACGAGTACAGTGAAGTTGTCATTGTTCACACATGCACATTCCAGTCCCCTCTCCTTGGCTGTCAGATTACATTGATGTCTTGCAAACTCTTCTCATCATATTAATGGCGGCTGGACTTTTTCTGGACAGACCTTGTATTCCATAAACTGAGAGGGAGTGTGAACTAACTCAGGAGGAACCAACTCAGGAGAAAGATCTTCTAGGTTTAAGTCAAGGCTCTATCACTTATTAGCCCTGTAATTCTGCAACAATTACTTCAATCTCAGGCCTCAGTGTCCTTCTACCTGAAACAGGGCTCATGCAACCCATGTTACTCTTATTGTAGAGAGTTTGTATGAAGAGCCTAAGTAAAATCTAAGTAATTTACTATAATGCCTCACTCAGAAAATAATAAATATTAGTTGCTATTTTTAATTCTACTATTAACATTATCTGGCTGCTCTGGTGGAACCCCTATAACCAGATTCTTGTGGTCAGATGAAGGTAATTATGTCATCCATATGTTTTCTTTTTGATTTAAAGCCAGAATTCCATGAATTCCAATCAAAGACAGAATGGATAGGCTTGGTATCTCAAAGAATTACCACATAACCCTAGAGATTATTGCCTATTTTATTTGGACAGAACAAGTGGGAGTTATTGGAATTCCTCTGGTTGGTAATTTTTTTTTAAAGAAAGGCTGTAATACACTGCAGTGAGTTTCTGTGTTTACTAAGGATGTTTACTAAGGATGTTAGAGACCAGTTTCTTTTATTAAATTACAATTTTACACATTTAGATGATGGATGAGTCATAGATAATGACTGCTAATTAATATATAGTTCATAAATTATGGAGTGACTTCCTATTTACACTATTTTTTAAGCAAACTTTCATTGATAGCCTGCTGTGTTCCAGGCTAGTGCCCTCACAAAACTTATGACCTAAGCTAGGACTAAAAAATAACCCTATAAATATACATACACCTATCAGTGATATAAAATGTTTTGCATAAAAGTTCAGAGTCATTCAAAAAATGTGAAAAGATAACAAATGCCATTCACTGGGATGGAGAAATCTAGAAAAGTGGCAGATCTGAGGATGTCAGGAGTCCGGTTTCACATATGTTAAGGATAAAGACGCCTGTGAGACTGGCGACAGAGATTGGTAAATTGAGATTTGCAGATATAGATCATAAGCGGTGGGCTTATTTGTTTGTTTGTTTTCTCCAAATAGAAAATTGGTATATTACAGTAACTACAAAGTGATTATTCATGTCATCGAAAGGACTGTGAAAACATTGATGAAATAGTTGTTGGATGTATTTTAAGTCGGGGCTAGAAATGGTGGAATGCAAACAAAGGATGGCCATAACTCCGCTCTCCACATTCCAGGTTGGCAAAATGCACTATAAAGGGACTGTTTCTTCCAAGTTGTTTGGTTCTGCAGATCAACACAGTGTTTGGCAAACAAAATGTATTTACTCTTTTTCAGGGAGAACAACACAAACATAAGTAAATATCAAAGGATATTTATCTAACACTGTTTGATCACCACCACTCTACTCTCCTACAAATAAAGTATTACCCTGAAGTCATAGATTTCTCTCAGATAAATTACCCAGGAGTCTCGGTACAAAAAGGTCAACTTTCCAGTGCTGGGGCATTGGCATGATGTCCTGGGGAATTCACAACAAGCACTTTGATTAAGTGGCCTGAACTGTGAGTGGAGGCTGAGCAGCAAAAAGCAAAACACACTGGCCGAAAAAGCAGAAAACAGAGTATTTTCTGAATTTTCACTAATTTGGTAGAAGGCCAACTTCTAAAATAGTAGCAGGTTTGTCACTAGCACTTAGTAGGAAGCTTAGAAAATCATTTGTTCATCTGAATTTCTATGAGGAAAAGCATGGCTACACTTGTGGGTACGTGATCCTAGACCATGAAAGACCTTAAAGGTAATTGCTCACACTTTCAGCTGTGATGAGGTGGTGAAAACTGACGTCAACCTCAGCAATGGTGTTGTGAAAGATGTTTTGACAGCCCAGGAGTTCAAAGACTCATGTGCTTTGTTCCATTGGCCATGTTCAAACCAAGTAAAATCTTGAAAACTAAATATTCTTAAAACAGGAGCATCCTCTTTCTAAGCTTAGTTTGACTTTTTGAGAAAGCGAAAGGGAAAAAAAAAGAAGAGCTTCAACCATAACTCTCTCTGTTAATCTTGAGGGCAACTATACTACCTTTGAGTATAATTTAATTTCAAACAATTAAATTCATTTAAAAATAAGAAAGGAAAGAAGGAAGAAAAGAGGAAAGGGGAGAAAGGAAGGAGGAAAGCAGAAAGAGGGAAGGGAAGAAGACAGGAAAAAAGAAAAATCTTAAGATAAATGTATTAAAATCCTAAACCTACAAGGAGCTTTAAAAGCATTTTAGTCAAATCTAGTGATGAATTTGGTAATTCTCACTTTCTCTCTAACTATTCTCCATCCATATTGATCAGTCACAGAAAAAGGGAACCAGGTCCATTCTCTTGTTAGACACACCTAATTTATTATTCAATTTTTCTTTTATGACTTCTAACTTGCCATCTAATAACTTTTACTCATTGGCTCTAGTTCCAAACTCTACACTTACCAAGTAACGTCTTCTTCCTTTTTCTCGTGAAAGCCCTTCAGTACATAAAGCTCATAGTCTCAGACACTCATGAAAGGCCCTGATCCATGAAGATGCTAGGTCTTAGCAGAATCACAGCAAGCAGAGGCAGACCATCCTGGAAAGGAAGTGCCACTTTGGGAGCAGGCTATGACATCATTCTGCTTAGAGAAAATGTTGTAGCTGGACTCCCTTGTTGTAGACATTTGTAAAACATTAAACACTGAGGCCCATCTCCACAGGGGAACTACAAACAACTGAAAACGGGGTCAGCCTTGCACAAGGGAGCCTGCGGCAGAAGTTTTCAGACAGGAACGGAAAGGATCGGTGTCTCTAGTGCAGTTAGTAAGGCAGTTCTTACATTTGCTGTTTGGTTCAGTAACACTGGAATGATTTGATTCTACTAAATCAGAAAGTCTGTTCACAAAGGCATTGTTCTGTCTCACGCAGGGAGGTGGGGAACTAAAGAATTCATGAAGGAATTCACTGTGGTGAACACAGTGGAGCCTCCAGTTCTGGGCAGACTGACAGGAAGTTCCACTGTAGCTCCTTTCCAAGCCCTTGAGCTGATAGATGAGCCCTGTGTAGGGGCAGGGATCTTAGGGATCTCAGTAAATTCAGAGCTCAATCACAGGAAAGAAACCAAGGCTGAAGATGGCATATTTCTTATAGAAAAAGTATCATTTTTTTCTTTAAAATTTCAATTATAGATTCTCTGCAGCTACAGTTGAAGTTGTGACACAACACACAGGACAGAGAGAGCAAAGGTTCAAAATGTGGCTACTAATAGATTTAGAATAATTTCTTTGCTTCTATGGTTAGAAAAACTGTCCACATTTAAATCCACTGGAGGGAACACTATACCTGAGAAATCAACCCGAAATAAAAAATCAAATCCAACCAGATAACCAGTCAAATAGGATTGTGGTGATATCAAGAGGCAAGTTACATCTTGTGGAAAAGAGCCACTGGGTTGCGGGTCTCCTGACTTTGAAGACAAATCCCAATGAACAAATCCCTAGCCCTACTGAGAGAAGTAGGGAGGGATTGCTTGGGTCTAAACATCAAACTGAGATGGCCTCACTAGTAGTAAGAAAAACTAATGATGTTTTCTGTAGTTTTACAATTACAAATGAGATATTATCAGAATTAGTGTAGAGAATTTTCCAAGTGGAACCAAACAAGAAAAAATATTCTTTCTATTCTCAATGCTAGACTTGGAGGAAAGGTGGTAAGTGGTTTTTATGTTACTAAATTAGGCAATATTATTCTTAGAAATGACATCTTTAGATTGATTTCTCAACTCACAACAAACTCTCTCAATGATCCTTTTACCTTCTGAAATAAGGTCCAGATAACCTTGCTTGTATTTGTCCCTGAAGTAGAGCAATTATGTTTTCCATAGAAATTGAGCATAAGAAATGTCCATGCAGTCTGGACTTGTGTTTTGAATGGGACGATATTAACTCAGGCATCTGCCAGGTGGTCTGAGAAGCAAAGGGAGCAGCCTGCAACAGAAATGCAAGGAGAGGCAAATATGAGATGCACAGAGTCCTTTCTCGTTTATGGTTCCAATTTTACATCATAGTTCTAAATTTTTTCCAGACTTAGGGCCAACATATGCCTTCTGGTACTTTTGATGAGCTACCTTTATATTCTTTTAATAAACATGTCTCTATTGCTATAACTAATCTAGGTGTGTTGTTGTTGTTGTCATTGATAACTAAAGTTCTACTTACCATGGAACAGGGGTGTGTTCCTGCTTTTGATTTTCCACAGACTTTACCTTCGATGTAAAATCATGTTTTGATCAATGCTTCCTGTAGTCAATCTGAACAGCCCAGCATAATTCTAGGTAGGGCAAGCCCCCCAGAGAAGGCTTCGGGCAAAACCATGCATGCTGTTTCAATTTACTTTAGCCAATGCACCCACGCATGAGCTGCAGATTATGTGTTTAGTTAGTGATCTGGGTGCTGGGGTTGCTTTGGTGGACATAATGACGTTCTAATTCACAAGGAAACTAAAATCTGTGGAGAAAGCTAGGGAGAAGATTTCAGTGCAGTGTGGTGAGTCCTAAAATAGGAGTAAGCCTGGATGATATGAGAGCACAGAGAATGGACATCTATGCCAGTCTTTAAAGATCCAGAAAGGGTTTCCAAGGGAACGGAAACATGCAATATCCAAAAGATAAGCAGGAGTTCAACCAGATTGAAGAGTTAGGCATAAGGGAAGCAGATTCCTAGGCCAAAAATAAATCTTAGGCCAAAAAATACATTGGCTTACAGGCAAGGGTTAGCACAAGTAACTTTTCACTATACCTGGCAGCTAAATTCAGAGTAGGAACCAGTGAGGAATAATGCTAAAAGGAGCAAGGTCCATATCCAATGTGAGGACAGGGATTTGGTGATGCTGAAGGCAATGAAAACTCCCTAACAGACGTCAAGCAGAGGAATTACATAATCAAAAGGATGTTTTTTAAAAGATCATGCTCTTACATTCTCCCTAAATAGGTTGGAGGATGGCAAGCTTGCTTCCAGATAGACCTGGAGAAGTGAGCTGGTTTGCTAATCCATGCCAACCAGGAAGGTACCCAGGCTTAGTAGAGTTAAGCATGAGGATTGAGAAAATGAAATAACACAATGAGCTAATGACTAAAGCATTCTGCTGGGGAGATTGTACTGAAAAATCTGAAATAAAGAGTCAGGTCACTTCTTACCATGATCCAAAAGCCAAAGGCTTTGATGCCAAATAGAAGGCACATCTGAATATTTCAAGAGTTGTTTCCCTTCCAGAAGAAAACTTGTATAGTGTTGGTAACTTTTGTAGTTATCTGAGCCTCAAAGAGCTTCAAGACTGGATTGGAAACTTTACTTAACCACTTCACTGCCACATACGTTACAAAGCCTGAGGCTGGCCATAAAGAAGTTAATTCAATGAATATTCATAATCAATAAATATTCATTAAACAATATTTCCGTTTCAGGCATGCTGTTGCTCCTGGCAGGTCCCGCCTGCATGGCAGAGTGCACTTGTTAAATGAGTGTTGCTCATCGCAGAAACACCTTATGGGATTTCATGAAAGAAGCTGTATTCATCTACAATACGTACAGCTGTGCAGAGACAAGTTTGAACAAATTCTGTACAAAAGAAAAAAAAACCTTTTCCTCTTAGGTACAATGCTTGTGTTTCACACGTCAAATGTGTGGCCGAACATGTGAAAGTCTGTGGGGGAAACCAAATAGACTTCAAAGCATTTTATTTCTATCTGTATTTGCTAGGTAAGTGCAAACTCAGTGGTCCCTAACCAGCTCCATGGCTGTCTGATAAAAGCCAGTTTTTAAATACAAATGAAGAGCTATGAGCATAAATGCTCAAAAATATGTTTTTGAATCCTATGATGGCTTTTGAGAAAGCCATCCACTTCATGTTAGATAAAGTAGCTATGATGCTATATACATTCCAGTCAGAGTTGTGTGTTCGATTAAGACAAATAATTTTTCTGAAAAATGCACATGACTACTTACAAGTGTTTCTTACTAGAGAACCCAGAGGAATTGTGTGTGACCACCACCCAGAGAATCTTCATACCTTCTTACACACTGATAATAACATATAAAAACCTACTGGATATTGACAGTAAACAGATAAATATTACTACACAATCTTATCTACTTCTGAATTTCCTGCTTAATAATACCGTGCGAAGAACTGAATGTTCAACAGGTTGTTGTTGTTGTTTTTCACATTGTTAAGATGCTGCAAGGCTCTTGTTTTCCATTGATTCCATGGTTGCCTCAGGGCAACCAGGCTGTTCTGCTGGGTTCAAAAATTTGAGAAGCTTCCAGTTAGTATGTAGTAATATTGTCCTTCTCTCAGGTACCTCCTGTTCTCCCCTCAAGCCTGGATATCCACAATCAGCACCCTAACTGGTAGGTAAATTGAGCAGATGTAAAATTCCAGTTGCTCTGCCACCATGCTACCAATTAAATAAAGAAGAAGGTTCCCTGACAAAGAGCATCTTTAGCGCGAGGCTTCAGACTCTCTGAAGGAGTGAGCCTAGAAGCTAGAAGCTCTGGAGAACTCATAGAAGATTTATAGGACCCTTAATGAGTTTTATTTGTGGTTGTTTTCATTGCTGATTTTCATGATCGTTTAGGTTCTTTCACAGAACTTCCTTCCACGCGCTTCCAGCAACCTTCTTCCCCAGGAAAATGAGTTTGCCTGTAGGGGTAGATTTCTCCAGCGCTCACAATTTGACATTTTATTTGTCTTCCTCAAATCCTGGACTTGAATTAATCTTGCATATTTTGGGCAAAGAGCTAAGGTTCTTGATTCAAGCAAGGCTGGCATTGACTGTCATGTGCCTGGAAGTCTTTGAGTGGCAAATCTGAGAGGTAAGAGGCCGGCTGGAAGAGTTTATTGCCTCAAGCATACAGATGGAATAAGAAGCCTCAGCCAGAATGCTATCAAAGGCACAACAATATTCTTATATTTTTCTGTCTAAGTGAACCTTCTTTTAATAGTTCTTAAATTGCATGTTTTTTTTTTCTTTTAAAAAGACTCATATAGAAACTACAGGACTCTCATAACCTAAATAACTGCCTGTCAAATCCAGGTCACTAATTAGCCAAATTAAATTTTTCATATACTCGACAATCACCCTCACTTCTGGGCACCTGCTATTCCTCCAAAGGAAACTTTAATAGTCACCCTATTACCTAAGCAATTTTAATTGCATCTGTGGGATATTATTAGTATTATTAGTGAGTTGCTTGAGCTTCCCTATGAATTATAATTATAAAATACAATAAAATTTAAAATATAAATTATTAGAAAAATTAATTCAAGTACTTTTCTTGGGGACTAATTTTTAACCCCAGTTGAGCTTTGTCTATAAATGTTTTTTTCTTTTTCAGCTTGAGAATAGAGAGCTACAATGGAAAAGCTGCCTTAGACACAAAGAAGTCACCACTTAAATTGGCTCCATGTGACAATGTATTTTACAAAATTGTTATTAGGTAAGTATAACAAATTGATTTGAAAACTTTGATTGTTAATAATATCTTTGTTAACATGATAACTTTGTCTAATAAGAAAGGACCTTTTGCCCTGGCTGGTGTGGCTCAGTGGATTGAGTACCAGCTTGTAAACCAAAGGGTCGCCAGTTCAATTCCCAGTCAGGGCACATGCTTGGGTCATGGGCCAGGTCCCTAGTTGGGGGTGTATAAGAGGTAACCACACACTGGTGTTTCTGTCTCTCTCTCTTTCTCTCTCCCTTCCCTTCTCTCTAAAAATAAATACATAAAATCTTTAAAAATAAATACAAATTATAATTTTTTAAAACAAAGGTTTTTTTTATCCTTGATCTTGACAGTCTGTGTCAGTTAACTATAAATAGACTATTTCTTGTTTTCAGTTCAGTGAAAGATAACATTTCCAAGGGCATTTCAAGGAAAAACAAAGAGTTGAAAAAGAAAGATATGGATATCAGTCTTGTTTCTTATTAGAGTTCCCTAATCACCATAAGTTTTACATTCAATTTAACAAAGGCGATTGTTTAGAATATCACATAGATATTGCCTTCTGGAACAATGCAATGGGATAGAAAGGATGAAGGGGTTGTGTTTTATGTTCAAATCCCATTCTTTTTACCACAGGTTATACCTAATTTTAAAGGGTAGTTGAAAATTAAATATGATGATGTTTTCATGGAGGTTGAGAGTTTTTCAGTTGATTGAACATCCTGAGAAACTCTTTTGCAAATACATTTTCTAAACTCATCTAAAACTCCTATCCCCAATACCGCTCTTTCCATTTCTTTTTTTCTCAAATGAAACACAGGTATTCTTGCCACCTTGGCTTTGCTCCAGATATGGCTCTCCTCTCCGCTTCTTCCAAACTGGGAATTGCAGACCTGAAACTGACAGGACACCTGGTAAGCCCCTAAGGCAGGGGTGTCAAACTCATTTTCACTGGGGACCACATCAGCCTGTGGTTGCCTTCAAAGGGCCAAATATAGAGCTTCTTGCCCCTAGTTAAGGAGTAGTTACCAATACATTGATACAGTCCTGAAATGATATTCAGCCCTTTGAAGGCAATGGTGAGGCTGATGTGGCCCCTGGTGAAAATTTGTTTGACACCCTTGCCCTACAGTGTCAGTAAAGCTGGGGAAATAGACTCACATCTCATAACAAAACCAAACAAGAGAAAAACAGAAACAAATCTTCTTACAATAACATGTACCTTTTAGCTTGTTTCATCCCATAAGGAGCCACCCATTTAGTTACCCCTGGTCTAAGTACTATTTTTGCAAATCTCAAGTATTTGTTTTTTTATTTTTATTGAATTTGTTGGGGTGATATTGATTAATAACATTATATAGAGTTCAGGTGTACAACTCTATAACACATCATGCTAAGTGAAATAAGCCAGTCAATATGATTTTTCTTATATGTGGAATCTAATGAACAATATAAACTAACAAACTAGAAATCTTGTTAACTATTTAGGTGCTGCAGTAGATGGAGCTGAAGAGCAGGAGCAAGGCTTGCAAATTAAAGAAAAAAGTCTTCACTCTTCTGATTCGGTATGTAGCTTGGTGAACCAAGGGCACTGCGAAGAGTGATGTCAGAGTTTGTATCCTGAGGGACACTTTCTCTTATTCTCTCAACACCTTTCAACACATTATATCCTATAGTCTCAGACCTTCGCTAGGCTTATTTGGAACCATCTTTAAAACCAAATAATTTTTAATTGCTATCATTACCAGGTTACTAATACATTTGACAGCTATTAACCAATCATGTCTATCATGTATTTAATGGGAAAGCTTATCAGCCACAGAGGAACCTTAATTAATTTGGTATTCTCCATCATAAAGTAATACACAAACATTCAGTTAACACTGATATGAGATTAGTAGCACGAGACATAGTACAATAATATACTGGTTATGTGTATGGAGAAACTGAGACTCGGAAGTTAAAAATGATTCATTCAAAGACACAGAAGTATCAAAGACAGAATTCAGAATAAAACTTGGATTTTCTTGTCACAGGTGCTGATTCTCAGGAAAGTCTTCCATTACCACAAGGGGCATCAATAGCAACAAAGGACCCTTTGGAAATGTGTTTTGCATACAGATTTAAAATCCACAGAAATGGAATTTAAAAAGCAGCGCGAGGACATGGTAAAGATCAGCTGACTGCTAACTGTAAACTGGTAATCTAGCTGGTTTTTTATTGTCCATTCTCTGTGCTCCCCTAACCAAAGGGAACAGTGGCATCCATAGCACCACCAAGCTTGATAATTTGCTCTGTTACCCAAATATATTTTGGAAAGATGAAGTGTGTATGTCAGTTTGCAAAACAGCAGGTCTCTCTTAGCCTTTTTGCTCACTTTATCCTGAGCCAAAAAAATGTAGATCCGACAGCATCTGTTTCCACTACCCGTGCAATTCCAGTCATCAAAACAGCTTAAGCGTTGGGAAGGAAGTCCTGAGAGCTTTCACATGCCTGCTTCTTACCAGGAAAGCAACTTTCTTCCCTGCATTCATTTGAGTTCCCTTACACTTGTGTCTGACTCAAAAGTTCAAATGAGAGATAACACAAGAGGAAGGCGAGGGGAAATGATCAAGGGTTACAAATTGTATTAAGTGCCACGATTGGAAAAGAAAAGATGTCAAATAATTTTATGTGGAAGCTAAACAGAATGGTCTTTAAAGAGGGAGCGAAAGAAAAAGAAAACAATCATCCTCAGGTCCTGAGAAAATAATATGTTAGAATATACTAGATAAAACAAGAAATTTGGCATTTTTGGAAAATTTCAGGAGACAGATCAAAATGTCTTCAAATAGGGTAATGAAAAAGAGGGGAAAATATGCATTTACTACACAGTTTCCTTGTGAAAAACAGAAGTGGAGAATTTAGAATTTCTAAAAGCAAATGCATACAGTGGCATTCTCTTTCTGGCTGTTACTTTTTGCTTTATTCTTATTTAAGAAAATGCAACAACAATTCACCAAATAAAGGCTGGAAGTGTGAATTAGTTTAGAGAAAAAAATGTGTAATATAGCCAATCCAATGTGCTCATCCGTCCACCTCAAGCACCTCAATATACGCTGGAAGAAGATACATGGAAGATCAAGAAATGCATCCAGAGGGGAAAAGTGTCTTTTTTGTTCTGTTTTGTTTAGTTTTGTTGTGCACGACCTATTGACATTTTTAACCAATTAACAACATTAAAGGTGATATAGAAATATTTCAAGCATTGGATTATTATGAAAAGTGCTTTTCCAAAGCTTGTTAATAGGAAAATAATTATAGCTATATTAATATGTTTTTAACATTTTATTTATACTTTGAAAGTGGATACACAGAAATGAATACACATTGATATAATTTTAGTGATCATTTATTATTTCATTACAAATATTGGTAAATTTATTAAAAATAAAGATGATTTTAAACCTAAATATTTGTTTATATAATTCTGATTATTTCCCTAAAACCAACTTAGAGAATATTTTCCGCAGTAACCCAATGTTCAGAATACTCCTGCGCTTTAGTTAACACGGGCAGTGGGTTAGTTGGTGACTTTCTCCAGGCTATGCACAACCCGCTCTTGTATCTCCCTCTCTTTATAACTGGGGATTAGATTGACGCAGACACGTTCAGATCTGATCCACCTGCGCTAACAAATCTTTCACTCAAAACTTTCAGTGCCATATTTTTAATATTAGAGAATAGTCTGATCTAATATACATGGTTTTGCTTTATAGTTATTATTCACAGCTCTTCTTTTTCCTTCTGAAACTTAGTAATAAAAATCTAGTTATATGAGCCAACAACTTTGTGACATTAAGCCATCTGTCCAGCCTTTTATATGTTGACTCAAATACAGGGAATCGATGACTTCCCAGAACAATTAGGATTGTTCACAGAGAATGAAAGGAAACTTTTGCTTAATTATAGTCTATGGAGAAGTGAACACACATTAACCTCTCAAATGGTACATATTCTTATTATTCAACTTTTACAAACAGTACCTTCATCTGCCATTATCCTCTATTTACAATTATCCTCTATCTACAATTATCCTCTATTTATGGTTAAAAATCCTAGGCATTCACCCAAATATTACAGTGTTGTAGTGCAGTGCCAGACTAAAGATGAACCATGTAGAAAGAATTCAGAGGTAAACTCAAGTACATACCCATGCATTCCATTGAGGACACTGTGCCACAGTTTTCAGCATATTTGCTAACATTTAATGAAATAAATGTTTCATAAATGTGCCAGTTTACCAAGTCACTATATACTTTATTTTAATTGCTCATTCAGAGAAAAACAAATTCAAGAGGAGAGTAGCCTTCACTTCAAGGAAACATTGTGCTTGGATGTATGTATCTCCATGTGCCAGCCCCTAAGAACACCTTCCAAAGACAAACTAATGCAATTGTAACACCAAAGGCCTTCCTGCACTAACTACCTTGCCCAGGTCCTCAATAAATCAGACTGGCTTTAACTACGTGTTTGCACTTACTGTCACCGAGACCCCTTAAGCCATCCCAGTTTAAGTATGCATGATCAACTACTCTTCATTCAGAAGTTTCATGGCTCGTTTTTAAAGTATAACTGGTTGCTAGTAATGTAGAAGCAATAATTTACATAATTCATTCCAAAAGAACATATTCTTCTGAAGAAGATGAGTACTAAAAAGTAAATTTATTTTATGTTTAACTTAAATTATTAGATTAATTATTCTACTTGATTCTAGATGTATAGAAGGAATGAAAAAGTTCCTTCAGGATGTGATCAAAACACAGTTTCTAGTATCTCTGAGTCACTTAATGATTCCCGAAAGATAAACCTTTTGGAAACAAATAGATTCCATTATAATCATTCAACTGATTTGTAAAAGTGTTCAGAAGTTGCTTAGGCAGATACTTATGAAGTGAAGTTTTTATTTTTTAAAGCATTTTTTTTTCTGCAAAAAGCGTTATTGTTTCCATTTGGTCCAGTGCATAGGAATGGGCTCTAGGGTAGTTAAATTGCTGCCTGGGGTAAATGTTTGGGGAGAGCTTCACACAAAAGTCAGATACCAGGGGAATGCAGAGGGGCACCAAAGCCTCTGTGCTCCAAGACTCTCCTTGGTGCTAAAGGGCGAGCCTTTGGAAGAGACACTTGCCCAGCCCAGCCTATGGCCAGGCCAGCCCGCAGAGGTTAGTCGGGTGGTCGCCCATCTTCTTGATGAGTTTCTTTCCTATCCAGGAAGTGGTTCTGCAGGAAGTCACAGAGATGAGCATCTGTGCAGGTAGAACCCAGGGCATGCAGATTCCAAAGGGCCTCGTCCATGTTCCTCTCCAGGACCACGAGGTTGACCATGGCACCCTGAGCCCCACACCACTCGTCACGGGACAGCTCCTGCATATCCCATCTGTTGGCTGGTTTTGCAGCTCCATGAGACCCTGGGCTCCCTTGTGCTTCATTTCAGCCAACTCTCATAAGAGGTGGCCCCTGCCCTCCTGGATTGCGTCATGACAGTGTAAATAGAAGCCCGGGGAAGTAGGCATAGGAAGTCCACAGATTCAAGTTGACCAGGGGGTTGATAGGAGCCTCCTAGAAGGAATAATTCTGACAAATTTGGGAGCTTATGGCTGTTCAGCAATGAGGAGCTAAGGTCAAAAAAGAGTGTTGGCTTGGTCTCAAGGCTTAGGATGGCTGAAGTGGTTCTGAAGGTGGAACTGGAAAAGAAGCTGGAGGCTGGTAGAGGCTGGAATAGGGGTGTCCCTGGGTCTGTTCTATCCAAAACTGTTGAAGGAAGAGACAGGTGCAGAGACAGTCATGGTCCTGCCCATAATTTTTTTAATAAGAAAACAAAAAACTTAGTCCAGGTTGTATTCATACCAAAAATAGTTTATTCTCAAAAAGAGAAAGTACACTGGGATTTCTAGTACTTGATTCCAATTCCACTTGATATTAGGTGAAAGATATTCTACCTAATATCTTTCTGGCTGGGTGACCGTCAGCAAATCTGCTCACCTCTCTGTGCCTGTTTTAGTAACATTACTACGAGAAATAGAAATAATTTATGTGACAGGCATAGTACAGTATCCCATATCCAAGTAGGAACTCAAAATATTCTGTCCTGGTGTGTGTGGCTCATTGGAATGAGCGCTGGCTTGGGAACCGAACGGTGACTGGTTTGATTCCCAGTCAGGACACATGCCTGGGTTGTGGGCTAGGTCCCCAGTGGGGGGCCTGTGACAGGCAACCGATCTATGTGTTTCTTGCACATTGATGTTTATCTCACTCTCTATCTCTCTCCTTTCCCCCCAGAAAAAGGTAAATATATATCTTTACAAAAATATTTTTATTATTTTTAAAAATATTGTTATTGTTAACTAACATATATAAATTTTAACAGGCTAAACTAAGACTTTGAATATGAAATCAAAATTATTTACTTATTAAATTAAAATAATTCAATCAGCCTATTGTCAGGGTCACACATGTACGTAAATAAAGAAGAATTTGAAATACATGAAGTGCTATCTTTTTGCTCCACATCATTTTCAGCTCAAAACTTTTAATCGTCTACTTATAGTCAAGGGTGCTTATACCCTGTGGGTATGACTTAGTGAATCTCAACTGTCTCATTTCCTGATTCCCTTATATCTGCATTTATAATCAAGTGACATTAATAGAGTTTGCAATGGCAATTTATGGAAGATAGCATATGCACACAGATGTTCCACTGTCAGAGGTTATGAGTTTTACAGTATGTTCCAAACCAAAACGTCATCTCAGAATTGGTGTCCCTGGAGCTCTGGTGAGGTAATATAGGGGATCCCTGGGCCCCATTATGTTAACTTGCCTAAACTCATTTCCACCTCATGTCAGAAATTTTGTTGTTTGAGTCATAGTAGCAAATACTTTTAAAAAAATCTAAGACCACATAACAATTGTACTAAGTAGTGTGAGCTTATTATCATGATCATTATAGTTTTAAAATTAATAATGCAAAGAATTACAGAAAACACTCTTAGAATTGCAAGAGTGTTTGAATTCCTTAAAAAAAAAAAAGAACTTCTACCAGCCTATCTAGTGAGACCTCAACATAACACAGCTTGTGCTTGGGGGCCAGAACGACACTGTAAGAAGGAGACCCATGCCTGCCACTTGCTAAGTATCAGATCCTGGGGAAATTATTTAACCTTGTAAACCTCAGTTTTACCGACTAGAACAGAACATAACAATACTATCAATTTTATTGAATCAGCTGAGGCTTAAAATAATGAATAAAATTCTAGCACATGCTTGGCATATCAGAAAGAATGAATATTAGTTAATTTTATTAGTAGAATTTCCCTCTACTTCTTTTCCACTATTAGCTATAAATACAGTTCATTTTGACCCCAATAGAATTTTGTAGGTAACACACTTCTACTGCACCTTTTCAGGTCCTGCTACGTCTTATCAGTGGGACACAATGACAATTATGCAAAATGGGGATTAAGCAGAAGATGTGAGGCACATGTGTAAGGTCTGCATTCAAGAATGGAGACACATTTGTTTAACAGCACATTAGGGCCCAGCGACATGTCGCCGCTGTGACAGGATATGAACTCAACGTGAAAACAAATAGACGTGATACAGCCATAAAGGCCAAATGTCAATTATTTTTCTATTAAACTGCTTAGTTGTCTGCTTCTTTCTCTAACACACAGTGAAATATAAATGCCAATATTCTCTTTGGAATTTAAAAATTAATGAAAACAATGGGTTCTTGCAAAATTAAGTGGTTGTAAAGCAGAAAAAAAGAATAACACATATTCATTATGTTTCTTTAAACTTTATGAAAATGACAGACTTGGAAATGATGTAAGGATATGAATGTCTTTCTGTGTGTCTAGCACAATGATGTAGTAGTCTCAAAGATAGCATGCAATATGGGAGTTGCTATGGTAACAAGATGTTTTTCATTGAAGGGCAGTAAGAAAATGGTGGCATATAAATAACACATGTATAGTACATTGTCTTTGAGTGAATGACCTTTGCTCTCGAACCATAAGGACATTTTTTTTTCTGAAATTCTTGCCTATTTGTGATGTGCATATGTGTCTAATAGACTGGTGATCAAATTGCCCTCTTTGAAGCTACGCAGGGTACAGGGAAATAAAAGGTGGCTCAATATTGTACACGGGGTTAAACAAAGTTGATGAGTTGGAAATTGAAGCATTTGGATTAGGTGCTATGCTGAAAACATTTCAGACTTCACAAGCCCACTCTGCAATTAGAACTTGTAGTAGAGAGTTATTCTCTTATAATATGATGAAGGGACTACTATACATAGCAATTAATTGTTTATACAAAAAAAAGTTAGTTGTAGCAGAGAAGTTAGAAAACTCTTGTGCTCAAAGGGTAAGCACTGCTGAAGTCGGAAATGGCCTGCCTTTAAAGTACCAGGAAGGCTGGCTGAGGTTTACCCCTCTTTTGCTCTCTGGCCTTCAAGTCATTCAGTGACTCTGTCTTAGCTGCACAATGAAGATAGAGCTGACCTAATTGTTACAAAGAATGGGCAAGGGTATCAAGGTAGCAAGTGCAGATACAGTTTAAATATAAATTCAAGTAGTCATTCTTACTGAGTACTATGAAAAGATATTACTCTGTAATGTCAACTTTTGGAAAGAATTTGCTTGGCTTGGCTTTAAAATGATGAGCAAGAACTAATGGCAACTAAACTATATTCTGATTTTGTGGCCAACTAGACAATGTTACTCAGTTAGTAACTTTGACCTTTGAGATTATGACATATGAATGTGCCATTTTATAAATATAAGCTGACTTATGTACTCAATAGTATGGCAGATTTTAAATATATCTGACTGAAATAATCATAATTGAAGATTGAAATAATATATATTCATGTAGATAAATATATATAGGGTGGGGCAAAAGTAGTTTTGTGAATATGCCAGAGTTTATTCTTCTATTATTATTTATTAATCATTGTATTATTTTCCATTGAACAGCTGTAAACCTAGTTTTCTGCCCCACCCTCTGTGTCTGTACAAAATCTTCAACTATATGTACAACCAAGAATATATATGAATTACGTATAATGCATGTATGTATGTATTATATTCACATGTATAGATCTGCATATAGAGAGGTGGTACTAGGGGAGGGAATGATTGAAAGCTGGATCATGCTGCTATGGGCTGGAATGTAGGGTCACAGGAATTCTCCCCTACCCAGGGGTTGTGTATAATAATTGTGCAACCATTTGGAAACAGTTTGGCATCACGTACTAAAGTTGGATATTTGTAAATTTATTGAATGCTCCTACATCAATTTCACAGAAAACCACTGAATGCCTTTAATTGGAAGTCCTAGAAAGCCCAATATGATATTAAGAAAGAAATAAAATAGATACATATTACAAAAGAAGACACATTCATAGATAATACGATAGTCAACATGGAAACTCCATAAGAATCTATATATCAATTATTAGAATTAATAAGAAAGTCCAGCAAGGTTGTTCATTCCAAAATTAATATATAAATACATTAAATTACATTCAACAGCAATAATATATTAGGCAATGTAGTTCAAATATAAAACATTCCATTTAAATAACATCAAACTGTTAAAGTACCTAGCAATCCAACAAAAAGTGCAAACTTTTAATGTAAGTATAAAATCTTATTGAAACACATTTTAAAAATCTAATTAAATTGAAATATATTCAATGTTTATGATTGGAAAACTCAAGGCCTTTAACATATAAGCTTTCCCCAAGTTCAAATGCAATTCCAACCAAAACTCAACATAAATTTGTATGGAATTTAATGAGCTGAGTCTAAAATTTATGTGAAAGACTGAGACAGGACCAAGAATAGTTTAGGTAATTCTGGGAAAGAAGAGCAAAGAAGATATAATGAAGATATAAAGAAGAAATGCCAACCTTCAGATTTATTATAAAACTAAGGCAGTAAGTACTGACAAATTGTTAAACAAATGTTAGGACAGAAGTGAGCTCAGAACAGATTTGTGCATATATGAAAACTTGATTTATGACAATGTAGGCCTGTAGATAACATTGGAAAGAGTATATTTTTAAATTTTATTTTAAATAATTTATCCTGAGATAATTGGTTGCACATAAAAAATGAAATTGGATCATAACTCATGTATGCACAAAAATCAATTCCAGGTAGATTAAAGTCTTAAATGTGAATAGCAAACTATAAAAATATTAAAATACAAGTAGAGGAAACATATATTATACATATAGTATACAGAGGACTAATATGTATATGAAAAAGAGAAACAACACAGTAGAAAAATGGGCAAAAGAATGAATAGGCATCGCACAGAAGGGTAAACACAACAGATTTCTGGTCATATAGAAATGTATTCTACCTGTTCAGTAATCAGAGAAATTCAAAGTAAAAGCCTCAGATATTTTTTTACATGTAAAAGACTAGGGGAGGGAATAATTGAAAGCTGGATCATGCTGATACAGGCTAGAATGTAGGTTAACAGGAATTCTCACTTATCCAGGGGATATGTATAATTGTGCCACCATTTGGAAACAGTTTGGCATCACCTACTAAAGTTGGATATTTGTAAATCCTCTGCATCAGTACATATACTTTGTAACATGTCCTAGAAAAATTCTTGTATGGGTTCATGGCGATTTTTTTCTACATTCATAGTGGCCTTGCTCAATATAATAAAAATCATAGAAATAGTCAAAATATATAGCAGTAGTTATATATATATTACATTATATATTATATATACACACATACATTTAATAGTTATAAACTGAAATATTATATACTAGTACAAAATTAAATTTCTGCTACATGTATCAATGTAGATTTAAAAAATATACAAACCAAGCAAGTTACAGAAGAATAGAAGTAATATTGTTTCATTTATATACCTTTCAACCCAGACAAAACTAAACCCTATATTATTTAGTGTTTAAGTCATATGCTCTAAAAATCAAAGGAAAAACAAGAGGATGATTAAAGTAATGTTCAGAAAAGAATGTATTTGCTGGGCAAAGAAGAATTCATTAAGTTCCAATGACTAGTTATATTACTTCTTCAGCTATGTGGTGGCTAAATGGAAATCCATGTTAACTGTAATGGATGTATATTTCATATACTGTCATATGTGTGATATATTTCATAAAAAAGAATAACAAGATATCATTCATTCATGAGTTTGCTCCTACATCAGTTTAACAGAAAATCATTAAATGCCTTTTACTCTGGCATTGTGTAGATGTTAAATTCAATAAATGAGTTCTATCTTTTCAAAGAGGTAAATATCGAGCACCAGTCATAGAGAAGCATACCAGAAAAACAACTGTGCAGTATTATCACGTATTCCATGATAGTTCTGCACACTGGGTGAAGACAGTTAAACTGTCCCAGGGGTTGATGTTTTGTTTGTTCAAAGAAGACTTCTTACAAATTCAAAAGCTAAGCTGAGCATTGAAACATGCATGAGAAGTTATTAGCCAAGAGAAAAGTCCCAAGAAATGACTTCTAGGAACAACCAGAAGTATGTGCAGAGGCAGACACATTCTACAGACAACAGGCTTTTTTTCTTTCCAATTTTTTTTATTTAATTATTTTTCAAGTACAGTTTTCTGTCTATTACTCCCATCCCATCCCAACCCCATGCTCCCCCCCTCCCTCCCATTTCCACCCTTCTCAGTTGTTGTCCATGTATCCTTTATATATGTTCCTCTAAATCCTTCCCCTATTTCCCCTGAAATTCCCTCCCCTCTCCCCTCTGGTCACTGTTAGCCAAAACAGGCTTTTTAAGGAGAGCTGTGAGGGAGGGGTTGGAGAGAGAGGGAGAGAGAGGGAGAGAGAGAGAGAGAGACTTAGAGAAGCCAGCCCTCTTCAGGCATGTTATATTCCTGCAGAAGGAACACTTAGTCAAGAAGCTACCAAAAGAAATCACATCTTCATAATTCATTTTTTAGATTTATGTTATACCAGAGGAGCACCTCTGGTAACCATAAAGTTTATTAGTCAGGAAGTTTATGTTTTAAATTAAAACTTCTTCAATGCCTTGAAAATATAAAAGAACCTCAAAAATTCTCTTTTACTACTATCTTATCAGAGAAGGAGTTACTAAAATACAAAAATTATACAAAAGGAAAACAGAAGTTAGAAGGTTCAGAGAAGGCCAATATGAATCAGAAATAGGTTCATGAGAAAGGCAAGAAGTAAGTCATGCAATGTACTGGCCTTTTAGTCCTCACATTTTAAGAGAAACCAATAAACACTAGCATCCCCAGTTCAAGCGGTGGTGATTAAACTATTGAGCACCCTAAAATGGGAGGGGCTAGCTTACAAAAATTAAAGCCAAAAGATCTGATAAATGTTTAGCCTAGATAAGAAGAGACTCAAGTGTCAAGAAAATTGGTCTTCAATCAGTCAGTCTGGGATAATTACAGTGAGGTAAATTTTGGGGTAATATTTTCTGACCATCAGAATAGCCTAAATATCAAATGAATTTTCTTGGTGGTGATGGAGACATCACCAGGATGATCTTAGTAGGAACTATATAGCTAATAGGCAGAAGTGATATAACCATAATATCTAGTCTAATGAATATACGCAATCTCTTCCACACTAAGGATACATTTTGGCAATGTTTTTATGTGTTTTCCATATTTTATAATATCCATTTATAATAGAATATTGCATAATAGAGAATTTAAATAATCCGATTACTGAAATAAATTGTTATTTATAGAATTTTGTATACATAGAAGTTAAAGTGAACACAGGTTATCTCAACTCACATGAAGTTTATAATTTGAATAGCAAAATGTAGTAAGACATAAAAGAACTGTTGAGATACTCTTAACACAAGTTGTTTAGAATTTAATTTCAATGAAGGACCAGGAATAATTTGAGTCCTTGCTACCAGAACTGGGAAGACAGTCAAGGTCAGTGCTGCCCTTCTTCCCTAGACCCAGCAGTAAACTTGCCACATTGTAAGACTGTACTGTAGGGACTTGCAAAGCCCGTTGCTCAGGATTCCAGGAAATTAAAGGAAAAACACCATAAATATAAATTTGTATGCAGTTTATTTGCAATTATTAGAGAAAACACCAGATTTACATGAATCAGTTGACGGAACCCTACAAATGATAGTTGTGATGTTAAGGCCTTAATAACATACTGCATTTTTAAAAAACAATTCCTCTGGGTCTCTAGGTGACTTAAAATAATTCAAAAAGCCAGTGCCTGAAACACTGTGCAAATTTAGCACATTAAAGCAAAAAGATCAAGACCTTAAAACCCAGCTGCCCTAAAGCCAAATATGTTTTTGCTTTCTTTTACAGGAACCAAAAATCATTCAACTCATTCATATCCTGCATGAGTTCAAGCTTTAAAATGAAAAGAATTATATATAATATTCATGCCAAGTGCTGTATTTCCTAGTTCTCTTTTTAATTTAGGCAATGTTGATTTATATTTTATCTATAATTTTATATAAATTTTTCAATTAAAGTATCTTCTCCCAAAATTTAACTTTAAAAAATTGGATAAGATGATTTTTATGACCCTATAATGCTCTAAATTATGTGAGAATATAAACTATGCCCATCTTTCTCACCTTTCATTCCTGATTCTCAGCAGTGCCTAACAGTGTTTAGGAAAGATTGCCATGCAGATGAATGAATAAACAGAAGGCGAATAGATATAATTCATAGTGCTATGGTTAGATGCCATAAGGGCTATGAGGAGTATTACCAAAAATATCTTCCAAATGATTCTTTGTAAACATTTGTTTATCCATTGACCAAAAGTTTGTTGAGCACTTATTCTGTGCAGGTACTACTCTACATAGTTGAAATATATCAGAGAACAAAACAGAAAAGTTCAGACAACAAATGCGAACATAAATGCTTGGTAGAAGGTGATGACTAGTGTAGAAATTTAAGGGTAAAATGTGGAACAGTGAGGGCAGGCTGTAGAAATAAGTAGGTCAGTCTCAGAAGACCTTTTTGAGAAAGTGATATATGCTCAACATTTTGAAAATGGTGAAAAAATTAGTTATGCAAAATACCTGGCAGAAAATAATTCTAGGAGGAAGAAATAGGTGGTGTAATGTCTCTAAGACAGAACACATTGCATGCAAAGAACTGGAAGGAGCACAGTGTTTCTAGATTGGGGTGAGGAGATGAGATTCTCTTGGTCTAATCAGGCTGCAATTTAAAAAATATCATAGACTGGGTGGCTTAAACAACAAAATGTATTTTCTTACAGTTCTGGAAATGAGAAGTCCCAATTGAGCCAGGAGAGGTGGTTTCTGATAAGAACTCTCTCTTCTTGACTTACAAACAGCTGACTTCTCACTGTCTGTTCATGTAACTTTTCCTTGTTGCATGCATGCACAGAGAACATCACTTTTTTTCTCTTCCTCTTTTAATATGACCACCAATCCTAGGTCCCCACCCTTATGGCCTTATTTTATCTTAATTATCTCCTAAAGTCATATCTTCAAATACAGTCACATTGAAGGTTAGGGCTTCAGCATATGAATTGGTCAGGGTGGAGGTGCATAATTAAGTCTACAGCTGAGATCAACAAGGTAAAAGTTGAGGGCAGATTATATAGGACCTTGTAGACCATTGTAAAGACTTAGGTTGATTATATCTGGAATTTTCTATACAACAAAGTTTTATGATTCTGAATTCTATTAGGCCATAGAATTTTTCTTCACATTACTTTTGGATTTTTATTCAGGGCTGAAATAGCAAGAGACAAAAGCTATGAAGATACCCAAGTTGAATTTCAAACATCAACTTTGAATACTGGTTTTGAATATAATTGGAATAATTTGCCTGAATTTATTAATTGAATTCTACATCACAAACCTTGGAATTAAAGTCCCTTTAATTTAACATGCAAATCTATGCAGAAACATGCAAAATAAGATTCATAAAGCAACTGAAATATATCTTAAGGCTTTACTATAGGGGTCAAAGAATGCAGATGGGAAGCAGGAAACATCAATTCTTTAAGAACAGTTTTTGTATAACCTAGTATGCCACATACATACGTACACACACGTGTGTGTGTATGCATATATGTGTGTGTGTATACATATATGTGTGTGCACACCTATGGAGAAGGAGAGAATGTATACTGGTAAAGTACTACTTTTAGCCAAAAATGGGATGAGACATTGCTCAATTTATTACATAAATTATTACTGTATGCTTATAAAGTAAAATGGTTTATTAGATAATGTACAAAACTGTCTAATTGCCACTTAAGATGAACTATTTGCCACATATGTGTCAGGAACTTTTGGCAGAATATCCTTCCATTTAGCCAAAAAAGTAGCCTACCTAGTAAAAATAAAACAAATACACACACAAAAAACAAAACACTAATTTGATCTTTGTCTAATGTCATTAAGAAAAAATAAATGCAAAGAAGCAACAAAGAAATGGAAAGATAGTCTGTGGCCATGAATTGGAAAAATTAATATTGTTAAAATGTCCATGTTACCCAAAGCAATCTATATATTCACTGTAATTGCTGTCAAAATCCCAGTGGCATTTGTCACAAAAATACAACCAAAAAATACACTAAATTTGTGTGGAAACAAAAAGACACCAAATAGCCAAAGCAATCCTGACATAAAAAATAAATAAATAAAACCATGACCTGGCTGGTGTGGTTCAGAGGATTGAGTGTTGGACTATGAACCAGAAAGTCACCAGTTTGATTCCCAGTCAGAGCACATGTCTGGGTTGTGGGCCAGGTCCCCAGTGGGGTGCACAAGAGAGGCAACTGATTAATGTTTCTCTCACACATTGATGTTTCCCTGTCTTTCTCCCTCTGTTCCTCTCTAAAAATAAAGAAAATCTTTAAAAAGTAAAGCCAGATGTAAAACACTCCCTGGTTTCAAACTACATTAAAAGGTTATAGTAATCAAAGCATTATGGTATTGACAGAAAAACAGTCACACAGAACAGTAGAACAAAATTGAGAGCCCAGAAACAAATACAAACATATATTTATAACGTGTTTTATAACAAAGGAGCCAAGGAGTAAAATAGGAAAACAACTGTTTACCAAGTGATGCTGGGAAAACTGGACAGCCCCGTGCAGAAGAATGAAAGTAGATTGCCATCTGACAGAACACCCAAAATTTAACTCAAAACTTGAAGACCTGAAATCAAAAAATATAGTGAAGCAACTTAGCCCTTTAGCTCCTGGGCATTAGTCTTAGGGATGCTTTTGACTACAATGACAAGGGATGTGAAAACAAAAATAAACAAATTGGGTTACATCAAAAGCTTCTGCTTAAAAGCTTCTGCACAGCAAAGGAAACTATCAACAAACTAAAAAGGTAATCACCCCAGTGGGAGAAGATATCTGCAAATAATATTTATGGTGTGGGTTATTATCCAAAACATACAAAGTCTGTCTGGAAAAAGTCTACCCATCGTTAATATAACAAGAACAGTTTGTGTGACATCTATCTAACCTGGCAGCCACTGGAATGAGCATGTGTGAACAATAACGACTTCACTGCACAATCAGTGGGGTCAATAGATGCTGTTGAGTGAGCATGTGTATTGTGTGGCCATGCATTCAAAATGACTGAATAAGCAGAGCAATTAATTTGCATCAAATTTTGCATTAAGCTTGAACATTCCTCAGCAGAAAATATTGGGATGATTCAGAAGGCCACTATGGGCAACTGGTGATTGCCAGCTTCATCACAACGATGCACCCACTCATGCATCATATCTCATGCAGAGTATTTTGGCAAAACATCAAATCACCCAAGTGACTCAGCCCCGGTCGGTACACTCCAAATTTGGTGCTCTGTGTCTTCTGGTTTTTCCCAAAACTAAAATCACCTTTGAAAAGGAAGAACTTGCAGACTATAGGTGAGATTTAGGAAAATATGATGGAGTAGCTGATGGAAATTGGGAAAACTGTGTGAGGTGCTAAGGTACCTACCTTGAAGGGGACTGAGGAGTCATTGTCCAATGTACAATGTTTCTTGTGTCTTGTATCTTTTATATTCCTCAATAAATGCTTCTATTTTTCATAGTACATGGCTGGATACCTTTGGACGGACCTTGTGTAAAGAAACTCATACAACTCAATAACCAGGAAAAACAACCCTGTTAAAAAATGAGCAGAGGATCTCATTGACATTTTTTCAATGAAGACATACTGACGGCCAACAGGCACTTGAAAAATGTTCAACATCACTAATTCTTAGGAAACTGTAAATCTAAACCACAGTGAGATGTTATTTTATACCTGTTATAATAGCTATTATCAAAAAGAAGAAATAAAAAGTGTTGATGAGCCTGTGGAGACAATTGAAGCACTCGTATTGTTGGTGGAATTGTAAATTGGTGCAGCTACTACGGAAAACAGTGTGGAGGTTCCTCAAAGAAATTAAGTACTACCACATACCACATGATTCAGCTACTCAGTGTCTGAATATTCATTGAGAGAATATGAAAACATAAATTTAAAAAGATACATGCCTCTCTATGATTTCTTGTAGCATTATTTACAATAGCCAAGATATGGAAAAATCCCTAAGTGTTCAGCAACTGATGAATGGATGAAAACGTGTGTATACATTTTCCCCACGCATTCACTGGAGTACTGCTCACCATTTAAAAAAATGAAATATTGTCATTTGTAACAACATGGATGGGCTTTGAGGGGTTATGCTAAGTGAAATGAATCTAACAGAAAAATACAAAAATCACAATTTTATTCACGTGTGGAATATAAAACAAAAAGAGAAAAAATTAACAAACAAAACAAAACAAAAACAAACTCATAGAGATGGATAACAGAGCAGTGGTTACCAGAAAAGAAGTGTTGTGGGGGCAACAATGGGTGAGTGGGGACAAATGTGTGGTGAGGGATGGAAACTGTACAAATAACAAAGTATAGCTGTATACCTGAGACTTATACAATGTTACGTAAATTTATATAATGTTATAAGCTAATATTATCTCAATCAAAAAACAAAGAAAAAAGAAATGCAGATAAAAATGTAGTTACTATCACGTGTTAAAATTATTATCAAAACTGAGTTGTTTATAAAAATTTTATAAACATTATTTTTAATCTTACAATACCATCACCATCATTAAATAGCTCTCATCATTTTATTATGAAACTAATTTTCATTGTGTGCTAGAGTAAATATCGCTTCACCCAATGCAAATCTCTGAGAAGGAGAAGATGAAGAAATTGCATTCATTGGTATATAAGTCCAAGCAAGACTCAAGAGATCAGCTGTCTACTCTTCTCATTCCACAGATGGAGAAAGATGAAGAGAGGTTAAGTGGGAAAATGTGAAGGTGAGATGATTTTCTCTCCCACAGCTTTAGTGACTTCATCCTTATCTACATGTTCAGCTCCAAGTCTAGTCAAATAAATAAATAATAATTTTAAAAATAGAGCTGACTGAAATATAATCATTTGCTATCAGCTTTACCAATAAATCACAGATTTCAAACCTAGAGAAGAAGAATAACATTTTTTCCAGATAATCAAACTACAAAATTTCTATAATTTTGCATGTTAATTGAGTCTGCAAGTTATTTTATGGTTTTGTTTTATTTTTTTCTCAGCCAGGAAAAATGGTAAAGCATTCCATCCGGTTTCAGACACATTTCCCAAATCAGGTTTCCACCCATGAAGAAAGACCTCAAAATTATATATTTGCATCCATGCATAGATTTGTTTTGTAAATGAGGAATTTTATACAGGGTAGATCTGTGTTCTTTATCTACACTACACGAGGTTACCAAGTGAATACCTCGAGGGAAAGAAAAAAACCAGGAGACCAAAGGCCTTTGTTATGACCCCATGCACCCAAGGGTCATTGTTCTAGTGCAATCAGTGCTCACTGTTACAGTTACAAGGTGGTGACTTCTGTAACACTGTCACAAGTTATAACCCTGAAAGTAATATGAGGCAAAGAAACAAGCAAAGCTGACCCAACAAAGACAGATATAAAATTAGCAGTGGACTAGAGATAACTTTATGCCAGTTGCTAAGGGCAACATACAACTGATGGATAATGTAATAATGCACATTAAGCCACATTTATACTAAATAAGTTCACAACATCATTAATATCCTTAGCAGCAGGGGCACCAAGCTGACTGAAGTAAGCAAAGGTGTTCGTGATGACTATACCTTAGGGAAAGGCCTAACCACTTAATGACCTGATAGGATGCTTAAGAGGAAGGGAACAGGACGCTGCAGTTTCTGCTTCATTTGTCCTTGCTTTTCACCTTAAATCACCCTGTAACTCTCTCCACTGCTGCCACATTTTACACGACCCGCTTATAGAAGGTAAAGGATAGCCTCTATTTTTATAATCTTACAAACATGGATTGTCTGGTCAGCAAGTCTTAATTTCTGCTGTGTTCTGACTATTCTCACTCACGGACTGCTTCTTCAGTATACTGATTGCCTGCCCTCTGCTCTACACTGGGATGGAGGCAGGGAGGGTAAAAGAAGAAGAAAAGAAAATTGAGTGTAGGGAGGAAGTTGTGAATATACAATGGCTATCTCTAGACAAAATCATAAAGGAAAAAATAGTGTCCAATAAGTACCACTCCTTCAAATTCGTTATTCCCTAAACCCAAGTTTCAGTGATGTGGACAGATACTGTTTCCTACAGCTTGACAAATCTAGTTCTTTCTTTGTCTTTGTGTCGTGTGAATATAGTAACCCTCCTCCTAGGAGCCAGTTGGCTTAATACCTTGATAATTAATTATGAGCTCTTCTCATAGGAAATGCCTTGATTAGAAGCGAATCAACCAGAGCAACTTCAGGCTTCATGACAACTTCTGGAGAATGGAGCAGAGATAGCTTGAAAATGGGATATTGTACATTCCTTAAATATTACTTTCTAGTAGTCAGCAGCCCTGTGTCCTGTAGAGTTCATTTGACGTACAGTTGATCACAAGGCCAAAGGATGTTAGAATTCTCTAGGACCTTAGAGATTATCCAGCTAACCACTCTTGCTTTGCCTTTGAGAATTTAAGAGCTTTTAAGTCAGTGATGATAATTACAATAGTCCTACAGTGTTCTCCACAAATAATAACCTCAGAAACAAGTAGGTATTTTGAGACTTGTCAGTGAAAAATGTGAGCTCTGGATTCAGGCTAACTAAATTCGAACCCTGGATCCAGTATTTACAAAGACTTTCTGACAGGGCAAGTTACTTAATCCCCCTGTACCTCTTTCCTCATCTGCAAAATTGGGCTACGTATCTATTTCTCTGGGCCAATAGCACGGTTATGAGGAGTTAATAAATGTAAAGCACTTACAGTAAACTGGAACATGGTAAGTGCTCAATGAATTTTATGCCATTATTAAAGGAACGGCAGACAAATCAAATGGGTGGTCTGTACTTAGATGGTTCCTTCTTCTTTTCTTGTCCTTTTATCTTTTCTCTAAAACTTCCCCACTTCCTCTTTCTCCCAAATCCATTGTTCTCTTCCAAAAGCCCTTCATTAAGAGCAAGGCATAGTTTTATTCAATGCTGTAAACCCAATTTCTAAAACAATATCAGGCACATAGTAGGTATTTGATAAATACTTGTAGAATAAATGTACACTAGATCTGAAAACTGTACTGTGTCTAGTAAATTAAAGTATGGTTTTTAAGAAATTTTTCAACAAGGGCAATGTTTTAACAATTTATTCCTAACATATTTTGAACTCTGCCTTTCCCTCGATGGCCCCCAGTGGTTAAGTTGCCGTTAAGTTTCCCCAGACACTGAGGCCCAAACGGCGCTGTGGTTGCAGCACACAGGAAGGCCTGGTGATGCTCCGTCATCACAGTGCAGGGCACAGTGCTCTGTCATCTGCGAAAACTAATATCTTTGCTGACTTGAGTTAAAATCACTTACATTTTAAAGGTCAGGTTGGAGTCTTAAGTTTACTGTGAACCATCTGTGTGACCTTGGACAATTCACAGTCTCTCTGGGTTTCAATTTATCTCTCTATAAAAATGAAAAAATTAGATTAGATGATTTATCTCTAAGGCCTCTTTTAGTTTTAAAGATCCTAAGCTCTCTAACCAGGAAATAGGTTTGCTTTGTAGCAATTGAGATTTAAAAAATACGTGTTTGAGATACTGAATTTCACTTTAACAGCGTTAACTCTAAAAGCTGTAGGACCTCATGATATTTTTCCATTATAATTTTGGAGAGAACTTATTGTTGTATCCTAATAGACTATGGTTGTCAATTCAGGTCAAACTTAGACTCCCAGATAAACTAATTGGAAGTCTTAGGGATGGACAAGTAATGAGGCTTAAGAGGTGAGAAGAAACACTACAAAGAAGATATTTCTGACATGATTTTATGCTCAGGAGCTCTGTGGTTTTGTGATTCTTATCTATTTGAGATATTCTATTGAACATTAAGAACATGGCATTGCCATTGGTGATGCTATTCATGAGGTAATGGCCTACTGGGCCGATTCCTTTAATCTTCCATATTAGACTTCCCTGTTTCACTAAGGTCCAAGTACACACTTAGTGTGATCTAGAGGAAACTCACTCGATAGTCTCCCTCTGTACATCAGTTTTCTCTTCTATAAAATGGGAAAACAATAATAATAATAATGATATCTATTTTACTGAGTTCTATGCATCAAAATATACTTGCAAATTTACTAGGTCAATAATAAAAAACATACTGGAAAATGTACTATGTAAAAACTAGCCTATGAAATGTCCAATACTTTTATTAGTCTGAGCACTCCATCATTCTCTCATTTTTCTTTCATATGTGTTTATTTTTCTTCTCCAACCAAATCCTAGCATCTTTAAAAATAGAAATTAAATTATCTAATATAGTGAGCCAAGCATTGAAGGTACAGCAGAAAAGCTAGTATCAGTGTGAACTGATAAGTAAATACCCTAGTGGGCAGGTAGCTCATAACTTTAAATGAGGCGTTTAAATATTCTGAGACTAGAATTTTATTTTTAAGTCTGTAAAATAGAAATATTTCTTGGTCTAGTATGATGACCACATGTGATAATGTTGGTGAAATATTTTTAACTCTAAATTTTTGTTGAAATAAAACATACGTTATTATTTTGCAGTCCTCATTTTTGAGTTCTATGTACATACGAAGTATTAAATGAGAATTTGACAATATAGACTATTTGAATGGGGAAGGACTATGCGGATTAACTAATCTAATCCTCATATTTTTTTCAGGGGAAGAGACTTATGGATTGACGCATTTATGTATCAAGAGTCAAACTAAAACATAGATGTTAACATACTGGCTGATAACGTACCATTGTTTTCCGGAGATGTCTGGACTCCTGGATCCACTATGATGATACAGGAGAGGATAGAGTGATTTGCTTATGTTCTCTAAGCCATGAGAACAGTAAAATGATACTATATCAATCTATAACAATTTCTATATATAAAAAAATAAATCACTCTTTTAAAAAATGAAAGAAATTATTGTACTGGCACAACTTGTGGAAGAAGAAAAAGCAGGCACTTCAGAAATTTGGTCACATAATAGAAATCTCTTGAGCTACAGAAGATCATAATGTAACCAGCCATCAAATCTGGTTGTCCACTGATTCTGTGATCACTAAGGAGCTCTGGTATAAATTAACACTCATTTTATAAATTTCAGGCTTAGTACTGTTCAAAGCACTGAACCTCACTTTGCCTAAAAGAACTGCCCCTTCCAGTACCAATAATGTCTCTAATCAATCTGTTAATGATGATACCTCAGATTTTTAGTTTCAGCCAATTACTTATAGAGAAGTCAGTGTACTGCCTCAATTAAGACAGCATAATAGTCCCTGGGCAGACAATTTAAATAAAAGCTTCTTAAGCCAGCTGCTTCATTAAGAGGCAAGCCAGTGGCTCATATTTATTTTTATGTATTTATTATTTTTTTCTTATTGTTCAGTTGCAGTTGCCCCCGTTTCCCCCCCCCCATTACTCTCCCCTACCCTTCCCACCCACCCTCTTTCACATTCAGTCTTTCCCCCTGTGATCCTTGCCCATGGGTCCTTTATACATGTTCTTTGACTTGATCCTACCACTTCTTTCCCTGGTTTTCCTTCTCCCCCAACTGCTCTGGTCCTATCAGCTTGTTCTTTATTCCCATGTCTCTGGTTCTTTTTTGCTCTCTTGTGTCTTTTGCTGATTAGGTTCTGCTTAAAGGTGAGATCATATGGTATTTGTCTTTTACCATCTGGCTTATTTCACTTAGCATAATCTTCTCCAGATCTATCCCTACTGTTGTGAAGGGTAGGAGCTCCTTCTTTCTTTCTGCTGTGTAGTATTCCATTGTGTAAATGTACCACACTTTTTGGTCCACTCATTTACTAATGGGCACTTAGGTTGCTTGCAGCACTTGGCTATTATAAATAATGCTGCTATGAACATTGGGGTGCATAGGTTCTTTTGAATTGGTGTTTCAGGATTCTTAGGGTGTAATCCCATCAGTAGAACTGCCAGGTTGGAAGGCAGTTCCATTTTTAGTTTTCTGAGAAAATTTCACACTGTTTTCCACAGGGGCTGCACCAATCTGCATTCCCACCAATAGTGTACTAGGATTCCCTTTTCTCCACAACTTCACCAGCACTTGATGTTTATTGATGTATTTATAATGGCCATGCTAACTGGTGTAAACTGGTATCTCACTATGGTTTAAACCTGCATCTCTCTGATGGGCAGTGATGCTGAGCATCCTTTTATATGTCTCTAGGCCCTCTGTATGTCTTCCTTGAAGAAGTGTCTGTTCAGGTCCTTTGTGCATTTTTAATTGGATTGTTTTCTTCCTGGAGTGGAGCCATGTGAGTTCTTTATATATTTTGGAGATCAAATCATTGTCCAAGGTATCATTGGCAAATACATTTTCCCATACGGTTGGTTCCCTTTTCATTTTGCTGATGTTTTCTTTAGGCAAGTAGAAGCTTTTTAATTTGATGTATTCCCATTTGTTTCATCTTTCTTTATATTCTTGCTCTAGGGGACATAGCAGAAATAATATCATTGTGTGGAATACCTGAAATTCTCCTGCTTATGTTCTCCTCTAGGACTTTAAAACTATATTTTATTGATTATGCTATTACAGTTGTACCAATTATCCCCCTTTGCTCCATCTGGTAACTGTATTCCCCCTAAAAGTGCCCCGCTAGTTCATGTCCATGGGTCATGCATGCAAGTTCTTTGGTTTATCCATTTTCTATACTATTCTTAACATCCCCCCATCTATCTTGTACCTACCACTTGTGCTTCTTAATTTCTGCACCTTTTCCCTTATTTCCCCCATCTCCTTTTCCCAGCTGATAACCTTCCAAATGATCTCCACATCTCTGCTCCTATTCTGGGTGTTTGCTTAGTTTGTTGTTGTTGTTGTTTTTAGATTCAGTTGCTGATAGTTGTGAATTTGTTGACATTTTAATATTCATAGTTTTGATCTTCTATTTCATAAATAAGTCCATTTAGCATTTCATGTAACAATGGCTTGGTAATAATGAACTCCTTTAGCTTTACCTTGTCTGGGAAGCCTTTTATCTGCCCTTTCATTCTCAACGATAGCTTTGCTGGATAAAGTAATTTAGGTTATAGGTCCTTGCTTTTTATCAGTTTGAATACTTCTTGGCAGTCTCTTCTTGCCAGTAATTTTTTTTTCATAAATCAGCTCATAGTCTTATGGGAACTCTTTTGTAGGTAACTCTCTACTTTCCTCTTACTGCTTTTAAGATTCTCTTTTTATCTTTAACCTTTGGCATTTTAATTATGATGTGCCTTGGTGAGGTCCTCATTGTGCCCATCTTGTTTGGGACTCTCTGTGCTTCCTGAACTTGAATGTCTATTTCCTTTACTAAATTAGGGAAGTTGTCCTTCATTATTTGTTCAAATAAGTATTCAATATCTTGCTCTTCCTTTTCTTCTTCTAGCATCCCTACAACTTGGATGTTGGTACATTTAGAGATGTCCCAGAGGCTTCTTATACTACCCTCATTTTTTTGAATTCTTGTTTCTTCTTGCTATTCTGGTTAAATGTTTACTTCATTCTTATGTTCCAAATTGTTGATTTAAATCCTGGCTTCCTCCCCTTCACTGTTGGTGCCCTGTAGATTTCTCTTTATTTCACTTAGTGTAACCTGCATTTTTTCCTTTATGTTGTTGCCATACTTGGTGAGCTCTTTGAACGTCCTGATCACCAACGTTGTGAACTCTGCATCTGGTAGATTTGTTATCTCTGTTTTGTTTAGTTCTTTTTCTGTGGCTTTGTTCTGTTCCTTTATTTGGGCCATGTTTCTTTGTCTCCTCAATTTGGTAGCCTCCCTGTGTTTGCTTCTGTGTATTAGGTAGAGTTGCTTTGATTCCCTGTCTTAGTAGCATGGCCTACTGTAGAAAAGGTACCTGTAAATTTTGTGAAGAGCCTTAGATAACCACCAGTGTGGGGCAACTTCTTTCACTGCCTTGTGGCTCTGTGTTGGGGAGAGGGCTTATAGAAAGAGCTTTGCCACTGCCTGGTTTCTGGAGATTTGTCTGGCACTCACCCCATTTCCAGTCACTTCACCCACTCCGCATATGTGACTGGCACCCTTCCAGCTGTTGCCCTGGTGCTGACTTCCAGAGTGGGTGGGTTTGCACATGTTTTGAGACTATGAGGGCCCTCTAAGCAGAGTCTTCTGAAAATCCAGCAGTTTATTCCACCAGCCCAACCCCCATTAGCTTTTATAGCCAGAAATTATGAGGGCTTATCTTCCTGGCACTGGAACCCTGGGTTATGCAGTCTGGTCTGTGGCTGGGATTGGTCCCTCCAATGGTGTCCCCCTTGAGGCACATGTGAATGTGGGACTGCCTGTTCTATTGCCATGGCCTCTCCGTGCCACACCACATCTGCTCATCTCCCAGCCCATCTCCATGTCTCTGCGCCTCCTACCCATCTAGACGAATGTGATTTCTTTTAATCCTTGATTCTCAGACTTCCATACAACTTGACTTTCTGACAGTTCTGGCTGTTATTTGTTTTGAGGTTTAGTTATGCTTCTGTCTGTGGCTTCATGAGGAGATGAAGCATGTCTACCTAGACTTCTATGTTGACGTGAGGTCAGTAACTGATATTTTTAATTTAACACTCTTGTCTAGAGATCTCCCATCAATTCAGAAGTGTGCCAGAGTAATACCTTCATTAAAAAAGAGAAGTTAACAGGCTTGAAACAATGTAGTGGAGAAATAAAAGAAATCGACCTAGGGGATTTTTTCATAATCCAAATGACTCACTTGGTAGTCATCCAATTCCAATCCTAAATTCAAATGCTTTGAATGAGGAAGGATTATGAGAGTATAGAAGGGGATGGATGTGAAGGCTATCAAAATTTAAGTCAGCAGCAAAAAGGGCATACATGACCCAAAATAGGGCACTTTGAAGGCTAGAAAGATAATGAGAAATCAGAATATATCTCTGCATATGAGTTTAATATCTGTTTTTTAGATAACTCACATATTAAAGATATATTGAGGCCACATTATGAAGCCAGCATAGTGTGGGACACTATAGCTGATCCAGATGGAGATAAGACTGAGGAAGAGGAAAAAATTAGTTAATGCAAGGTAAGATTTGTACATAAACAGAATGTACATAAACAGAATGAATATAATCACAGTTCAGAGAAGAAATAGCATAGCGTGGATAAATCTTCAAAAAATTTTGCTTACATATTAACTAAAAGATTTTCATCAATTTAATTGGTTGCTTAGAATACAATTCATAATATGCTGTAAGAATTGACATCTATTAAATAAAATAGCTAGGCCATTTTGTACAAAGTATCCAAAAGTACTTAAATATCATAGCACTCTGATAGCAAACAAATCCATTTTAAAAGGTACATAAGCAAGTTTTCCTCTAAGTTAGAAATTTTATATTATTTCTCTTACCTCTTAGATTCATATTTTTATTTAAATTACCACATAAAATCATGCTTTAATGTAGCATATTTTATGCTTGTCTCTCCTGTCTCAAAAATATGAATGTAAAAATTTTATTTTTATTAAATTTACTTTGATGTCAACTTTGACTTAATGTCATACAATGTCTTAAACCTAATATACAATTGATCAAAACCATATACTTACTTATTTATTATTCATAAAAAGTAAACTTTATTAGAAATATTTTAAATGAAATGGTAGATTATCATTTTTAATTAGTTCATGTATCACAAAAGAATATGATTTATTGGTAAACACTAGTACAATCAGTAACAATTCTATTCTTACTTCTTTGTTCTTTGCTTTAAAAATGTATCTGCTGAGAAAATTTGTTCTCACAAATAAGATTTGAATAGAGGGACTTCTGCCACGTCAACACTCCTCAATTCTTTGAACATTTTCTGAAGTATATATCAAAAATTACCATGTGCTCTAGCATCATTTTTAATGATCTATCAGCTCATTACTAAATTAGGTCTTTCTTCATTTTTTTCAATGTAGCAAATGATTTAATTAACTTATGTTCCTCAGTCATTGGAATCTTTTACTTTCTTTATTTCGGGATACGATTTACCAATGTTTATCAAAAAACTTAGTTAGGCTTGTTGCTTTTCCTCTTAGAGGCAACTTATGTGACTTGATATGTACCAAGTCAAAGAAACTTTTAAAATACTTTTATGTTATCACTGTTTTAAGTACAATTTTATCAAAAGATTAGAGTTGCAGATTTAGTTCATTCAGTTTATGGAAAGTACCCATCACCTGATATTATTGGTATGAATTAGATTCAGTATTTATTTTCAAAGTAAGCAGCTGAGTCAGATTTAATTTCCAATACAAAAAATTACTTTATTTTTTAATCCAAATAAATATGTTAAAATTCATGTCCATGACAAGCAACTAACTTCTGAATTTTCTAAGTAGTTAAGTAGATGATATAGATGATGATGCAAAGAGAAGTCATAGAACTTGGTCTTAGTTTGTTTTTGGATTAAAAAACAAAACACTTCAATATTTCTTTCTAATAGTTTGCTCCGCTTGCTTTCACTAGTCTCTCCCTGAGGACTGATGCCTTCTTCAACAAAAGGCAGGAGATGAAATAGAATAGGTGGTTAAAAGGAAATTGCTACCATTCCCACTGCTCCACACTAAAATAAATTTGAATTAAGACATCCAAACACATTCCACAATATTCCAATTCTGATTCTATATTTTCCATTGATAATAATATATATGTGACAGAAACCAAATATTCTGTTTCTATATATTTAATTTCAGAGATATTTTTTAAAACATTCTATTTACTTATCTTTGCGGGGGGAGGAGAGAAACATCAATGTGTGGTTGCCTCTCATGAGTCCCCTGCTGGGAACTGGCCTGCAACCCAGGCGTGTGCCCTGACTGGGAATCAAATTGCGATCATGTGGTTTGCAGGCCCGTGCTCAGTCCACTGAACTACACCAGCCAGGGCTCAGAGATATTTTTATAGCACAGATTATTGATCACTCATGTCCATAAAGGGATGTAATAATGAGAGAGTGCCAAAATGTCAGTTTAATTAAATATATCACCTTTGGAATTATGACTTAATAATTAAAGTGACTGTAATACTAATACTCTGCATTTACAGAATACTTATCATCTTTAAAGTGTGTTTCCACAGTATCAGTCCACATCCAGCCAAGAAACAAATTTCTCTTGGTCTTTTACAATGAGCAATTTAAGTGAAATAGGTATATCGCTGATAGGATATCTGAGAAGCCGTATCAGAGATGGTGAAGCAATAAGGAGAGGACAAACTCTAGAAGCTGCTACCCCTAGGGCTAGTGGGACAGACACCAGAGCCCAGAAGAGGGCCTATCTGGTAAGACCACAAACCCTGTAAGAAATGTCCTCCCGGAGTTGAAACCATGGAGAAAATGGCTGGCTAGTGCAGGTTCTAACCCAAGCAGAGCCCAGCTAGACTTGCTACCTAAAGAAGAGAGATCAAGAATGGAGGAACAATAGTCAAGCCTTTGCATAATTTACATATTGACTTTTCTAAAACTGCTTCCCATTGGCTGAAACTATGCAGGAGTCAAAAAGCAAGGGAGCGTAAAATTTGCAGTATTCTCCAATATAGAAAAGCAAATAAAGAGCAGAGACTGGACCAGAAAGCAAACAGGTAACCAGCAGGTACAGTGTCCGTAATTGGATTCTTAGAATCATTTCATGAGATAGACAGCATACTGTTAGCATCATTTTGTTCTTTTATTTGTATTCATTTACTTATTTGGGTTTTAAATAAGGTGACTGGATTTACAAAGTTTAAGCTGCCAAGAAGAGTTGGATCTGATCCTTAAACTGGATTTTTTATTCTAGGGACCTTTCAAGATCAACACAGAATTTAATATACCATTTTAATCTTTCAGGTTTATGTTTATGGTGAAAATATACTTGTGCATAGGGAAAGGTGAACAAAATGAGTCTAGTGATGGTAAATTTACTATATGGAGAATATGCATGCTACTTGCAAATCAATAGCCTGAAAATAGTATATTAGTAACTAAGCATTTGGTAAAAATTTATAACATTAATCCCTGGCCATAACTATTGTTTGTCTTCTCAGCAGAGAAAGAAAAGTCTAGGTTCGTTAATGCTGCCCCAGACTTGTAACGAGCCTAGAGTCACAAAAGCATATTCTCATGGGTATTCTCTGAAATGTGATTTACCATGGAGGTAGATTGGAAACAGTTTCTCTTACAGCTTCTGCTGTAGCTCTTTGCTGGGTAACAGGAGAGTCTAGAAGAGAAGAAAAAACATCAGCTATAAGAATTCTTAAAGAGGAGCCTCCGTGTCTCTGCAATTGAGTGTGGGTGTGTGTTGTGGCTGTGTTTTGATTGTTATACTGCAATAACTGTTGCATTATTAGTATGCACAGTAAAGATTTTATATCACACAACTCTCGCTTTTATCACACATTTTATTTTTACTTGAACTTGGAAATTCCGATTCCTCCTACAGAGAAGAGAAAAAAGAAATTAGCAGATATTCCTTAGCCATTCCCTCTAAATACTGGCTCACCACGTTACAGACCCAGCAATTTTATACTATGTGAAACGATTCTTGACTCTGGACTTTCAAGAATTGTTATAGGCAGATATCCTTATCATTTAGTATCTTGACAAGCAGAAATCCTCTAAACCAGGGGGAGCAGGGAGAAAAGTCACTGATGTCCAGAATCTTTGTCTGAAACACGCTCAGTGCTGTGTGCTGTTAACACTCAGAAGGCGACCCTAGGGAAGTGAGTTTCTGGAGCGGTTAACATAAACATGGCATATGAATTCTTATCCCCAGTCCAGGATTCTGAGAACAGAATTCATTGTTGGAAGAGCCTAAAGACCCACAGAAGACATTTTTTCTAACATTTATAAAATAATCATTTAACATTTCCCAGTGCTTTATGGGAAGCAACACAGTGTTTTTGCAATCTGGAGGAAGTTTGGCATCTCTTGTGAGCTTGAAACCTGTGAGCAGTGAAGAGAATTCTGAAACATGCTTAGTTGATTTCTTGTATAGTCATCGCAGAATGATTGTAGTGTCGTTGCCAATGATAATAGCATCTATCTGAAGAACAGAAGGAAGCAAAATTATGAAACTATTGCTTTCCTTTTTAATTAGCAATGTTACTTGAGGCTCCATAATTTTTTTCACTTGCCATGAATGATACAATGTTTTGTGGGCTATATAAATCTGTAGCCAGATTTCATAAAATAAAAAAGAGTGACTTTTCTCAGTTAAATGTATTCTGCATAGATCAAACCAGATTCCTTTTGGTATTAATTTTCTATTGCTGCTAACAAATTATCATAAACTTCAGTGGTTCAAAAAAAGGCATGAATTTAGTATTTCAGAGTTTCTATAGGTAAAGAGCCCATGTATGGGTTAGCTAGGTTCTGTCCAAAGGAGCTCACAGTTTAGATTCAAGGTGTTAACCAGGCTGATATCTCATCTAAGGTTTGGTGCCCTCTTCCAAACTCACAGGTTGTTGGAAGGATTCATTTTTCTGTGATCTCATGAATAAGGCTCTGGTTTCTTTGTGAGCTGTGTATTGATGCCTTTAAAGTCAAATTTTACTTTCATTCTCACTTCCTAGAGGCTGCCCTTGAATTTTTGCCTATAGTGCCCTCCTTCACAAGACGGCTGTTTGCTTTCTTCTGAGTTGGCAGAAGAAGAGAGTCTCTGGACACTTCACCTTCTGTTACAAGGCTCATCTGATTAGATAAAGCCCACCCAAGACAATCTTCTTGATTCAACTCCAAATCTACTGATATATTACCTAAACTGGAGAATGGAATGGCACCATATTCACTGATTCTGCTCACAGCAAAGGGGAGATAATTTTGGTGAGTGCATACATCAAGGAGCATCTATCTTGGAGGATCTTAGAATTTTACCTATCACAATTTTCATGAACTTATTTTGCAAAATTTATATTTCTGAATTTGTAAGAATATTTGTAAATATCTTAGAGACAAGATATCTCAAGTAAAAATATTTTGTTAGGTAATGTATAATGGCTACCATAAATTATACCTTTACATAAAGTTTGAGATAATTAAAAACAACATCCAACTATACAAAAATAAAAATGACCAATATATAATGTATTTAAACCAGTATGCAAGGTCAAATGCAAGACATTGGCTATATGTTTTTATTTTTTCCACGATCCAAGAAATCCTGTATTACTCATGACTTTTAACATATAAAATCTTAAATGCAAGTATTAGCTCCACAACTGTGAGTATGTAAGTAGTCACTGCATGGTATCATTTGGTTACAATTGTGTTTAGGGCAAATGGTAAGTGTGTACATAGTTTTAAGTTCAAAGAATAACAGCAAAACTAAAAGTTGGACTCAGAGGGTCAAGGCCTTAATGACGGTGTGGTGCATTCTACAGTAGCTCAGGCCCTGATTTGCTTTGAATGCATAAGTTTTTGTTCTCTCATTGGCAAATTCTTGCAAGTGACAAAAGCTAAAATTATAATTGTTCAGATTTAACCATGATCAAAAGAAATGTTTTGCATTTTGGGTATTTCATGCCCCGGGTATTTCTCAAATAACACTTATCAAAGTGAACAATCATTAACTAATAAGCCTTATTGAATAAAATGGAACGGCCCCCCATCCTGCAATGTTGGTCCAGCTTGTTGTGGTAGATTCTGAACGAGCAACGTACGAAGTACAAGCTTTGCTCTTCCATAAGCATCTTCTAAGGCAACACAAGAAGGAAGAAGTGATTATCACTTGTCTCTTCTTCAAAGAGAGAAAAATCAGTGAGTTGGTTGCTTTTAAATGGGTAAAGGAAATCAATTAGGATTTTTTAAATAGGAAAGTAGTGGTCTTGGAAGGGAAGTTAGGCATCTGAAAATACTTCTGAACTGCCAAATAATTCCTTTTAGTAGTATGAAATGGTGGATGTTTCTGTGTGTGTCTATGCTTTATGGAATATTTTAAATTCTACTCTGGTTTAATGTGCTATGCCTACTCACAGAGACAACTGAAAGAAGTTTTATGTAAAAGTTCGCCACTGTAGTTATTGCTAAAATACTACATGGCTGCTCTAAATTAATGATATTTAAACATTTCCCTCAGTAACTTTATTTTGCAAGTGAAAGAGAAGTATATTTTAGGAATGTACATTTTTATTCCTTTAATCTAAATATTCCTTATAATACAAAACAGCACTCGTGGATCCATGTGGGCTTCCATTTATAATATTAATAGAAGATGTGTTCTATGCTAATCCATCTCATTAATATTAAAGAAGGGACTCCAAGACTGGTGAGTACTTAATCATTTGTAATTAGCACCTAACTGTTAATTCTATGGAGGGCTCTTAGGGAGAGAAGCAAAAGGAGAAGCTCCCATTTGCTAAATGTTAGTTGATTTAACTTACAGTATTTAATTCTGGGAAAACCCAGTAATTAGAACAATTCATGTAGCTAGGCAAGTTTAATTGATCGGTTAAAAATAAAAGAGTCCCCAACTGAGAGTAACCACAAGATATATATTTTGGAAATGCCCATGACATAGCCATTTTACTAATTTATTTTATTAGGTTTTGTGTATATCTAGGCCAATGGATTTGGCATCTGAGCAGATATGAATAAACTTTCAGCTCAGACTGTCTCAACACAGATCCCAAAATCTAATTAACAGAATGGGCAGGTTGTCTGGTTTGGCTCCAACTAGAACAGTTTGTTTCCTTGATGTCAACTCAACCTGAAAAAAAAAATGACTGTGAGATTCCTACTTTAAGACTAAGAAGAATGTCAAGACCCAGAAGAAGGTCTCTATGCCAATGACTTAGAGCAAAACCAAGCTTCCCACTGTGGTACAGGCCTTTCTGCTGGCCTCTTCCATTTATCCTGCCATTTAACAGGCTCTCTCTCTCTCAGAGCTCTGAAATCTGTCTCTTTTACAGAGGCAGATCCTATTATCAATCATTTGTTGAAAACTTCTTGGAAGAGTCAAAAGTGTTGAGAGAAGCTACTACAGAGCACCAAAGGAGACTTGACCACAGGATAGCTACACTTTAGAAAAAGGAATCTGTTTGCACCATCATATTGACTCAATTCTTAAAACCTACTACCAGCACATTTTTTTTCATTGAGGTAAAGCTGAGGTTGGCAGAATTCTTTACAAGACAGTGGGATTCCCTGAAATAGAGACAAGCTTGTCTGTCCCTTCTGTTAATGTCATTTACTCAATTAGTAGTGATGGAATGCCCCCAGGACAGGCCACACCAAATGTTGACTGGCAACATTTAGAACCAGTTCCACTAGCAAGTCTAGCAAAGTAACCAGGCTTAACTAAGCACAATTCTGATCGTTTTAAATTACTATGACAATCAGGGCATTTTAAAATGTCTCTCTTTATTTAACATATTCAAAATTTCTCATCCTGCCATCTCACCATCTTCTCTACACACTTTCCTCATTTGGTAATGTGTTGTTATCTGTCAGTTGCTCTTCTTCCTTTCTATGTATTGTGTTGTTGTGGCTGCCCTCTTCTGAGTCTTAAACTTGACTCTGCTTCCATTCACATTGGATAACAAGGCCCAAGGCCATCTGCTACCTTTGCCAAATAGCAGGCCTTTATTTTATAGCAGCTTTCCAGATGTGTATGGGGACTACCACTGCATAGCCCCTACAGATGGCATAAAAAACTGTTCTCAGCCTTCTGCCTTACAATATACCTAATCTTTACCAGCTGCATCGAAGTGCCTTAGCCTTTAAGGATTTGGTTGAAAGAACATGCATTAAACAACAAGTCATCACCATCAGACACATACCAGACATAAGGCTCTCTTGTGGCATGGGATAAACCACGAGCAGCACTCCAAAGGAATCCTGTTGAACAACTAAGGGCACGGGTAGAAAGGTCGTATGTCCATGGTATCCAAAAACAGACTCCATACATGGTAAATAGCAGGTACCAGGTTTTGAGGTTCTGGACTCATGTGGAGTCAACCAAAGAAAGCCATTCATTTCTGGGGAAAGATTGGAGGAACACTTGTGAGATTCTACAATTCAGAACAATATATACTGTGGGGCGAGGAGCCCAGAGTCTAACAGATTGTGGATTTAATTTTGTCTCTGCTATCTACTTACAAGTTTGCTTGTGCAAGATGCTATTTCCTCATCCATAAGACTAGGATGGTTAATAATGTTTACATCACAGGTTTCTGTAAGGGTTATGTAACATCCTGCACTGAGTGCTGTGCCGGGCACATGATAAATGCTCACAAGTGACAGTTATCAAACTCACTATTCTTTTAGATAAACATTTAGGTAGGTGGTTTCTGGCATTACTTTCCTTGATATACAAGTATAGCAAGTCCATAAATCATCTCTTAAATATCCTTTGAAAAACAAAGGCAAGAAATATTTGGGTTTCAAAAGGATGCACTGCCAGCTGAATACAGAACAAAAGAAAAAAGGTATCAACCAACTAAATACCTAAGGAAAGTGGCCATTAAGCTGGAAAGTAGAAGTTGCCTTGGGTTAGTCACCGCCACGAACTCCAAAACTAAACTGCAGCGTGTGAAAACTGCAGCACAGTGTTCTATGTTTGTGTGCCCACTGTCTCTCAAAAATTTCACTAACCTGTGACTCAGTCATGGTGCACACACGGCAAAGTAAGTGAAACTAGGATGCCTTTTTTCCCCTCTTGCTTTGTATTTCACGAAGTTAGACAACAAAGAAAGGGTATAGAGGTGAGGTTTCGGTTCCAGTTTAACTGTTATTCACTGTGAGATGTTCAGCAAATTGTGTGACTTTCCTAGGCCTTGGCTTCTGCATCTGTAAAAGAGGGAATTAATGGCTATTTTGCAATAGTTATTGAAAATATAAATGATTATTTTCACATGTTTGGATAGTTTTCGTGGTAATAACTGTTGTAGCCACAATTAATCTTTGTAATAACTCTACTAGATTTCAATTGCTGTGTGACAAAGGACCACAGACCTAGCAAGTTAGAACAATGCTGACTTACTAGCTCGCCATTCTTTAGGTCAGAAGTTTAGGCATGGAGGGGCTGGGTGCTCTGCTTGAGTCTTAAAAAATTAAAATAAAGGTGTCAGATGGGCTGTATTCTCATTCGGAATTCATGCTTCTCTTCCCAGATTATGTGGCTGTGGCAGAATTCCCTGCTACAGGACTAAGGTTTCCGTTTCCCAGCTGGCCGTCAGCTGACAGCCATTCTTAGCTCCTGAAGACACCCATGTTCCTTGGTACATGTCCCCTTGATCTTGCAAGCCAACAATGGAGCATCTCCTTTGCATTGAATCCTTCTCACACTTTAAATGACCCTGTTTGGTCAGGATGAGCCCCGTCCTATTTACAGGCTCACCTGACTAGATTAGGCCCAGGGAGCACAATTTCCTTTATTCAGTCAACTGATTTGGGACCTCAATTGCATCTTTAAAATCCCTTTACAGCAGCACGTAGGAGTAGGTTAGTGTTTGACTGAACATCTGGGAGAAGGTGTGTATACACCAAGGGGCATCGACCTTGAAGGATATCTTAAAATTCTGCTGACCACAATAACTTTGGGAAACAAGTATTATCCATAATATTGCTTTTGAAGAAACTGAAATTCCAAAGGTTCAGCTGACTTGTCCAAAGACACCCAGCTGAGGAATATTTCTAAACAGAATGTCCATAGGGGATATTTGCCAATGTTTGGAACCATTTTTGGTTGTCACCAAAGGGAGACTCTGAAATATTTTCAACACCCAGGTTAAAATTCTATTAATATACAAGAGGAAGAGAACAGACAATGGGGACCAGTGGCAGTCTCTGCCGAAAATGGTGCTCACGTGTGCCAGGCAGTTATCTGAGAAGGCAGCTGGGGTGTCGTGGAAACAGTCCTCAGCTAACTTCCACATCCCCAAAATACACGTCAATGAGAAGCTTTCGGTCTGATGCAGGATTTCTCAGATTTAGCCATACCGATATTCTAGGCCAGGTAATTCATCCTTATGGGGGTAGGAGAGCTGTCCTCTTCACGCTAGGAGGTTTGGATGTCCACCTGAAGTCAATAGTGCCATCCTCTCTCCCCCTCTCCCACCTCCAAGGTGCGACAAAAGTCCCTCCTGGGGGAGAACCAAAATCACCCTGAGCTGAGAACCACTGTTCTAAAGGGAAGAAGCAAGCCTTCCCTCAGCTATACTAATTCTCCCGCTGGCTGGAAGGCGGATACCAGTCTGTAGCCAGAGCAACCATCATGGTCCAGGCTCCTGAAATTAAACACTATGGGTGACGAAGCCGGAGCTTAGGGATCTGGTCCTTGACACCATGGCTTAAAGTGTTTAACCTAGATTGTTGCAAGAGATAGAGGTAAACTTCTATTCTGTTTAAAGCACCATGTTCTGGGTTTCTGTGGATTTTTATCCTAATGCACACTTCTTCAGAAAGCTGTTTTGGCAGAGTTGGTACGTGTTAAACATATTGCCTATTACCTTAAAATCTTGTAGCTCCGCTTCCTTTTTGTTATCCAGCACATTATCCTCATGATATAGCCTGTCCCCAAAGAAGCAATCCTGACAAGGAGGAGCTGTACTTGATTCTTCAGTAAATACATACTTTGTTTGACCGCCTTCTAACAACCCAAATGGAGGTTTCTGTTGTAAACATTTGTTTCACAAGCAAACACATCTAAATTGAAATGTTTCTTTTCATTGTTGCAGTGAAATAACCATTTGCTTTCAGTCCATTAGGGAATGCTGAATGCTTTTGTAAATGTTTCCACAGGCTGCTGGCCATTCTAGGCCCATCTCTTCCCACTGCTCAAGGGTTTCTTTAATGGTCAGGAGCTCCTAAGAGGCTACTCAATGGGGAGTTCAGTGGTTGCATGATAGAGGTGATGGTCCAAATGATCTTGCAACTGAGAAACGGGAGACTACATTTATTTTTTATCGGATCAATTAGCTGTCCCAGTGAATACATTACTCCCTTTCGATGTATTAAGCATACATAAGAAGCTGTATTAATGTTTTCAAGCCCGTCATCTATAATCTATTAAATGGGTTTTCTTGACCCCAGGACATTTCTTCCATGTTTCATGTTGGAGGCTTTTCTGCTGTAATAATCAGGTGTTTTTAATGGCGTTTATTAAGTGAGATGAAAACATGGGAGGTAAAATGCGTTTAGATAGATTTATGTCTACGGACACTAGATGTTTCCTCTGCGCACAGCCACAGAACTTACTGGAATACCTTCCCCTGCCATATCCACCCGCCGAAATGCTACCTGTACGCCAAGCTTTGATCTCACTCCCTTCTTAAATAACTACAAACCTCAACATCCCTGCCGGTTGCACAGCTCCCTAATGAAGAAAGCGGGCCATGTCTGGGCATGCTTTTTAAAAAAGTGTACTTTTTGTAGCTTTTTCCTTATGAAGAGTTAAACCTATCCTATTGACCTCGGAATATTTGATTGGACAAAAGAGCATTGCCATAGTCAGAGTCAACCGTTTATATCCGTGCTGAACAACTTTCACTGAAGCATGTTAGCTTAATGCCCCACCCACTAATGGATGATGGCAAACTAGCCAAACAGAAGGCTCTCTTTGCAAAAAATACAAGTGGAAGAAGGCACATCACTCAAGCTCAGGTTGTTATGCTCTGAATAAACCTGGTGAGCATCTCTTCATGGAAGGTACTGGGACACCTCCAAGTGACAACACTGCTGAGATGTATGCACCCTTGCTTTTCAGTGTCATAGTACACTGTCGAAAAAACAGCACCTTTCTTCTTTGAAACCATCTGAGTATGCATTATAATTTTTATCTTAAGTTTCTTTCCATCAAAGTTGGATAAAAGGAAATTCAGAAACAATAACTAGAGTCTGTTCAGCATTTACTATAAGCCAGGTTTTACCTTCATTTTATCACTTAATCCCCACAGTTCAATGAGAGATTGGATTATTATGCTCATTTAACTGCTGAAGAAACTGAGACCTACAAGGTGTGTGTGTGTGCACGAGTGTGTGCATGTGCACAGATGATTTTCCCAAGATCACAGGGCCAGTAAATTACAGAGCTGGGTTTCAAATCCAATTCATTTTTGAAAAGTACATACCAACAGACATTTTAAAATATGCTATAATAATGCAATAATGCTTAAAAATGATAAGAGATTTGTGAAATCCAGTGGATAAAAATGGAGACAATAAAGTAAGTAAATGAATGAACAGTGTAGACATATTTCTCCTGAAGGAAGTGGGTCTATGGCTTCTGGGTCCTCGCCCTTGAGCTGTCTAATGGAGGACCTCAAAGGTCAAGAATGATGGGCAGAGAACATGATAAGGCCTCATTTCTTTCACAAGTCTGCTATCAGGCGTGTGGCTCTGCGCTTTACTCAAAACTGGCATGACCATAGTTGAATGGGCCTATGAATTGCAGATCTCACACATACAGTTGAAACTGAGCTATTGTTACTCACATAACTTACTCTCTGCTCAGTGAGCCCCAGGGCCTATGTGGCATCATGAACAGGCAGACATACCAGTATATGTGGATTTTGGATTTAGGACAGCAACTTCCAAGCTCTAGGGACTCAAACAAGTTTTTTAAGCTTCATGTGCCTATGACTGGACAGGCACTGTGCTGTTGTGAAAATTAAATAAAATACGCTATAAGGCACAGTCCATATAATGGAGCACATAATTGTTAGGTGTTTGTATCAGCACTCAAGGCACCAATCAAGTCGCACGTTCTTGTATTTGACAGCCACAGGCAACTCACAGAGCCCAGTGAGCGCCTGGTTAATGTTTAATTAAAGTACATTTACCACAGAGTTTAGGACATTTTCCATACTGTTTATTTACTGGCATTGAATCTGAAGTTCTGAAATAGGTCCTGCTTATCATTTTTTTCTTGTCTCCTGTTAAATACGTGTTTAGGGGTAATGATACTCATTGGAGCAGGGTTCGACCTGAATGTTTCTTCTTTTATATTAATACAATGCAGGAGAAGAAAAGAATTAGACAAATGATAGGTGATAAACCCTGTGGTATTCCAACTTTATAATTTCCAAATCGTGATTTTGTGATAGGTTTGAACCGATTTCTTTTTCCTCTTTAGCAGAATGGGTGTGATTTCCAATCACATTTCTGCAAAAAAGAAAAAAGTAATATACTCTTATCTGGGGACAATGTTCAATTATGTTGATTGTGCTTCCAGAATGAACACATTATTTCTTAATGGGCCTAACATTACCAACAGTTCAAAGAAGAAACGTAAATGCCAACAAATCAATATGTAAGTGATACTTCTACCTCTGAAGGCAGTTAGTGAATGGTAATATATAGTTAATGTTTAGCTCAATTCTAAAATTTTGACCAAAAAAGTGATATTTCTGTTCTGCAGCTAAGCAGTCGCTCCAGGTGTCTTTTTATACCAGAAAGGAAATGTGGAAGACAAGGCCAAGGTCAGTAGGTCTCCTGTCTGAAGACCTATAATGTGAACCTAGTATCTGAGAAAGAAAGACAAAGAGGGAGTTATGGAACACCAGCTTGGCCAATGAAAAGCTACCTTTTCCCCAAAGCCCCTCCTGCCCGTAGATCAGCATCACATCGGCCCAATATTGGCCAGATGTAAGAGCATATATTACCAAAGTATTCAGGACAAATCCATCTATGGCCATCCCAGCCTGAACGTGCCTAATCTCATCTGATCTCGGAAGAATATATGCTTCGAGAGAGAAATCTGTGGATTTAATAGCTATTTAGCCTTTGGGAGTTACTTCTATTTTACTTTATTTTATTTTTTGAGGCGGGGAAGGGAGGAATAAAGAGAGGGAGGGGACATCAGTCAGTTGCCTCTTGCAGGTGCTCCAATTGGGAATTGAGCTACAGCCCAGGCACATGTCCTTGCAGGACCCATACTGGCAACTTTTGCTCTGGGGGATGACGCCCAACCAACTGAACCACTATTCTTTAGGTCTGAGTTTTTTTCACCTGGGAAATAGTGGCATTAATGTGACTTGCTCATAGAGTTCTTAGGAGTATTGAGTAAGTTAACATATACAAAGCAGTTAAACAGTATCTGGCATATCATAAGCATATTAGCATACGTATGTAAGCTGATACTATTAACTATTGTCTCTTTAAATTTTATGGCCTTACATTTAGACATTATTTGTCAGTTTGGAATGCCTGTTGCTTTTAGAATTTATGTTGTTAGTTTTTTTGAGGTATTGAAAGGAACATATGTAATTACCAGTTGTAAGGCTGGTAGGATCCAGGAGTGGGGAAAATCTAAACACACCTACAAATACATAAATGTAGAGACCTAAGCACTTTATGTATATTCACATGTCCTTCTGGATAGTAGGCCACCTATCTTGTGCAAAAATAAAATGATTAGAAATAGTTCTGCCCCTTTTGTATTAACACAAAAAAATTCTACTTAATGACCCTATTCATTCTTATTGCAAGCTTGGTGTCGGTGACTGTACTTTCTGCTTTCTAAAATATTCCTAGGCTTTGTTTACACCATTGTTTTCTAGAAATGATATTAAGATAAACCAAAGAAACCCCGGAGGGAAAGGAGCATAAAGTAACTCACAAACATAGAAATAGCAGGAAAATGATGCAAACCGCTGCTTCTTTGAACTAGAACTTGCCGCTGGGTCAGTGTGAGTTTTCTATTCTACTGTAAACTTTCTAATTTGTATTACATTTTATTAAGTGCTTTGTGGAAAAGTTTAAATGAGGTAGAATTTTCTTATAGCAAATCTGCATACCCTTGGAGCATAGAAATAGGTACATGTTTATTCACATATGTCCAAAAATAATACAGGAGATGGTGCTACTATATTTGTGGTATTACTGACATGTCTAATTACTGAATCACTCATTGAATTTTTCTCATTAAAAACAGTTTAAAGTTTCTTACTTTGAGAAAGGGACTATAGCCAACCTTAAAGGATCTATCTTTTCTTCACCTGCTTTATTTCACAGGTTATATGAATTGGACTGTTCCCTTGAAATGATTCATCACTTAGTTCCCTGGAACACGTCTGTCTTCTGCTCTTATTTTTAAGCACTTGGTAAATGGAACAGATTTTCTCATGACAATCTGAGCATTTCCTTTTGCTTTTCTTGTGTTCAACAACATCGAAATTGGTGATAAAGTTTAACCAGAATGACTTGGTCAGTATGCGTGTAAAACTCATTATTTTTCTGACTTGAGTCCTTTCTATGCACTCCACCAGATACATCCTAAGAGCAGAGATGGAATCTTTTTCATATTTGCATGTTCTGTTAGAAAAGACCTAATGTGCACTCACTAAGTAGGTCCTCAAGATATTTTTGATAGATTGTTGAATTGAAATGACCTGAGTGTTTACACATACCTTTTTTCCAGCTTACGTAACCCTAGCCATCATCTTTGGGGCTGGGAGCAACATTCTAGAGGGAGACTGTGTACACAAGCTCCTGTAGAGACCAAAAAAAAGGTGAGGGGCAAACCTATTAATATTTGGGAGAAATAGGAGGCAGAATGTGACTCCAAAAGACTGCTTGGACCAACTCACCAAACAAGAAATATTCTTCCTCGTGGTATGGATTATAAATTAGAAGTCATTTTTGTTTAAGGAGGTAGAGAAGAGAAGGGAAAGGCTGGCACTTAGGTTATGTGTTGTCAAGTGATAAAAGCAAGTACGAGAACATCTGATACTGAAAGAAGTTGGCATGCATATGTTAGCAGCAATTATAAGCAAAAGAAGTATAAGGACTTTTCATTGCTTTTTGTGCTATTGTATATTTCTTAATATCATTATGATTTATAAGTACTACTTTTCATATCGTAGAGCTGCTATTAAAAGGAATTATAAATACATAATCACAGATAGCCAAGCATGGCACTAATACTTTAAAGATAATTTCATTTAGAAAGGCACATCTCTGTCTCTGAGAACCCAAGGACATCGGTGCCGGATCCTGCCCCACCACTTGCCAGCTCCTGACCTTAGGCACGTTGTTTCAACTCTCCTTGCCTTAGTTTCTTTAGGTATAATACAGGAATGATATTAATTTCTCATATATAGAATTCAAAAGGATTAAATGAAATCACATAGGAAAAGCACTTAGTCTGGGACCCATCATGCAGTAAATGTTAGCTATATACTCTTTTACATTTTCACATTCACACTAAAGAGAATAATAAGGCTTAGAGGATTCAGTCGCTTGTCTGTGACCAAAAGTCAGGGAAATGTTGGAATCGAGATTTGAATACGGCTCTGGCTGATGTGACTCGGGAGATTGAGTTTAGGCCTGTGAACCAAAGGGTTGCTGGTTCAATTTCCAGTCAGGGCACATGCCTGGGTTGCAGGGCAGGTGCCCAGTTGGGGGCATGAGAGGAAACCGTGCATTGATGTTTCTCTCCCTTTCTTTGTCCCTCCCTTCCCCTCTGTCTAAAAGCAAATACATAGAATCTCTAAAAAATATATTTGAATATGAATATGGCTGACACCAAATACAATGTTCTGCCTATAATTCTATTGTTGCTAATAAGAAAAATATTCAAAGACTCATGGTATGCTTGACTGAGTGAGTTTTTGGCCATCTGATTAATGTATTGAAATAGAATCATGATCCTTTTGCCCTTCTTCCCGTCTTCCTCTCTCCCTCCCTTTCTTCCTTCCTTCTTTTGCAGTTTTTCCTCTTTTAAATTATCTAGTTCAAAGTCACAGGAATATAAACACAAATGATAATACCATCGATACTGTACAAGGTTGAGCTTTAATTTTAAAAATACCCAAAAGATAGTGTTAAATCAGGCAGAGTTTTATTTCTCTCTCCCGTAACAGCCCACAGTTAGGCAGTACAAGATAGGTGGGGCTCCTCTACCCCCCTCAACAGCTGGCTTCCGAAGTTGATCCTGCCTTCACAGACAGCAGGAAAAGAGGGAAAGATTATTGAGAAGTTGTACATATCACTTTTGTACTCATCATATTGATCAGAGAGGCCACACCTGGCTATAAAAGAAAATGGGCAATATAGTGTGCAGCTTCTATTACTAAATAATAAAGGGGAGAACGGATGTAGAGGAAGCAGTTTCAGGCTCACCCATAAGAGTGTATTGAGCATAGATTACAAATGTCTCAGAGTTTCTATTAGGAAGTATATTTGTGTCTAATGACTGATGACAGTAGAAAGTTCAACAACCATTGTGAAGAGGACCTATCACAGAATTTATTATTGATCATTGCCACATTTGTGAAACTAGCATCATTCTTCTATTATAAAACTAGAATCTTTCTTCTATTATAACAGTGGATGCTTTTGCTTCCTATTCCAGTACCACCTGTGTGAACAGTGCCTCAGTGCTGTGCAATGCAGTGACCCTGGTAGGGCTGTTCTGTATATATTGCACTTTAATACGCACCAGTTACACTGAGTGATATTACAGAAAGCAGCTTGATGAAATATGCCCGTGCCTTTATGCATTTTGGGAAGAGGATATTGAGATGTAATTGACTCAGTTATCGAGGATTCAATGAAGATCTTAGGGAGATCTTTCTCCTGGGCCTCATTGGTGGTAAAATCTTCTTTTTGACATTTTTTTCCCTCTTATAGAAAGTAATGTGAATCATTAAATTATTTTGTTTTGGTTACTAGGAAACTCGGCAGAATCTACAGCCTGCATTCATAAATTTATAAGGTTGGTATGTTAAATTGTTCTCTTCTCATGTTATTATTCTGCATTATTTTCCTTCACACCTACTTATTTAATTTTTATGTTTTCCTAATTCACCTGTAGAAATGATGTACATTTACAAGTAAACAAATGCTGAAAATTTCATATGGAACTCTGAAATTCTGCTACATTTATTGGCTATGATTACTCACATAATTAGATATATCTCAAGATCATAATTTTTACTTTAACTTAAAGCATCTTTGAACTTTAAAATGACAGGATATTAATTAATAAGTTTGGCGATTCCTTCAAAAAGATGTGAATGTAAACCTGTGAGTTGGTAAATTGAGAACTCACTTTTAGTTAGGAACAAATGCTATCAATTTTACTTATGCTTACTTAGGAAAAGGGAATGCTTACATTATGGTGTTGTCTGTTCAGTAGACTTGCAAACTAAAAGGATTTTGCTTATGATAGAAAACTGAAATACCCATTGTGGCTCTAACTTTTGTTTTCAATCGTGAGGGTAAAGAGATGGATCACTTTGGAGGAAAATTGTGGCTCAGAATGCAAATGTTAATACCTTCCCTGTGATTACCTATTGCCTCTGGCAGAAAAATCTTCTCTGACCTTATGGGTCTTTGCTATGGTTTAAGCCAGTCGGGACTTTTCAGAATAGTAGATAATCAATTTAGCCTGATTAAATGCAGTTCCCATCCTAAATTATGCAAAATGTAAGGACTGATGGGTTGAAACAAAGGTAGAATGGAGGCCCGTAGGCATTCTAGCAGTTAAGCCATGGAGAGCTATGGAGACTGTGCTATGGGAATGTGATTCTTAGCTGAATTACTTGAATATTCTCCATGCTTAGAAGCAAATGATGATGCATGCTGCTAAAGTTCAAAGAAGAAAAATAGTTTAATGATTTAGATTACGAATATCAGTGTGAAAAAACCTGGAACGTAAAGCCCCTTCAGTCAATAACAGGACGGTTTTGTAAACCACTTAAGGCTGTGATAAAATCCTACTTGACTGGCCCATGAGCAGATGTGACAAGTTGAATTTATTTCCTCTCTTACCAGGAAGCTTTGCAGGAAACTCTTAACATATGGTGCTTTTCGCTTCCATCTAGAGCTATAAATGTTATTGGAAAAGGATGTTCCCAAGAGCCGAGAGTTTCTGACGTCTCCGCCAAATGGAGTCCAAATGATCCTTCTGTGGTTCTGAATTCCCCTAGTTCTTAGGAGTTGGCAACCAAGGGTCCCTGATCTAAACACAGCTCACTAATTTAATTATTTTATTATAGATTTGTGGGAGCTCTTTCAGACCAGTGACTTAGCATCTGTATTGTATCTAGCTATAAGAAATTGCAAGTTAGAATGGTGTAAATATTTTGTTTCTTAACTGCTTTCATTTGAAAACTCGAAAATCATTTCACACAGGAGCCAGGCACCACAACAAACTGAATACAAAAGAATGAGAGAAGTCAAATTTATGGAAACTTTTCTCATTGTGATTAGCAATCGTACAAAAGTGAAGCGTGGCCAAGTAAAAATCATTGACTATCTTATGTATAGTTTATAAGACTCCACAGAGTGCTGAATATACACCAGAGGGCACATCCTTATTTAATGTCTTTCTGAAGCATTTCATTTTAATAAATTAGCAGGGAGACATTGATGCTTTGACCATTAGAAGTTTGCTGCTAGCTGAAACAACACCATGATTGCTAAATTGAAATTAATGGCACCAACTAGTTTTTATTGTCAATGCAATGAGCTATGTTGAAATGTCATTCAGTCTGAGGCAGCAAACACATTAAAGTAAAATATCTGAAAACTGACATTTTAAAAGTTGTACTTTAAATGATTAAGTATAAATAATTTTGGACTGATTCTTAAGTCGTGTGTGTGTATATATATATATATATATATGTATACATATATATATATATATATATGCACACACTTGTCTTTAACATTTTATAGCATTTTAATAACATTTTAGCACCTATAAAAATTAATTATTCTATAGTCATGAATACTGGATATTTTCTAGTGTATTTTACAGCTTCATAATACATGAACTAATTTCTGAAAACTCAAGTTAAATATCCGTATGAGTATATGTTCTATATATTTGTATACACATTTTTACTTACGTATTTCTATGGTCATATGTATAATGAGTTTAGACAAAATTTATCAGAAAAATTACATATATACTAACCTAACAGCTCTATGTTATAACAAAAACAACTCAAAAGGTTATTGTAATTATAATTTAACAGCCGTCTTTGAAAACCTTAATCATTATTTGAGTCTTTGAATGAAAAGTAAGTCGTAACATGCTAAAAGGGAAGAACAAATTATACCAACAGCTAAGCATTTAAAACACTAAATTACAAAATTAAATAAGTTATTCAACATAAACCAAATGCCAAACCTTTTAAAATTCTTATTTTTCTAACTTCTTAATACTCAAGAAGCAATAAACACTTTAAAATTACCAATGTTTTTAGATAGAATACCTTTATTTAAATGATTTTAATTTCATCTTTGTTCATTGTGATATTACCAACAAGCTCATTTTATTACTATTTTGCTACATGAATTTATAGACCAATACAGAATTTCCTAGAAATTCTGAGAAAATATTTATTATCTTTTTCCATTTGTATTCTAGCTTTCAGAGGATCATGTCCCTAATTTTAGTTATTGTAAACATTAGAATTATTTTTAAAAGACAATTCCCTATAACATTGCCAAAGAAAGAGAATACAATTCTAAATGCCATTTAACTTATCATTTTTGTATGCTGTTGAGCAGATAGTGACCTAAATCCAAACTGAAATAACGTGTATATGCAACATACTTTATTATTAACAGAATACAAACATACCACTATGTCATATTTATTTACTTCCTCAAGTGTTTATTATTTTCAATTGTTTTCTTTATTTTTAAATAAAAAAGGAAATGTATTGGGCCCCCACCATAATGTATATCATGACTGCCCTAACATGAATTTGTCCTTTCAGTTTTTGGTATTTTGTTTGGTGCTAAAACCAATTATAGGCTTTCAAACTATTCAGAAGAAAAGTGGCATAAACATATTAAGTTATTTAATATTTATTATCCCATGATTAAATAATCAAAAGCAATCGATAGTTTGAAATTATCATGTTGCAAAAACTAACTTTTAACTTACATGAATTCTCTTGTTTAAAGGAAGAGGAAAAAAGGATGTTCCTTTTTTCTATAAAACTGAGTATGGGTGAAACCAGCTTTTTTTTTTTTTAAAAAAGTTATTTTCTAGCCCTGGCTGGTGCAGCTCAGTGGATTGAGCACTGGCCTACAAACTGAAAACTCACCAGTTTGATTCCCAGCAGGGCACAGCCTGGGTCACAGGTGAGGTCCCCAGTTGGGGGCGTGCAAGAGGCAACTGATCATCATATCTCTCTTACATCAATGTTTCTCTCCCTCTCTTTCTCCCTCCCCCCCTCTCTAAAAACAAATAATTTTTTTTAAAAAGCTCTTTTTTAGAGTCACAGATATATTAAAACTTGAGGGCATTTGGACATTATCTAACATACACCCCCAATTTTTCATACAGGACAAGTAAGCCCAGAAATTACAAAACACAGATTTTGAGAGCTGTAAGGATCATTAAAAGATCATGGAATAAATTTAAATCAAGGAAATTGTTTTATCCAGACAGGTGCCCTGAACAACTGAATTACTAATGACAAAAGCCCATATATGTGTCTTTGCTCCTGAGAAATTGCTCCATTCTTTTGTCATATGGGTTAAGTGAGGACAATTGGAATAAAAAAGTAATGGAGCTTATATGTTGGAAGGGCAAAAATTAACAAGTCCAGTGCTCTCTATCAATAAATGAGGCCCAGCAAAGTAACACCAATTTCCAATTAAGCTGATATACTTTTAAATTATATATTCCAGTTCAATGGGGTAATTTACCCACTCCAGATTATTTTCAACCAGGCAAACAGAGAGTACAAGCACAGAAGAAGAAGTTGGAATTTTACTAAAAAGCACATTTAGCACTCTTCACTTCCATGAGCGCGAGTAAATAATAATGACAAGTTTCTTTAAGTGCATAATATTTCCCAAACTGCTGATGAATAAATGATCCACTTGCTTTTCCATAAAATTTATCATCAACCAACTGACTAGCTACTCCTTTGGTTTAGTTGTTGTATGACACTCATTCCTCACATATTATTGATTCTTGCTAATCTCATGCTTCACATCAATATGTATTTTTGCTCTCCTTGTTTCCTCTGGTTTTCCACCACATTTTATTTGTGTTAACTTCTCTATGACACTTCCTTTTATTATAATAAATGCTCTACATACTAGTAGGGGTCAACAGTCGGAGTATAATGCCAAGAACTTGAAATGTTTTTCTGGGAGTTCAATGAAGCAGTTCTTTAACTTGTTTTTGATTTACAATATTGACATGTCCAAAAAATAAAAAAAAATCAGTCAACATTTGAAAAAATAATATTTAGTGAGGCAATTTTTCAGCTGTCAGATAGAAAGAAATATTAATTGGTGAGGAGAATGTGTAAGAGGAGACAAAAGCAGGAGATAACATTAACATTCTGGTCACTAAGCATAATTTATCAGATCTCTCCATAACCCGAAAAAGGCTACTCATTGACCCCCATTTTCTGCTTCTTAGTCTGAATCTTTCTGTTTGCCAAGGCTACGAGAACATTTGAAAAGTCATCTGACTTTAGTTATTCTTAAAGTATATATCTCCTTGGGCTTTAAAAATTTTTTTTTAATTTCTCTTTAGAGGGGAAGGGAAGGAGAGAAAGAGAGAAATATCAATGTATGGTTTCCTCTCCTGAGTCCCCTGCTGGGAACTGACCTGCAACCCAGGCACGTGCCCTGACCGGGAATCGAACCGCGATCGTTTGGTTCGTAGGCCCGCACTCAATCCACTGAGCTGCACCAGCTAGGGCTTTAGTTATTCTTTTAAAATGTTCAGCCACTAGTGTCACACACCATACCAGAGCTGAAACATCAGGCAGTCAGTTGGTGCCCAAGGTAGGACAGTGGTTTTCTTCAGCTTTACAGTACTAACGTACAAACCCAACTTAGTATGGCTTACGTGCAGTACCCTGTTTTAAAAGGTGGCTGAGCGAAGTTTTAAAACTCTGCAGATTTGAACCTCAGAACACAAGTCAGTATGTTTCTCACCATCAGCCGATTGTGTCCATTCCTATTTCTTAATCTAACCTTCATTTTATAGACAGGCACCACAATTAGTTTGGCTGAAAATAAAGTTTATAGCCCAACACAACATAGGTGGAATTTGTACCCTCCTCTACAATCTGCCAGAGCCTTGACAGGTAAAGACGGGCAGACCTCATTTCTGCATGCATTTTTGCCCCTGTCTCCAAATGAGAAATCCATTGAGTGGTGTCAATATTGTATCTACAATATTAACATCAGTCAAGTCAATACATTACACATAAATTCCTTCTTTAAATTCTTATCTTTTCTGCTTTCAAGTAATTATTAAGATAAAAGTTTATGCACTCAAATAATCATGCCTGAAAACTGATACTGCTTCTGTTTATCAAATACAAATTGACAATTATATTTGCAAAATGTGAGAGTGTAATTAGACATGTACTCATTTTTGAATTAGGAATAAGAGAAAATTAGCACATGCTCACAGGTCTCAAAGATTAAAGAAACTATTGAAGCATGATTAACCAAAGGCAGATAACACAACTCTATGACCCAAAGCACCAGACATTTAGTCTCTTTGTGACCTCAGGTAAATTACTAAACTACTCTGACCCACAGGTTCATTATTGTTAAGAGGAAAGTAAGTGTAGTTTGTTGTGAGAATTGAGAGGATTCTTGTCATAAATGTGGTCTTGTTTCTGAAAGTGTAAACAGGTTTATGAGTTTGAAAGATCGTTGCAAACAATAATTGTCAGAGCTATCAGACATATAATCCTAGGGATGGCATTTACAAAAACTTAGACAAAGTTGGCTTTATAATAAACAAAAAACTATAACAAGCACAAACTTAGTCAAAGCTAATCACCACCCCAAGTCTCAGGCACCCCAAATCTCAGGCCTTAGCATTGTCATACTTGTCCTCTTTGTTCCTGTTCTAACATGATCTGAATCAAAGCTATAATGAGCTCTGACTACAAGCTCCTATCATTAGAAATCGCTCATCTCCTTATTTCTAATGAACTCTGTTTCTCAGTCTCGTTATTCCCCCTCCCCTCCCTATCCCTTGATAGCTCGCTATTGTCTCAGTCCATCAGTCTCTTTTCTGGCCTCATTTGCTTGCCTAACCAGCCTTGGCACTAGGGTCAGCCGTTTTATTAGATTTTCACACTCACTTGCCCCAGAGCTGCCGTTCCAATCCCCAAGAACGGGTAAATACCATCATCTGCCTTCTCAGCAACCAGTCCCAGGCCGCCACACATTGCCTAAGAAAGTCACAAAGCCAGGTTGAGTATTTCCACTACAGTTCCTAGCTCTCTGAAGTCAGCTGGACCCCCATCGCTGCTTGACAGGACTTGTTCTCAGCCATGATTAACAGTTCTTCCTATTCCCCATGGTGTCAGTTCCAAGATTTCTTCTCACTCTCAGTTTCTCCTCTAATACGACATCCCAGCTCCTAGAAAAAGCCAAGACCAGTGCTTGATGCTCTTTTTATTCTCTCCATCTAACGGCTCCACTCTCTCCTTCTGATCTCCGAGGAAAGAGCTTCCCTTTCCCACTCAAAGCGTTGCACAGCGCCAATCCCTCCCTCTTTCACTAAGACTTGATCACATCCTCTATCCACATTTCCCAGTAACAAGATTTTTTTTCTTTTCCTGGTTTAGACACTTCCTGGATTTATTATTTTGCTTTCTTTTGTAAAAAATTCCTCGAATGGAGAGAGTAGTTCATACTTACTGTTTCTGCTTTCTTGCCACTGCCCCATCCCTGGTAATCTGCTTTCTCACCCAACAAGTAAATCCAACGGTAGTTTTTGGTCTGCCCCGCTTTCTGTTCTTTGTAAAGCAATTACTGTTACTGACAGTGCACTGTCTAGAAATGATCCACTACATTCCCTCCAAACCCATTCGCTTCTCACTCCCATTTCATTTCAATGGTGCTCATAGCTTCCCAGACACCAAGTGTTCAAACCCTTGCCTCCTTACTCTCCTCTGTACCTTATAGCCAGTAGTTGACATGCTCTATTGCTTTCATTTATGTAATGCTTCTCATATTTATACTCTACATAATTATCCAAAATTACTTTTTATAGGAATACTGAAACAAATTGATATAAATATTTCTTATCTCCTTCTCCTTTAAACCTTTCCCATGACAATATATTTGCATCCTAGGATTGCCAAGTTCTTCTTCAATTTGTCCAATTTTTTGTTACTTTTATTCCCTTTATCCTGCCAAAGGGAGTTTCCTGCCCTTCTCCTTATAAAACCTGAGATCATCAGTCAGTTGCCTCTATCCAGAGGTGAGAAGTAGGGCAGGTGGGCAGGGAAAATCACATTATAGGGCATTCTCTCCTTCAAACCAAATATCTGATGCATATGACATCTGATTTAAAAAAAACACAAAGGGCTTGGATACACAAATGTTTTCAGATTAAAGAAATTCATTAAGCTATTCATGGGTGGCATATGTACTTTTCTATGTGTATACTATACTATATTTTCTGTATGTATAATATACTTTAATAATAATGTAAGTATAATGTAGTTTTCTGTCTGTATACTATACTTTGATGAATTTAAAAAATGAGCAACAAAGACAGTGTAAAATGCAAAAAAAAGAGGAAACAATGGCAACATATGGTCTGAGCAGTGGATTTAGCAGGATAAAAGCAACGAAGCAAAAACAATGTTTTCAGGATTCACTAATTTCTTTATTTAATGCTCTGTCTCCCTGAATGTTTCCAAATATCTGGTGCCCACAATCATTAGACATATCCAGGAAAGCAACTTTGCCCACATGCTAAGAAAAAACCTATTTGGCCATTTCTTATCACCGCACTTTGGATAGAACAATTAAGAAGGACATTTGAAATTATAAGCATATCTGAATGTATGGTATTGTATGTTCCCAAAAATCAAAAGTCAAGTGGCTGATAAATTAATTTACTTTCACTTATGGATGGGATATCAGCACCACTCCTGAATAAAAACATTTTTTAATTAATTAAGTCTTTAAAAGAAAAAAGAAGATGATGCAATATACAGATCATGTACAATAGAATGGTGCTCTTGAAACCTATATAATTACATTAACTAATGCTACCTCAATACATTTAATTAATAAAATAAGAAAAGAACAAAAAAGCCGCAGGATTATCTGTGTAAGTAGTGCATTAAGTGCAGGTTTGAGGGTCAAATCAAACAGACCGGAGTATTGATTCCAGCTTTGCAGTTTACTCCCTACGTGACCTGGGGATATTGCCTGCACTCTATGAATTTCAGTTTCTTCATTTGCAAAATGAACATAACAACAACAACTAAATTCTTCACATTTCATTTGAATAAACGTGGTGAGGAAAAAAATATAATTTGAATAATACAGCATTGAAAACAATGCACACACTCAAAAAATAGCTGTTATTACCTCTCATCTGGAATGTAAGAAAGCTAAAATTGCTAAGCTTTAAAGTCTCCTCAAGTTTTAACTTTCTATTCCTCCTATTTTTCCATTTACAAGGCCCTTTTTCTGTCACAGCAGCCCTTACTTATAGGTTCTGAGAAAATATTAAAAGGTGGAAAAACCAATCTGATTTGTGGAATTATAGTGATGTCTTAGTACCAGTAGACATTTTGGGAGTAGACAGTTTGAGTATTAGCCTATCTCAAAAATAAATTATTCTCCACTTTACCTTCCTCAAATTAGCATGTGAAGTTGACATTTGCTTTAATTTCAGAGATCTCTTTAGTTTAACTAATTTCTCCTGTTTGCACTATAACTTATGGTATTTATTTCCCTCCTTATTCCTAATATAGACAACAATGCATTATTACGTTAGATAGAACAAATTCCAAGGGAACATGAGTTCAGGTTTCCAGTGTTAGCCTACTTAGTCTATATGAAAATACACAGTGAAAGAGAGTACAGAATGCCCGTTGTAATGGACGCTGCGATGTGTCAGCCAGATACTTCAGAACTGAGGCACTCCTCTCCCACATATCAGGAATATTGTTAGCTGCTGACCCTTACGGCTGAGTTCATTTCTGGCCCCACAAAAGTTTACAGCCTTTTCCTCTTAGGCAGCCCACTGATAGACTCAAGTTTCAGAGGCCTGACTCTCTTTCCTTAATTCAAGGCAATTCTCAACCCCAGACATCTCCATTGAATTCCCCAGGCTACTCTTGTAATTCTCCCCCTGCCCTTTCTTGTTTCCTTCACCTAATCTGTATTGTTCCCTAAAATAAAGCATTTGCATGCAATTTTCCATTTCAGTCTGTTTCCTTGGAAACCTGTTCTACCACATCCATTATTATCAAATACTGGAAAGTAATTGGGAAGACATTTTCGCCATGGAGCTTTAACATCAGAAACTCTCTACCTAAGCTTGAAGTCCAAAATCAGTCTCCCAAGTGTTTTGATTCACCCTCGTCTGTATGACCAGATTTATGTTAACTCAGTCAACTTCTACAGCTACAAGAGGAGAAAATATGTAGAATCCACAGCAACTTTGAAACAAAGATCATATCTAGTTATTATTCAGCATTTAAAATTACCTACAAAATCTATGAATAACTAGGGAATGTGACCCTCTCATTTGTAAAGTGGCTCATTTTGTATAATTTGCCTGTGTGTGGAATGTGAATCCTACTGAGAAGGCACGATGGCCTCACAAACTCCAAGATATGCTGTTGTGCTCTCAGCAATGTGAGACGCCTAAGACCCTCACACTGCCTGAAGGAAAGTACCTGCAGCCAACTGGGATGTCAGGGGTAACCCAGTGTATTTGATAAATGAATGAGTGTTTATTCTCCCTTTAGGTCGTTCTCTGTCTCATTTGAACTGGTAAAGTAACTACCTTCTTATTCATCAGATAATTTGCTCCACCAGGAGACGTGTAAACAGTTGGTGTCTTTATCATAAAGACAAAGTATCAGCTAAAGAATGACCCAATCAGTTAGCACCACTCTTACCCATCCATACCTACCCAGGTGAGAACCTAGCTCAGCAAAAAGTACTTGAGAATAATAGGCTCATAATACAATTTAGAAAAGCACAAGAGATAAGTAAATGTCTAAATTACCTATTCTCAAACCTTTTGGACTGAAGTACACTTCCTACTAACAAATTATTCAAGTAGAAAGAGCTTTTGTACAAGTTCTATATAAAAATATTTACCACAGTAGAGATTAAAACTAAGAAATTATGAAATGTTTATTTATTTTAAATTATAACAATAAACCCAAGACATAATATCCATGTTTTATTAAAAATATTTTCCAAGACAAAATATTTATTGAGAAGAGTGTCATATCTATTGTTGCATTTAATCTTTGCGACGTATTCTTTAAAAGTGTGGAAAGAAAATCTGGCCTGATGTAAATACGTAGTTCAAAAGGAAGAGATAGCTTGATAAACAACTCTGAATATTCTTCTTTGATATTATACCATAGTTTGACATAGTTTAAATTCTTAAGATTAGTTGCAATGTGGAATATTGAACCAAATCAAAAACTATTCATATTTTAATAAAATTACTGGATTAACTTGCATTTTGAATAGATGCTCTACCCATGCAAGATTTTGTAACATTTTACTTTGGAGGTTTGCAAAATATCGATTCATAGAGTAATGTAGATTTTCCAAATGTTGACATGTTTTCTTATTCAATAAAAATCACATGTGTGAATACCCCATCCATCTCATGAGAAAAATGTGTAAGTATTGAGAAGCTATTCAAATTAAAATTGTCCCCAAACTCTAATTTTTGAAATTAGAATTCTAAATTTCTCTTTGACTTGAAAACTCAGATCTTATCATTGCCAACAAATATTGTATATTTCCCTTGAAGTGACAAGTTTATTTGGTTCATTTTTGATAAAATGTCTGCCAAATACCCAAGCGTGAATAACCAAGTTTGTCTGCCAATTGTTCTTCTGAGTAAAAACGGTGTTTATAGAGAATAATGCAGCTCGTTCAGCTCTCAATTCACACAGTCACATGAGTGCTTTCCTCCGAGACAACCGACAGGCTTCTGTGTGCAGCCGAATTTCTTCTTGCTTACTTCCGTTTTGTCACACTAAATACTGAAAGGAGGCACGCTAAAGGGATAGACTTAATGAAATTAATGATTCTTACTGCTACATCAACATTTTTAGTGAAGTTGGCCTTTTATTTTTATGTCAAGTGCCTGTTGGTGAAGAATAGGATGACCACTTTTACAATTAGGTACCACTGCCTGTACCCCTGCCAGGGCGCCAGCACGTTCATCCACATTTTTTCTTAACATTAACAGTGCAAAAGTTATTGCAGTGGAAGAGACAAGTAACATCTTAGTATGTACATTAAAACTGTTACGATGTTGCAGACCTCTAAGAATGTCTGGGCTACACCCCAGGGGGTCTGTGGGTCATGTTTTGAAATTACGTTCCTCTGTTCTTATTTCCACACGCAAAACTGGGGTTGAACATGGAAATGAGTTTGATAGATCTAAACAATTTTCCCCCTGAGTCAGCAGCTTTATAAAAAAATACCCATTAAGCGTTTTTTTCACTTGTCCCTTCTGAAGGTAAAAAGGCCCTACCTCTAAAGCTGGCCCCCTGCATCAATAAATTCCCACTGCATTGCGGGCTTACACACCTTACAGTAAAAATATTTGCACCAAATTTGCACCAAACTTACAGAGTGCCTCTGTGAAGAACAACTCTTTTTCTCCCTCAAAATATTTCTTTCTATCTAACACAGGTCTAAGGCTGTAGTATGAATATTCCCCTTACTCACCCATTAGATTCATGTGGACAGGCTACTCAGCAAGCTCAGTGTAAGAAGAGCCAGGCAGATATTTTAAACAGATAGTAAATCACCCTTTACACCCTTCTTGTTCCTTCAGCATAAACTGTCCTAGTTATTAACCTTTCCTCTCAGGTTCTATTTTCTCATGCTTTTATCATTTTTGTTACTCTTTGCTGGACTCTTGCCAGTTTTGCTACATTCCTCTTAAAGTGGAGAACAAAACTAGACACCCTTCTTTAATAAAGTCTTTACCAGTGCCCGTACGGAGCAAACGTTGCTTCCTGGACTTGGCAAGTCGTACTCCCATTAATGTAACTGTGTTGTTAGCCTTTTCAATAACAGCACGGCTGGGCCGACTGGTATTCGCTCTTAGGTCTGCAGTTACTGCAGACTTTCTCTTGTAGTGGAGCCTACGCAGGCAGCACCTATCTTTAACTCCTGACTTTTGTTTCTGGCTTCTGGTTGTTACATCTTGCCCTGGCCTTTTTTCTTTCCCCCAGGCTTTCCTGCCAATTTCAGCAATTGATCAAGCTCACACTGAACTTTTCCTGGTCTCCAAGATGTAAGCAATAACAACCACTTAATGTTATTCTCACCCGCTCACAATTCTATCATTCTAGACAACATTTTTTAAAAATGACGCTTGATTTGGGGGACATCATCTTGTGGTTACCGAGGCAGGGAAATTCAGGAACTAAAATGTGTTTCTCAAAGTCACTTCCTTCCTGCATTTCACTACTCAGACATATACAGGTGCTCATGTCCCACTAAAAATAGAAAGAAGCAAATCCCAGTTCTGTTATATAGTAGAAATCCTACTACTGGAAAGAGTGTTAAAGTGGGACTAGGCTGCTATAAACAAAGACCAAAAAAAATATAGTTGCTTATAGAAAATAGTAGTTAATCAATCCTCCTTCTCATGACAGACTGCAGATAAACAGGCAGGTTAGAGGTGAAGGACTAGATCACGCATGTTCATTCAGAGACGCAGATTTCTTCCCTGCTGTTGCTTCACCGTCCTCTGGAGTGTTGCCCTTATCTTCCTGGTGCAAGCTGACTTGTGCTCAGCTTATCAGAAGCGGAAAAGTGTGTGAAGGTGTGCACACAAGTGTCCTGAAGCCCAGACCTAGACATGGCAGGTGCCACTTGCTTTTACATTCCAACTGCTGGAATCTAGTGATCTGGAAGGAAAGTTGGATGGTACATTAGCTTTATCAGAAGATGAAAGAATGAATTTTGGTGGACCACTGCAGTTTCTGCCACCAGATGTCTAGATGAATTTAAATTGCATGGGCTCTTACGCCCAGCATAGACCCTGCCAGTGGTCATGAAAAATAACCCTTTTCTCCGGAAGTATTTACCAGCATCGTTCATGAGGCTAATCATAAGCTTCATTTAAAACTGCTTTCCTACGAAGGCCAAATCTTCCCGTGCACATACTGTTAGCCATGGTCTCCCATGTTAGTTCTATACATCGTAAGTAGAACCACCCACACTTTCCTCCCCTCTCAAGTTAATCATTTTTAACTTGGCGTTTGCTTGACAGTCCCTAACAGTGAGAGAGGACGGCCTCAGAATTGAACTCAGTGTAGTATGCCTGCTGTTGAAGAAAAAGCCTCCACAATTTGGGCTGAGGACTTTAAGCTCCACTTTTCTGGGCCTGAAGGGGAGGAACAATTTGATTTTTGCTCTTTCAGTTTCATCACCTATAAAATAAGAATCACCTCATGTTTTCTAATGCCTTTTAGATGACTAAATGGAGACAGTTAAAAATCCATGGCCATGTGTTCGTATTACTCTAAAATGACCCATTCCAATCAGATAAAAATGCACATAAAAAGAAAAACACTTTAGACCAGTTAGTCTATGCCCATTCTGTTTGCATTGCCCAGAACCCCTCTCTGGAATTAGCAAGAGGAATGATGAGATTTTGAGTGGGATGCCGATAAAGTAATGGACAATTTTGATGCCGTAAAATAAGTACATTATTAGTAGTCGCCAGAAACAGAAGGACCACATACTCACATCGGAAACACCAACCCCACAAGGATCTAGGCTGCTGATCACCTGGAAAAATGTTGTGCCAATGCTCTGTGAACGAGTGCCTTAGAATTACTACAAATAACTTTTTAAAATCTTTCAGATACGTGTCTGGCATATTGTTTGGGCCCTTTCCAAGAAAAAAATCACTGTGCATGATTATTTTTTGTATGCTAATTTAGCTGTTTTATTTTTCTCTTGCGTTGGTCTTGCTTCTTAAAAGTGTGACTCACAACGCCCTGGGTTATAGCGACCCAGTTGCATTGGAAAATGGTGTTTGGGGTATACTCTGGTTCTTTCTATCTTATTCTTCCCATCTGATTAGCTCATCTAATTACATAGTAAGTCACCAATTCTGTGACACGGGGAGAAAAGTTTTACAGAGCAAGTCAATTGATGCTTTGATTTCACTCAGGAAAAACTTAGCAAAGGACACAAGGAGCCTTAAAAGCAGCAGATATTTGATGCTAGTGGTAAGCTTACATTGTTGCCGTAGCAACCTTGTCATTAAGGATGTTTCAACATTTCCTATTAACCTCTTTTTTCAGAGGTTTATAACTTATTGCTAAAAATTTCCTGCAGGCTTAAATTTGGTATACATGATCTCAGACATGTCAAGTGTCAATCAGTATATACATGTATACTATCTGCTTTCTCAAAAAAAAATCTGGTGGGTTTCTGAATGCATGATCTCATTTTTCATGGGGTACAAAGTCATTAAATTTGTGTTAACTTGATTATTTTAAAAAGATTTTTATAGCAATTCAAGTGAACACTTGTAAGATTTAGTGGTGGTGTTGCTTTCTTTCCTTTTGCCTCACTGGTTCGCATGGTCACAATGATGAATCTCAAATATTAATCACTTGACTGGCTGAGATCAGTTTTAAGTTCGCCTAAATAGAAGCAGTTAGAAGTAGACACTGCATGAATCTAGAGTTTGCATTTCATTTTTATCAGAGTATAGGGAATATAAAAAGGAATCTCACTGGCTGTGAAGGCAGGCGTCAGGGTGACGGAAAAGTAGCTCAATCCACCATCGTCCTCTTCTTGTCTCCTGCACAAGGAGATCATGTTTTCCGTGATCCCAAGGAAGAGCGCAGTAGTTTCCCAAGGATTGGAAACCCACTCAGTCCTCCTACTGCGTGGTTTTAGACTTGGGCTACACCATAGTTCTGTTTTATTTTGTTCAAGAGGTTTTGTTTTGTTTAAGGTAATGTCTTAATAAATTTTTCAGTTACCTATATTTTCTTTTTATTTTGAAGAGTTTTAAACTCATAGAAAAGTTACAAGAATAGAATAAATATCTACGTACCTCCTACATTAACCAATTGTTAACATTTCACTGAACCCAAACCATTTGAGTGAGAGTTGTTAACATCATTGTACTTCAAGCCTAAACATTTCAGTAAGCGCCCCAAAACAAGGACAACCTCCTACGTAACCGCCAAGCCGTGATCGTGCCCAGGACCTTCAGCATTACTCCAATTATGTGCCACTGCCCTCTGTGTTCCACTTACATCCTTTTAAGCTTTATTTTCCATCTAGGATCCAATCAAAGATCATGAATTATATTTAGCTGTCCTGTATCTATGTTCTCCTTGAATTCTGAATATTTCTCTATTCAATTTTGTCTTTTATAACACTGAATCTTTTGAATAGTTTATGTCAATTGAATTACAATGCAGAATATTCCTCAACTGTTTCTTTACAATTAGATTTAATATTGTTTTCTTTCACTGGGACATATTCCTAAGAGAGAGAGCACTATGTCAAAGAGTATATGCACAAATAAAAGTTGCTTGATTGTTTCAAAGACTATAATGGGGCATTTTTCACATACTCACAAAAATACATTATTGGTTGTTCTAATATTTTTTACTCTGTTAGATGTAAAGTGATGATATTTCATCAATTGTTACTGCCTTTTTTGGATTAATGTACTTGGGCAGCTTTATATGTTTATTGGCTGTTTTGATTTGCTCATTTGAATTAACTTGAAATCATAAGCTTATTTTTTAATAACTTTTATCTTTGTGTACTGAATTTATAAAAGATATTTGCATATTACAGATACTATCTTCTGTGTTTTCTCTGTTATGATTTGTTTTAAATATATGTTTTTGTCTACTGATTTTATTTTGGGTAACTCACCATTCAAAGATCTAAAAAATAATTTTATATAGTCAAATATGCCTTTCTTTTGTTTCACAGCTTCTACATTTCCAATTTTAGATATCAGATCATTCCCATTCATGAATTTTGTATGTAATCTCCTAGATTACTTTGCAGAACACTCATTATTTTATATTTTTAAGATTATACATACTATAATTTAATTTATGATGTACAACATAGGGTTTAACTTTATTACCTTTCAAATGACGGGCCATTTAACAATTTTTTAAAATAACAGTTTATTAAGTATTTTTTCTCACTGGATACAAATGCCATGTTAATCATGTTAAATTTTCCTATGTACCAAACCGTATTCCTCCATTTTCTATAATCTCTGCTGACTTATTTGTCTCTTCTTAGATCGACGTCATGTGAATCTGAATAAATCTTCTCCCATGCTGAGAGGCATCTAGTTCAATCTATTGGTCGTTTAGTTGACACCTGTTCTCAATTATTTTCTTAGGTTGGGATACTTGAGTAACATTTTCAAAATTATTGCATATGCACAAAAACATTTGTACCCAAATAGACGAATAATAATTTGTCCATTTATAGGACTATTGAAATGTATTCCTGGCTCTTTAAAAACCTGCGAGATATCTGTTGATAATGTTCTTACTTGTAACTTGCGTATTTACAGTACAAGTCTGATGACAGTCTGACTCTTTTGCCTCTTCAGAAACTCCAGAAGTACCATGTTCTCATAAAATATATTTTTGGATTAAAAAATTTACTTGTGGATGTCTCTTCGTGTTTTTCCTCCAATTGTTCTTTCCTGGGACATATCGAGGCCTTTCAATTTAAAAATCAGGTTTTTATGAATTCACCCTTTTGGAACATTCAATAATGTCACATGAAGTGCCCTGGCTATGTCCCGCCACTCTCATATCCCACCTGACGTCATTCCTTTTTTTGTTCCTTTTTTATTCTTTGACTTTCAAAATTAAAATCTCTTCTGTTTGCTTTTCCAAGCCAAACATTCACATTTCAGCCATATTCATGCTTTTTTTTGTATAAATATTCAGATTAGAAATGGTGATTTTATGCCCAGCAATCCCATGTATGCGCATGTGTGTCGCATATGTACACCTGAGTAATACAGTTGCATTTTCTAAGATGTTTTACAGTTTTTCTTCTTCACTTTATACCTATTTCTGTAATAGTTCAGAATCAAAAGGCAGTGTGGTTTAACTGTTCTGATATTATCTCAGATTGCTGAGCAACTAAAGGTACATGTTATTTTCCTTTCTAGGCTTATTAACAGTCTGTCTGGTTGTTATAGGATCTGAATTAGCAACACTTCCAAAAGTGAGAGAAAAGAAGTATCCTAATATAGGCCAGCCGTGTAGCATCAGACAGGCCTCAGGTGCAATGAGATGCAGTCCACTCAGCTGCTTCTCGGCCACTTAAACGCAGGGTCATGTGCCCTAAAGGGAGACCAACTTTGCACTGTTGAGAGAGGTATACTCCTCTAAGGGCCAAGGTGTTCCAAATACGCAGTGCTTTGCTCCTTCTTCATGGGTCACTCTGATTTGGGCCTGCAGGTTCTAACCAACCCCCAAAGAAATGAAGCCCCAGCTGAATTCTGTCTGTTGGAATTAGAGTGGATCCCAAGAAGAAGAGCAAATAGATCCGGATCAGTTAGAGGGTACGAAGCAAGGCTGCCGTAGGCGGGTCACAAACTGCTGAGTTCTTTCAATCTGCGTTTTTTACAATGATTTTTATTTTGAATTCTACTAATGCTTGCCTTAAAACTTCACAAATACATGCTAAAAGTTATATTAAATTTATCATTAAAGTCAGTTTAAAATTTTTCATTTTCTCTTGTAAATGTGAAGTTTTTGAAGTGTTCCCTACCTCCCCCATACATATACCTTCCCAGTAGTTGTTTCTCATTTGAAATTATAAACTCTGTGATGTGAACTTCTTACAAATTTCCAAAAAACTGTTATTAAAATTTTCATCATCTTCAAAATAGTATTAAAGTGTATCTCAATATGCTTAACACATTTCATGGATCAACCTGTTAGCTAACTTCAACCAGGAGGTTCTCATTGTAACTGGATTCATGCTTCAGTTCATCATTTTGGAATTGATCTTCTGGTCATTGAACTGTCTGTCCTGAAAAGAACACACCCTGGGCAGCAGAGAAGTGAGCTCCCGTGTGTCAAGGAGTTGCTTTCTCTTCTGTCTTCATGAATAAATGACAGATTGGCTAGAAATATAAATCTTGGGTCAAAGTATTTTTCTTTCAAATGCTAGAGTTGCCAGCCCATTTTTAATCATTTTCCTTTAAATTTTCTCCTTATCTGGGCATTTCCCCTGGGTTCTAAAAATTTTTCATAAATTCTACTCAAAATTTTTTTCAAGTTCTTACAACCTGTCAGAAAACAATCCTGTCCATCATCATAATACAATCCTTTCTGATGGCATTCTGTGTTGCTGGTTTTTAATTTCTTTGTTGCAAAGTTCCAAATTAATTGTTTAAAATGACATTTAGACATATCTAAGAATATATAATGATGTATTAAAATCTGAAGCCTGAAAACATCTGCCTTTCCATTCTGCTGCATGAAACCTTTATCTAATGGCCAAAGCTCCATGTTGGTTCATGAAGTAATCTTGGGATTCAGTTTAGGCCAGGTGGAACAGCAAGGTCTAAGGAACCTAAATCTCTAAAGATTTGGTAGAAAGAAGTTACCCTGCTAGCTGGGAACTGCTTATTTCTGAATGTTATGCACGTTGAAATAAATTTATTCTTTTTGTTCAAGCCATTGCTATTTTTGACTTCTTTTAAATGCATCTGTAAGGATTATAGAACTAGTGTACTCAAATTTAAATTATAGAAAACACTGCTTCTTAACACATTTTGTGGAGTTTAGGCAAATGACTTGGGGTCTCCATCTCAGTTTGCTCATCCATAAAAGGGGTATATTTATAGCATTTATTTCATGGCTTGTAAAGATGAAATAAATCATTGCGTTGAGTTCCTGGCATATTGTGATCACTGTGTAAGTGTATCTCTTATTTTCTTTAGTTTATCGTAGAACCTAACTCTGTCTCATGTATAATGGAATGGGGATATCAAGCAAAAAAATAATAAAAAGGAAAAAAGAACTCGTGGATGTGAACAACAACGTGGTCATTGCAGGGGGCAGGGAGGTGGATAGAGGTGGAAGAGGGTATAGGGGGAAAAGTGGTGATAGAAAAAATAATAATAACAATAGTAATAACTAAAAAGCTGCCACAGGGCTATTTCTTTGTTGTGCATATTTGCAAAGAACTCTTATCCTTGTGCCCATTGGCTTTTTAGAGTCGTCTGCACTTCCGAGAAGTCTTGGCTATGACTCTGCTGCGATCCAAAGGGTACAAAAGAGGGTTTCGCTGGTGTATTTCTGATAGGCCTCTATTCTGTTATTGCTGGTGTAGATAGTTAGATAGTTATCAATAAAGGAAAGGAGCAAAGGTGATCAGATATTAAGAAACCTGCTGGTTTCCCTAGGAAGTCGCAGCTTCACACATTCCCCAGGGAACCACCAGTCTGTTCCCCCAGATCACTAGGGGAAAATACAAAACAATAAAGGAAGAGATAATCACGTGGCAATGGGAGCCAACACGGTGACCATAAAGTCCTGTCAGTCTAGTCTGGACAAAGAATGGATTGGTTAGAAGGTGGACCAGCACAGGCCCTTGAATGCTTGGGAAGTTTATTAATTCATTTGAAAAAGCTCCTGGTCCATCTAATCTGATCTGATCCTAGCTAACAAAGCCTCTATCTTTTTATCTCTTCCAGTAACATACACTCACCCCATTGGTTCCTACATTCTTTTCTTAGCAAGCCAGGTGGACTTCAGGCAGGCTCCAAATCGAGCCTGGACACAGCAGCTCCAGGAGCACAGGCGGGAAAACAAGTTGTGCTAGCTGGATGGTAGAAAAGCCTGGACTGGACTAGTTTTGGTGCAAAATGTCTGGACACTGGCCCTATTTCTGGTCCTGATGAAGGGAAGGTTGGACTTTTCCCAAGGTGAGATGGATGGAGACGAGTCCTTGGAAACCCAGGGAGACTTCTGTGGTGTTGTCCTGGTGCCACAAATAAATGTTATCACCAGACCTCATTCTTCCTCGTGGATCTCCTGGAATGGTCACCTTGCCACACACAGGAACCTCACTTCCACTTGCAACTTAACTGCCACTTAAAAATTTTTATACATTAGATCTATATTATAAGGAACAACATAAAGATCATAGCTGGAATGTTTGGGATCTTGAAGTTTAAAAATCCTAGAGAAGAATTTTAAAACATGACTTAATAACTATCATTCTCTTGTTAATAAACAATTATGTTAATAAACACATTTTTAACAACACTTTAAGACACTCTTGAGTTTGAAAGGCAATGTGACATTCCTAAATGAGGCATACAAAGTTCTGATTTCCTGGATTCAAGTTTCAGTTCTGCCAATTTAATTACCAAATAATTTTGAGCAAGTTGTTTAATCTCTCAGAATGTCAGCTTTTTCACATGTAAAATGAAGTTAACATCACCATAACGCAATATACTAATACACAACAATACTATGAAAGTGACATTATGTTTTTTACCTTTTGATTTATTTTAAATCAATTGCTGTTTTGTTTCTATGTCTAGTCCCTTTGTCTAGAAAGAGTGGCTCGTTTACTTCTAAAAGATAGCAACTCTCTCCCTTGAAGTTGAAGAATCAACACACCTAATAAGTTTGTCTTATTCAGTAAAAGAGAATGAAAAAGAGTTTTATAAATGGTGCATGTTTTCCTTTATTTTTCACTACCAAACATGAAAATCATCTTGAATTTGCTTTGTTGTTTTGTGATTTCTTTTAAATATCATTATGAGGAACGTGAATGGTTCTATATTCAGCCTGATGGCAAGAATTGTTACTAGAATACAAAAAGAATTCATTTTAATTATGTTTCTTATATGAGCCAACAAATTGGTATATATTTATAGTATTGAAGCAGAATATTTTAATATTATAGGTACATCCTCCCCTAAATAATTTTCAATATTTTAATAAAAGTTTCAAGATTGACCTTTTATTATACTTTCAAATCAGTTTTCCCTGCAGCCCACCTAAGACTACATTCCCAATTTTCTCATTAAAGGCAAATTGGAAAAAAGGATTCCATATGTAAAAACTATATGTAATTAAATTTTTTAATGAATATTTTTATCTATCTGAAAGCCTAATTGATTCGGCGAGATTTGGGCTGACAGCGGTGAGAAGTCACTCTTGCTCTCTCATTTTCCACAGGTCACCTAAACCTGTTGCTAGCACCTCTTCGATAGGTCTATAAATCCATTCCATCAGAATGAATTTATTTCTGCACACTATTGCCATTCATTTTATTAAAACATGAAGCTTTTTGTTGTTCTCGATGCCAGTTGTGCTTCTAGAACAATATTGTCTTAACTAAGACAATATTCCAAAACATAAATATGATAACTTCACTATTCTATTTCTGTTACTCCCCTTTACCCTCAGGATTAAATACTCCTAAGAATGAGATGTAAACTTCTTAATATTCCCTAATTTTTCTCTCCAGCTTTCTTTATAACCTCTGCTTCTCTCTTTTCTTTCACAGTCTGCGGAGTGATCTTAAATACTATTCAGTTTCTATACCATAATGTGGTCTTCATTCTTCTGGAAAATATCTCATTCCTATCATCTTGTTGAGCTGTGTAACACCTATATGTCTTGAGAATTATTTCCTTTAGATTTGACTCCCTGGGAAAGATTTCCTGAGTTTCATAGGCTGGTTAGGTACTCATCTTCATGAACCATGTGCATACCCACTGCATGGTATTCATTTATTCCTCTGTCTACCCACAAAACTATAGGCTCTATGTATAGCCCACATTCTAATGCTGGCCCCTAGAATAATGCTCAGTAGTGTTGCATATCTACCATTTGCTTTGAGGATTCCTTCAGACCCTTAAAACCCTTTCCTACATCCTGGAGGCTGATGCATATGGACCATACCAATGGGCCTTCCTGTCTGCCTTTCAGTTGCCTTCTGCTCCAGGAAAGCTCCAGCATAAGGTCAGAATGAGAGTGAGATGGTGTTTTGAGACTTGATTCCCTCTGCTGGGCTACCTTGGGTCCATTTTTTCTTTCCAGTAGTGACCATAGCTTGTCTCGAGTCTTTCTAGGTTCTGGCAATCATTCCTGCCCATTTCTTCTTCAGATCTAGAGATGAACAATAGATATTTAATTAATTTAAATTCAAGTGTTAAATGCTTCCTCCAACAGTGGATATGTTTACTAGAGTAAAGAAAACATATGAGTTTTCTCATACCTGGCTCCTTTAATTGATGGCTATCTAGAGCAATACCTCCCATTCCATTTTTGGTATTTAGATGGCATATAGATTAACATTTTATATTTCAAAAATCTCTTATTTAACATAGAAGAGAGGAACTTAACTAGTGTATCAAATCAATGGTTTTACAGACATTATAGAGCAATACATACTTTTTTCTAACACAACACAATTCATTGAAAACATTGTCAATTTAAAGAAAAATACCAAGTGAATCACTTGTACTTAGTACTGGGAAAAATAGATGTGACCAAATTATGGACATGTTTTGTGACTGTTTGGAATTTGAAAAACACTGGCTAGAATAAGGAATCTTGAGGCTGCATCTTAATTATGCAGAAAAGGTTTTGATCAATTGATGGTGTCCGCCACAGATACTGGAAAAGAAAAGGTGAGTGTTCCAGGTGTGCCTCGTGCCTGGAGTTTCGCTCGTCTCTTACCGTGGTGAGATGGGGAAGAGATTTTCTGGTTCTAGCGTCTTGCTTCACATGTTCTACTGGAGCTAGATATCCAAATACACAGGTGGAGGGATATATATTTTTGCTTTTGACAGAAATCTATCTGTTCCTATTACTTCAGAAGTTGAGCTGAAGCTTGTTCAACTGCCCCAACTGGCACAAGGATTCTCTAAGTTATTATACCCTAGCAGAATAACAAAGACCATGAATGAGTTATAGAGTTTTCATTGTAATTTTGTGAGCAGAAAATGTACCATTTCCATCTTCATAGTAGACAACTGAAGACGTTGTATGTTCATAATTTGGATACTGGTTAAAAATCTATATAGATTGTTAGACTCATGATTATAGGATTATGGAATGGGAGGTACCTTGGGGCAACTGAATTTTTTATAGGAACTGAATAATTAAAACCTATTTCCATGGCTATTGTCCTGGGTAATGACTGGGTTTATGACTGTAGGCACACCATATTGGGGTTGAAACATTAAGTAGGTCCAACTCTACAGAGAGAAGTACTTTATTTACTTATTTATGTATAATTTATACTCCACCTGCCTCCCAAACATATGTTACACCAAAGAAAAATAATAGTAATGTACATTTGATTGGTGTTGGTTGCACTCTAACAAGCTGTACTAATTAATTACACTCAGTATTTCCATAGTATTTAGTTTGTCTATGACTAACACATCTTAATGGATCCTAGAATATCCCCAGACAAATAAAATCAGAGAATAAAATGGTTAAAGTTAAACAAACAAACAAACAAGCAATCTTGGAGACCTAATTGGTCCAATTAACACGTCTACACTGATTCAATCCACTTGAAATTCCAAGTATCCTGTTTGTATGTAGTAAAAAGCATCTGTAGACAAATGCCTCAACAACTCAAAGGATTAAAGTAGGGTTTTTAGGGGGAAGGAGAGGTGAGTATGTATCCAAAGCATCAGAAGTAGCTCACGTTTGAGTGCTTGTCTAGTTTCTTACTATGATTTAACCTATTTAGAAGAATAAAATCAGGCACAGCTATTCCCATTTTAAAAGACTTGAGCTAAGTTTCTTAATTCTCATTACTCTATGTAGAAATCCATTTCTCTCTTTAGTGTCTCTTTAGGAAATCTTTGTTTAATAATGCTCAGTAAATTAGGCCTCCATAGGCTTGGCTTTATCCTACCCTGCCTGTTTCTTTTCCTTTTTGTACTTCTGTAAAATATCTGCTTAGAGTCTCCGATTTGAAATGTTAATTAAGGTGGGCCTGGCCTCAGGTTACAGTGTACATCCCTTTTTACATGCAAAGGGGATATGCTAAGTAGGTTACTTGGAATCTGGGGGCCAAGAGGGAGGCTTCCAGAAGACAACAAAAGTCCAGGCAGAGCGGCGCACTGCTCAGCAAGTCCGGAAGCAATCGGTAAGAGAGTGCTGGCTGGAATGAGTTGTCCAGCACACAGAAGGGTCCTGTAGTAATGCTGACCTCTGTTTTCCTTTTGTAACCTCTTAATGTTGAATTTATATCCAGTTAACATAGATATGATTGAATTAGATATTCAAAAAAGCTGGATATGTGAGTAATCCTATCAGCTGATTTCAGATAGGTAAATAACATTCAGTGTACTTGAACTCAAGATTATAAATCCAAGATTTATAAGGTTTCTGCGGGGTGTATTTATTTCACATCTGGGCTAGCCTGAAAACCTAGAGATGCTGCCTATATTGCAATGAAAAGATAGTGTCTGCGTGCATTGTAATTGTGAGTGTGTAGGCCTGAAGGGGCATGTGTGAAATAGTCTGTATTGGAGTGTGAATGCATTTTTATCTACCGATCTTTTAGCTAGCAAGAGTTAGAAAGGCAAAATCTACATTTGAAAGCAAGGACACCGTGGATGTTAACTTTAAATCATGTAAGATGTAGTACAAAGAAATAAATTAATATTGTTGTGGAAAAAGTATCCTAAATTAGCCTCTAGAGACATGAATTGCAAAATAAATGCAAAAGTTACACCTTTAATTACTGTGGTGGAACCTCTGAGATTTTGAGACATTTATTTGTATAAATCACTTTCATAGTTATGGAAAATATTTTCAAACTCTTTTGATTATAATGTCGTAGACGAGAAATGTTAGTTTCATTATTCTCATATTTTGAGATGAGGTGTTTCAAGTGCGTCTGTCTATTAATAGGAGCAGGTTTCATCTGCTGAGCCATGGAGAAGTGCCCTTCTAGCACGCATAAAAAGAAAGTATTTAGTAAGGAACGTTTTCTGTTAGAGGTGAATCTTAACTCTCTTTTTCTTTTCTTTCCCATAAAACACTCTTTCTTCCTTGCTGTATAGCAAGAGTTCATTGTGTGTGGACTATAGGCCCTCCAATAGCCATAGAGTCCATGGAATCATTCAGGTTTTGAATATAGCAGTCAATCATGTAGTTTAGGCTTTCTTCTTAATTTTTGAAGGTTGGCTAGCAATCCCCTTCATGTTAAAGTCATTAAGGATAAAATTTTGAATGAGTTGAAGAGTTCGTATTTTGGGCAAGTGTCTATACAAAAGGAATACGTAAAACACCCAGTAACAGAAGAAAGCTTCTTTCTCCCCTCCCCAACTCTTGATTAAGAACAACCTTGGCAAATAAATAAGCTGTGGGGTGAGAAGACAAGGTTGTGTTTATAATATTGGCAGTGGACACATTATACTGACCTCCTCCAAATGTTGCTTTGAAAAAACCCTTTCATTTAGATACAAAATTTCAGCCTACAACCAGAAAAAAAAATTCCCATTTTGAAATTCACTGTGTTTCTTTTTGAAGAAAGACTAATAATATCCATTAAGAAAAGTATAAATAATATTTTTGACACCTAAAGCAATACAAACTAATTTCTGACTGAGATTTATAATTGTTTTCTTTGAAAGTCTTACAAAATATTTCTCTCTTACTGAATTGCATAATTAATAGCATGTTTAATGCAGCTAGCCTGATTCTTTGCTTTAATTCTGGCTACTGTGCTGATGCAATATAATACTTTTGCCCAAATCAGTAGAAATTAGAAATAAAATGTTGAAGATTCTACTTAGTTTGTGACTATCTGGACCTTTCTCTTACTATTCAACAAAACTAAAGTATAATAAATGAATAAATTGGTAAAACATCAGAAATTCCATTCATTCAATTTAAAATAATATGTGAACACTACTTTCTAAAATCCTATTAGTCTAAGTCAATAATTCTTCATTTGATATATGGCAAAATAAAGTCAGCCCTGATAATTGTCATCGACTTTGTATATCCACACTTCTATCACTTTCTTTTTTGGATGTTGCAGAAAAATCTCATTCTAAAGTAGGCCATATTTCCAGAATGTATAAGCTTAGTTCCCCTCTATGGGTTACATTGACTTGTTAGGCTATTACTTTCCCAGTGGCTGATAATAATGGTGTAGTCAGACGATTCCACTTCACAGAAAAATATTTAAGTTTCTTCAAGCACAAATGAGATGCAGCATATTTACATTTTTATTTGATGAAGCCTGCTCCTGCTATCTTTGTTCTTAATTTGGTCTCAAAAGAATTAGCAGTAAGAGGAAAAATAGTCTGTAAATATGTATGAAATCAAATATAGAGGGTAAGCTAAAAGGTATTGACCGCCAACAGAGCTTAGCTGCAGGAGGCAAAATTTTCTCCATAGTTTTCTTCTTGGCTGGAAACACATTGCCTTCTATCTAGATTATTTAATCCTCAAAATGCACATCAAAGCTTCTCATCGGGTGGCACATGTCTTTATAGGCAGTTGAATGTCAAAGATCTAGCTTAAAGATTTTTGAAAAATGTAAAAACATAATAGATCCCGGATAATAACACAGCAGTGGAGCTTCTGTCGTATTCCTTCCAGCAAAGTACCAGCATCACAGGCTGTGGCTAATCTCTGTGGCCGGGAGAAGAGCACATTCTGCTGCCCGGGAACGTGTGACGTCTCTCCAACTGCTAGAAATGAAAGGTTTAAACTGGGTTCCAGACCAAATTTAACTTGTTAACAGTCCCAATCCCACTCTACACCTGTGGCCAAGGAGAAATCTCAGCCATAAATTCTGTCCTGCTCTCATGCCCAATTAGGCAGTAGAACAACTTAAACAAAAATAATGTAAGACAAATTTCCTGTCCTTCTATGTGAAGCAACATGCAGGCTTTTGAGCTACCTCTTCCCTTTGAGGACTCATTTTTCAATCTTTGGCAAGGACAAATTGCTCGTAATGATTACATCAACTCCGTTAAATGATTATATCATTGTGAGTTTAGTTTAAAAGCCCTTTCACACATTTATTTTGCACTTCAAAAGTTGGCTTTTCTCTTAGAAAAGGAGTGAAGCATACGGGAAGAGACGAAAGCCCATGTACTAGTTGGAATGTGCCATACACGGGGGACCGGCAGGTTTAGAAGGTCACATGCTAGGTGTAATAGAGACTGCCTGGAATAGTTCCATACTGGGATCAGAGTTGTGTTCATTTACGTTGAAGATGTTTAGGTGAATGAGTCAAACCTTTGTCTTTTTACTGTAAGATGTTAGAAGGAGTTAACTAAAACAATGTTTGTATTCGTATCACCATCGCCATCGTCATGGTCGTCGTCGTCGTCGTCATTTGTCATCTAGTGTCTCTCCACCTCTTAAAGAAAAATATCTGGATGTTTGTGCACATTTGAAATTTTTCTCTGGTTTGTGCCCACAGAATATACTCTTACAGATTTTTAAAATAGAGAAAAGAACATTGGAATCTCCGAGGAATGCCCAATACCAAGCACCTCCCCTTAATTATGCTACCCCAAACCCCTTATCATAATCTGCCCAGCAACCAGACACTTCCATCTACCTCTGGGGAGAGATCATTACAATGTATTAATTCAAGACTCCTAGTGATCTGGGGCACCATAACACCATGCAGCAGTTGTATTAAATACATTATTTAAGTCTGTAAAGTATTTGGGGATGCATTTTGCCATAACAATACTACATAAAATAAAGTTTTATTTTATGAAGAGAATCACATGGGAGAAATGGGTCATGATGTTCCAGGTGCAGCTTGAAATACAGCTCTGCATTATGGCCGACAACCATGTTTTTCCTGGGTCCTTGGTTGTTTGGGGTGCTTTAGTGATTTATAGCAAACCTGTTTCTACAATGCTGTATTCTTTCTCCTTACAGGCATTGTTATACAAAAGACAGAGGGAAGAAGAATGGTTAGGAAGCCCTATGTGTGACAGACACCCACATTCTCACACTGGTGGCTATTTGCATCTCTGCCCAGCTTGAAAATGTTGTCCGTTGTGCCAACACAGCTTCCTTCCTTGTAAAAAATCCTTCTCTCTGTTGGAGGGCTCAGAGAGATACTCTTCATAATCCCCTTACCGAACCTCCGATCCCTGTGGGGCAGAGTCTGCTGGATTTATGGGAGCGGTGAACAGTCTTCGGTTCCTCCTTGGTCTGTGAGATTGGGCCCCGTAGAAATGGCTGTGACCGTCACTTTTCTCTTTGCGGATTTGCCCTTTTTTCATTTGGTTGGAGACTGAGACTGAGCTTTGTTATAGGGAATTATCCTGTGGCAGTGGGTTGGGGAGATAAGTCTTTGTTGGGACATAAAACACATACAGACAAAAGTGTGAAAAATTGAAATGACAAGGTTGCTGGGGTGTTGTTTCTTAAGTTCGGTCAAATGTTCAGACATGGGAAGTAAGGTACTTGCTGGCTTGTTGCTGTTTACTCAAGTGATTCTATGTTATGTGTTCCTAGAGTGGAGATGCTATATGATCATATAATAGGTACATATGGTATCCAGGCCTTATCTTAATGTCAGCTAATAGACACTGTTCTGATCTTGGCAAGATAGAGAAATAAGGTGGATGCCAACTTATAGGAAGCTAGACAGAGGAATGACATGAAGGTTAAGTTTCTCGCTGTCTTCTATCTAATAATTATTTCATTCTATTTAATATTATGGTTAACACATCAGCAACCATAAGGGCTTTGTAGGAAGGAGAGAGATGATATTTCTGTGTGACTTTTTAAATTTTTTTAAGTAAGATTGCAATATATGTAAGCCTCAGTTTTAGATTTCTAAAGTCCAAATGAAATGTAGTTGCTGTGCAGAATGTGTTAAATACTAAAATACAGCAACAAAATGAAATTATAATAAAAGCATTTACATCTTACTCATAGAAAGTAGTATTTAGTATCTGCTTTATTTAATTTTATGCTTATAAGTTTATAGAAGGAGAATCTGTTAAGTAATGTAATTCATCTTCTAGACATGTTTAGAAAGTTGTGGTTTATTATTTCTTTCTTTCTTGTAAATAAGTTTGTTTTTCTTCATAAACATGATTTGAATCTTATTATAATTTCAAATTCTTACAATTCTAACAGCCAGTATTGATAAGTGCTATGGATATATTGTTTGTATTGTATATATTTTATGGAAGCAAAGTTTTTTTTTAAATACAAAGTTAACATATAGCGATTATTTCCTGAAGAGGAAGAATTCCAATTTAAACTCAATTCACATAAAAAGCAGATCAATATTAAATGAAAAATTAAATAGAAAACTATAAACTTACATAAAACAATGGAACTTTTTATTTTGCAATAAAACTATATCAAAATATTGGTGATAAGCCCATGAACATTCTAGTAGAAATGTTCTACTAATAAATAAAAATACCTATTGGAATAAAGGTCAATTTAAGGCTTATTATTATACAAACATTTTCTGATAAATTTCAGTATGTTCTATCACCTTTTTATTCTTAAATTTATTTGAGTTTCGGTGGTCTCTCTTAATTAAGAGAGACTCATTGAAAAAATTTTTTCTTTTTCTGAAACTGATGGTCTGAAATGTGAGAGCAGGTCTCCTCTTGCTTTGTTCCTGTTTGCTGAGTGCTGAGGCTGATTACCAACCTCTCTGGACCCTGGTTTCTCCTCTTCAGCATTAAGATTAAATTAGATTTTCTAACCTGTTTTCCGTTCCTATTGTCTATGACTTTATTCTCTAATTTTTTTTTTTGTCAATTCCAGGCGATCTTTAGGCCAGGGTAATGTCACTTTAAATCCTACTATAAGAGATTCTGCAAATATTGCTGGTATTTTTAGTCTCTTACTTACTCATCTAATAAAAAAAGCATCACAGTGTTGCCAGATCATCTCAAATTGATCTAAAGAGAAAAGTTTTATACTGATTACTTTCAGTACCAGAAAAAAGAAACGTTGATATCTTTTGTGTATGTTTTAAGGATTCCCATTAATTTAATTTTATACCATCGTATCCACTTCAAAATATGCTAAATCGTTAATCAAGTAAGGCTTTGTGACACTTAAGTTGTATATTTTAATTAAAAGTTATTGTAAATTCTCACTCAAGTCTTTCTTATTTCCCTAGTAAGAATTTTTGTTATATATTTGAAATTATTATTTATTATCTAGCTATATATTTTACTTTATATGTAGCTGGTGTAACATGAAAAAGAAGAGAAATAAGTCAAAACAAACCAGAGTAATAAAAAAAATCACTCTCGATGGAACAATATTTATTATTGAAGAATTACTATTAGGCGCTCTGTTAGAAACTGGTAGTATAAATAGTTCAAATTTATTATATCTCAAACCATTTACATGCATTATTTTATTGAATTCACAAAACAACCTCATGAAGTATTACTAATATTCTATTATGCCAATGAGTTACCTGAAGTGTAAAAATATTAAATTACCTATCCAGGCTCACACAAATAAGTGGGGTACCCAGAATGCCATTCATGGCTTGTGCTCTGAATCACTTGCGTCTATCACAACCCCATACATTTTTATAGAGTCTGCATTTGCTAAAGTAGATAGGACACTCCCAGCTATCTAATATAAAATGATTCAGTTCTGTAATGGAGATCTCGATAAATTATAGGAAGTTATTGGAAAGAGATATTTTTGTGGGTTTTGTTTTCTTTTAGCCACAGGAGAGGGAAGACTTTTTAAAGCTCAAAATAAATACCCACTTCCTTGAGAAAATCCCATTGTTTTAGTTGAAAGAGAGTCCCACAAAAACCCTGCATTTCCGAGTGTGCTGACAGACCCTGGACAGGGGGACAGATGTAGACTAGCGTGGACTCCAGTGAAATTGCCTGATGCCTAATCAGGCCAGCGACAAGGGTGTGGCTATTTGTCTCTTTCTACTTGGCAGCATTTACGAGTTCTTGGCTAAGACGGTAAACTTAAAGTTTGCCCAGAATTTGTGTCAGGAGGAATAATCAATATCCCACAGTGGGGTTAGCTGACAAGATTAAAATGCTCTTCCTTTCTCTCTTTCCCTCAGTGAAGGACCACACCATTTTATTTCATAAACCAAAAAGCCTCTAAAACTATTTTCTTCTTTATGTTACTTGTCGGCACAATTCCTGTGGAGCTTTCTTGTTCTTTTTGGACAATTCCTCAGAATTAACTGTGAAGCCATAATTGCTATGGGAACCTTCTTTTCTGTTATTTTGAGGCAACACATGATTCTTTCACTTTGTTGCTTTATGATATTCAGATTAAGGAAAGAAAATTAACATTGATTTGTACTTATTTTTGTTTGGTTGTAGTCCACATTTAGGACTGTTACAAATGGATTTTTAGGCTATTAATGTTTTCATGGCCATTAAAAGTTAATTTTCTATTTTTCTCCCATTCAATTATTTTGTGAAGTCATTTAGAAGCTTGGCTCTTGGTCATAATTTATCGCCGTAGAGCAAGTTGTCGTCTCATGTGTGTCAGAGTGAGGCTGGGTGGGACTGTGAGCAGTGGCAGATTGTACAGAGAGGCAACACCCTAACTTCAGTCTCTTCATCAAAGAATTACACGGGCTGTTGTTGAGAGACCTATGCTGTCTTGAATGTGGGGCAGTGGTGTTCAGGATTGGTTATTAGGAGTGTCATTTCCTATTTTCTCACACTTCAAGCACGATGAAACAAAAAGAATGCCCAAATGAAAATATGTGATATAAATACTAGATCTCATGAAAAATAGTCACTTTTGAAATATGGCCATATCTCTTTTAGGGTAGTAATATGTTTCTTTAAATAATATCTGGCTTCAGACAGAATTAAATGTCCTTTTATATCTGAAAATGAACACACTGTGTCTCCTCTCTGACACATATCTTATAAATAAGACTGAACTGACTTACCTATACACATTTTCTCTGGCTCTCCTCCACTATATGTAAATTCACTCCAAATACAAAATATACCAATACTAAGGATGGCAGAGGTGGATTTGTAGGAAAGGTGATGCTGTTACTGTGCAGAGCAATAATATGGCCTAAGCTACTTCCACCAGATGAAATAGTTTAAAAAAAGTTGCTAACTAACTAATCAGCTTGGATTCTTTGAAAAAAAGGAAATTGTAATTAGAATGAATATAGAACTTTTGTGAAACTTCAAAAGGTACAGCTGGCTGGAGAATGTACCCGTCCCCTGAGACTGAGGATAAAAGCCCATAAATGCACCCTCTACGGTCTTTTCTCCTGACCTCATGCCAAGGTTAAGCTAGAAGATTTTTTTATGACTTTGAAAATGAGTTAAGGTGAAAGAATTTGATGAAAACAGATGAGAAGCGAGGACCCTTCCCATTACTCAGGGGAAGCATCTGAGTCAAGAGGCCAACTGCCGCCACCCCAGTGTTCTCCCATCCGCATCTTGAGTGTGTGTTGTGTTGATTGTACCAGCACCTTTGGCTCCTGCAATTATGTATGCAAATCGGTGAATTCAGACTGCGATGGGAGGGGGGAAATGTGAGAGCAGGCACTGTGTGGAGCTGCTCATGTTTCTTTTACAGCCATCTCTTTTTCAAAGCAGCTCTGTCCTCTGCCCTTGTCCAAAGTAAATGCCAGGAAAATGTAGCAGAGATTTGTGGCGAACAAAAACATTGCAGCTAATTTCCAGTCGAAGCTAAAGACTACTTGGTCACATCTGCCGTGAGGCTGCCTGTGCACCACCGAAGGTACGGACACACCTCCTCTTCAGTCAGGGTGTTACATTCAACAACAAAGTACCAGTGAAAGGGCACATCCCCAATCAGATTCTGAACCGTACTGGTCACCTCTGTGCCCCTTCTCAGCTGTTTAAACCTGTTCTTCTGACAGTAAAAATATAACAGCAACACATGTTTTCAAGTTTACTAAAAGGAAGGTTTAATCATCAAAATCCGTGAGAAGATTTATATATTCTTTCAGAGTCCAAAAGTCTTTCTTTAAAAATTGAAATGAAACAATTGTCCCAACATCAGTTTTTAAAAATTGGCTATTGTAGATTCTGTGATGCTCTTTTTAGTCTTCTTTATGGGATTTGCCAGAAGGCTGCTGTGTGGGCTCCTGGAAGAACTCGGCCTGAATCTACTGCTTGCCTCTGCTCCCACCCCATGAAATGGTTTACATATTTTTTCAGCTGATTAAGTTACTTTTATATTACCCAACAACAAATGACACGCACTTTAAAATCTAATTTTAAAAATTCACTGACCTATTATGATGTGGGTTCAGCAAAGAGAGCAAGCAGGTGTCTAACATGGAAATGGAAGAAAAAGGCAACCTGTATTAGAAAGAAGAAAGTAAGGTAAGCTTTTCTTTCTGGTCTGTGTTCATTAGGAAGGGTGCCTATTTGCGTCGCCAGCTCATGGGAGCAAGCCAGTGAGAAAATTCACTGAGGAGACCCAGGGTGTACGCAAACTAGTGTGTATTATTTCCTCTGGTGGGGAGCTCAGCTGGACTTGTACCCTACATATACTCAAGGAGGTGTCCTTAAACCTGCCAATGATACACTTTGTTTTCAAGATTTTGAAGCTTAACCACTAATCAATTCACACACTTGCTTAAGGATTTGAGTTTTGTTATATGACTAACACCAGGAAGGAAACATTCCTAACATATACTAAGGGTGTAGACCAAGTATAACAAGAAGAAAAAAGGGCACAAGGAATGAGAGATGACTAATAAATGAAGCAAAGAGAGGGACACCTAGAAAAAAAAAGAAAGAAAAGGAAAAAAAGATAAGACAAGAAAAAATAGAAAGAAAAAATAGATCTGGCTTTAAACCCTTCTCTTTTCAAAGGAGATCGGTGATTGTAGCACTTGAGTGAGCGTCAAGCCCCACGAGAGAAACATACTGCCTGCCTTTAATTGTTAACCCTACATTACAGGAGACTTTGTCATAAAACCAAAAGCTGTTTAACTCAAAGCACAATCTTTGCACATGAAATTGCACAGGTTGTGATGAGCCTGGAGACTTAATTACTTTCTTGCATCAATTGGAGGGGATCCTCCAGGTCAGGCTTATGGCATATTGATGGGAAGCAAATGAAATCTTACACAAAATTAGCCTCCAGTGTGCTGGTTACCCTGACACCCAGGAAAGCTTGATCTCTGTTCCTACCTTTCACAATTTCTTAGTATTCAGGATGAATATATTTACCATTCACACTGATGCTAAGTACAAGATAAGGGAAAAAATGAGTGACGCAAAAGAGTGGTGTACAATACTATGGTAAAATAATTTTTTGCCAAACAAACAAACAAACAAACAAGAACAACAACAAAAACCTGATCTAAATCAGTGGCCATCCTTTCGAAAATTAAAATGTTACTTTGTTAAATTTATGTTATTGTTGAGTGCTCTGTTTGCAATTGCCTGCAGTTTCGTATAGAAATCTTGCTCCTCCTATTTAGTTTTTTGTCTTTCTGGGGGTAAGTGTGTATGATTGCTTAGTTGTAAAAGTGACTTGTGTGGCAAAGGCTTATATTTTTACCTTTTGTGTGTTTTATTTCTCTAACTATAGAATAAATTTGGAGCTCAAGAAATGCTTTTTTATCAAAAAACAATTATGATGTTCCAAGCGAAAAACCTTAAGACAAAGGATACTGCTGGAGAAGACCTCTGGAGAGACAATGAGTGGATGCTGATTTCACTAAGGGAAAACAGTCAGAGTCGGTGTCCCTGACTGATGCTGTTGTCTCCGCTGCTCCCTCTCTCTCTGGCCACACTTGGTCTGATCAGCAGTTCTATATACTCAAAGACAAAAGCAGCATGTCAAGGTTGTCATCTCTGGTCAGTAGAGCAGTTTGTCAGGAGAGCTTGCAACTATAAAAGCATCAGTAACTCATCAGAATATTTGTGTTTCTTTTTGACAAAAGAGGAAAATGCCTGTCAAGAAAAATCCGGGGTTTCCCATGCCTTCCCTGAGGAACTTGGGGCTCGCCTTGAAGAGCTGTAGCCTCCAGAAACCTCGTGTGCAAAATAGGTGCATTGATTCCTGTAGAACCTTGTTATTTGTGACATGCAACAGCATAAGTCAACATGACTTAGCCTGTTTGTTGCCATGTGTGAAACGGAATGTGCAGCTTTCATTAGTGAGGGGCATATTAAGTGCGGAAGCTTTAATGGAGGTCTCATTAGAAACCCATGGAAGCGCAATCCACACAAAATAATTCAGCAACAGACATCGTGTGCTTAAAAAGTAGCTTTCTAAATGGTTAAATACTAATATACTAGTTGGATGTTTAAATATTTTTCAGGAGCTAAAAATGCATACTCATGATTATAAACAAACAAATCAGTTGCTTAAGGGTAATAAGAAATTTAAATGCAAATAGCACTTTGTAATGATACTCCAGAGACTGACATTCTAGTCAATTTCTTGAGAATGCATCATTGTAAAGTTATTTTTCGCTACTGGTTTCCTTAGTAACTGGAACAACATATTGTTCGGGACATAAAATAATATCCTGTTTCAGCCACTGAGAATCTCGAACTAAAATGTAATTGATTTTGCATGAGGTACAGGATTATCATGTCCTCCCCATTTCCGTGAGGTATTATAGCACAAAACGAAATGCACTCAGAATATTTTTTCAAACCAGCCATTTTGTTTCTAATCATCTCATTGTGGGAACACTAAAATTGCTAACGGTATGGAATGTTATTTGTATCTTTAAGAGGAACAGATTATTAATAGAATTATATAGTTGATACATATTTTCCAAGCATACTGGAATGCTGTTTATCTCTCTTATTTCACATGCAAAAAGCAACATAATATGGAAGTATCTAGATTACTATTGAATAATAGTGATGCTTATTTTGTAAGATCCTTACATAATTCAATACATACTCACTTAGATATTATAAAGCGTTCATATAGAGAAAAGCTTGATACCAAGTACAATTTTACAGCCTGCAATCAACACAGAGTCAAAAAATTATCTTCTGTTTATATTTCTGCAGCTGGCCTACTATACTGCTTTAGGCAAATTATTAGATCTCTAGTGTCTCAATGTTCTTATCTGTAAAATGGGAATAATAACACCTGCATCACAATGTTATGTGGATAATTACTTGATGTGTGCAAAGAGCTTTGAATATAACACGTTACAATTTGTGGTTGTTTTAAAGCACATACGGAGCAGTGTGTTACAGGCATAAAATGAGAGAGTAGTTTAATGGGCTTAGGAAATAGGAAGCCCCTGATTTACGAGAAGAATATCAGGAGCCTTAACAAAACTATTTTGTTGTTTCTGCAAATAGCACTTACCAGAATGATAGAGGGATACCAGAATTCTCGAGCGATTGGGTTTTGATGATATCCTTACTAAAACTACTGAATTCCTGAGGGGGTGATAATATCGTGCTCTGGCCACCTCTGTTCTTGAGGAAATGTGTTTGTAGATTATTCTCCTAAATTCATTGGGAAATTGACCTCCTTTCTAACTGCTCTGTGGAATGTGTGGGTCCTGCCTGATGGAGAGGTTCCATGTGGAGCGGCTGCCTACCATAATACCTCGTCAACTTCTTTGCCAGCAGAGGGTCCGTCTCCCATCACATCAGCCATGACTGTTTTTCTATAAAGTAGCAGCTTGCATGAGTTTTCTAGACACTGCCAAAGGAAACACCCTGGACCTTATGGGTGTTTTGTAATTTAGTCACTCATTACACAAATATCGAAAGTCTGCTATGAACTAGCTAATATTTTAGGCATGTCAGAACTGCAGTGTACTAAATTGTGGTACTGTCCCTCAGCTCTTTCTCAGTCCAGCAGGGGCAGTTAGGACCTGTACACGTGACTACGGTACAACGTGGTAAGTGTGAGTACCATGAACACTGTACAAAGGCCTCTAATTGTTTTGAGAATGGTGAAGGTATTCAAAGGTATGGATTCCAGAGGCAATGATATTTCTGCTGGACCTCATGGAATAAGAAGAATTTCAAAAGATAGGAGACGGAAGAAAGCATCAGGTCATGTAAGAAATATGTAATTACTGTATTTTGAGAAGAAAAGAACGATAGCTCAATAGCTCTCAAGCAATCCAGCTTGGTGACAGCCAGCGTCAAGCACACAGCGGAGAGCAGACGGAGATAAGGGCACTTATATTCTGTAGTATCACTTCTCATACCGCACTTGTTCCTATTCCATGGTTTGCAATACTGCATCAATTTATTAATGACTGATCTCACTTCGTTTCCCCGTCCCTTGTGCCCACTCCAAAGAGGTACCGTTTACTGCATTATTGCTAGTTCATTAACCATTGTTGAATAAAAGCAGGCGAGGGCCAGGATATAAAGCGACCTGATGCCCGACGAAGGGGTCTGGATTTGTCCAGTGAGCAGTATAAAGTGACTGGCAGTGCCTCCTCCGGGAAAGAAAGAACAGAAACGGGATGTAGTGAGCAGGTGGAGCCTCGAGGTAAGAACACCTGTCAGGAGGTTTTTGTATTTGTCAAAGGACGGGTCACGACTCGAAACCAGGGTGAGGTCACATGATGGAAAAGAGGTAGGACCAAGGGAGAAGCAGTGGCGTCACAGCCCTTAACGGGGCACTTGGAAACAAGTAAGTATCTGTGGGCAGGAACTGATTTGGTCGGAGAGCTGCAGTTGTAAGTATGGTGAGTATGAGATGTCGTTAGGGCATTCAAGTGGGAGTGTCTGGCAGATGTCTGAAAATGGGAGACTAAATCACCAGAAACTTTCGAAATAGAGGTATAATTTGCAAAACCAAATGTGTGAAGCCAAGGCTTAAAAATCATGGGGTCATTAAGAGAGAGAACATGGCAAGAGAAAAGGACAAGGAACCAAAGGAAAACTGACATTTAAAAACTAGGTAAGAAGAGAAAACTGAAATCTCCTGGAGAGATTCAGGAGCAGAACTAGGCATAGAATTCGAAAGGCCACAACTTTGAGAAAAGAGGCTGCTACCCAAAGCATAGATATGAAGACTTAAAAAAAGTCACTGGATTTGGAAGTTCATTGGTTGATATTAAGGCTTTCTTCTGAGCCGTTGGTACTGACATCTGACAGTAAGTAATTAAGTGAAAGAATGAGTACTGGAGAGGTGAATGCAAAGATTGTAAAGCACTTCTTTCAATGGTTAGCCGTGACAAGTGTAAAAAAAAAATCCTTTGAAAAGGCAGTTGGAAGAGACTACTACAAGTATATCACTGTTGGTGTTGCTGCCTGCAACGTTCTGCAATTGTGTTTATCTATTTCCAATATAGAAACATATGGCTGCTTTGTCTGACTCCATAGAAGCCTATAATAATAACCTCAAGTTTGTGATTTCTGTTTTTGATAGATAAAAACTCTCATAAACTCTCTGTTGTCCTTGTTCAGAATAAAATAGTGTTCAAAGAAACCATAGTTCTGACTCTGTAACCAATTTTTATGTACTCACAAAATGTTAAAATTCAAAAAATAGATTAGTCTTGATAGTGTGGCATCTGCAAATTGAATCTATTATCAAACTCTCTGAAGAGAATGATAACTTTATGTAATTTTCTAGACTATTGTTTTGTAACTGAAAATCACATTCTAACGGCATTTCAATGTGTTGCATGTTTTTATACTGTTGGGTGTCAATTCTCCATGGGTCTTTCATTTTTCTGAGTATCTTGTGAATAAGGCACTCAATGTTTGTAGAGCAGCCTTAGATAACAGAGATAATATTCCTCTACAACTCAAAGCTTTAAGCCTTGGAAGGTAGAAATAGTGTCTCCTGCTGGAGGAAAGAGCAATTGCACTTCCTGATTATTCTCCTCTGGTGCCCACCATTGGCAGCACAGTTGTTATTTAGCTCTCTAGATGTTGCCCTGAGGGAAGTGGGTCTCAGTGATACTGGGACTATGAGACTATGACTGTTGCTATAATTAATAAGCTTCCCTTTGTCTCTAATATGGGGGTTTCATTTCTTCCACTCAAACTCATGAAGTGTGGTAGACTAACTTGTTAGTTCCCTAACAAGGTACCTCTCAGACCATTTCTAGTTTTTACATATACATTATCAATGCTAAAAATATTAAAGCTGAAGCTTAAAAATTTGAGAGCATGTACTGTGTATGCTAGATACTGTGTCGAAACTCCATTCCAATTCATTCAGTTATTATTTATTTAGTGTCTATAAGCCAAGAATTATGCTAGATTGGATGTTAAAAAGTGGTGAACAAAACAAATATGAGGCTTTTCTTTATGGAATTGATGGTCCATTTAATTCCCACAGTATGGCTGCAAAACAGGAATATCACTACTTTAGAACTGAGAAAATTGGCAATCAGCAAAATTAAGTAACTTACCCCAGGTCATGGCAATGTCTGGTTGGGCTAGAATTTAAAACCACATCCTAACTGAATAGGTCAGGGTTCTTTGTAACATACTGCATAATACTTCATTTGAAATTTTATTTTCTTCTTTACATTTGAATAAATATATTATTTTAAACTTACACCTTGTAGACACTCCTTGTATATATCTAGCATTTGGATAATATCTAACAAGATTGATTTAACATGGACTCTTCAGCAGTTAACTAACCTTTTTAGTAAAAAATACACATTATTTGAAATACTCTGTCAAAATGTCCCCTATACCATCCTTTCCCAAAAAGAAGGGATAGAGTCATGTTGTAGTGAATTAGAAGTTAAAACCAGACTTTCGGTTTTCATTCCTTTTTAATTTTTTTTTTTTTACTTCTTCCAATGAGCATTAGAAATACTGGATTTTGCATTTTTTAATTGGTGTTATGTGGTCATATTACATTTATACTTAGAAATAAAGAATGTTGTAAGCAACGTAACAGGCAGACCCACATTCAGTTTAGTGGTGTTATTTTAGTTACTAAACACATTTTTTACTATTAACATTTTGATGTGACTCAAGGATGAAAAAAAGAGAGGCAGCATTGTCGAGCCGTAAAGGTCATAGGCTCCAAAGTCAGAAACGATGTATCATATGCCCCTGGATCCGACACCTACTCAACTTGTGTTTTGGACAAATTACTTTTCTAGTTCTCAGGGGTTTTTTTCTTTCTGGAGATATGAGTAATAGTAGTCCCCGTGGACAAGGCTATTATTGTGGCTTAATTGATTTAACGAACTCCATGCACTCAGCGCTGTGCCTGTCACATGGTGTACAAAAATGTTAGCAGGCTTTGCAGTATCATACTGGGGACTCATTGAATAGGTGTCTCACTTAACTCCGTAATTTTTGAAGTTATAATTGTTTAAAGTCACTTCCCTCTGAACTCTAAGGTCTGAAGCAATGGCCCTTCACTTTTCTGACTATTTCTAAGCATGGAGCAGTCATGTCAGTTCAATACTGATGATGTCTGGCTTATAAAATCAATGTCACCAGCCTCCATTGTGAACATTTGAGCAAGGTGAGTGGCCTAAAAGAGGATAAAAAAATCAAAAGTTTTGTTTCTTATTTCCAGCTCCATGACTGTCTTGCTAGAGCAGAATAAATAAATCATGGATAAACAAATCCTAAATAAATAAATAGACAAACAAATCACTTAACTTTTCTGTGTTTCAGTTACAGCGAAATGAGAGTGATAAGTAAGCATTTGCTTTTTAAGGGCATGAAAATCATTGGCTAAAAGGAGCTACAAGAGTGACAAGTATTATTAACTTCCCAGTATTTCGGTCTTACTTATGCGTACTCTGAATGTTGGCATTTCATCCGGGGAATTAAATACTTCTTTAACGCTGATATGGGGGGGCTGCAAGGAATCAGTGAAATTTGCCAGCCCTCAGATAAAAATCAGAGGACAAATAAGTCACGCAGTTAATTATGTGAAAGAATAGAGCAGGGGAAGGAAGAACAGTTTCAACAGAACTCTCCTGATTGTGGACCCAAGTTCAGGGTTACAATTTGGGAAGGTGAAAGAGGAAGGGTGGAGGTCATAGAGATAAAAGGAGGGCGGTCCCTCTGTGTTTTGCAGCCATGCTTTCCCTGCGTGCTGCCTGCACTTATTCCAGACTCGTGTACCCTTTGCCTGCACAGTGTGTAACCACTTCAATCAGATTCAAGCTGCTCTGTTTTGTGTTTTTTAAGTAGTTGCTGTTGCTTGATATGCCTCAAAAACCTATTTTATTTCAAAAGCCATATTCTTTGCCTATTAATTTCTTCCATTATTATCTGTAAACTCATTTTTGAAAGTGCAAACACACATCCTTTTATATATGTAGAGAGGTGTGTAAATAAATATATACACATAAATTTTTGTTGCCTGTGAGAGTGTTAGGGGGTTAAATAAATCTTTACTATTTTGTGATTGAGCACTCACTATTATTTTTATTCTCTTAATTATTTTTAAATGACGAGCATTTGTAAATTTTTGATAAATTATTGCAATACGTGGAGCATTACCATTTTTGCTCCTGTTCATAAAGCAGACACAAAAAGAGTTACGGTTTGTTGGCCAAATGAGATTTGCTACATTCTCCATAAGTCTTTTATTTAATGTGTTTTTGTAGGAAATCAATATCACATTGGTGTAAAATACAGATAAAATATAGTTCACAATACATTTTATAAAATAGGCTTTATTAGAATTACTTTTCGTATATGTTTTGATATGCCATTATTATTTGAATGTAGGATTATATTTTCATCTATAGGTGAATGTGTCTTTGCCTCGGAATGTGAAAACTCCATTAAACTTGTTTGTTTTATGTACATATATTTGTGTACATATGGATATGAAATATATGTACTGCTTTCCAACATTTTTTCTTACATTTGTTACACCTGAATTTTTGTTTCATAACAACCCTCTAAGGAAACCCTATAAGCACCTGAAAAAACTTCAGATATGATGACATGTATTCAGGTATTGCTTATGTATTAATATCCTTTGAGAGGAATCTTATAGTACTTTTGATTTAAAATATTTTTACATAAACTCCATGGTATAATGATTAACAATCTGCTATATTCACTATTCAGTACATGAGGTGTGGTGTTTTCCTACTTACACAGACTGGTGTGGGAGGATATGACTGCAAAAGAAGATTATGCCATTTGTATTTATTCAATGCTGCTGTACAGCATTAACTAGAAAACTCAGGCCTGCTACACTGAATACTGAGGAATTTGATTGCAAGCATAGTGGATTCTGCCAACGTTGGCTTGAGACAGCAGGCTCAACTGATTGTCTATCAGCAGTGATTTAGCCATATCATCCACCTACAATCTTCATATTGATGGGTGCATTTAAAATCTGATGAAAATTACTGTTTAATTATCAGGATTTGGAAAACCTACCTGGCAGATGCTTTCTATCATTTTCGCCCCACTTATTTTTAAGGTAGAGGAAAATAAGTTTCTCAAACTTAAAATATAGACTTTCTTTAAAAACAGTGTGTTAAAGTTAGATTTTACAAATCTATTATCACGGTCAGGTTTAAATGTTGCCTCTGTTGTTCTTTAGCTTTGTTTGGTCTTGCATTTTCCATGAACACCGTTGACCTTCTGTCATGTGTCCTACTTACAGCGTTGAAGACAGTCACAGTGTTCAGGGCAGTGTTTATAACTTCCAAGGCTGTCTTCTGATTGCTGCTCCACTTCTCTCTGTGCTGGGGTTCAGCTGCATATGTTTACTGGAGACAGTGCTTGAAAATATTAGCTAAATGTGAATCTATCTAATATATGACATAAATTTAAGTGTGAAAATTCAGATGTTCTAAAAAATGATTTGTGCAGCAGAAATTTTACTACTTATGACAAATCTTATATATGTCCAAAAATAGTATATTTCATTATCTGTTCAAGAATAAAATATTTCACTTCTAGAAGAGGAGATTAAGACCATCAGAAATCGTATATAATAAATAAGAGTGTGTGGATGAGCTGAGTGCAAAGTGGATCACATCCTTGTTGCTAGGTTTGATGAAATAAATATTTAATAATCTGGGACATTTACATTCATTCACCACTCAAGTGAGCTTCGCAGAGTGTTTCCCTAAGATTAATATGGTATTTCTGTAAGTTGACAGTTCAATGCACAGAAGGAGTGACTTAAATGATCCTCCATTTTCCCCTGAAGCAAAATTTGCAGTGAGCATATGTAACAGTCTGAGCTCCTGTGTGAATACCAATGGGTGTCATTATGTGCCTAGAGTCTCAAGTTACGGTTTGGAGGCCTGATCTGCAGCTGGAGCAGACTCATACATACCAGTGTCAGATCTCACTGCGGGCTTCATGGTTTGATATGGCCTAAGTGAGTGGTTCTGTTCTAAGAACTTCCCCAGTATTCTCATCTAAGTGGAGAAAATAGGATACTAAAGGTTTTTTATGTGTGTGTTTCCCTCCCCCCCCCCCACCNCCCCCCCCCCCCCCCAGGATGGTACTTCCAAGAATCCCTTGTGGCTGGGAGTGAAGAATCAGTAGAATCAGCAATGCAGCAAGAAGGCTAAAACAAAAAAAAAATCATGACATAGACTCTAAGACTTTATTCAGGTATTCAAAGGGCTCATCAGAATAATTTACTACCAGAAACTGAAAATGATAAGCAAATGTACTCAAGAATATCAAGGTTTCTGTCTCTATACCACTCATCACTGGGCAGTGTTTGTACATTCTGTATTTTCTAAAGCACTGTGATGAGCAAGTTTAGAGTGAGGTCTGTATTTGATTCCCTGATGCCCTATTTGGAGCGAGAAAATCTCTGACAAGTCACTTTCCTTATTTTAATCCCATTCTTTCTTATTTTTGTGTGTAATACACCCTGTTATTCTATGATATACAATAATACTATTCTAAATGATAAAATGCTACATAAATATAAATGATCAGAATTTATATGTCATTGCCCAGTCTGGGAAGATAGACTAGAGGTTTATTATTTTTTATTTTCTAATACATTTTAATTGCTTCTATAATTTTCTACATGTGTTTATTGGAAATATCAACTATAAAAACTACAAGATATTAATAATCAATTAGACAACTTCTTGGCACATGAACAATATAATTGAGGGATTTTAGAGTTAGAGAACTTAAATAAATTATTTGGCTAATAAAAACATATCAGCTTAATTGTATCTTTTAAAAGATAAGAGGAGAAACCTTCCCCCATCTTTCACGGACAATAACCGTTTCAGCTCGTGTCTGACATCAGTGGACATTAACGGATATATTTAGGATTCAAAGGATATTGTTCTCTCAAAGTTACATTGTTAAACAGGTAAAATAACATTTTTCAGTTATCCTTAGATCAAATAAAGTCATCAGTATGTAATGGGAAATTCTTTCAGTAGTGAGCTCATAGGCTACTGTCAAATTTATTATCAACTGTCCACCTGATTCAGCTCAGAAGGATCATTATCTTTCTTAATATCTTGCTTTAAAATGTTATTGCATATCTTAGGAGATCAATGAGAGAATTATATGAATGACACTGGTCTTGTTTTAACATGTGTTTATATATATATCTTCTCCCGTAGGTGGTGGGATCTTATACAGATTCCATTTTGCTCAAGTTTTGCCTCCAAGCATTTCTTTACATGTCTACTTAGTAGTAAGTATGTGTCTCTTGAAAGGTAATAAGACCACTATATTTGAAAATGTGTCCATGAGAAAAAATTTTGATGAATGAAATGTTAATTATAAAACTTGGTTGTAATAGCACAAGTTAATTATTATGACATGAATTGGGTACCAGCAGGAGCTGGGATAATTGATGTCAGATGAATGTGGAAACCCCCTAAGATGAACTCAGTCCCCGATGAAGTGCCGACTGGAAAAATATAAAACCTGTTGTGATGCATGTACTTGCCCCCCGATAAACACCGATTAATTCCAAAAGTTGACATTAAGTCAGTAGGGGAAAAATCTATAAAGATCCTTTTACAAAAGTTTGAATGGAAGCAGGCTATTTTCTATCATTAAGGTGTGAAGAATATCATTTGTTTGGGTGGATATTTTGCTACTATTCATTAAAGGGTCCACTGAATCTTACATTCTCCACCTTCATCCTCATGTAATTGTTTCATATCCCATGACACAAAGTGTAATTTGTTCTTTTATTTTTTATTGTCTGCTCATTGTATGAGAGTAGAAGCATATGGGTTTTAGTCTTTTTTTTCATTACACGCCAAATTTGCAGCACTTCCACTAGTGTGGTTTTGATATTTCATTAATTCTAGGAATGGCAGCGGGTAGCAGAATGTGGCACTGAAGTGCAGGAAACAGCGCCAAAATATGTCTCCCGCTTTTGTTCTCAACACTTGAGCCATTAGCTGTGGAAAGAAAAATCTCCACTAAATGAAACAGGAGATTTTTTTCACCTCTCTATTTATCCCGTCCCATTTACAAAGTCTTTATTGATTCACTGCAGCAGATTATAGTTCCAACAGACAAATGGACAAAGGTTAGATGCATCACAAACTTCCAACAATTATTTTCATACTCAGAATTAAGGGATCCAAATGGATCGAAAAATTGACGTTTTGCCTTTCTGATCTTTTGATTTAACATGGATACCGCACTAAATTTTGTGTTGTTTCATGTATGCATTTTAGCCTCTTGAATCTGACTGGTTTGACAATGTTTCATGAAGAATGTCAAAGGTAGCTCATGACAATGATCAGAATTGAAGCAAATGTGTATTTATTCAACTACCTTTCTTATAAAAAAGGAAAATCAAAGACCAAGAAGATACTCATCATCATCTCAGTTCATTAAAAATCTCTTCTGTGATTATCTTCAGTGGCTTTATGTCTCTTAATTCCTAATACTCTAACCTATTTCCTCACCGTTCTACCTCCGAAGAGAATTTAAGGTCAGTCCTTAGAACATTGTCTGAGTGTGCAATTATCTGTAAACTCGGCTTACTGAATTTCATTAACTGTTCACTCTTTCATGGCGTCTCTTTTGCTCAGGTCTCAGACACTGTTCCAACTTCCAGAGACTGTCTTGAGACTGACTGTTTTTGTTACTTTTGTTTTAATTTTATTTGGCTTTAATAAATAATAATAAAAGACATTTCACTGACAGTGTTTGACAAAATTTTGTTATCTACAGACATTACTACAGTGATTTTGTTAAAAAAGGAATTGGTTTTGAGATGATGTAAATTATTTCGTCTTGACCCTAGTCTTTTCTGAACAAAAAAAAATCATGTATGTTTACTCACACATCTGTACACAGTTGAGTCATCTCATAATTTTGCTCATGTCCCTACACATGATATTCTTTTTTCCTTAACTCATGACCATGTACTTTATGACCTTCCTTGCTTCACATCCTCATCTCATTCTCAACAAAAAAAAAGGAATATTTTGTTGAAAGCTGCTACTGTTCTAAGAGTCAGCTCCCTCCACCTGGGAACTCCCCATTTAAAAAGCCTTTGTGTTGCCTACAGGCTGCCAATTAGTCTCCTTCCGTAACTGTGGTTGCTTTTTTAGAGAAACTTTTGTTGTTGTTATCTGTTGGGTTAACTGACCTTTAAAGTTACTGGGCTCTGACACAAAAAAATTTCTAACACTTCACTAAAGAAAAAGAAATATATCATTATCCAATAAATCTGTTTAAATGGAATATGGTTTATTACAACACATGGTAACACCTCACTCACCCAATATATTTGGTGGAATAAAGTGTTTCTTATAAATACATTTTCCAGATAAAAAGGCACGATTTGTGTACACATTTTTAATATATAAATTTGGTGCCACTAAATATACGGCATGTTTTTGTATCTTAGAAAATTAAATATGATCAACATGATTCAATATGCTTTTGAAATGTCTTGAAGGTCTTTGTTATAAAAATCAATTGTTCTGTTCTATATTATCCTTGGGGTTCCTGTCCTTTGTGCTCTTGTATTAGACGCCTACAGACAACTGAGGTTTTATTGTTACTTCGTTTTGGTTTTGCATTGTTCTTCTATATTAGCTATCTGTTCGCACTTTGCAAACATCATGTCAATTAACAAAACACCAAAGATGTCTGCACACATTAGCACCAAAACCCATGCTGGGAATTCCAATCTGAGAAACACTTTGAGAACATTTCTTACCCCTATTTCATCAGCTTTTTCGTTTATTTTATTCAGATTCTCTTGCCTTTGATCCATTCAGAGCAATACAGTATGAGGGAAGAAACAGAAAAATTGTGATTTTTAACCAAACTGTCCTTAACAATGACAAAACAGCTTTGGGCGGGGGGGGCAAAGAGAGGCTAGCTAAAGGGGGTTTTCCTGACTTCTCTGATGCTACTGGAACAGACGTGAGTGCAAACATATTTTCCTAGAAACTTAGAAAACTACCCTTATTGTAATGGTCTCTCCCTATGAAATATAAGGCCTCTGAAGATAGCAGCTCTATCTTTTCACAGGCTATTAGGAATGGGTGGGCTGATTGGCTGGCTGACTGACAAGATGGCAGAAGGGAAGGAGTAAATATTAACAAGGAGACAGGCAGATTAGCAAACATCCCTTGGGCAAAAATGAGACGTTAGTTCCTCAATTGCTACCCAAGCTACTAAAAGAGTCATAAGAGTGGTTGGCAACAAACATGCTTTCCGTATCAGAGTTGAGAAGTAAGAACATGAAGGTCACTTCCTTTATTTGATGGGAGGGGAAAAAACCAAAAATATGAATACAATGTCAATCAAAACTATTTTTTAGTATATGCTGTGGTAATATGAACCATATTCTCTGTTGCTTTTTTTTATTTTTAAACGCAACTACATCTGGTAGTTTGGCAGCCTTTTCTTCTTCTTTTTTCCCCCCCTTTAACAAAGACAGCACCTTCAAACTCTTTTCATAGCAAGGCTGGAAATCCTGCCAGGTGAAAAAAAAATGTTATTGAAAACCTTTCTCCCCTTATAGGCCCATTTTGACAGGAAATCTTTGAGAGGCAGCGGCAGTGATGTGCCCAGAGATTTCATCTGTCTTCTTTTGCTTTAGGAAATGCTGAGCACAGGGCTCTCTATTAGGCAAATAGAAAGGAGCGCCAAAGCTTCTTAACAATCATCCTCGGCCCGCTCCTGGGCTGACAGCTTCTGTGTCCCAGACTGTCAGGCAGGCCCAGGATTGTATTATTGGACCTATTGCAAAAGCTTCTGACAGTAATTTTCAAAAAAACAAAAAAAATAGCTCTCATATTGTTTCTGTTTGCTGGTTATATGGCTGCATACATTTTACATGGGCTAATCAGAATAAAATTTATACAAAGAAGACATTAATTTGCACTACTTATTTTTTTCCTCAATGGTTTTGACATAAAATTTCTGTCTATGTGTTTTTACCCTGTCATCCTGTGTGATTGGTTAAGTTTCAGCAGTCATTAGATGCTGTATTACAATATCCAATAGAATACGCGTGTTTGTTTTGTTTTTGTTTTTTTTTTGACAGATGCCAAATCTAAATTTTAAATAATGCTTTCAGAAATCAAAATGTCAGCTTATAGCAATACTATAGAAGTTTAAGCAGATGTACTTTGAAAAATAATTAGGATTAGTTAAAAATAGATGAAGTTCTCATGGAAGTTAACAAAGATCTTTTATAATGTTAGGCAGATATAGTTTACATTTGCTTATAAATGTTTTATTAGTTCAGAATTATATTTAACTACACATTGCCTAGAAACTTGACACAAATTTTTAAAAATGCCTAAATTTAAAAGCGTAAATAAATTTGTGAATAAGTTTGACAAAAATTAATAGAAAACAATGTATGTGTATCTTACATTGTGTGAATTAATTAAATTATAGATTTAAATATTTAAATAACAGCCAATGCTCAAGAAAATGAAACAAAGAGAAATGGGATATAATTTCTAATACATTCCTGGAAGTAAATTAAATGGCAGTGACACTATTTTTGCTTTTTGTTTTTTTGTCTTAAGATTTTATTTATTTATCTTTAGCGGGGAAGGGAAGGAGAGAGGGAGAGAAATACCAATGTATGGTTGCCTCTCATGTGTCTCCTGCTGGGAACTGGCCTGCAACCCAGGCATGTGCCCTGACTGGGAATCAAACCACGATCATGTGGTTCGCAGGCCCGCACTCAATTCACTGAGCTACACCAGCCAGGGTGCAGTGATACTATTTTTGGTCTGAAGAAACTTAAGTTGTAAATAGGATGATTGCTGTTAACAGCAGGCTTCACATAATTCACATTACCTAGGCTTATATTTTGGCAATCAACATTCCAAATAGGACAAAAAATGAAAAGGATTTATAGTTCCAAGACTTTGAAGGCACAAAGTGTCTAGCCTTCTCCACAAATCTAGACACCAAACAGGTATCTCTGAATGATGGAATATCAGAGGTAAGAGGTAAAGGCAAGAGGTATTAGGCCACGGCCCTATCTAAAATGCTCCCACAATCTCTGGTGTGTAAAACTAACATCCACATTTCTTACAGTAGCATATAAGAATCGTCTTTATCTTGCTCAGGCCTGTCTCTCTGTGTTCATCATCTCAACATAAATATCTCCATTATCCTAGTTTATTGACGAAAGTCTGTCAAATGCCTTGTAACATATGATGACTAGAATATACTGTTATTAACTGTTTGTTCGATGTAAATAGATTGCAGTTATAACAGGTGTTTCCATTGCCGTGTTGATATTCATGATTCAATTTTCCCTTTATGAAAGACTTCCAAATTTGTTCAAGCACTTCCTCTCTCCCATGCAGTTTTTACACTGCCATGGAAGTTCATACTTGCTTGCAGAGGCAGGCGCTCTATGCAAACTAGAGCAGTGCCACCCCTCCCAGTGTAGGCCTGGACCTGAAATACGACGAGATTTGGTGAGCTGATGAAATAGGAGGAGAGATTTGTTGGGGGAATTCCTTTTCTGTACATATTTTCAAGTGTTCTCAAAGTGGCTGATTTTCTGGTGTTCCTAGCACTTCTGACTCTGATTAGTATCTTTGTTTACAAAATGGCTCAAAGTTAGCATGGAACATTCTACAATGCAGAATAATAAATATTAGGTGCTATTTTTAAAGATTTTTACATCATTTTATATAATTTTTGAATAGTAAATTATTAAAGAATTTCCCAAATTACATATAGAAAGTCAAATATAAACTATTGACATAATTAATATTAATAAATTGCCCTTCTTCCTACAGAACTCGAGAAAATTATACTTTTTCAGCACAATTAAAAAATACCAGAACTTACCTTTCAGTTCAGGAAGGTGAATGTAACATAACCCTAGTTTTTGTTTTTACCCTAGTGTCTGTTAGAATGCTAGGAAAATAATTTTAAAAGATACTATTCCACCACACCCAAAGAACACAGAGGCAGCCAACAACCGAGGGAAATTTCCAGTATCATTCAGGAGGGCCGGAGGCTGATGGAAGTGAGTGGCTGGTGAGGCACAGAGGGGCAGTGGAAGCTTTATTGTGTCTGGATGCTCAGAGAGGCTGTGGGGGGCATACAGCCCTGCCCCCAGCAGAACCCCTGATCTCCTGTCAGGCTTCAGACCCAAGGAGAGAGAGCGGCAGTAGGAGTTGGGACTGAGATGGGGTTTAATTAAAAATCAATTTATAGAACAAGCGAGTATTTACTTCTTTACCCCACAGCTCAGTCTGTCTCTCTGTCTCCTACTCTCTTTCACACACACATACACATACAATCACACAGTTTGTATGAAGGAGAAGATGAATCACTTACCATAGCTGATCATCCAGGAAGGAAAGCACGTCGGGCACTGCAGTCTCATGGTCGCATCACAGCCTTTGTTGTGCCGGTGGAAAAGCCCAGCCATGTGCACGGTGTTTCCAAACTGTCTCACACTTGCTTCCTTCTTAAATAAGTGTTTGTTTAACCAGAACTACCAGCCATTGGAAGAAAACTGGTAGCATCGAGAGAGCCAAGATAGAAATGGGAATACATACCCCAAAGAAAACATAATTTTCTTCTGCTAAGAATCTCTCCCTCAGAAATGAAACATAAAAAAATAAATGCTCTGAGAAAGTGAAGGTAATTACATAATCATATCCATAAAAGAAAAATAAAACTGTATAAAAGGATATACGAGATGAAAAAATGACATCTTAAAAATTAAAATCGTGACTTCCAAAATAAATTCATAAAGTTGTAAAAATATGAAGTCAAGAAAATAAGTTAAAATTTAGAATAAAATGACAAGACAGTGGAAATATACGGATGCAAACAGTATAAGCCTTTATAAGGCTTATACTAAGCCTTTCCAAAAGGCTTAGTATCCAAGTATTAAGAGTTCTAGAAATTAAGCAAGGAAAAAAAAGTTCAGTTGTTGCATAAATATTGACTGAAACTATCTCCAAAAGGAATACTTGGGCCCATTGATCGTGAGAAAAATTATAATAATAAATAATAATAAATAAAATTTTAAATTTTAAATCTAAATATATTGTAAAATTTTAGGACACTAAAAATAGAGACTTCTGAAATTACCCAGAAGGGAAAGCAAGAAGGAAGGAAGGGAGGAAGGAGGGAAGGAAGGAAGATATTTTGTTAAAAAATGGTTAAAACTCAGACTCATATTAGATATAAATAGCACCACATGGCAGAAACTAATGGAGAAATGTCTTTAAAATCATGAAGAAAAATAACTTTAAACCTAGAAATTCTATAGTGAATCAAATCATGTGTAAAGACAAAAAACCTTTAAACCCCATACCGGGATGAAATAAATAATGAAGTCAGGGACCCAATAAGAGGCAAATGTAAATCATCAGATTCATGAAGGGATTTCCCGGGACTGGAGATAGCTAACAGTCCTAGATGAGCAGAACCAGGCAGAGGGCCTCGGGAAAACTCTGCATGGAGGAACAAAGTAGGGCAGGAGCAAAAGGGGAGATTAGAGCATGCATAGTTCAGGACATAAGAAACAGAGAATTTAAAAAAATAAAAATATATGTGTTGGTGTGGGTGAGTAAAAGAATCAGAAACTACAGGAAAATCAAAATATTAGATAAGAAATAATGCATATCACCTATCAACATAATGAAAAATAATACAGCACCATTTCTCAACACCTACTAGAGAGCTTTGGCACAAAGGAAAAACATTATTTAAGAACTTAGGGAAGGAAGATAGGAAGGAAGGAGGCAGAGAGGGAGGGGAAGAAGGAGAGGAATAGGAGAAGGCAAGCGCCACGATAATGAAAATAATATTGGCTTTCAACATTCAATTAATGAGCACAATTTGACGACCATAAAGTTACTGAATTAAATGTAAACATACTGATCTTAAATATGTAAAAGTGCATACACATCATGATGCTGTACAAAAGGGCAAGCCATTTGAAACTTGGCTTTTTTCTTTATTTTTACTGCTGACACTATTGCAGATGAGCCCATTTCCTCCCCTTTGCCCCCCTCCTCTCAGCCCCACTTCCCCTTCCCTCTGGCCATCACCACACTGTTGTCCGTGTCCATGCCTTATACATGTATGTTTTTCAACTAATCCCTGCACCTCAATTTATTAATCGATTATTTCTGGAATTTTTTATTTAAAATGTACAGACCACAGTTGATCTTGGGTAACTGAAACTGCAGAAAACAAGACTGCATTACCAGGGCAAAGGGGTTTGTTTGCCTGCATGCGTCAAAGCCCAGTCAAAGGCAAACAGAAGTTTGGCAGCAAGGAAGTACAGGTTTATGAATTAAGGAATGGAGACCAGCATGCAGTGACAAGTAAGCTCTTGCTCAAAGACCTGGCTCCAGATGGCTTCCAACGGATGGGTTTATACAGGGGGAAATCATTAATCACGGGGGCTAAAGGTGTTGGGGCCGTGGCCCTACTGATTGACGGGTCCAGGGTAGGGAGTGGTTAGTCAATCACTGCATCAGGTCTGGATGTCAGCCTGGGCATTATTCTGTCCGGGTTCATGAGGGTGTGGTTGGTTGGGCCATCTTGCTTTCCTGGGCGTGGGGCTGAAACACAACTGAAGCAAAAATGTTATCTTTAACTTGTTTCTGTGATCAACGCTCTCCAGGCTTTGTTCTTAAGACAGTTTGATGCTGACCAGAATCTGATGTCCTAAGGGCTTAATAATTAAGGAAGTTACTGGACAGACAGAAGGGAAAAAGTGTCACTTTAAAGAAAAGCAGTTTCTCTGTGGTTACAACCACAGATAAGGGGAGACTACTGTACATGTCTGTATTTGATGTTTTCTTTTTAACTAACTTGCTCAGTGATGTTTAGCCCCATAAAAACTGAAAACTGGAAGATGCCTAAAACATTATCTGGCTTCTTGACCATTACTTCCGCATTCCCTATAATTAAACTTACTAGATATTTACTAGATACATCAAAAGCAAAACAAAACAAAAAAAGTCAATTTATTGAACAATAAATGAATGTGCAAATTCAGTTAAAAATAAGAGTTTACTTTCAAATTTTAAACCTGTGCTTATTAACAAATAACAAAAAGCAATCAATCTTGTGTTAACTGAATTGACCTGTTAGGCTTGGCAGGCCAGATTGTTGACATTATTTACTTTTTATGTATACCAGAGGAGGCCTGGGAACTACCTTTTCCAATAGCCATTTCCAATAGTTAGTCTAAAAAGGATCACTCATAGGAGATTTGGAAAGCAAAGCAAAGTCAGGCACCATATTATTGCTTCTTTGGAAGTGGTTGACATGTGTGAATCTTCACATGTGGAATTTTGCAACAGCTTCTATGTGTTTAGTTTTAAATCTGTCTCACTTCTGGAAGCAACTGTGATCATCACTGGCAATTTCATGAAACTGCTTCAGCTTCTGAACTCCGAAAGATTAGTTGCAAGCTGAGATTAGCATCTTCACTTGACATGTACTCTTTAGTGATTCTAGTGCTTTTTGTTTTAAATTTCTATTTTGAAAGTTTCAAACTTTCAGGAAACCATAAAAAATAGTATTGCAAACCCCTACATACTCTTCATCTAAACCTACTATTCAAGCTTCAACAATTTTCTTAATGACGTATTTTATGACAATGTATTTTATGGCTGTGCACTGCACCTGGTTGTCTTTCTAGCCTTTTCCTTCGGGAACAGGGCTTTAGTCTTTCATTTTCTTGACCTTGGTGTTTTTGAAGATTATAGGGTGGCAGTTTTGTAGAATGTTCCTCAATTAGATTTGTCTGATGTCTCTTCATGATTAGACCCAGGTTGTGCGATTTTTGTCAGGAATAGCACAGAACTTATGCAGTGTTCTTTGCATAACATCTTATCTGATTGCATACAATGTTGATTTGTTCCATTATGAGTGAGTGGCTTAAATTTTGATCACTATATCATGAATGTGAATACCAGGATTCTGTATTGTAAAATTGTTTATTGCCTTTTTCCTTTGTAAATAATAAATGGTTTCCTGTGCATATACTAGAAATTAAACAAATATCTCTTTCCTCATTCCACTTCCACCCAATTGTTATAGAATCCATTGACATTTCATGTCTAAATTAGTACTGCAGACATTACAGAATGAGAGTTCCTAATTTAATCATTTCTTCTAGATTTATCGGTTGGCATTACTCTAAGGAACAACTTTTTGCTTACCCAATTATTTACCAAATGAATTCAAACTACTATCATTATTTATTTTGAGGCTTATACTTTGCAGATTTGGCTAGCGGAAGCCCCTTCCATCTAGTTTCTTTATCCTTTTGATTTGCCTTCAAAACTCTTTTATTCTTTGAGTGTTTCATTCTTTATTTACATACTTCATTATTATCAGGCTCATGTTGTAGTTGTCCAAATCGATTCCTAGAATCTTCTATTTTTCCAGGAGCCCTCATTCATTTTAGTGAAGTAATATTTAGTGAAGTAATTATTTAGTAATAATCAAGATCTGTGTGCTAGGAATGTTCATTGTTACTAAGGTGTTATATCCAGAAATTCTTATTGGACAACACTAGAAAGTCTATTTAAGTATACATGTATACTAATCCACGTACACATGAACCACAAACACCCACACTCACTCATTTGTCTTTATTTTTACATCTATTTACCATCTATTTACTGATCATCCATCTATCATCTACCTATTGCAGCTATGTTAGAAAACCATTAGTTTACAACAATAGCTTCAATTTGAATCAACCACCACAGAATTTACTTTAGCTTTCCTCATTTCCACCTTTGCACTTTCCTTCTCCTTCAGTGAGAAACCTGCTCCCATTATTCTCAATACATATGCTTAGTTGCTTAATTCTCTCCACGTAGCTCATCACTGGGCATGTGAGACTGCCTTTCTCCAAGTCATCAACTCGTCATAGGCTCCCATCATGGGGACATTCCTGACATCCTGCTTCAGCATGGTGCTTTAGTGTAAACCTTGTGCAAACTGTTACGAGTGGCTGCCCCCAGACTGCCCTAACCAGTGCCTCAGTGAGTTGGCCCTTGTCCTGTCTCTCCCTCTTCTCCCTGCCTCCCCCTCTTCTCCCTGCCTCCCTTCCCCCCTCTCTAAAAATAAATAAATAAAAATTTTACCCTGATTCCCTGTCCCAACATATCACCCTCCCATAGGTAACCCTGGCCTACTACCATTTAGAAGAGAGAGAAAGACGCCTGAGTGGTTTAGTGCACGTTTTAAAACTTAATCCCCTGTGTTAAATACCTTTCTGCTTGATATAGAATGGTTTTTATTTTCTTTACCAAATCCAATCATTAAACTTTACAAACATATATATAAAAATGATGCTGTGTGATATTGCTTACCAAATAGGTAACACTGCTCACATAAGGAAAAATACATGCCTAAATAAAAAGAAAAATCTTGACTAAATTTTTCATTGGACAATGGAAAACTTTAGAAATTTTGGAATTTTAAAGTTAAAATATTTGAAGAACTCTGATTATAAATAAGTGTTGCTATTACTAACCTGGCAAATGCTCAAACATTTTATGTGTTTTTCACTTATAGCACATGATTGGAGCGTAGAATTTTGTCTTGCTAAGTTGATTTAGGGTCAGAGTTATACAGAGGATGTCAGACTATTTTAACTGTTAAGACATATTAAAAACATCAAGACCTAAGAAATATCAGCTGACAAATTTCAGAAGATTGTTTTACTGAACAACTTTTTCTTTTAGCATTGAATGAATGCTGAGTGTTATTTTATTTTCAGGGACTGGTGTTTAGAATAAACGTTTCTGCCAGGAAAAAAAATGTGACTACATTAAAGAACATATTCATTATCTACGTGTCAGAATATAAGTAGCTGGAGGCACAAGCCTTACATTGTGTGAAAGAAGGCCTTTTCCCAGTCCTGCACTTGTAACCTTCTATCTGTTGATCTTGTGTCACATGGCAGGTGGAAAAATGTAACCTGAGAAAAAACAAACTTCTGTTTTGAAATATTTCTGCTAAGCAAAGTTTGTTCGCCTGGAATATTTCCTCCTAAGGAATAAGGCCCCCAGCAGTACCTCCATGTCTTTCGCTCATGGGTCTGACATCCTTGGGGTTTTATTTTTCAATTTTTTTACTCTTTTTAAAAAAAGGAAACAGCAACGGAGTGTAAATTGTGTCCCATCTATGGTGGCGAAATGCTGGGCGTACAAAGTTGAGAAGCAATGGTCTCTGCTTTCAAGGGGTTTACAGTATATGGAACTTTCATGGTGACCTTCAGGGGCCATATCCACGTCATATCAAGGTGAAATCAGATCCTGCACATAGCTCATCCCAGGCTGCTACCATGGGGCAGAGGTTGTTTAGAGCCAGTGTGGTCCAAACGCAAAGATGCCTGGCACGTGTGGGTCTGTTTAAGTCAGCGAAAAGCCTAAGGCTGGGGGAGTTGGGTGCAAGGCCTGCTCCAAGAGTCTGCACCCTCCTTAGTTTCTCCCACATTCAGATCAATTCTGTCCACTACCCTTCTACATTCAAAATGTTATCTCCACAAATTCTCCAAGCTGGAACATTGCACTGCATTAATCCTTGAGGTTTAAAAATGATAAAAGTAAAAGAAAACCTACGTATCCCGTTGAAGAGTCCCTTGAAAAATACTTCTCATTCTTTGTAAAATAAAATATAAAATTAAGTAAAAGCATCAGAAAAACTACTGTTAGTTTTCTGGACCTACCATGTTTGCATGAAAAGTGGGTTCTCTAATAAACTGGACAAGCTCAGGGGGCCACACACGGCCACACAGGGCCACTGCAGGCCTGGCAAGCTCAGGGACAGAAAGTAATCACACAGGATGGTCTGATCACCAATTCCTAACTGGGCAGGTCATAGCAGATAGTTATGTCCCAGGTCTACAGCTTCCCTAGCAAAGGTCAGTCTACCTTAAGTGAGGCTTGTTCATGTTTTTATGTATCTCAGATAACACACCTTTAAAATATCAGATAAATTTTCCTTTCTAGACCCCTTGAAGGCACAACTGCCAGCACGAGAGCACAAGACCAGGAGAAGAGGCCACAGAACCCCGCATTGTTATCTCGTTCCCTGCCTGCCATCTCTGTGCACTGTAAGTGTTAGCTATTAACTCTTCTACCGACCAGGGTAAAAGAATTATATCCTCCATTTTGCTTTCTATCTAACCTTAGAGATTGCTTTGCTTTTTCCTGCCTCCTTAATGTACCACCAACGAATCTCAGGTACTTGCTTCATCAACATGTCTACATAAATCAAATTAGGAATTAAAAAAAAAGTTTGACTTTTTTAAGTATATAAGTATATGGTTTGTATACTTGAATTCATTGTTAGTTTGCCTGTTGCTAAATCCTATCATGAGCACATATAAAAATAAAGAAAAGAAAAATATATTAAGGCCAATTTTGAGCCAGTATATTAAATAGCATGAAGAAACCTGAGTCATTTATTTTGATTCAGTAAATATTCATTGGCAGATTCTGACATTCTTGGTACCTTGCTAGGTATTAAGATAGCTATGGCATAAATGTAAAATTAGTATGATCTGGGGCCTCAAATGTTTTCAGTCAATAATTGGAGAGGTGGAAGCAGGGAGTTTACACAGATCTTCATAACTCAAACTAGCAGCTTTTATAAATTCATTTCTTGTCAGTAGAATGGAAAGTTGTATTTTCCCTTGTATTGCATCTCTATCTTGGAACTTGGATTGGCATCTTAATACACAGAATATATATGGCAGCTGTGAAATAATTCCAGGGCACAAGAAGCACTTGAGACATTTGAGACTTGGGAGCCACATGCTAAATAAAACGCCGTGGGACAATGTGCTAGGGCAGCTCTTCCCGAAAGGTGCTCGAAGATGAAAGTAGTGGATCCTGGGAAGGAGAAACCGAGAAGAACATTTCATGGTCAGTAAGTTTGGAAAATGTCAGATTAATTAAAGTTAAACCAATTTCTTTCCTACATAAGAAATTTTCAAGAGAGATTATAATATGCTGAGGCACATTTTGGGAAACTATGTTGCTGAAAATAGGCAGAATTAGCAGGCAAAATAGCAACCTAACATAAAAATTCATTTAACTGCTTTGATTTCCTGTGCTCTTTTTAAACATCTAACTCAAATGTTGCTTGTAGCTTAGCCAATATCAATCCATATTTTCTGTTGCCACATTTAAACACTGGAAGCAAATGCATCAAAATGCTTGGTATCTTTTTATCCCTTACAGATGTCCTTGCTCCCTGGTAAAGAAACCACTGGAATGTTGCCATTTTAATTAGGCTTAGCTACCAAAGAGCCTTAATCTGCCATTGAGATGTATATTTGCCTGTTATATTAAAGCTTGGGGGAGATCGAAGGGAGTTTTAAGTTTATAGAAATTATGTAATAATACAAACAAACTTATTCCAAGACAATTTTATAACTTAGAGTGAATTTAAAATACAATTGATGATTTTGAGGCTGCCGCCAAAATAAAGAACAGTTTTATTTTACATTATTTTTAATTAGTAGAATTTCTTATTACCATTATTAAAGTGATTATTTCTTGGAACAGTGTCAGGCCATATAATTTTCATGTTAAAAAGAACCTCCCAGTCATATACCAGATACTTTTATTAACATAAATATCACAAGCCCTTAATTAAGGAGAAATGAAATCAGGGAAACAGCTTTTATAAGAGTGCTATTAGCTTGCTATAATATCATATTTCTCTGACTTTTATTTTAAGTAAACTAGTGAAAGGACTCTTAAAATTGTTTCTCCCTCTTTCCTTGCATGATTTCTTAAAAGTAAATTTTGGATACATTCAGTCAGAATTATTGTACATTTACAGAATTTTTGTGCTATATTTTGATATAATAAATACTTATTTAAAGGTAAAAGAATGTGAAAAGGGAAGTATGTGAAAAAACATGAGTACATCAACATTTAAAACAAATGAGCCTATTTTGGAGTATGTACACTTATTATACTTAATTTTTGCTTTTGAAAACGCCTGTGTTGCCTGGCTGGTGTAGCTCAGTGGATTGAGCACAGGCCTGTGAAGCAAAGGGTCACCAGTTCAATTCCCACTCAGGGCACATGCTTAGGTTGCAGGCCAGGTCCCCAGTACCTCTACATGAGAGGCAACCACACAGTGATGTTTCTCTTCCACTCTTTCTCTTTCCCTTCCCCTCTCTCTAAAAATAAATAAATGAATAAATAAATAAAATATTAAAAAATAAAATAAAATACCTTTCTAAAAAAATTAAAAATAGCCCTGGCTGGTGTAGCTCAGTGGATTGAGCACGAGCCTGAGAAGCAAAGGGTCGCCCATTCGATTCCCAGTCAGGGCACATGCCTGGGTTGTAGGCCAGGTCCCCAGCAGGGGACACATGAGAGGCAGCCACACATTGATGTTTCTCTCTCACTCTTTCTCCTTCCCTTCCCTTCTTTCTATAAATAAATAAATAAATAAATAAATAAATAAATAAATAAAATATTTAAAAAATAAAATAAAAAATAACAATGTCTGTGTTTATGATTTAATCAATGTGCAAACATGTTAGTTAAGACAGAGCCTGCAATAGTGATAAGGAGCATGGACCACAGCTAGACTGTTTGAATTAAACCCCGACTTCACCACTCACAGGACATGGATCCCTGGAAAATCTCCTAACTTCTCTGTGCCCCATTTTCTTCATCTGAACAATTAAAAGGATAGTTGCATCCACAAAGCATTATATTGAGGTTTAAGTGAATTAACATGTACCACTTACCTGTTCTAGACATGAAGTCCCTAGAACACCACCTGGCATCGGTTATTATTACACACATTTTGTTTGCCTCCACAAACCGAAATTTTATTTCAAGAGTAGTTTGTCTCACCCTAAAAATTTCAATTCAGTCTCTTTCCTTTGACTGCCATTGTGCCTTTGGCTATTATGAATTAAAGTTCCTCTAAGAGTCAGTAAGACATCGGAGACAATAGACTATTTAAGTTTTTAAGTTGCCATTTCACATGAATGGTGAATCTAAAAGTACTAAAATCTTTATATGAAAGCTTAATAAAATAAAAATACCATGTACTACTTCTAAACAAACTAATGAGGTAATAACTAGTTTTTCTCCTAAAGTATTATTAAAGAAAACTTTAGGCTAATGTGTTGGACAAATAAAACTTCCCCAACTAATACTACCAGGAGTGAATACCTGAATCTAAAAATATAAATCCATACAATATGAATCTCCCTTTTCAAAAGAAACTTCAGAACACTCAGCATAGTTTCTTCCCCATATTACTTGGGGATTTTTTGTTTGCACAAAATCATAGAACGTTAGTTAAGTTGAAATTCTGGTTTGACATTAAAATAAAGCACTGGAAAACAAGTATTTAAAATATCACCTTTCCCAATGGGTGAAATATTCAGTGTCTCTAAGATTTTGGGTTTAAGGCCAGGTTTTCCTTGGTTTTGTCTTCACCTTGCCTGCTGTACCTTTATTCCCAGACGCTCAATAACCTGCCCAAGCCTGACCTCATGCAATGCCATAGAATTTATCTTGAATCTCCCTTTACTTATAAACTTATCAGTCCTCGGTACTGTAATGGGTACCTGTTGGGTGATCTTTCCAGCCACATACTCATGGCTAGACTTTTCCACAGGTGCTACTCTCCATCTAAGAGTGAGCCGCCAGTCAATGACACCACCCCCTTAACAACTTACTAGCATAGTGATATCCATCTGTTTCACATTGGAACAGTGATTTTTTTAATTCTCAAGGAATTGGAACTGAAATAGCCCTTTGACTGTGAATGCACCTTATGTTGGGAGTTAGAATTTTGGGGTCCCACTGTTTCACCGTGTGGAGTGAATTGCTGGGAACTGCCTAAGGAAAAGACTGAAGCCAACAGTATGGGAAGAGTAATATTGTTGTCAGCTGATGGTGGTTGGCTACAATTCAACCCCAACAGCAGCCCCCAATTTAGGGTGCAGTGAAGAAGGAAACTTTATTCAGTTTAAACAGCTCAATTGTGATACAGCATGGCTGTAAGAACAGCATGACTGTGGAACAGCCCTCAGTAGTGTTGCAGCTCAATTATGAGACAGTGTGTGTGGCTGTGGAACATCAAGTCTGTGAGGTGGTCTGGGGCTTGGTGCCTCTCTGACTAGGGAGTGCCAGGTCTGGCTGGTTGGTTTTGCCCAGCTCTGCTCCCCCTTGCTCTGCTGTGCTCTTCTCCAGTCAGATGTCTTCAGTGTTGCAGCTCCAAATGGGGAAATGCAATCTTCAGACCTTGGTGTAAAGGGAAAGTATGCTCTCTGAGCCAGAATGGAGCTGACTTATATAAACAGATGTCCCTGCCCCAGTCTCTGATTGGGTCATTCTTATGCAAATAAGGACTCCAAATCCTTGCAATTTAATTGGTCAAAAAGGCAATCCTGACTGGTCAGAATGGACCTGCTCTGATTGGTCAATGAAGATGCTGATGGGGATATAGCTGCATAGCTCCAGTTGGACAGGGCAAGTCTTACTCTTATTGGTTGAAACACAATTCCAGGAAAACCTCTATATAGTTGGCTCAGAAAGCAAAAACAGTGCAAGCAGGCAGTTCCAGGAAGGAGGTAGACAGTTTAGTACAGGTTTCTCCATGAATTGAAATTTGCATGAGATGTCCCTCATGGAAAAATGTAGACATGGCTGCTAGGCTTTGTTGTTTTTTTTTTTAAATTTGAGCAATGTTAGTAACCAGAGGCCCTTCTTGGTAGTAACCAGAGGCCCTTCTTGGTAGTAACCAGAGGCTCTTCTTGGTAGGCCCTTCATGTGAGGGTACACAATGTAAACCATAGAGTGCAATAATAGGCTTCTAACTGCCAGTTCCACTCAGCTTGTCTCAGGTTTGTGTCTATTCATGAATTTGGGATTTGGGATACAGCCCTTCTTTTAAAAAAATTGTTAATTTTACTAGTGATGAAAAAGCCAAGGAGTAATTTTGAGAACGTCAGCTAAGTGTATTTTTAAAAGATTTTCTATGACTATGGTTATGTCTGGCCTGATACTATAGAATGCATACTTGAGTTTTATCATAAGGGCCAATAGACATGGATATGGAATAGAAATAGCAATCCTTAATACCAACATTATTTAAGATTTGAAAAACTAATACCCATGCATAGGTAGTCATCAACATAAGTTTCAATAATTAAATATTAATTTGTATAATTAAAATCTCAAGAAACAGTTCATTCAAGTTATAGATGAAAACTCTACAAAAAGCTTACACTATCAAAAATAACACTCACCTTTCAGGTCATCCAAATTCTTTGATTTCTCTTTGAGCACAGTGAAGGTTGTCAGATTTAGTAAATAAAAACGTGCCACTCAATTAAACTTGAATTTCATGTTGCAAACATTAATTTTTAGTGTACACACATCCTGGTGATATTGAGACATGTATATACTAAAAAGTTATCTGTTCTTCATCTAAAATTCAAATTTAACTGGACACCTACATTTAATCTGACAACTCTAAGTACAGTAAATGACATTCAATGCAGACATAACTAGAAGAATTTTGTTTTCCAGCATGCATTTGTAGTGGTAAGACTTGTCACTTGGCAATTGAATCAGCCAAGATGCAAAATGAAAACTTCTATCAAAGTGTCCTTTGAATGAATCATGTAGATGTGTTAACTACAGATATGTGATTGGTGTTTTCTGAGGCTCACTCCATTCCTTTTGTAGGGAGCATTGGGGAAGTAAAGGACATTATACTTGTCAAATTTTAATACTTTAAAAAAATTCTGGTGTTAACAATATAAAAACCAATATTTTAAAAGTAGACTCATTTTCTTGAGAAAAGGAGTAGGGCGGTAAAAGAGAAGAACAAATATAGCAAGGAAAAAGGTAAAAAAAACGTACAGACAAGATAAGGTGATTTTGGAAAGGAAAAATATTCAGATTTAATTTATTTATTATTTAGAGTTTTTAAGCTATTTGGGGAGGGGCGGTAGGGGTGCTGTATTATTGCTTTGGCAAGTCCAAATTTAATTAAGTCCAAAGCAAATTTAATCATTTGGGCAGAAATTGGTAATAGTGACTTGACTGGGAAAAAAAGAATTTAACTACTATTTAGTCACAAAAATTGATACTGCTTCTGATTAGAAAAAGTGATGATTATGCAGAGATTTATATCAGATTCCATTGATCATATCTTTTGCCCTCTGAAAATGTTTTCTTTCTCTCACTTTTCCCTTCCACAAAAGAAAATAACACAGCATGAAGTATGAAACATATGGTACCCAGAAAGGCTTGGCTCAAAACAGCAGCCAGGAAAGGAAAAATAAATAAGGAATTCTACTCTACTGTGTAGGACTCTGGCCTCTTGGTGGAACAAGTAGTGGGCAGTGATGACGGATGGAAATATCCTTTATAAATGCTCTCCTTAATAAGAACCAAGGCCACAGCCGTTCACCGGGCATCATTTAGTATGCTGGGTTGTGTTTCAGGAAATGCAATTTACCTGCCTGTGTCCACGTGATAATGAACTATGATAGTGAGGAATATTAATCCAACATAGATAAGATCATTGGACTTTGAACTCAAGAGTGCTGTATATTTAACAATAACATAATACAGGTCCCGGCATAACATCCATCTCAGATATTTCACTAATAAAATAAGGCATTGCATTCTTAGAAAAAATGGAGACACTTTTCTAAATGCAAGTGGAAGCTCCATAAAGAAAAATTCCAGTAACATGATTTGCTCTCACTCAGTGCATATCGAAATTCTCCTCATGGTAGCTCTTGGAAAGATGATCTTTTTTTATGATTAGAACAGGGAACATAGGTGTCTTGCTGACTACATTGCTCTTTCTGATGTCTGATGTACCCACCCACTATGTCAAACTCTCCAGTACTAATACGTAGGTCCTTTTAAACCAGTAGGTTACACATCAAACTTCAGGTTTGAAGCTCTGGAAGATTCTCTAGGACCACAGGTTAAAATCTCCCTGGGTCCAATGCAACCTTTCATTCTTCCAGAAGGGATAAATCAATCAGCACGCACTTCACTGTGTTAGGGCGTTTCAGATGGGAACTTATAAACTGAAACTCCTTTGCTTTGTAATGACATTAAAGATCTCATGGGGTGTTTGTTCTAAGGTTTGGAGACCTTCCTCAAACCTTGAGTAATTTTCACTCATACTTGAAGTCTGCACTATGAGAAGCTTGAACCTTCTTACACATTATTAAGGTTTTGTGCACCTTGTTAAGTTAGGGAAATTAAATTCACCTTTAGAATTAACATTATCTGGAATTAAGATTATCATGTATGTGGTATGATTTGAGCATCACAGTAGTCCTGTTTTCATCTAGTGTGTGTCATGTAAGAGTTTTATGCACCTTTCAGCAAAATGGCATAACAATTGGGCCACTGTCTGTGTTTTTAATAAGCCACGGCCTATTGGTGTGAGACTCAATTCTAGAGTAATGACATATAACACATTTAGGCCTCTGGTGACTTCTTTGTGTCTAAAGCCCCAAAGACTTTTTGAAGACTTTAATAAAGTCACTCTCATTGCCCTATGTCTGACAGAGTCTGCCTGGATTACCCCCTGCCCTGCACTATATTATAAACATTCATCTTTTGACTTCAGTTCCTCTTTTGATGATTTTTTTTTCTTTATTGCTTTTAAACTGTCATTCCTTCTATTGTTTATGATCAGTTGATCTTTCTGGGAAACAAATAAACAAGAAGAGGAGTGAAGGAGAAGCCCGTGCATGTGTTAATATGGATAAAGGAGACACATTTTCATAATCAGCATTCAGATGATTTTAGAGTTTATTTTAGAGATCTCTGAGTGCTATCTATAATACTTTGTGTCATACACTTTTGCTTCATTTTTTCTCGTTTGATTGAAAGCCACTTAGAGGGTTCATTTTCATTTCACTGTGAAGCATGATCCTCTGGGATCATTCCATCGGAAAAATTTCCCCACCCCACTCACAAATCCCCACGGGGAGGTTGTCCTGTTGGAAACACCCCACAGTGGTGGGAAGGATAGAAAAATATGCAGCTATTTTAAAAATATATAAGAAATTACCGGAGGAAGTTAATTTTATGTGCAAAAACCAAACTTACCCCGTCTATAAACTATCTGACTCCTCCTGGAAATTCTTTTACAAACCCCAAATAGAGATGTTTCTTCCATTCTATTGATTTCTTCATACATTTGCAGCCCAGTAGAAACACCTCTTTTTTCCCCTCTGCATATATAATTATAATTAATTTCATAAGCTTCTTCCAGCTTGAGAATTTAATTTTTCTTTTAATAGAAGTTAGTAGCTTTGTACTATAGCAAATGCGAGGAGTAGTTCTTACAAATGGAGATGCCACATTTTTATGTACAGAAATGAATCTCGCCTTTGTGTTTAGTGTGACCTATGTTCTCTGCCAGGAATTTTAATATCATGTCATTCATCACTCAGCTTGCTTCGTCTCCTTTGTCTATCTTGTTCATTTTCCTCCTAATCACTTGCTGATAGAACATAATTATCACTATAGTGTTTTGCTATTTTTGTTTTTTCCTTTGAAAAATAGTATAATTGAGGTGGGTAAATACTATATTTTTGTAATTTCATTTAAATGCTGGGTTCCAAGTAATTATAGCAGTGTAACATTTCATCTCCATGGCCTGGATCAACACCACACAGATGCAGACATGTGCAACGAGCACGCACACTTCATGAGACAAAGATCTTTAGGGTCTTATTTATTGCGTTGTATCTTGGGCCTAAATCAGTGTCAAACACACAGCACACAGCCAACAAATATTTGTTGAACAAGTAAAATTACAAACTCACTGATTCATGTGTAGTATCACTTATGTATTAAATATTTACATTTTTTATATTTCAAAAAATAAATGTTTACAATCAGTTTGATGATTTAAAACAAGGCATGATACAATCCTTGTCAACTAGTTTTTAATGACTAGAGCATTTTTCGCCTTTCAATTCAATCATTGTCTCAAAGTTCACAGTAGCTTCAAGGTAAACTCCCTCTCTAGTTACAAAACCCCATTTACATGTGCATTTGGCATACACCTGAAGACACTCTCATGATATCAAATTCTGCAACTCACAGAGAATTTATGCATATATTTTCTTAATTCTATAGTAAGGTAGTAGTCTCTCTGTTCTGAAAGAAAAGTTACAGACAAAGCAAGTTAAGTATTTAAACTAAAATAGAGTAGTGAGTAAGAAGGAATCATTTCAGGAGACAAGTCTGTCCCTTCCTCCTCTGACCCCTTTTCTTTTTCTGCTGTATTACAGTTTCTTGTGTGGAGTACTGTTGGGGTTGCCACGCACGTTGAGCTCCTGCATTTTTTCTTCATTAGGACAGAGCTCACCACACTCTGTTTTGAAGACTAAGAGATAGACATATGCTGATATTATTATAAAGTTAATTTTTTAAAGAATATTTCATTTGGAAATTATATACCAACTTTATATTTCTCCAACTTGGTGTGTATATATATCACAAAGAAAAATATGTAATAATCTTTCCACCAAGCCCTGCGAGATGGTCCCCGTCCCCTCTAGTTTCCCCAGTGTGCCGAATAAATGTGATTGTTTTCTGTTTGCCAATATGTTGGCAAACACTATAGTAAGGGGTATAGAATTTAGAAAATTATTATAATATAAACTCAGTATCAATAGGTGGCATAATGGCTACTCTGAAAGTTTGGAGGAGAGAGTGACAATTTCATTTATTCATGTGAGTGCTATGCACCTAAAATTATCATGCATGCTAAGGATACAGCTGTGTCCAAAATTAGATGTCTGCCTACCCGCATGGTATTTACACATTCCTTCTAAAAGTGGCTTTTCACACATCATCCCTAATTCCCGTCTCCTGCTTCTTACCCCATCTTTATGTTAACAAGTATTGCAATAGCATCTCAGTTAACCTTTCTGCCCAGCGTTCATTCATTTAAAATAATTCCTAAAATATAAATGTGATTATTCTTCAACTAATTAAAACATTTCTTTTTCTTCATATACTAAAGCCAGCGTTTCATATTACTGTGAGGTGCTATAAAATCAGGCCTCATAACCCATGTAGCTGGATCCTCCAGGATTCTGACCCTCTTACGAGCTCTACAATTTAGACTCACTGGAACCTCAGCCTTTCCAGGAAGCCATGAGCTTCGTTATTCTGTGTCATCTCCGTGGCCCGCAGTGTCTCACTCTTCCTACTTTATACACTTACCCAGCTTTTAAGATGCATTTAAAAGGTGATTCCTTTAGGTCTTTGCTACGTATAACTTTTCCCTTCCTGGTTCGTGGCTCAGTAGTTACACCCACTTGCACGTAGAAAGGCATTCATCACACTGGAAGTTCTCCAGAGCTGCTTCTTGAACTGAGTTATAAATTTGGAGTCTGGAGAATTAGGGATATGATCTGTATTTAAATAACAGAGACTACTTACACATATGCCAAGAGAAGAAAACATGTTTACTACAGGTGGCTGAAACAGTACACAGGACCGGAAATGGAGAGGTACCCGGTGAGAAGAGAGTGGTGTGTGGCCTGAACTCCGGATGTAGAATTAAAAGCAGTAGAGCAATCAAGCTTGAAAGACCTTGAAAGAATATAAAGTCTTAAGACTTAATATTACAGGTAAAATAAAACTGAAGTATAAAGGTTCAATGCCCTCCCCATATACTCTGGAAGCTACCATTTCTGTCTGGTGGGTCCCATTTCCAATTATGAGAACTTGCTGTTCTTTGTCTGAGGGCTTTCTTGAACCATTGGTGGTATATGTGTCTGTGGTGGCGGGGTGGAGAGGCAGAAAGGAAACAGGACACAAATGCCCAGGAAATAATGCACTAGCCTGGGAGCCACACTAGTCCTAGGGAAAGAAATTCTTAGAATGTGATTTCTGGAATTAGATTTTTGGTTGGCTGCATGCAATAAGGATATCAGTGCCATTGATGAGTGGGCTTATGATAATGCCTGGCATCTTACAGCACAAAATATTAAGACACCCACCTGTAGTGAGATGAGATACAGATAAAGGAAAATGCCCTGTTTCATGTTTCAGAGCTGTGGTGGAAATGATTCTTATAAAATATCTGGAGGATTTAATTTTTCCAACTGCCATCAAAGCTCTGAAGGAAGAAAATAGCAGATTTGAATAAGCCAGCTATTAGTCTAAATAACGATGTGAAAGCCCAAAATACATGGCTGCATTTAAAGAGATCCAAATTCCTATTCTTGGAGGAGATGTTGTTTTAAAAATCATGACCAGGGTTTGATTAGGAGAATAGTAGGTTTACAAAAAACCCCAAACAAATAAACATAGCCCCAGTAAGTTTCCTATACTTGCTTATAGTGCTCACAGGGACTCTCAAACCTCAGATGAAGACATCCGCATCACTTGACAATCTTGAAGACAAGGGACACTTGAAGATCTTGAATCCCCGGATTTTTAGGAACCCCTTGGGTTGACATGCACGACCCATTTACTGGGAAGGAGCAGCTTTCCCTTGACTGGAGGACACGTATAGGCTGCCGTTGAGGTGATTTCTTCGCATGATGGTGCCTGGCTTTCTCCAAATATGGGTCTGCCGTCTTCTTTGCCTATAGAATAATAACTCAAGACACATGTCAACAGAATTCCACTAGGGAAGTACTATCTGTGTTACGGGAAGAAGAGGATCATTCAATAATAGAGCTAAAAGATTTGGCTAATATTTTACCAAGAGCACAGGAATATGCCTGAATAACGGATCTTGAGGGCTCTGGACTGAGGATGGGGGTAGATCTAAGGCTGGATAGGAGATGTTAATGAATATGAGGACACTGACCTGTGACTCAGGATTTTGCGTCCTGGCAAGGACATCTGGGAGCAGGCCCAATATGCAGCTTGGATAGAAATGGCGAACTACGGCAACGGGGGTGGATATGCCTGAGCTTCCTTGTCAGAGTATTGAGGAAGAACTTAAAGGCTGAGTGATGCCACATGCAAGCATGGATTTACTGTATTCGACTTGAAAACCTATTAGATAACTATATGTTCTGGGAAGGTTTAGCATACACTCTCTGCACCGAAGAAAGAAGAAATGCACAAGCAAGGAGGCATTCACGTGGCTGGGAAGCTCAGTGGTAGCTGTCTGCCATAGGCCAGTGTGGGCTGTCGGCCATGCTGCTGTGCACTCCCTGGAGTCCACAGAGGTCACAGGATTCTGGGGCCACAATAGGTTAAGGTAAAGGAAAAATTGACTAATCGAAGCCTACAGGCATACTTTGCGGGGCCCAGTACAAAACAAGAATGTAAGGCTCTTGCTCAAAATTATGAGAAATCCAGGATGACAACAGCAGAGCACTGCATCAGCACGGAAGCCTTCTGAGCGCGGAGCCCTCTTCCATTGCACACCCGCTCGGGTGCAGGGATCGAGGCGATGATAATAGACCGTGTGGATTACGTAGGCAGTCAACAAAGGTGTGGTTTGACTTGTATAACCAGAACTATAACAAGAATAGATAAGAAAAATACTTACGTTAACCCATGTATTGAAAAAAAATCATAATGTCTCACCCACATTGAGCCAGTTCTCAGACCAAGAATACTCAATTGCAGGAGAGGCTGGGTCCCCTAAAGCAAAAACTTGAGAACCTTAATCCAAGCTGCACGTGACTATTAACTAATTTGGAGACATATTAGGTTGGACTTAGAACCCTGGCAGTGAGTGAGGTTGGTAAAATGCTAGAATATGGTTGTGATGGGCCAAGGAATCTGCTGCTTGTATTTGTAGATCGAGACTTCTGACACATGCCAAGATCAATTTACATTTTGTTTTAAATGCTTGAAGAAAACCACTTTTGACTCACCATTGTTTCACAAACTTTGTAATTGATCCCTTATATTGCTTAAACATTAGGTGGAAATGAATTTCTTCTTGATATCTTATTTAGTTTCACACATTAATGTAAAGAGGTGATGTCACCCTTTCTCTCTCCCCACTCACTTGAGCCACATCTAGGACTCATGGCAGCAAATAGCTTCTCGCTCTGACTCTCAGCTCTTTTTCCGATCTTGCATCTACTGAGTATTTGCCCATCTACTCACACTCAGTGTACAAGCAGCATACAAGCAACATCTATCGTTGTGTCTTTCTTTCTTTTTTCTCTTGATCATCAGACATGCTGTTTCCTCCTTTTGGAATAGTACTTCTCCTTTCTACTTGCTGCTTGCCCAGTACTAGTCTTTAGTTATCAAATTCAAAGGCATGTCTACAAGCTAGATTAGATTACTTTAGGTCTTAACCATTATTCTATATCAGGCTCATGTGCTCTGTTCATGATTATTTTTAGATAAAAGATAATAAACATTTCAATTTTAATTTTTCCTTGCTCAAATAGATTTAATTCCAAATTTCATGTTAAATCCATTTTATTCTTTATAGGAGCTATTTTGAGAGCCAGCAAGTCAGGAGAGTTAGGGAGTTAAAGGGACCTGAAGATGCTACAAACCTTGGCGTATCGTCTATGACAATTCCATGTTCACTACTTCTGTCCAAATTAAAAATAAGCATTAAATGCATAATAGGCAAAACATCTGAGAAAGCTTAACTTACTACTCCTTTAGAGGATTTTGTTGACTAGTCATGTTTATAGTTCTTGTGAAATTGTCATTTACTAGCTACCTCCAACTCCATGAACTCATTATTTTTTTTACAAAGGAAGAAAAGGAGGTTGAGAAAAAATCTGGAGGATGGATTTGCTTTGTAGTGTGTTTATGGAAAATATTACAAACTGTTGGGGTTGGGGACTAAGAGCTTTAGTTTTACATTTTGACTTAATATCAGAATCTTCCCTTTAGCTTCTAACCCAGTGCAACTAGAGTTAAGACAGCAGTGGCCTAGGATAAAGAAAGTGTGCATGTGCTTTTCAAGTGTGTGTGCACAAATGTTTCCTGTGTGAATTTTTCTTGTGATAGCGGGTTTCAGATATGTACCCATTTGGGGCAATGCAGAGGAGTATGCTGAGGGGTGTATTAGCATTGTTTTTTCTGCAATGCTTTTACTCTCCAGCAGTAATTTCTAAAATGTACCATGTTCTGAATGTGATGGCTGGGAATGCACCTGTTCTGGAGGTCATATATAAGGCTCAAAAAAAAAAAAAAACCCCTTACTTATCTGGAAAATGGAGAAAAACAAGATAACAAAAGTGACCAAAAAAGTCACTCAGAGAAAAAAAATTAAATGAAAGCGGCCACTCATTCCCAGGATTCACTGCAGACAGGGAACCACATGCATAAAGTGTTTACCCTTCTGCTCTGGTGGCCGACTTGAGGGAATCTGGGCAATTCACTGAACCCTTCCATGGCCCCGCTTTCTTCTGCCGGCACCTGGTGCTGGCAGTGAATTTCCTGCCGGATTAATGTCTATTAAACTGTCTGAAGATAGATTGTAAGGCAATGCTTCAGAAAATGGTAAACAAAGAACAAAGTGGACAGTAAACTGCCTGTAGCTACAATTGGAAAAATTATTAAGGTCACTTTGAGAAGAACAGGGAGAGAGAGCTCCTAACACTGTCTAATTGCTGACTGTCTGATCTGATAACTCAGAGCTTGGCCTCAGCTTTTAGGCAGCTTGACAGCGGGGTCTTCCTCACCTGCTTCATGGAGAGGCTTCTGTCATAGCCAAGTCCCCAGTCACACCAGCGTCTGAACTCTCGCCCTGAGAGTTGCTTTTGTTTCCTACACGCTTCTGTTGAAAAAATTAGACTTTTCTTTTTGCAAAGATAGAACACTAAGTCATTTTTCTCCCATCCAGAGCAAACTTCTCCTCTCTTCTCTCTAGAATGGCTTTACTTCTGTAGTTTCCTGTATTTCAAAGGCAGGAATAGAACATAATGGGATTTGGCTGAAGGGTCATAATTCTAAGAATTCCAAAACTTTTCATCGATGGACCATTTATAAAGAGAGCTTTTATCCATTGGCAATTTCTGCTGAGAGCTATTCATTCTGACTCAGGAGGCCCCACATAATGGGCAGAGACAGAGGCTCCGTACGGTGTCTCTGGGCCCATTCGTGATAGCGTTCATCTGAAAGAGGCGTAGCCCAGAGCTAACCTGGGGGGAATTGGGAGGCTCTTTCCTGGGCCAACTCTGCTCTCAGATCAGGGACACCCCCTTCCTTTTTCACCCACTAAAAAAGGTCTTAACATTTAGTACTAGTCAGACTCAGCTAGGAACGTATAAGCATATAATACTAACTCACAGGTTTATTTTCACCCAGGATGGCTGCCTGACCATGGAGAAGAGGAGGTGTTTTATGACCCAAATGTCAGCAGGGATCACACAATACTTACACACATAGTCACATACACACACACTCATGCTTTGCCAGCTCATCTTTTCTCATTTCAAGGGAACAATGAGAAAAATCTCGTTTCTATGGAAGAAGCTGAATATACCTACAGAGGGTCAATGTGTGCTTCTGGCTCTAGTCCATACCTCTGCCCACCGGACTATAGCTTGGATTCTCTGCCAGGCCTCATTCAGAATGAATAAGGAGGCTTCTGAGCAATTTTGCCCATTAGAGTAGGAAAATGTTGATATAGAACAATAATTTTTAGAAATAACCCTGTAATATCTAGTAAGTTATATATATATATATATTTCCACTATCTTAGGAGTGGGTAAGAGTAATTTATTTCCATGTAATCCAAAGCCATTAAAGTTAAGCAATGAGATCTCTGTAAGTACTTAGAGAAAAAGGAGATAACGTTTCCCTGGGAGAATGAAATGACTTGAAAACAACAGTTAGCAAATGTTCTCTGGTTCCATGGGAACATATTAGGATATCACTTAATTAGTGAAATTGTGACATCTGCAGTCAGCATACATCATCTAAAGAGAGCAGCCAGCCATGTAGCAAATTGGCTTCAGAGGTCCAACTGCCTGTGCAATCCGAAAGACAACAAAACGGACTGGGAGGTCGTGAGCACCCTGGTCACCAGGACTCTTAGGGACTGAATGAACTGTCTTCAAGATTTTTCACCCCTCTCTGTTCTGATTCTGCAATTACTGAGCAGTCCTTGGATTTAATAATTCATCTTACTAGAAATGTACGTATAAGAAAAACTGACACCTTGAAAGGAGATGTAAACACCTTTGTCACCAAAAAGTAACAGTCCACATTTATAAAGTAATCATTTGGCTTTCTAGTTCACCTACTTGTTTCTAGTGAAGGTAGTTATGATAAGTCTGTCCTTATTTCTGTGCTTACTCATAAATCCTCCTTCTATACCTTTAAGACAGATGGCTGCAGAAAATTCATTAAGGTAATGCCTCCCAAGGAGGGATTTTAGGGATGAGCTACCAGAACTCTGGAGATCGCTCCTAGCTATTCCAACCACCTTAATGTTTTCTTCTAGTTTAACTTCAATACCTTCTAGTTTTTATAGGGATGATGATAATCTCTAGAAATTAAAGTGATCCTCATGTTCCCCTAACATATGAAGCTGATATTTGTTGTTGTTTATGAAGTTGAGTTTTTTCCTATGGAATGTGTGATTTTTTAAAAGAACTTATTTATTTATTTTTAGAGAACGGGGAAGAAAGGGAGAGAAACATCAGTGTGTGGTTGCCTCTTACATGCCTTCTACTGGGGAGCTGGCCAGCAGGAGGCATGACTGGGAATCAAACTGGCGACCCTTTGGTTCACAGGCCTGTGCTCAGTCCATTGAGCCACACCAACCAAGGCATATTTTCTTTTAGGAATCTGGTTTCCAGCCATGCAGGGAATGATAGACATTCCCACAGTTAAAAGACATGAGAAACCACCTAGTTTACTTTAAGCAAGCAAGAGTGGTGAGAACATAAGAAGGGGACTCATTTACTATAATTTTTTCATCAAAATACACTTCCTTCAATTACTGAGTTTAATATGTTTTTTCAAATGCTCACTATGTGCCAGAATTTGTTAGTCTTTAGAGACACATTGGCGAACAAGGCAAATCCTTATAGAATTTGTTCACATTGGTAAACCAAGCAAATCCTTATAAAATCTAGTAGTAAAGGTAAGCGGTAAGGCAAAAATTCCTAAGATAACCCATTGATGGAAATTATAAGAGTGTTAAGTTCCATGAAAAACACAAACAAGATGCTATATTGTACACAGTGGGGCTGATCAGGAAAAGCTTCTCTGATACAGAAGCATTTAGGCTTAGCTATAAAGGATAAGTTGGGGCTAATCAGGAAAAGAGCCTGAGGAAGAACATCCAAGCTTAGGGAGAAATACGGATGGAAATATGGACAGAAATCCTGAGCTCAAAAACAGACTGGTACTTTGCAATAATTTGAAGAATGGCAGAATAGCTGAAACTGAGAACTCTGAGGTGAGAAGGGAGGCTTAGACAGTAATCTGATCCTGCACAATACAGCCGTGACGGAGGCAAACAACAAATAAACACAGTTCTAGGTGTCAGAGGTGGTTAATACTGTGCAGACTGATAAAACAGACAAGGAAACAAGGAAGCGTGGAGGTCAAAGTTTGGTTACTATTTACATTAGTTACTGAAGTATGGCTTTACCGTTAAGGTGGTGTTTGAGCAGAGACCCCAATTAAATTTGAGAGCAAGCCAAGGGGACATCTGTGGGAATAGCAGTCCAGAGGAAAAGGAAATATGAGGGCCCTAAGGTGAAATCATAACTGAAGTGTGTAAAGAACAGCAAGGTGGCCAATGGGACCCAAGTAATTAAGCAGGAAATCGTAGAAGATGAAATCAGAGAAATCGTGTGTATGTGGGGTCCATGGTAAAGCCTCCTAGGCCACTGAATGCCTTCCTCTCTGAATGCACAAGGAATTGTTAGCAGGTTTTGAGCAGAGGAGCTTCGTGATTGTATTCCCATTTAAGTAGCTCACTCTGACTATTGTACTGAGCAAGATAGTGGTGGGAGGTGGGAGAAGGAACATGTGGCAAGGGGACCACTTAGCAAGCTATTACGTTTATTCAGAATGCAAAAACAATGAAAGACTTTAAGTTGGGAAGTTATACTTCATTAAAATACCAAAATATATATTCTACTTATGAACCTCAGTTTAACAATTAGTTAAAAATACAGACACTTTTAAAATCAAGTATTTTCCTATCTCAAACAACTGTATCAATCAATTACAGCTAAGTTTCACTTTGACTGTTCTTCTTTGTTTCTTCTAACTTGCAGTCATTTATTTGGATGCCTGTTCCAACTAACTCTCTTCCAGTGTTGGAATGAACTATATTAATCCTGGCTCCAATTATCCTACTGAGAAAGCATGTGGGCAGTGTTTTTCCAGTTTCCGGAAATGCCCTGGATCCTTGAGCTTTCTTTGTGTAAAATGTTACAACACTGCAGCACAAGAAAAACTTGGCTCATCACTATTGTCAAGAATTCTAGTATCACTCATTCTTGGACTTCTGTTCCCTCCCATGGGTTTTACAAAAAATTCCAGAATTTGGTGTTTCCATAGAACAAAGATATTTCTGTTCTGTCCTGGCCAAGTGTTATATGCCATCTTTCCTGAGCTCCCAGGGACAGTTTGAGAGAAGATGACATCAGCAGTGGCATGCACGTTCTCAGTGTCAAGCCCAGACAGGAAACCACCAACTGAAGCTTTGGTCCTTAGTGTCCATGCTGCAATGCTGGTATCTGATATCCTTCCTGCTAGTTCACTGTTTTATGTTCAAGAGAACTTCTAGCCATGGACAGTCTCAGAAAGTAGAAAACAGTAGTCTTCTTTTCTAGAGAATAAACAGTCTTGTAGATGTCAGATGCAGATTCCCGGTAGCAACAGATCCAGAAAGTTGTGTGACTACTTCTTGCTTTAGATGCCCCTGAACTAGTCAGCTCAAGGCACCTGGTCTGGTTTCAAAGACAAATGTAATAATGACTCTGAATTTGCATAAAAATATTTTTTTATTTCAGGTTTCTACTAAACCACATAATAAGCTGTGTAAAATATATGGATAAGTAGTAGTGGACGCCCCCAACCCCTTCCATATACAATATCCATATCACTCACAGTGGCTTGCCTATGTTGACCTTAATCAAAGAGACACAAATATTTCTCCAGCAAACCGAGCTTATTCGGGGACAACAAAGAATTGCAAGGTGGGATGTGCACTCTAACAGTGAACCATGCACAGGTCCAGATTTTAAAAAAGTAGAGGACCACTCTTTTATGAGCTTGGGAGGAGCTGTTGTAAACAGTTTTAGTTTTCATTGGAAAAAACTGAAAGTATGAACTATGATGACTTTTCATGGGTGGAGTTCTGGCATATTCCACTGGCTGAGTTGATCCTGAGCAAGGGGAGCATTTTTTTCTCCTGCTGAAGCGGTAAACTAGTATTGTTTCCCATTGGGCAGGCAAGGTGCATCTCTTCCTGTTGGGGTTGAGACAGTGCATTGAGTGAAAGATGCACGAGACTCCACTCTTCTAGCTTCTGGATTCCATTGTAAATAATGTTTCTGTTTATTAATGTTCATATTTCCCCCTTTAGTTCAAAAGATTTCTCCAAAAGCATTGCTGGTCGAGAGTCAGGTTTTCCTGGATTCAGTGGTTTTGTGTCCCTTGATGCCAGAAGCACCTTTCTTGTGTCAAAAGGAAAGTGGAGCCCTGGCTGATGTAGCTCAGTGGATTGAGCACGGGCCTGAGAACCAGAGGATTGTGGTTTGATTCCCAGTCAGGGCACATGCCTGAGTTGCAGGCTGGTTCCCTGCAGGCCAACTCCCAGCAGGGGACTCAGGAAAGGCAACCATACATTGATGTTTCTCTCCCTCTCTCCTTCCCCTCTAAAGATAAATAAGTAAATAAAATCTTTTAAGAAAAAGGAAAGTGGAAATCTACTGCAGTTCCATCTGAGTCACAAGTAGCAATAGAAGGAACACCTCTCAGGCATTTCCTGTATAAATACAAAGGCTGTATCTGAGTGTAGCAAGTTTGAGGCTGTATTTGAGTGAGTGCAAAGGCACACTCAAAACTAAAGAATTTAACATGCATTTTGGGAAGACACAATGCAGGAATAAAATAAAGAAATCACAAAGGATCATTAGCTCAAAAGGAACTGTAATGAAATGTATTATGAGTGATGTCTGAAGGTTGCAAAATCAGTGACCATAAATTTGGATGAGAATCCATAATCGGTTATTAGCCTAGGTGAAAGACAGACTTTGGTGGAGTACAAACCTAAGTGGCCTGGCCTGAAGATCTTGGGAGATCTGTCTTATTAGCTGCCATCTGCTTCAATTTTGGAAAATCTCTACCTGTAGGGCACCCTAGGTGTGCAAGTCCATCAGCACGAGGTGCTCTCTTTAGATGTGTCCTGTGAATCCAGGAGTCTGTTCCCTGGAGCTCGGCAGCAACAGACTTGGTTAGCAGGACCTGAAAGGGGCCTTTCCAACAAGGTCACAGAGGGTGTTTCTGGAAATATCATGTCTGACAGATGGCATCTGCACATCAAAAGCTGTCAGATTGGTGCAGGGTGAGGTGTTGCTTAGCGGTGAAACTGGAGCACTGTGGAAAGATTGCTCTTCCCAGAACATGGTTTATTTTGATAAAAGTAATTAGGGCTTTCCAATGTGCTGCATACCTCCTTTGATCAGATGGAACTCAAAAGAGACAGGGCCCAGGTGCACCGGAGGCCGTGGGACCATTTCAAAGATGAGGATCTCCTATGGATTTCCAAGGAGGTAGATCTAAGATTTGAAAGGACCAGTGGCAATACTTCGTCCAAGGTGTTGAGAGGGTTTCTACAGATGTTGCCAGTTGAGTCTTGATGATGTTGTTAGTGCATACTGAGGGTGCTTAAGCATCCTGAAAGTGTTGTAAAGCAGGATTTCCCTGCACGTTAGTCACTGTGACAAGCATAAGGCATATACAGATACACAGAAGGAGTCATGGTCCCAAACCTTCTGGAACATAGAGTGAAATAAGATAGAAAGGAATAAAAGAAAATATAAAGATGTTGAGAAGAACCTATAGTATGTGCTGTGCAGAAGAGCTCCATTGCACCATTAAGGTCCAAGTAAGGACATGAACCATCTGTGAGGTCAGAGAAGAAGTGTCGGCGTAGATGGGAAATCACTGAAGGTTGTAAGCATGTGGGGCAATATGATTGAACCTGGGCTATGAAAAGAACACATGGATGTTGTGTAAAGGCAGACAGTGTTTCCCTTTTCGAACAGTCTCCTAGTGCTGTAGGTGGAAATTAGGCTGTCCTACATGATCAGGGAAAACATTCTAAGGACCCGTGCATGAGGTATGGTGGGGTGGCTCCTGTGAAAATAGAAGCTGAACGCCTGGGTTTTCAATGTCCCATCTCTCTCCATCCTGCCAAAGAAAAAGCCCAACCTTGTCCTCCACAAGGCCAAGACAAAAGCCAGCATCCAGAGTTTCCACTTCATATTAAAGCTTAGTCCTTTGGACCCTTCAGGCAGCTGCTAAGTGGTCTCAGTACCCATCCAGGTAGCTTAGCAGTTCCATGGCTGCCAGCTATGCAGCTGCCACAGCCACATGGCTGTGGACAGAGAATGTGTAAATGCATGGAGCATGCACATTCCTGAGTGGGTGAGAGAGAGCTTAGTGCTTTTGGAGCCCATGCCATCTGCTGCGGGCCCAGAAGCTGTTAGACCCACACCACTGCATGCTCCTCCTGGATGAGAGAGTGTATGAACTAAAGGGCAAGTGCATCACCAGGTTAACAAGAGATAGTTTCATTGTTCACCTGGTATTATACTACTCAGGTTTGCTCGGACTAGGTGCTTTCTCAAAATGACCAAACAACGGCCCAAACGTCTGCAGGCTTTGGATGAGCCCACTTCCCAAACAATCCCTTCTTTCCCCAGGCTAGACTGACAGGTCTCTTCAGTCCAGCACCTCACCCTGCACCAATTTGACTTCTACTGTGGATGTCCCTGCCTTCCCCTAGTCCCACTGGGCAAACCGGTACCAAAAGGGGCAAGGGAGGAGTGTTAATCCGCTTGACAGAGAACAATCCTGTAGTCCCATGGGGTGTGAAGCTGTAGGACCCTGGCTAGAGGCAGGTTTATTTCCCCCATTTTATGAAGCTCAATGTCCAGTTCCCTTTTGCTCCCCTTTTCTAGCTAAATGCCAAAGGGAACACTAGGAAGCTCCAAAGGAATTTTTAGCCCTCTTCCCCCCAACTCTGTAACATCTGATGGCCCTGATTTCAGTCACTAACTCTATCCTTAATCTCTATTACTCTTCCTTCTTTTAATTTTCTCTGCCTTAATTTTCTTGCTTAGCAGTTTTTATTTCATTTTTTCTGCACATGTCTTTGAAATCTATATGACTGCTATGGTTGTTTCTTTGTTTGTTTTGTGGGAAGGAGAAATGATGAAGTAAGATACTAACAATAAATAAGTGAAAGAAAATATGTCCTAGTTCTGAAAATGTTTACAACATGTTTTAATAATTAGAGAAATTGCGAAGGAAATAGCTCTGAACAATGCAAAAGACAGATAAGAGAATAGGCTCATGGATTATTTTACTGATAAGAGAATGCCATTTTTAAACAAGATAGATTTGAAATAGTATCTTTGGTATCTCAAGCAAACCCTGCTGAGTGTTTATTTCAACATAGATAGGTTTTATCTCTCTTATCTTTCTCTTTGTTTTCCCTAATCTTGGGACTCCGGTTCTTTTACTTTCCTAATTGCTTGCTATTAGGCAGTAAATTTATGGAGGAAAGAGACCTTGTCTTTCATTTATTTATTTTTCTTTAACTCTGACTCCTTGCCCCCCACCTCTCCATAACATCCAGTACAATACTATTCATTTGTTTACAAACTAATTTATACCTATGCATTCAAAAGCATTTATTCTTTTTCACAGTGTACTTATGTTAATGGTAAGTCTGGTCTGTGGATTTCCAAGCATTGTCACGTAAACTTGACAATTGCCATTGCTGTTTCTTCTATGTTTTTCCTCCACTGTCTTCCCTTTCAGTATCTTGTGGCCGTGAGACAGCGAAGGTTCCTACAGGAAACGCTGATGAAGGCCACCATTAATTTACATATAGCTAAGAAAATGAGCAGGAAAAAGAGACACAAGTGTTACTTTCTTTTCTATTTTCTAATTAAATGCTTCAAATTTTATCCCAGTGTTTTTGGGATAAAATGTTATCAAGCACATAGGCCAGGTTTCTTTCATAAGTTAGCCCTATTATAACTTCCAGGGCCGACAAGGCCATCTTTGAAAACACAGATGAAAGGAGCCCTGCGGGGCTGATGGCTCTCCGTCTGGGGAGCTGGCCCTGCTCACCTTCGGGCCAGTGAAAAATACCCAGCACCAGGGGAAAGTGGATGGAGAGAATTTAGGGTCTTTTAAGGAAGGGTTTTTATTTTCCTTCTGTGAAAGCCACTTTAACCTTGTAAAAGATCTACTTCAGTCTTGTTAACTTGGCTTTGAGGAGGAATGACCCCGAGAGGGAAACAATAGCAGCAACAAAAGTATAAAGGGTAATAAACTCCTAGGAGTCTTTTTACTGTCTTTGGAGTCTAGTTTAGGCGATATTAAAGCTCGCCCGCTAAGGAAAAGGCAACAGAACAATAAAACGCTTCCCTTCTCTCCGCAAGATTGTGCTGTGTTGACTCCCCCCTGTAGGAGGGGCCTTTCTGTCAGCCTGCCTCAGCTGGAGGGCATTTTTCCTTTTCTTCATTCGTGGGATATTTCCCTCTTTTCCCTTTCTCTTCTTGCTTCTTTCTTTCCTTCCCTCAATTCTTCACTCCCTTTTAAAGCTGCCGTAAGAGACCGCCACCTGGCAGCAGCCTAGAAAGCCTGGAGGTGAGCTAGGTGAAGGCTGAAGAGGAGACAGCACGCTGTCTGCCCAGCTCTGGGAACACTTGGCGAGGCTCTCACCTGAGCGCGTCCGCCACACAGGCAGGGAGGTGTGAGTGCGGCCCTCCGTACTGTCTCATTAATAGCTAGAAACCCTTGGTTGAGCTTTAAAATCTAACAATTATATGAGCAGGTACCCTGGACTGGAATTCATCAACGTCACAATCATTTGACTTAATCTGGCAGACAGGTGTGTATTATTTGGACTTTTTATATTTCTATTATAATTTGTACTGATCTACAGACATGACGTATCTGGGTACTATGTGTGTGGAAATCTATCTGTCTCTCTGTCTAGCAGTCCTTCCTGCCCCTCCCAGAGGGATCACCGTCCTGACTTGTAACACCACACTTTTGTTTTGCCTGCCTTTTGCCCTTATATCAGTGCCTGGCTGGCTCCTTGTGCATCGGGTTTGTGAGATTCTCATACGCTGTTGTGGTAGCTGTAGATTGTTCGTTCTCATTGACACAGCGACTCTCAAAATGGGTCCTCAGATAATTAGTCTCTGCTCTGTAGAAATTTAAGAGAAATGCAAATTTATGAGAAAATTCTTGAGCCTCCACCTTGACTTGCTGAATCAAAATTTCTGGGGGTGTGGCATACCTCTCTGTTTTCACAAACCCTCAGATAATTATGATATGCTCTAACATTCAGGGATATTGATACATAGTATTCCATTCTCTGAATATATTGTGATGTATTTATCATTCTATTGCTAATGGACATTTGGGCTATTTTTACTGTAAGGTTAGTATGAAGAGCTATGGATATTCTAGTACATGTCTTTTGGTGATCATAAAAATGCATTTATTGTGGTGCGTATCTAGGAGTATAATTTTGGTTCATAGAATATGATTTTGTTTAGCTATAGTAAATACGTGTCTACTAAACAGTTATCTAAATGGTCATTTACATTCCCCAGTTATATACAGGAGTTGCAGTTTCTTAATACCTTCACCAAACATATGCTTGGTAATTATTTTGTGTTTTAGCCATTCTGATAGGTGATAGTCTATCTCACTGATGTTTTAATACACACTTTTCTAATGACTAGTGAAATTGAGCATCTCCTCATATGCTCATTAGGCACTTATATATATTCTTTACTAAAGTGTACATTCAATCTTTTCTCATTTTTCTATTAAGTTGTCTGTTTTTATCTCATTGATTTTTAGATACAAGCCTGTCAGAAAATGTATTGCAAATATGTTTTCTAGCTTGGGGGATATAAGGCAATTATATTTTTGATAACAAACATTCCCAAAGTGTAAAGATGAACTAAACGCCTGCCTGGTAACTTACAGATTTTTAAACACACTTCCCATTTTACGGTGGTCTGTCCACTAACTTTCTTCCTTAATGAAACATCGTTCACAGAGTAGCAGAGCGTTGCTGCCTTATTCACACTGCTGAGGAGAGGCTGATAAAACCACTCGGGTCAGAGTCTCACGGCAAACTGCGGGTACTCTAAGCACTGCACCCTCATTTTTTGCTGTATCTGAGAATCACTGTTCCATCTTCTTTTAAATATGGTCTCTAGGTGACTGGCAAGTAGCCCAGTGATAAACTATGGATGATGAAGGAGGCATAACAAATCTGGGGAGAGGAAAACATTATTTAATAAACAAACCTGGAGCAAGTGGTTGGTTATTTGGATAAAAATCCATTCATTTTCTAAACTTGAGATATTTATGAAAATACCTTCCGAGTGGAACAAAAGGTTAAATATAAAAATTATAAGCATTAAGAACTAGAAAATAATATTTGTGAATATTTTTCTGATTTCTTAATATGAAAGGAAACAGCAAAAAGAAAGATAAATGGATATAACTGCATCACCTTTTGAAATGTGAATTTCTAAAGTCAAACTGAATTAAACAAGAAAAAGCGAATGGAACCAGATATTTTCAAAAACAATAACAGAGTTCCTATTCTTAATCTCATAGTCTTAACATATAATGATCATGAACAATTAAGACTTTGTAGAAAAGGTACAAAAATAACAACAATATACTTACAAGAAATAAATTCAGCTGGCTCTTAAATTAATAGTTGGTTAAAATAAAAATTTTTTAAAAAGGAAAGAAAAAATCTAAACACACATAGTCGAAGAAATACAAGTTGATCTTTTTAGAAATTGTGTTTTCAATATTGTGGAGAATTTAGATTAGATTTAGACCTAAATGCAGCCTGAATTAAGAAAGAAAAGCTTTCATGGAGAAACAAATATTCATTTTCTATGTAGCAAGATGTGAGGAGAGAAAAGAGATGATTATGTGTCAGCCAGTGAAGGAAAAATGAGAATCCTTCACTGGCTGGATGGCAGCCCCGAGAGGATGTCACCAGAAGGAGGGCTGGGTACAGGGGCCCAAGGGCTGGGAAAACTGGAAAAACTGTTATAGCATAAACAGTAACAATACAAAAAGAAAACAAGAACAATAACAACTACAGAGGAAAAATAGCAACCAGTTTACAGAAGATCAAATGGGTGTCATCAATCAGCATTGAAATGGAAGAATAATAGGGACCCATTTTTACTGCGTGACAAAAAAACGTCAGTTATTTATTGGGCTCCGAAGGATCCCTGTGCTGTGCTTAGTGCTGAGTGGACAAAGATGAACGCAGCCCATCCCTGCCTTCAAGGCGCTTAGACAAGTTAGCCGGTAATTCGAACTATTGTTGAAGCAGTGACAGGGTCGGCATCTTCACCACCTCAAACAGGATTTTATTAAATTCGCCTGGGGCACTCCCACCCAGCGCCCCTGACAGCACCAGCTATTTTTGCTGTGTGTGTGTGTTTCAGTTCATCCTAACGACTGGTATTTATAATGAGAATCCAGACTCAGAAGAAACGGCGAAATTGAGTTTGTTAATGATAATAGGGAGAACAGGTATATTTTAGAAAGATTTGCAGCAAAACTGATTTCAAAACCAATTCTGGCTCCGACGGAGTTAATGTGCAACTATCTCTGAGTCAAACGAGAGCTCAGCAGAGCCGTGCTTTTGCTGCGTGCAATCCTGCGGTACACAGGGTTGATCGAAATAGTAAAACGACCTGCTTATTCCTCTGCCCTTGGGAGTATAACCCAAAATAAAGAAGGGCACTTGGGAAAAAATAGGTACTCATTTAATTTCTACTGCACACAAATATCCTAGCACCAGTTGCTTTTAGAAAAGTCATATGGAAGTAACGATAAACACCTGGTATTATAGATGCCACAGAAGTCCGTTGTTTCTGTGAATGACTACCATAATTTGGATTGTTTTTTTGCTTGACTCCTCTAAGTAATTACCTAAAACCTCTGCTTGATTTTTTAATTTCATGTTATAGTTTATATTGCTGTATCTGAAGAAATAGGTAGAACATTGTAAAGTTCCTTTGCTTTTTGCAAATTAAAAATGTTTGTATTGCAAACTACATTTGGTAATACCACCAAATACATTACTTTTTCTAAGAAGGAGAAACAGCATTCATGAAAGAATTCTGAAAGTATGCTGGTTAAAAAAAAAAGTTTTCTGCTTCATGTAACTGATTCTCTGAGAAATTTCATGACAAATTTTCATCCATTGTTTTTGTACTAATCATTGCATCGTGAAATTAAAACTGACTCAATATCACGCATTTTAAAAACAATTATCCAGCAGTGAAATTATTACACAGGGCGAGGCAAACGTAGGTTTACAGTTGTGAGTACATGAGACAGAGTTTATTCTTTAGTATTTATTAGTTTTTATACTATATTCCAGACAAACAACTGTAAACCTACTTTTGTCCCTCCCTATATTTTCTTCTAAAAACAGGTTGTATCCTACGTACGTTTATGTGAAGAATGGCTGAACTTTTTCACTCAGTTCAGCAGCGGCGTTCGTTAGACTCGCTTTTTAATTTCTGCAGTCTACGCGTGTGGAATGCAAGGCTGCGCTGGCGGTTCAGACTACGAACACGTGCATGGGATTCCTCTGGATCAAGAGCCGAGCTGACCCTTCTCCCCAACCACCTTTTCCCCTTTTGTGCCTGTGGGTCCCGAACAGCCTTTCGGAAGAGAGTCCCACATTGCAACCATGTCCCAAATCGCAGGATTAATGTGTCTACGAACAGACCTCTTATGCCTCCAAAATGAAGTACTCCTTGCTAATTTCTCTTCAAGACACCAGCTTAATTGCATTTTAAACAAATGGGCTGCTTTGCTGGCCAACTTTTAAATGAGATAACAGCAATGTTCACTCTCCAGCAGTGATGAGTGCCTTGCAGTAGATTCAAAACTCTGTTCAATAACAGGTTTAATCTCACACCAGCAGATTTACTGCAGAATAAACTGCCACTGAGCTCATAATTAGTAAAACAACAACAGCAAAAAATCCAACCTACTAAATATTATTTTCCAAAGCAGCAGGCAGTGTTTTAGTGGAAAATTTCAGTCCTGTTCTTTGTGTGTTTTATTGATTTTATGTATGATATTGGGAATTCATGCTATGATTTAAGATAATGTTCTTTATCGATCACATAAGCAGTTGTTTCGCTATCCAGTAACAAAATGATGCCCTCATTCACAGAATATGTGACATACACAGCCGGGGAGACTACAGTGTTTCTCTCTTTAATGTTTATTTCTTCTTTTTTTTTCCTAACAGCATATTCACTGCTGGAGAAAAACAGCCAAAAAGCATTTGTGCTTTAGAAACAATCTTCTCATAATTTTCTTTGTTGAAGCTATTAGTGGCCAATTGTGATTCAGTGAAAACCCTGTTCAACAAACAGATGTTACAAAGTATATTCTCAGCTTGCTGCATCTAAACAAATATTAATGAGGTAATTGGAACTATTAAGGAAAAAGAGAGTGCTTAGCATATATTTATGGTCTTATACGAGGCTACACAGTTCAAAATTCCTCATTTATATTGCATAGTGGTAAGATACAGTTATCACGACACGCCAAGGGACTACGTTTTTCAAATTGTCTTAAATATCTGTTGGGAAACCTGTATTACACGATTCTGAAAAGCTCATCTGCAGATGAGGGTGAACAAAAGCTTTTGTGCAAGTCCAGGAAAGCAACCATATGTGTATTTCACAAATCAAGTTCATTATGTACACCATACACAGATTTTTAAAACATCTTATTTTTTTTTCTGTGTAAATGCAAATTAAATGTGTGATAGAAAAAATCTATTATCAAACAGCTTCTGAATATTTGGGCAGAGTGCTTCTTTTAACAGTTTCAAGAAGAAGTAAGTAGTCTTTAGTACAAACACTAGCTCATCTCCCATCACTCAAACATGTAGTAACGGCATGTGGGGTTAGCTTTATTTCTGGCATTCACCTTTTGATAATGAGTACGAGCTACATCAAATGGAATTTGAGGAATCCAATGGTACTGCTGTGTGGTTTATTTTTAAGACCCCCAAAGTAAATTAAACTTTAGTGAATCAGGCATCATATTCACAGAAAATAGCAGCTTTAAGAAATAACTAAATAGCAATTTACAAATAAAGTTTTTAATGCTATAGGTTCACCAAGTGATAATTCAAAGAAAAAACAGTCATTCTTTTTTTCATTTAAATTGCCCCTACTTAGTACTGATCCTGAAGAGAGAAAGTTTTAGAAAAAAGAAGAAAAGAAAGTATTTCCAGTTTTATTGCTGTCTAATTACCATGGTATTTCTAAGTCATAGATCCAAAGAATTTTAGAAGTGAAAGTCCTCAGGAATGAGCCAATTCCCCTGACTCACCAAGGAGGAAACAGACATTCCGAAGAGTGATATGACAGGCCTGAGGCACATTTTTCATTGGTCTCATCTATTATTAGGAGCAATGTTTATTCTTTTATCATGTACCTAATAAGTATCCTTGTCTATACTCTGGTCCATCAGATTTCAAAGTCACTGCTTCTAACCACACATATTGAATGACTTCCTCCAAAATGTGGTTGCCTTACAGATCCGATGCAAAATCATGTTCTTCTTTTCCTGATCATTTTAATTTTAGCCTACATACTGCTGGATAAAGCATTTTTTGTCAGTAAGGTTTTTAAAAATATTTTATTGAAATAGAATATACATGTAATAAAATACACCCATTTCTAAGTGCACAGACATATATCCTATATGACATTAATTAAATAAAATGTTATTCATAATATGTATTTTACCTAAGCACATATACATTAAAAATTAGTAAATCTAATGTTATTAATATATTATTGAATTTATTTAGTAAATAAATCTACTTTGCTAGTTTTATTAGTACTCCCATTTTATCAATGAAATAATAACAGAGATTCAGAAAGAGAAAGTTAGTAATATCCAAATTTACAAACCCAGTGATCAGATTGCTTAGCTTTGATGGCAAGTCTGCCAGTTTCCAAAGAGCACACATTTTCACTGTATTTTCTCACCCACTTTTCATCACTCTGCTATGTACATTTACCATCTAATTCTTCTCATATAGTCATCACAATTACCCTATGTAGAAGGCATTCTCCTCACATTGCATGTTAGATAACCAATATGCAGGCATATGAAGCAAGTATCCCACGGTCACCTAGCTGGAGATTTTATGCTCTGTGTCCAAATTCAGATTGGGAATTCAGTCTGGTCTAAAAACACTGAAAATCTTCCTTGAGCAGGTGACACATTGGAAGTGCATGAGATTACTGACACTGAGGATGAAAAGGGAAAACACGAAGTTAATCAAAGTGCACGCACCTCCCCGTGCTAGGAATTTCACACACTGCATTTTATTCAGTCTAGGTTACCGTCATTTGCAAGACACATCCTGATACTTGATTTGTCAAGATGTGGAAGCAACCCATGACATGAAATCAATGAGACAGAGCACATGAGCTTTAGTCCCTGTGACGATGATTGTCTCTGAGTTTCAGAAGAGGAAGACAAGGCTGAAAGAGAAAGGGTGAGCACCCATGGGCTCAGGGCCTGGACTTGGGTGGCCCTGGAGCCTGTCCCTTCGTCTCATCGGTCATTGTTTTCTGCTCCGCCAGATGGTTTTGCACCTTTGGACACTGCTCCTGCAAATCGAAGGGATAGAAGATTTTTAGAAATCATTTACTCTAAGGGAAGTTTACCACAGTGCTAATGCAAATTATTGTCTGTCTGAACTTTTGAACTGTTTTGAAATTAATATTGTACCTCACTACGTACAATTTTTAGAGTTTCTCAAGATCTCGCATGTTTGCTTTTGTGATTAGCTCAGATATACCCTTCCTTTAGTTAGAGTTGGTTAAATCCAACTTTTTTTCCAGAAGGTCACCCTGTCTTTTCTGATAAATAACCACTAACCCACTTATGCCAATAAGAAAAGTATAGCATTTGGCAACATGTTCTCTCCGATGTATTTTATTTTTTATAGTGGGGTGCTATTAGATTTTAGTAAAAACATCCAGTCAAATAATAATATGAAATAAATAGGTTCACATGTTCCAATGCCTTCTTTAATTTTTAATTTTAAAGCAGTGTAAACTGATAGTTTCCCAAAGATAATTCACCGGAGAAATTAAGTTTGCTACAACCACCACACACAATTCCCACTGTGATCTTTCATATCTGAATTCACGACTCCCTGCTACTCTGTGTAACCGGAAATGTTCATCCGATTCTCCCCCAGCTGGAGAGGACTTTTTCCTGAAGTCCCAGCAATGACTTTTTTCCACTTGTGAAAACGCTCTATAATCTAAATGACTAGATTTCCAGTGGGAATTATTTCATATCAAATTTAAAGTTTTTTACAAAGAAGCATATGTGATTTCGTGGAATTAAAACCCTGACAAATAACTGACCATTTACCTAGGAGTAATTGATTCGGTTAGCATCCTTAGGAGAATTGGCTTCCTAGACTTCTGTACTTTATACGAAGGAAGAATAACAGTTTTTTTTTTCTTCATAGAAAACTCGCAATTATCTATAATCTTTGAAATTTGAAATGTGTGATGAAACTACCTTCTATACTTAATTTTTTAATTTACATTCTCTTTCTGTCTCTTTTTCTCTATCTCACCAGCTGCAGTTTGTGTACCCAAATGAAAGAAAAAAATAGTGAAATACAACCTATTCCAACTAAATATCGTAGGCAGGCTTTCTGAATCCTTTAGGGATGCACAGGTCCTTTACACACACGCAGCCATTGAAAGTTGTCAGTGCATTTAAATCTTCCTTGCTGCACTTAGTCTCCATAACGGCTCTAAGACAGTCAGGATAAGCAGCACCAGTTATTACAACCGCTTCAGGGGCAGGTGAGCAAACAGCTTTGCTGCTGAACAGGGCTCAACGCTTTGCTTACCTCTGCTCTCATTGTCTTGAAATTCGTAATGACATTTTTTTTTTAATTTTTACTTCGCACTAGGCCCAGTGCCTGGTACTGTGAGTTATCCTCATATCGTAGATAGGATGATTTCTTTCTGTGCTCCACAGTAGAAGGTTAGCTAGCAAAGAGGAACCAAGAGAAAAGGCAATTAGAGAGATTAGGGTAAACAGAGTCATTATGTTTCAGTTTCATTTATGTCTTAAAGTGTAACTTAGCAATACATTAGACACGTTCATACTTGGTTATCATCTACCACCAAATACAAGACATTTTTCCTTACTGAAAAATCCATGTCCTGAATAGGATGAACTGTCATAATTTTGAATTTTTGCAAAGTCTTTTATATTAAGGAGTGATCTCTCAATGATTTTATTTTGAAAATTACTTTGGGACAACTTCAAAATACTAGTTTGGAATGTTTATAGACACCACGTGACAGAAACAGTTAATTAAAAGTGATGAATTCATTTAACTGTTCTTGTACAAATTGCCTCACATTTGTAAGTGGTGAATCTCACCATAAAAAGCCTTCTAAAATATTTTTTTAAAATAATGATAATTTATCTTCAGGATAATTGAAAAGACTATACAGTAGAATGATCTGTGAATAGATGCTTGCAACTAGAGTTAATTTTTGTAGTGACCACATCATATATGGACTCAAAGTGAGTTAACAACTTCGCCAGCAGCTGTACTCTGGAAGACTGAGGAAGATGCTCCGGACTGTGGAGATGGGGAGGTCACCGGTGTCGAAGGTCACGGGAGCAGTCTGCTAAAACAATTCCCTAAAATTCAAGTGTGAGAACATTTTATCAATTCACATTGTGTTGTAAATGTTTAAATGTAAATGTCTATAAATAAATTACTAAATATTATAAGCAGTCACCAGATTATTTAGTGCACATGCCTCACACTTTATATATTATCCCCACAAATCTCTCATTGCCATGTATTCAGGCTTGCCCTACCTTTAACTATGTGTGGTGGTGACCATAAACCTTTCAAAATCACACATTAAAGTAAGGTGAGTTTTCTGCTATTTTATGTTATTTGCTCTTTATACAATGCGGATGGCTGATTAGCCTAGTCAGTTGAAAGGTGACTGAATTTAGGCATTCTCAGTTGAAAGGTTCTCTACAACTACAAAGTGCCAAACTGAATTATTTTCACCTCCCTAGTCAAATCCTGGATTGTGAATCTCACCGGGAGAGCTCTGCCAAGATTTATTATGTGTACACATCTGCATTCCCCCCAAAATCCTTCATTCCTGCAGCGTAAAGAGGAAGTCTGATTGCTTGCCTGCCTCCCCCTGGTCCCCTGGATCCATGCTGGAGAGGTGCAGTTATAACTAGAACCAAGAACCCTGATGATTTAAATCTATCTTAAAACAAACAAACAAAAATGAAGTGAATCTTACTTATTCTACATACATTGCCTTTCTGTTTCTACTTTAATTAAAAAACATTTTCTCCTGAATGCTACTATTCTCTCACATCTTTCTCTTCCTTCCCACTTCTCCTTCTACAATCTTATCACAAAAACATTTTCTCTCTCTGTCTAGATTTCCTTCCTGCAATTACTCCTCTCCTTCGTATTTTCACTCTACATTTCAGCACACCTGCTGTCTTGGGTGCTCTTTCAAGTGCCTGATTAATATCCACTTAACTCTTGCTCACAAAATTTCTGTGACTCCTGACTGCTTATGAATAAAATAACATTTTCTTATTTCAGCATTTTAAACCCCCTAAACTCCGATCCCAGTTCACTTTTCTGACTTTGCTTTTTACTGTTAGCAATCTAAACCCAACCAAGAAATACCTGAAGTAATTTTTAAATATAATTGTTAGCCATAATACCTTCTTGTAATTTATATGTCCTCAAGGGATACTTTGTCTCATCTAGTACAAAGTAGAATAAAAAATTAAAACTACTGGAACTTTGAAATATTTTATTTCTTAGCTCATTATTTTCATTCATGCTGTCCCCTCTGGAGTACTCTTCCACCTGGCATTTGCTACTTAAATGTTATCCATGCTTCATGGAGGTCCAGCCCGTAAGTTATTTCCTGGTAGAAGAATTTTCTAATCAATCAAGTCAGACTCTCTCCCTCTCGTCCTTGAACTCGGCAGAGCCGTCATATGATCGCTCATATAGTCTGGGATTGCAGGTAACCAAATTCTACCTACTAAATTAGACACTGACTGCACCATAAGCTTTCTAGCTCGTAGTGTTAAAGAAAGTCTAGCACAATGTGTTCAGAAAGGAGACACTCAGTAAACACATATAATGAATGAGCAAAGAAATAAAGCTAAGTTTTATGCCCCCTACATTTAAGTTTAAGTTATTGACCCCTATGGAAGACTTCCTTTTTTCTCCTGTTTTCTTTTTAAAATAATTTCCTGAAGTGAACCACTTGATTATATTAGTGTCCTGGTGAGACAATCTCTGTTACTTCTAGTTGTGAGACAATGGGTAAGTCACTTAAATCTCTGCTATTCCTTTCATAACTAGAGACTACAAATAATAATGAACATTTAGGTAGGGACGGTGGGAATCTCGTTCATCTAAATAATAATGAACATTTGAATAGTTCTTGTCAGCCAGAAATCATTGTAACACTCTATGCATATTCCTTCCTTTAACCCTCACCAATACCTGTTATCACCCTTTTACAAAATAGAAGCCAGTTGAGTTTCCCAAGTCCACATCGATTTAGGTGATGAGAGACAAGATTTGAACCCACTCATTTTGGCTCCAAAATTGATGTAGTCACGGTCATGAGGTACTGGAAGAAATAAGTATCCTTTTTACTTCAATCTAAAAAAATATGAATATTTGATAGATATCACCCTTTGCTTCAGTCCTTAAGTATGATTAAAAAAAAGTAAGGGAATATTCTTAAACTTCAGTAAAATCTTTTGTCATTCTGGGTACGTTTAGTTAAAAACCAAGCAGTGGTGCACGACTGGCTTCCTGGGTGTCTGACCCGTGCAGCTGCATGGGCCTCGGGTTCAAAAGGCCCCCACACTTGGTTTGTGCATCTTGAGGTTCTTAACAACTTTTGAACAAGTGCTCCAGATTTTCTTTTTTTTTATTGGGCTCCACAAATTATATAGCTAGTCCAGATTCAATGTTTTGGGGACAAATATAATTTTTTTAGTATGTTAAACCAAACATTAAAGGTTTATTCCTTACACTCTCACTTCCCTTTCTTTCAAACAGGCCTCAAAAGGCATGAAATCAGGATCTTAAAATAGCTGAAGATCTCTTTTACATGAAAGCAACAGAATTTCCTGAATAAAAGTTAATATTAATACGTCCATCTGGCAGACAGATGAAATACCCTTGTATTTGCCTCAGTTTTTTCATCCTGCTTTAGTTCAGAATTTCCCTGCTTCCTGCGGACCAAAACATGTGGATTAGTATGTTTCCTTCTTCCAACGGTGTAATTTCTGGAGCTTCACTTCACTCATGCTCTTTTCACGCTTCTGCCCACTCCCCTCAATCAGCTCATTCCCCCAGCCCTCACCGCCTCTGGGCTATCTGTGAGCCTCACATCAATGTTTTCATTTCATGAACTGTTCAGTCTTTATTTACTTCTTTACTGCAGTGGAGTGAGGGGAGCGCTGAGACGATGTGACACCTGACTGTGTAGTTTGGCTTCCCTTTTGTGAGAAAGTGTATAAAATGCATTTAAAAGATGGCCCGTGGGTGAATCACATTATGCAGTATGGGCCTGGTCCACGCACAAGAAACACAGATCGGATCGCTGTGTGCTAGAGAAATGACATGAAGTGTAGGAGGCTCCTGTCCTCTGGCAGATCCCACGTAAGGAGGAGATAGTCATATAATTAGTGGCCACATGTTGGCACTCACATGATCGAAAGGGACACATATGAATGAGAGTGGAATGGACAGTATTCAGACTTCCTCTGAGGCCTGAAGGGTAAGGGCAGGCTTTGCAAGGGCAAAAGACGAAGCCATGAAACTGCAGCCTCCATGTGCAGAAATGAGTGACAAGGCTATGGAGTTGAGAGTATGGGAGGGGATACACGTACCATGCAAAAGGTGGGATGATATTTTGTTAAAAAGAATGAAATGATGGTAGGTTTTAAGGAATAAATATATTTAATAGGCATATGTGTTTAACACAGATAGTGTGTGTGGGAGGCAGAATAACAACTCTTCCCTTCCTCCCACAGAGATACCCATTTCCTAATACCTTGATTCTGTGAATATATTCATTCAGTCAGGCAAAGGGGAACTCAAAATTGTAGATGGGATTAAAGTTACTAATCAGCTAATCTGGAAATGGGATGCCGGGCCTCTATTTTCCAGGTGGATGCCCCTTAATCTCCTGGCTCAGGAAGCCACTGGGAAGTAGGCAGGGGCACTTGCATTCTGGGTGCCATGGCACTGTAAAAACCAGAGACAGTTTTGGGCAGTCTACCACTCCCAAGGCACTACACGAGTAGCAGACTGGAACACACCTCTCAGCCTTCTGAGAAAAAGGTCTATTTGCTCATCTAGGAGGTTCAGCCTGAAGGACAGGCTTCTGGTTTGTCACACTTGCTTATACAAGCCCATGGCGATGCTCACAGGGAACAGAGGCCATTGGGCACACTCTTTGTGCTCTTCTCCTGTGTTGTTTCAGCTTGCTGGTATCTTCCAGAAAGGAACTAATACCTTGTCTGATGCCCTGGAATTTGTGGCTGCTGCCAGGGCAGACCTTATACCTCCTGGCTCTAGTGACCAGTGAGGCTTCTGCTTGTGGTCCTTCAGGACTGTGAGCAATGGAGAAAAGTTCTTAAACAGCTAGCATCCCAAGAGCACAGCAAGGAGCAACCAGTGCAAGGGTTCAATCTTTCTGTAAAAGAGGCTTATTTGCTCATCATTGTAGAGGCAGCCTAAGGGGCAGGCTTCCAATTAAATAGTCATCTATGGGCGACTGTGAACCTTTCCTGAGACCTAGGAGTATGGCGCTATCTTCACATTCCCTCTGCCGAGCTTCAGGGCACCAGCATCCCTCAGAGGAGGCCTCTTAGATGTGGTGGGACTCCAGTTTTCATGTCTAGTGTCCATTTTTTACACTTGCAATTCAAGGTCTACACCTTGATCACCTCTCTCTGGTAGCCAGGGGGGCTTTCATTCCTGGGCCCCACAGGATGGCAATTGTTGAAAAGAGAGTTTGGCAGGTAACCATCCCCTAGGCACGGCACAGACAGCAGAGTGAAACACACGTTTAATCTCTCTGTGAGAGAGGCCTGCTTGCTAGTCTTGGAGCTTTGGTTGTAGGTGAAGACCTCAAGTTTGGCACACATTTGGTGGTGCTCTCAGGAAACATAGGCCGGGGAATGCCATTTTTGTGCTCTCGAGGCCCCTCTTTGCAGCTCACCAGTTGTTTCCAAAAGGAACTTACTTGAACGTGGGTCTAGAGCCCTGATTTTTTTAACTCCTGACAAGGGAACACCTCCAGATCACCTGGATCTAGGGGCCAGTAGGTCTTATGCTTGAGGTCTCACAGAATTATATATATTTTTATTTTTTTAATCTCCTACCTAAGGATCTGGCTTCCAATCAGCCTGATTCTAGGTACTGACTGAGATGTGCTGTTTTGAGACATGGTCTGGTCTTAGTACACCCTCAACTCCTGGGAGCTATTAAAAATAGAAAATGCTGCTTAGACTATCAGAAAGCTGTGAAAGACGATCAAAAGCTAGGGCAGGATTGAACAATAAGGTTCATCTCCCACACAAAGCAAACCTTTCAAGACTGGTAGAGGTGGCTCTTTCATCTGATGTGTAGAAACCAACAGAGTAAAGCAAAATTAAGAAACAAAGAAATATTATCCAAACAACAACAAAGATAAAACCTCAGAAAATAATGATAATAAAACAAAGATGAATAGTTTACCTCAAAACAGGTTCAGTAATAGTCATAAAGATGCTCACCAAACTTGGAAGAAAAATGGATAAGCACAATGGGAACTTCAACAAAGGGAAAGTTACAAATTCAGGCAAAAGTAGGTTTACAGTTGTTTGTATGGAATATAATACAATAATAAATAACAATATAAGGAGAGAGTTTGTTTCACATACTCACAACTGTACACTTACTTTTACACACACTGTACAAGAAAGTTTCAAGCAGAGTTCACAGAAGTTAAGAATACAAAAACTGAGTTGAAAATGACATGACAGGGGTGAACAGCAGACTAAATGAAGCGAATCAGTGAATTCAAAGACAGGTCAGAGGAACTTAATCAAAGAGAGCAGCTAAAAAAGGGGAGGAACCCCCCACCAAAACCTTAAGGAACTTGTGGAATAACAAGAAGTGAACTAACATTCGCATTATAGGAGTCCCAGAAAGAGAACAGATTGAAAAAAAATCATAACTGTAAACTTTACCAACCAGATACAGAAAGTACCAAAAATGATAAATCCAAAGAGACCCATAATAAGACACATTGTAATTAAATGTCAAAAATTAAAGACAAGAAAATAATCTTAAACCCCACAAGAGAAAATCAACTTGTTACGTAAAAGGAAATCCCCTTAATATTATTAGAAGATTTTTCAGCAGAGATTTTACAGGTCAGAAGAATTAACTTGATATATTCAAAATGTTGAAATGAAATATTTCCAACCAAGAATACTTTTCCCAGCAAAGTTATCATTCAGAATTGAAGAGATAGTTTCCTATAAAAAAACCCAAAAGCTAAAGGAATTCATCATCACTGAAATGAACTGTAAAAAAAATGTAAAAATGGCTTCTTTAAGTTGAGAAAATGGGTGTTAATTATTAATAAAAACATAAAAGTATAAATCTCTGGTAAAGATAAAGCTATAGTCAAGATAGTGGGTTAATTACTTATAAAGTTAGTATAAAGGTTAAGAGACAAAATTGGTACAAATAACTACAACTATAATAATCAGTTAAAGGATACTTAAGATGTAAAACTTTGACATCAAAAATATAAAACATAGGGAGGTTGGGGGGAGAATAAAAATGTAAGGCTTTAGAATGCATCCAAACTTAAGTCCTTATCAACTTGAAATAGGCTATTAGAAATATAATTTGTTATATGTAAGCCTCATAGTAATCACAAAACAAAAATCTACAGTGCATACACAAAAGATAATGAGAAAAGAATCTAAACATACCACCTAAGAAAGTCATCAAACCAATATCCCTGATAAACATAGAAGCAAAAATTCCCAATAAAATATTAACAAACTGAATTCCAGAATACATTAGAAGTACCATACACCATGAATAAGTAAGATTTATTCAAGGTATGCAAGAATGGTTCAACATCCACAAATTAATGTGATTTACAACATTAATAAAGGATAAAAACCATATAATCATTTAAACAAGTAAATAAATTTAACCAAGCACTAAAAGCTATAAGTCATTGATAAAAAGAAATCGAAGAAGATACAAATAAATGAAATCATATTCTGTGATCATTGATTGGTAGAATTAATAGCGTTAAAATATTCATAACACCCTGGCTAGTGTGGCTCAGTTGTTTGAGCACTGACCTGTGAGCCAAAAGGTCACTAGTTCAATTCCCAGTCACCTCAGTTGTGGGCCAGGTTCCTAGTTGGGGATGTATGAGAAGCAACCACACACTGATGTTTCTCTCACTCTCTTTCTCCTTAACTTCCCCTTTCTCTAAAAATAAATAAATAATATATTTTTAAAACTTCAGAGCACAGATTTAATGCAATCCTTAACATTTTTCACAGAATTAGAGCAAACAATTCCAAAATGTGTATAGAACTCCAGATAATCCCCAGGTAGCCGAGCAGTCTCGAAGAAGATCAAAGCTGGAGACACCATACTCTCTAATTTCAAATTATATTACAAAACTACAGTAATTAAAACAGTATGATATTGGTATAGAAAAAGACATGTGAATGATTGGAACAGAATAAAGACCCAAAAAATAAACTCACAACTGCATAGTCAATTAATTTATGACAAAGGAGCCAATAATAGATTTGGGAAAGGACAATCTTTTTAATAAATGGTACTGGAAAAACTGGATAGCCACATGCAAAAGGTGAAACTGGATCACTATCTTATCCCAACACATTAGCTCAAAATGGATTCAAAACATGAATGTAAGATCTGAAACCATAAGACAGCAAACTCCTTGGCATCAGTTTTTGGATTTGACACGAAAAGATGTCAAAAGATGATATTTTTTCTGGATTTGACACCAAAAGAGAAATTAACAAAAGTAAAAATTATCAAGTGGGATTACATCAAACTAAAAAGCTTCTGCACAATAAACGAAACCATCAATACAATGTAAAAGAACCTACTAAATGGAAGAAAGTATTTGCAAATCATGTATCTGATAAAGGGTTAATACCCAAAATATATGAAGAAATCACACAACTCAATATAAAAAAGCCAAGACAATCCAAATAAAAACGGGGGAGAGGATGTGGATAGAAAATTATCCAAGAAGACATGCAGATGGCCAACAAACACGTGAGGAGATGCTCAACTTCCCTAATCATCAGAGAAATGTACATCTAAACCACAATGAGATATCACCTCACACCTGTTAAACTATTATCAGAAAGACAAGTAATACAGTAAGTATCGGTGAGGATGGAAAGAAAGGTTACCATCCTGCACTATGGTGGGAGTGTAAATTGGCATAGTCACTATGAAAAAACAGTACGGAGGTTCCCCCAAAAGTTCAAACTAAGACTGTGATCCATCAATTCCATTCCTGGGTGTTCATCTGCAGAAAACAAAAACTGCAACTTAAAAAAGTAAGTGCACCTCCATGCTCACTGAAGCATTATTTACAAAAGCCAAGCTACAGAACCAATTTAATCATATTACTCAGCCAAAAAAAGAATAAAATCCTGTCATTTGCAACAGCATGGATGAACCTCTTTAGGGCATTATGCTCAATGAAATACATCAGAGAAAGACAAATACCATAGGATCAATTTCACTTATACACGGAATCTAAAAAGCAAAACCAAACAAACCCCCCTGAACAAAGATGAAAAGCTTGTAAACACTGAGAACACATGGTGCTTGCTATAGGTAGATAGGGGTGGGGGTGGGAGAAACAGGTGATGGAAATCGAGTCACAAACTTCCAGGTATCAACTACACATCATGAGAGTATAATGCACAGCATGGGGACTATACTTAATGGCACTGTGTTGTAAGTTGAAAGTGACTAAAAGAATATATCTTAAAAGTCATCATAGTAAGAAAAATATATAAATAGTGTATAGTGTTGGATGTTAAGTAGACTTACTGAGGTGATCCTTTCACAATATATACAAATATCAAATTATTGTGCTGTAGAACTGAAACTAATGTAATGGTGAAATGATCGCCTACATATGTGTCAAATATACCTCAACAAAAAAAAAAACCAGTAGATAAATTTGTGTTGTTTTAAGGCAAACAATTCTTCAAGTTGAAGTTCTGTAAATAATAACTTTGGGCTGTGGTGTTTCAGCAACCATAAGAAACAAGTAAAATATATTAAATTGATAATTATATAATAAAATAATTGAATTTTGGTTCACAAGCCAGCCCTCAGTCCACTGAGCCACACCAGCCAGGGTTATATAATAAAATCACTAAAAGTCAATTTAACAATTAGTAATCCTATTCCACCATCTCTACACCCTCTCTTAATTTTCATAGGTCTTGGCATAACTTTCTTACATTTGCCTGCTCCCTTCTACTGAATCCATGTTACTTAGATTTATCATCACAATCTCCTGCTTCCAGGTACTTTCAGAAGAGCAGCATAAATCCAATGCCCATTACAGCCCAGCCTCATGCTAGTAGAAAAGACAGGTGCTTACTGAGTTTTTAGGCACATCACCCACTGTCTTTCTCTTGGGCAGGAGACACTAAATTTGCTTACATTGCTTTGTAACTAGATTTGTATTTTGACGTGTATCAAATTGAAAATAATCTGAATCTTAGAAAAAATGAAAGGTCAGAAAGGCCCTGTATCTGAGATGCTTGACACATTGCCAAATCCATAATTGCAGATTTTGTTTATGCTATTCCTTTGACACAAGGTAACACAGCTGCATAAAAATTCATTTACTTCAGGATGACAATTCTGTTTAGATTAATTGACTAGGGAGATTAATATTTACTTTACTTCTCTATCACTCTTGAAATGTGAACTATATTGTATAAAATCCATTAAGTACTAAAGCATACTTTACAAAGTGCAATACGTCGATTTACTTCTAAAATGCAGCTCCTATGGTCACAGAATGGCAGAAAATCTTTGCGTGTTTTAAAGGGCAAATGATTTCATTTGAGCATCAGGAATATAATTAGTGGCATTCAAGTTTGGAGTCATTTATCCTTGCAATGGAATGAGCAACACTCTACTGCTCATGAAAACTGACGGTGTATAGAGAATCTGCCAGTACCCCTCCCTCTAAGGCACCTCATCTGGAGAAGGCTATCAGTAACTGTTTGCCCACCAGAGTAAAAAGAGGAGAAGTGTGTTCTCATAAGTGCCAACAACAATTCCTCATTACAAACTAGGTGCCCTAAGCAGAAACGTTTGTCCTACAGGAAAACCTTGAACTGATTGCTACTTGGCTCATAGCAAGAGTCCCTCAAGGTCGAGCTCAAGGGAGATCTGCAAGGTGCCTGCCACCGTCTAGTTCTTTGGAAAATCAAATGTTCTTCTTTGATCAAATTAGACACCATCACCCAGTCACTTTCTCTAAATTTCACGTCATTGTTCCACCTTTCACGTTTATCAAATGCAGCTACAAGAATGGCTGTATAAATGTTATTTCTGTTCTTTCCACACAATTTGGATGATATTGCCACTGCATTGCACATTGTCCTCTACAAAGTTTTTCTTGTGAGAAGTCTCTCTCAGGATTTAACACCAGGAAAATGTCTTGAGCAACTTGCTTTCTTCTTTTGAATAATGAGGATGATGTGTTTTTGATATTTCATCCCATGTGCCTTTTCACACTACGGTCCCTCATTACTTGACTGGTCAGGAGGCGAGAATCAGGAGAGACGCTCATGCATGCAGTTTGAGATCCTGAGCTGTGGTTGAACATTTGGATTTATCCTTTGAATTGTTTATCTTTGTCTCTATGTTTCAAAACCAGAAAAAGAATCCATAAATTAGGACAATTAACTTTGATGTTTTGTTATTTGGGAAGTTGAGAAAAAGGATGCATTAAGACTTCAGTAAGATGAAAATGTTCACAATCTTTGGAATATTCTAAGAGGTAGATAAGGAAGGCTTTAAAAGCAACATCAGAGTATCCTGTAGAAAGTGCCTTGTTTTATGGTATAGTGGCAGGAGTTAAAAAACAAAACTTAGTTTAATGCTGTTTTTTAATCCATTAATTTGTCCAACAATATTTATCAAGGCTCTACTGTAAGTGTGATACATTTCTTGCCCTAGTTTTCTTTCATGAGTGTGAATAGGCAATTTAATTCTATTTTCACATTTACTATTTTAGAGGAAATATAGGCTGCCATAGAACCAAATTAGCAAGGCTCCCCCCCCCCCTTTGTTTAAATTCTCACCCTAGGAATTTTTTAAGAGAGAGAAAGCATCTATCGGCTGCCTCTCAAACATGCTGGGACCAGGACCAAAACCTCAACCCAGGTATGTGCCTGGACTAGGAACTAAACCTGATACCCCTTGGCAATGGGATGATGCTCCAACCAACTGAACCACATAGGCCAGGGCAGCAAGCACTTTTGATATGAATTTAGGGTGGGCTTAAAGAGGAAGCACTGTATCATAATAAAGACCAGAGGAAGAAAACAAGAGAAGTTATTCCAAGGAGGAGGGAAGGGAAGAGGGCTCCAAGGAAAAGATAAAGAATCGGCGAGGACTCTGAATTATAAGCAGACAAAAAGACCCCGGAGAACACAAATATGTTAACCAATGTGTTAGCCAGCACCCTTTCAGATGCATTGAGGTCAATCTACCCTTCAGGAGCCAAGACTACACATCTAGTGTCAACAGTAAGTTCCTTATTCATGACGATTGCATTGTTCAGAGAGTAAAACTGCACTCATTTAATCTACAGTGATTACAAAACATTCTTTGGAGTATGTTCCCAATTATGTGTGTGTGCATGTATGTATATATCTACAAGTATGACCTAAGCATAGTGACTAAAAGAGGGCAGAATATGACTTCTGTTTCACATAAAGCCCTGGACATCATTACTCCAGGGCTGCTGTGCTTTCCCCATTGTCAGCACTCTCCATTGTGTGGCTTCCGTGCTTGGTGTTCAGTCATAGTAAGGTGGTTGGCTGGTCCAGATTCTGAAAGAGAAACAAAGGCGCACACTTTGTCTGAAAAAGTTCCTATGGGAGAGCTTCTCTTATTAACTGGCCAGAATGCAGTTATGTGGCAATATCTAGCTATGGTTTGAGGCTGAAGAATAAAGTCTTTACTCAAGATGGCAGTGAGCCCTAATACAAAAAATTTTAGTATTTAAAAAGGGTAATATGGACATTTTGATGAGTGGTGGGGGATAAATGCAGACAACTGTACTGGAACAGCAATAAAACAATTTAAAAAAATAAAATAAATTAAAACCTGAAAAAAATAAAATAAAAGGGACAACAGATTCTAATAAATAACTCACGGCTTCTAGAGCAACATTGGCATAGCTATGGATATTATCTCTATAAAACAATGCTTACAGGTATGCAGGTCTAGTGGTATAAAAAGGTAAAATATGAGGTATAAAAACTAATAAACTCAAAGTTGGTGATTTCCCCACATTGCACACAAATTTCTTTATTGACTTAATTGTTAAACCAATAAAAGAGCTTAATAAAATTTGCATAACACAGCAAGCCACATTCTCTATCAGCTCTTTGAAAAGTAGCACAGAGCTACTTACCTAGCTACAGCAAATTGAGGATTTAATTTACCTGGAACATCAATAATTAATGTTAAGAAGTTTGGGTGGGTATTAACCAGCTATATAATCACTTTATTTCCTAAGGTGTTTTGCCCGGGTACAATTTGCTTCGCATATTGTATATGATACACATAGATATTTGAGGAAACAAACAGCTCATGTTCTCATTAGATGGAGTGGCATCTTTCAAAGGTATTGTGGCAATATCCAGTGAACCCAGGCAATTTTTTAATAGTTTGGCTTGTACATCTTTCATAAGTGTTGGATCTAAATTACCTGAATAATTGTACTTATATTTCTTTTTAAAGTGGGGTTATTACAATGGAACAAAATCTATGTAAGATTAAGGGATATAGAAACCCAATGATTATACATGGTGACTTGTCTGTTGATAGCCAAATAAAAAAAGAGAGACATTTTTACCTTTTCTAAACAGATTTGATTAAAAGTGAAGTTTTTGCTGTTGCTTCTATTAAAGCAGATTTTTTAAATTTCCCTTCACAAATTTGTACTAATCTTGGTCCTTCCTTCCTTCCTTCCTTCCTTCCTTCCTTCCTTCCTTCCTTCCTTCCTTCCTTCCTTCCTTTCCAGTTCCCGTTTTATGGCAGAAGACCATGGTGGAGAGGGATGGGTAGTATATAAAAAAGATGCTTTGTTCCCTCTACCCTCTCTCTTCAACATTCACAAGTGGAAGCATGTTTAATGGGTTGGACTAAGAAGGTAGGAATATCAAACCATACATTTGATCTTTCCAAAATGTGCATATGCAAAAATAAACAAGTGACATTATATCCAACTGGAAATATTCTGCACAGCAAAATAAATAATCAACAAAATGAAAAGGCAACCTAATGAATGAGAGAAAATATTTGTGAACCATATATCTGATAAAGAGTTATCCAAAATATATTTCAAAAATTCATACAACTCAATAGCAAAAAAAATCTGATTGAAAATGGGCAGAGGATATGAATATTTTCCCCCAAAGTGCAGATTACCTACACATGTATGAAAAGGTGCTCAGCAACACTAGTAATCAGGGAAATGAAAATCAAAACCACAGCGAGATATCTCCTCACACCTGTCAGAATATTATCAAAAAGACAAGAAGAAACAAATGCTAGTGAGAATATGAAGAAAAGGTAACCCTTATGCACTGTTGGTAGGAATTTAGTTGGTGCAGCCACTGTGGAAATCAATACGGAGATTTCTCAAAAAGTTAAAAATAGAACTACCACATGATTTAGCAGTTGCCCTTCTGGAGTTTATTCAAAGGCAATAAAACATTAATTTAAAAATACATATGTACCTTCCTGTTCACTGAAGAATTATTGATAATATAGAAGTCATGGAATCCACCTAAGTGTCTACTGATGAATAAGTGATTAAAGAAATTGTAGAGGATCATATATATATATATATATATATATATGGGTAGGGTATCTATTTATCTGTATCTATCTATCTCTATCTATGTGTGTATATACACCGGGATATTATGCAGCCATGGAAAAGAATTAAATCTTGCCCTGTGTGACACATAGATGAACCTTTAGGGCATTATGATAAGTGAAACTAAAAAAACAAACAAAACAAGAAAATCCCAAATTCTCAGTTCATTGATACAGAAAACAGATTGGTGGTTGTCTAAGGAGAGAGGTGAGGCTGGGTCAATGGGTGCAGGGGGTCAAGAGATACATATTACCAGTTGTGAAGTGAATAAATTTCAAGAATGTAATATACAGAATGGTTAATAATACTGTATTGCATATTTTAAAGTATTAAAAGAAGTGGATCCTGAAAGTGTTCATAACAAGAAAAAAATTGTAACTGTATGATGATATTAACTTGACTTGCTATGGTGATCAGTTTACAATAAATGCAGATATCAAACCATTATGTTTTATGCCTGAAACTAATACAATGTTATGTAAGTTATACATCAATACAAAAAGAAACCAATAAAATTGCATGATAGCAAGAGCCAAACATAAAATAAAATTGTATTTTACAAATTAGTATGCAGAATGTGAATCACACTTTATATTCTGTCACATTTTAGAATCCTAAATATGCATTATTTCTTTGATGCTTGGGATACGTGGGAGAATTATTTGAGTGTAAGCATTATATCACCTGGTAGCAATCTGTTGTTTTCTGCTGTATACACTTACCTTGGCTGAGACTTGGATGCTCAAATAGTTAAGCTGGCATTTTTAATACATTCTGATGCTCTTTGGTCAAACATTTGGACACAACAATTTGTGGTGATACTTTATTTTTAAGAGATAAATGTTTGTAATTATTTAATCTAATACTAGACTATGATTCAGTAGACAAATGCTTTAAACAACTAGGTTGATTCTCTACTTTGCTTTGATAAGTATAAAATACATGTAAGCACAAAATAAAGCTGGCTATTATTCTGTGCATTTGGGGTATGTAGGTAGTCAAACCATGAAATTTAAGGACAATATAGTCAGTTTTGAATGTATAGTATCTGAATTGGTTTCCCCTAGTAGTTAAATGTACCATAAAATGGCCAGTTTTCCACATTACTTCAGACTTTCTAAATCTGGGTAAAGTGGAAATTTTAAACAGAAATTGCTGGAACCAGTATTTAGAAGATCAGAAGAGACATGATATGAATGGTTTAAAAATAATTACCTTCTGGATTTTTCTCAAGGTGGTAGCAGCTAAAATCATGGCTTGGTAGTCTACTAGTATTTGTATTAGAAGGTGGGAAATGTTTGACCAGTTTATTAACCAGTGGAATGGTATAGTGATAGACTTATCTGCCTGAAGACACATAATGCCCTATTTTGTGATCCCTTGGAGCTAAGAGACAAGGGTCAGCAAAGTAAACCTTGTGTGACAAATCCAGCCTGACACCTAATTTTTAAATAACATTTTGTCAAAACACAGCCTGCCACTTCTTATGTATTGTCTACTGTACTTTCCCACTATAATGGCATTGAGTAGTTGCATCAGATACCATGTGGCCCACAAAGCCAAAATTATTTGTTATCTGGCCCTTTCCAGAAAAATGGTCACTGAGCCCTACTGTACCTGCTGCAATATTATCATGTGGAACACATCCTACAATGGATGAGTAGCAGTTTCTGATAATCAATCATATGTTTCATTGGAGCTCACCATGCCATCTGAACGGGCTTGAATCCAACATTGGAAAATGTCTCTAAGAAAGGGAGTAGACCCAGCTGGTTATATTAGACCCGTTAAACAAATAGAAAGCAGATTTCTCACGGGCAATCAGTTTGCCATTTTCTGTGAGCATGAAATTCATTTTATAATTTTAGGGAGGAAAATGTGATCTTAAACATGGGGAAAAAGTTTTAAAAATATGTTCTGTAATGTGATCTACCTTCTCACTGTTTGCCTCAACTCAATAATAAAATATAACTCCCAAATGTGAAGAACTTTCCTGGGCTGTGAAATTGATAAGGTCCAGATTCTTCATCTGGAAAATTTTCTCAAGTCTCCTCACTCCTAATTTTTACCCCCACTTGGTTTATGCAAATTTTAAAGTGAAGAATATCACTTTACATATGGGCCCTCATATTTGCATTTGCTCATTTTTATTTTATAAATCAAAGTCTGTTCACACATTTATTTAACAAAGAGTTAACTTAAATTTAAAAGTAACATAACAAATAAAAAGAAACATGTAACAAAACAACTCACAAATCCTTCAAGTTCAAAAAGAACATCTATTTTCTCAAAGTGGATACACCATAGTAGTGTTATAGGTAGAATTACTTTTGAAAGACAGAAAATTATTTGTTGTGCACTGCTGCATTCTCTCCTTTGTTTGAAATAATCTGTTGATTTATTTCTCCATCCAGTAGAGGGTTACTGTTGCCCCATTATTTTTTTCTTCTTTACAATTCCCAAGGCAATTACTCATCATTCTACACCTGTGTATAATAGCTCCTTGGGCATTCATATTCCTTCCTCTACTGTTAGGAATCTAAGTGGCTCCCAAACAGTTATTTTGTTGTGTACTTCAACCTCAACCTTGGTTTCTCATCATGCTCTGTATTAAACTAAGTGTAATCTAGTTTTGCTAAAAGATGAACAAAAACCCTATTTAATTAAGTGATAAAAAAAAGTGACAAAAATATTAAGTAAGATGGAACAAGGAATTCATACTGTGGTGCATTCTCCTTAATCCTAAAAGGACTAGAAATGAAACACAGAAAACAAGGTTGATGTTTCCTTATTTTTAAGACCAGAATTACATGGTGGTGCTGGGAATTTGGCATACATCGAATGCAGAGAACCAGTGAAGCCCTATGCCTAACTGAAGACTGGAACTTGAACCTTGAAGTTTTGGACTAGAATGTGGCCCAGCACTACAGCTGAATAGGACTCTCAGGGACTTGGGAAACTTGAGGACAAAAGGAAAGCTTGAGGACAGAAAGAAGTGAGCTAAGCCACCTTCTGAGCTAGTGACTACATGTGTAGTATTTCTGATTTGAAATTCTGTAAGAAATGTTTAACATGTTAAATGTTTAACCTAATCAGTTGGATGACTTATTAAAAGACCAGATATACAATGTTCAGTTTCCAAACAGTAGAAAAATATCAAGGGGGTTAATAAAGATAACCTCATTAACCCCAAGGAGACACATGAAAGAGTAGGAAAAGGAGGAAGAATTGGAGAAGAAAGAAGAGGAAGAGGAGGAAATAAAAAGGCTACGAGACTGAAAACACACGATAGTACTTATAGAAAATCTAAGTATTTGACTCAAACAATGTGAACAATTAAACCTACTTATTAAAATATCTAAATTATTTCATTGTTTTAAAGAAAAAAGATCCAGTTGTATGCTATATATTTGATTCACACCCAAAAGTACCCTTGTCCTGGAAAGAGCAAAAATAAAGGAATGAAAATAAAAATACCTCTCAAACACTAAGAAAAGGGAAGATGCCTAAATATTACTTTCAAGTAAAGTCATATTTAAAGCAATAAGAGGGACATTTTGTAATAATTAAGGGAACCACATATTGGAATATGTGCAAATCGTGATGTATCCTAATCATATAATCTGAATTTTATTGAGCAAAAAGAAAAATATATATAAAAAGAAATCACCAAATTCACAATCTTATTTTTGATTTCTAACATACAATATCAGGAACATTGGATCAAGGCAATTGAAATGGGAGAAATTTTAACAAATTAATAAGGTTCTGTATCTATCTATCTATATATACATATATATGTAAACAAACACAAAATAATGTTACACTGCAATAGCAAAGATTAAATATTGTCATTTGTGTATACATGGATGAATCTTGACGAATTATGTTAAGTAAAGTAAGTCAGGCAGAGAAAGACAAACACTGTATGATCTCATTTATATGTAAAACTTAAGACGTCAACCTGATAGGAACAGACGTAGATAGATGGTGGCTGCCAGGACTGGGTGAAGAGGGAGGGGGTGTGGGATTAGGAGAAATGGGTGAAGGTGTTCGATGGGTACAAATTTCGGTGGGTACAAAGGTGTAAGATGTCTAAGTTCTGGGATCTGATGTACAGTATAGTCAGTCTAATTAACAATAGTGCATCATGCACTTGAAATCTGCTAAAAGAGTAGTTCTTAAAAGTTCCCACCATTAAAAAATGGTAAAGAAAATATAGATGTGTTAACTAACCTTACTGTGGCAATCCTTTTGCAATACATAGATATATCAAATCATCACATCTACCTTAAACTTACAAACTGTTATATTCCTATTTGAAATATATCTCAATAAATGTGTGTATGGGAGGGGAAGAATAAAGAGAAAAGTTGGTTATCCTAGAATACCAGTGAAACAGATACACTTCCGGTGAAGTTGATTCCACCTGTTCAAAGCAACCAGCACAAATACCTAAGATGTAGATGTGCGTACCGTTTACGTCTAAATCCCCGCCTCTCTGTCTCTACCGCCTTCTCATCTCTCTCTCCATCTCTTCCTCTGTCTCTACATCTACATCAGTGTCATCTACAGTTCTGTTAACTATATTCACAGTATCGATCTCTATATTTTCTATGGCAAGCATTCTCAATCCCAGCAGTTTAAAATTTTTCAGCCAGATAATGAAAGGCCGTAGGATGCATTTTAGGGTGTTTAGCATCATCATGGTCTCTACCTTCCAGAAGCCAGTGGCATCCCCTTCTTTCCAGAAGAGACCATCATTTCTTTAGACATTACCAAATGCTCCCTGGAAGGCAAACATAATCCCAGTGAGAACCCCTGTTGTCTCTACTACCTATAGTTACAGATGTGTATCTTTATCTTTTACTGCCCCGAGAAAAGAGCCTAGAGTTAAGAAACCAGAGACTTTATATGGCATTCAATTAATGATTTAGCCCACCTATGACTAGGATTTTTTTTTAATGGAGACAGTAATTCTTACCTCATCTTCTGTGTGGTTTGTTTAGGTGCTAAAAAGAGATAGTAGACATGAAAATCTTTGAAAAATCTGTATGGGCTAACAGGACAAAACTAAAATAGTAGTAGATAATGACAATAAAATAATAATTTGGTGCTGTAATTATTGTACTAACAAAAAATAATATGATATGTACATTCAAGTGGCTTATCAAAAATAAGAAGAAAAGTCAGGAGACAGTATGAAATCACGGCTACTTGGTGAGAAATGTAACTGTATGAATCACCATACATGGCTACTTGGTGAGAAATGTAACTGTGGGCAAATCACTTATTTCATAGTTTCAGGTTTCAGTTCTCAATTGCTAACATGGGGATAGTAGTGACACAGATGTAGCAAAACTGTAGATAAAAATATGGCTCATAGTAGGTATGAGAGGAAATATTTGTAGAATCTTAATCAATACCTCTTTCTTTGTAGTATTCTGAGGCATATCTTTTGGAGGCCTGAGTTTTTCTTCAGTCATTTTAGTTATTTTTCTTGGACTCTGTCTATTTTATTTTCTTTAATTCCTAGCAATCTGACACACCACTCACTTTCCCCAGTGTGGCCCTAAATTTCTATTCTCTATCAATGATACCTTCTACTCCCTGGTTATCCAAAAGGATACATTTTTCCTATTTTCAAATTTTGGGGAAACTTCTCAATGATGACACACTTAGAAATAGTATCAACTCTGGTAATAAACTAAGATTCACCAAGTAACTTTTTAAAATAGCTAGTACCGTGAATTAAAATATTAAGGACTCAGCCCTGGCTGGTGTAGCTCAGTGGGTTGAGCGCGGGCCTGCAAACCACATGATCACGGTTCAATTCCCAGTCAGGGCACATGCCTGGGTTGCAGGCCAGTTCCTGGTTCCTGGCAGGGGACGCATGAGAGGCAACCATACATTGATATCTCTCTCTCTCTCTCTCTCCTTCCCTTCTCCTCTAAGATAAATAAATAAAATCTTTAAAAAATAAAACAAAATATTAAGGACTCAAACCCAAATATGCTTCTCTTTGAAGAACGATACCCCTGCAGTGGCTACTAATGGATAAACCTGTTTCTGTTTATACCATAAATCTTTTGTTTTAAAAGTCAATGTCTCAGCTGAGACAATTCTCTTTGTGGTTAAACTTGGCAGAAAGGTTGACAATCTAGAGTGATATTTTCCTCCCCTCAAGTTTAGAGGGAAAATCATTAGTTTATTTTTAAAATCTTAACAGGAAGACAAGGACAGGAGTGCCAACCGCGAGGTTTCAGATGACTTTTATTGCTAGAAAACTGGATAGCCAGTTGGCTTTATTTTAAGCAATATGGTAACATGAAAACTTACTTTTGACTTGGGAGGTTTGTCTTCCATATACGATGCTCCCAGCCAGACTGCTTGATTGTAATTTTCTCTTTTAGCATTTAAAGGGGATTCTGGCCCATGCGCAGTTGCTCATTTTCTTCAGTAATTTCATAAGGATTTTTAGTATGGAAAGTTATTGAGCATGCAAGGTTCTGCAGATGAAAAGCTCCCTAAGCAGGCATTGACAAGGAGGACCCGGGTTGTTACAGTTTGTTGTGTCAATGATTTGCAAATAATGGGTCTCCAGGAGATTTTTAAATTGCAGCTTTCACTCCAGGCCATGGTGCTTTTTAGGATGAGCAGAGTTGCTCTGAGGCTTGGCATTCTTCAATGCACCTTAGGCAAGGGCTCTAATACTTCCATTGAGATCATAACAGCTGGCCATTATAATCAATCTCAATGACATATTTTTCTTGCACTTTTTCTTTTAATAAAAAAACAAAAAAGCACACTCCGAAGACTATATTAAAGTTGTAACTTAAGCCAACTACAGTGGAGAGCTATCACTGAATGTCTTGAGCACCATGAGTTAAGTCTTTAAAGAGTCATATTTAAGCCACACATGGATAGAAACACCATGGAGACACTATAGAGACACTAGCACCGAGTTTTAAAAGGGTGAATTGTAACTCGTCAGAATGTCTAACTCCGGATTTCTGAAGTTAACCTAATATTCTAGAATTGAGAAGATTAAGAGAAGATTTTCCAGATTACTAGCATCCATTAGGATGTACCAGTGTAAAGGATGTTCCTCTGGAAGGGAGAAGTGATAGAATATCCCATGGATGTAACACTGCTTTGTCCGTGTAAAATACAAGTTTTATATAATACACTTTTCATATCAGATTATCCAACTAGGTGTCATTTCACTTTTATGAAATATGAAAGAACTGATATTTATCTACAAATATTGCCTTTGAACATGAAAATGCAGATAATGTGTTTATAATTTTCAAAGATTTCCACAATAGTTGTCTTATTTTTAATACAAAATTATCAGCTTCTTCACCACAAAGATACCATCTTTTATGTTATTTATCACTCATTCAGCATCTATCATAAAGACCGGCACAGTGAACAGCTAATATTTGCTGAATTTTGGGTTATAGTTGAATGACCATTTTACTTACCAAAGCTTCTGTTAACATTTCCAAACAACTCTGGCCAAAATTGAAAAGAGTATTTGAGCATTATTCAGAAAGTTTGAATGAGCCAGTATGAATCAGATACTGAATAGTATCTATGAATTGATATAAAATTACCAATAGATGGTTGAGAAATTATAAGCAAATGGAAATTAAGTGAAGAGTACACTGATAATCATGAGAACCTGAATTGTTGAAAACAGGGATTATTAACTTACTATTCAGTTAAACCAAGAAAGAGCTCCCTCTCTCAGAAGATAGCAAGAGATGTTAGAGAAAATGGAGAGAAAAACTCATGGAAGGAATAAGGATTTTCAGTAACTGAAATAGACTAATAGTAAGCCTATTTAAATATTATAGGAGAAAAAAAAGGATTTAATTAGGGGAACAAAATAGATGAGTTGTGATTTTTGTTTGCTTTCTTTTTTTCCTAGAAGATTTCTTTGTTCCTTCAAATTTTGGATAAAAAGGATTTGTATATATTTTCCATTGTAACCTGGCTGTGGACAGAGGTGTCAGTTACAATTTTCCATTGTAATCCTGGCTGTGGACAGGATGCAAGTAAAGCTGAATGATGAAAGTAGGAAGTACTGGCTGGTAGCAAAATTTGGGAGAAGGAAACAGTGTCTGAGATACAGAAGGGGAAAAGAGCTCCATATACGACTTGATGAGAGGCAGAGTCAACTAGGACATAGTGGGAATGGGCAGACTTGGAAATATAAAAAAGAAAAAAACAGAACCACAGATACACTCCAAAAAAATGACAATTCAGACATTAGGTAAGGGGGGAATAGGGATAGAATAATTTATTCTATCTGCTTTTCAAATATGTTTGACACATAAAATCATAACAGAATTACTTGTTTCAATCAGTATCCCAAAGTTTTCTAGCACAAAGCTAAACAAAATAAAACTATATGAAACTATCTCATTTTCACAGCCATCTGAGCATGACCTTAGTTTAAGCTTGAAGTTCTATCTTCATGTGTCGAGCAGAGGGAAAGAGGAATGACCTTGTTAGAGCTCTAGCCCATCTCCAACCTCTGGAAGTTTAAGCAGATGTACGAGTCTTGATTATTTTTTTTTCTTTTTCTCCTCATCTTATTTTTTAAAATGTTGTGTATCTTTATGTCTACATCCTGAAATAATTCCCAGAGTCAGAAACAGGTAAAAAGTCTTTTGTGGGATGACCCATGGGCTCAGCTGCTTTATATCAACTATGAATCACCGGCCTTTCAATGCAATTAGTCCTAACAAAGGACACCTGGGGAGGATGCGGCCCCCTTGTAACCACATCATCTAATCTCTGCTAGTTGGCATTCCAGTCAGTGGATTTGACCTTTGATTTTGATGGCTGATGGGCACAATGAATTTTTTGGCCTACCAGCCAAAGCTACTGAATATGGTGCCGTGATCAATATTTAAAAACTAATTAATAAATTAAATAAAAGGAAAACCTTTCTAGAAACTATGGGGCTTTGATATTATCAGGTACTGTACTTGACTGTGAGGATTGAACTGCAGAATGAGAGGCACTTTACCTCTTAATATACTGATTTTCAGATTTTTTCCCCGTATCTCACTATTTTGGAGTTAGAGCTAAATTAAGCAAAATAAAATTTGATTGGCTACAATATTATAGAAACAGTAAGACGTTAAACTGAAACACTGACAGGTTCTGCAGGAGACAAATTTTATAAAAACCAATGAAACTTAACACACTTGTCTATTTAGGGTAAAGGTGTTTTTTAAGGAATGTGGTTTGGTCTCTTTAGGCTCTCTATAAATAAATAAAGGGGTCTAATTATTTCAGAATGTCCTCTTTAAATCAACACAACCATGAAGTGTACAATCTGCAGTTCGAGGTGGGTGTCAAAGTCAACATCAGTAGGCTATTATCCCATTTTTAGCATTTCCTTCCCAGAAGAATTTGAAGGGGAGTGCTTATTTTTATAAAGTGCTTAAGTACGACTTAATCCAGAGAAGCCTGTGACTATGTGTTGGCAAGCTAATGTTTTGACAGGAAATAAATCGATGCATGTGGACACGGGTGATGCATGAGTCTCCCCAATAAAACATTTCCTCAAAATATGTCTTTCAAACCAATGTGGCTGTCATAATTCCTAAGCCAAATGTTTAATGAGCAGTTCATCTAAACACTACTGTCAAGAGAGAATGTTATTGGCTGTCAGCTTCCCACATGTAAGTGATTAATAAAGCAACAAATTCAAGATCAAAGTTCTCAAGGCCTAGGACAGATTTAGAAATGAACATGTAAGATATGGGTTCAAACAGGAATTGTTTACTTCCAGATCTGATCAGGTGAATATTCTATCCAGTATTTAATATGTTCCCTCTATTCTGTTCACACACTGCCTAAAATATTTGAGGATAACAGTTGAAAATTAGAATATGGTATCTCACCATATTACCCAACTAAAATAGAAAATAAGTTCAAATGTACATTCACTAGGAATTTGGGGCTAATCTCTGATACTGAATCAAAAGTTATGACAATGTATTATTTTTAATTTATAAATAAAATATTTTTATTTGTCCTATTTACTGTACTTGATGCTGCTAAAGTAAATAGGAACATTTTCATTCTTTGAGTATATATGATTCCACAACATGCAAAATCTCAGAGATTGTCAAAGAAATAACATTCTCTTGATAAGAATGAATAACAATATTTTTTCCAAATATTCAAGTGGACAGCCTTCAAATTTTGAATATTATCATTTGATGTTAAATAGTCACTAACTTTAAACAACTTGAAAATGTGACTATATCCAAAGGCTTTGCTAAGTGGGTCAGTTTTTATGTAAGTTGTGACATTAGGGACACCTGGAAGTTAACAACCTAAATTTATTTATTTATGAAAGATATGTGTACTATTATGATTAAAATATCAACTTTATTGATTAATATATGGAATATGCCAGCTGTACAAAGTATAATTTTCTTTATATGCAAAAAGATACAGAATCTTAAGTGTCTACTTAAAATAATCTAAAGGACATATAAAGAGTTGTCTTAAATGAGACAGAAAACCATTTTGCTGCTGGCTGCTATTATGTAAGTTGTGTAGAATGACGCCTCAAGAAAAGCAGCGAAGTTTATGTGTTTAATATACTGTTTTCTGTTTATAGATATATTGAGTCTGGATTAAAATGACTTTATTCTATCAATCCAGTTTGAATGGAAATAAATTAATGACATTAAACTCTATTCTTTATAATTATAAAAGAGAGAGGGACAAAGGTCACTGATTTCACAATGTATAATACATAAATGTAACAAAAAACAAACTAATTAAACTAATAGGATCATTTAAATTATTTTTGTTTCAATTCAAATGAAGTCAAATAAATGGCAACTTTTTTTATTTACTCATTCTACTGAAAAAGATGTTTTATGTCACAAGTACTTTTTTTGAAAAAGGTAATGTTATATCAACTACATACTTAAAAAGCTAATGAATTTGGATGGATGAGGGCAGTGGGTGGGAAGAAGCCTGGGTCTCAAAACTGCTTTTGTTGTAAAAATCTCTCTTCACATGTACCTCTCACCAAGCGTAAGAAACTTGTGAGTTTGGGCTACTACTCATTTGGAAAATGACGGTCAACAGCCAAGGGACCAGTCACGGCAATAAGTGCTGGCCTCGTGCACTGGGGGTCCAAAGGAAATCAGGCAGTAGGCCTAATAAGAATCAGGTAATGTACCTAATAAAAGTCAGGCAACAAGCCTAATGAATCTTAGGCAGTGAGACTCATGAAAACCAGGCAGTGGGCCTAATGAGAGAGAGGCAACAGGCCTAATGAAAATTAGGCAAGGGGCCTAATGAAAAATGCCATAGACTTCCTTTTGGTTTGTCTCTCCATGGAAGTTTGTACTGTGAGCTTTAAGTGCATCCCCTCAGACATATACCTGAGGAGTATCTGTCTAAGCGTGAAGCAGTCGGAAAAGGAACTGTTATTAGTACCTAAGGTAGAGCCACCACACGCTTTAACTGTCTTATTGAGTTATTTAAGCACAGTGAATTTGAACATCACCAAAGCTGGCAGCCATTGCCACAGCAGTAGTTTTTGGTAAATATGTTGCAGCTCTAATTGGATATTTATCCTGAGTTCCTGTCTTGTTATCATGCCCCAGGCAGCCTCTTTTCAGTTATTTATCCATTTATTTATAGTAATTTATTAAATAATTTCTTTAGCATTTATGAGAGTCTACATGCCAGGTATAGAACTGGCCTGAAAAAGTAAAATAAAATAAAACAAAACAACAGGCTCTAAACTTCCTAATAATTGATACTTTGGAAAAAATATCATTTATATGATAATGGTCTTCAGGTTTAAAAGAATATGCAAAATGCAGGAGAGATGCCAGCCTTTCACTATGTTTTTTCAGGTAAACTCTGGATGGCTACATGCAAGGTATTAATTGACAATTGTAAAGAAACATACATGAGTCCTTCCCTAATGGATGTTTTTGTCCTGTGGAGCTGACAGACAATAAATTTTAAAAAATTATAAAGCTACAAATGGTGAAAAGTGCTATGAACAAAACAAACAGAGTTGATAAATACTACTGGGGTAAGAGGCCCAAAGTCTGGTGATGCGGTCAGGGAAGGTCTCTCCGAGAGGGAAGATGTGCTCCAGACTGCAAGAGCAGAAACACACATTCCTGACCCAGGGACCAGCAGGAGCACAGCAGGAAGGTAGCTAATGTGAACTAACAGAAGACCAGCTGGTGCTACCGATTGTCAGCAAAATACGCAGTATGAGGTGCCCTTTAAAGAATGTAGAAACAGACATGCCTCAGTTTAATTCCTGATTCTGGTTAGCAATTTATAATCAAAGGGAACATATTTATTCTCTTTTAGGCTTATATTTTCCTTGCATTTAATATAATGTATAATATTAGAACTTGTAAATCTTCTGATAAATAAGGACTGAAATAAAATATACTTTGATATTTTTCCCTTGTACATTTAAATTTGGTTTTATTTTATTTTTTTAAAGTTTTATTTCTATTTTAGGGCCAAAAAAAGAGAGATGCTGAAATCAACTTGTAGTTCATAAACAATTGAAATGTTGACTTTAATCATTGCAAATATAAACATATCATTATCAAAATAATGTGGTAGTAAATATGAGTCATTAAAATAAGGAATACATTTACAACACAGTATGATAAAACTTAGTCACTATAATTCTAAAATTATTTTAGTGTGTCAGTGTTCCGACAATAAAATTGAAGCTATTACTATATGAAAATGTGACCCAGAACCCTATAACAATATGCATTATAAGTAAAGTATGCCAAATTTTATAGTATTTTAATTAGTCTATCTGATTTTGGTGGCATTACTTTTAGAATTAATACTAGAGAAAAGTAACAGTAACTGTTTGGGACATGATACTTTCTTTTTAATTCAAAATTGGATTAGAGCTGACTCGACAATAAAACAGACAAATACATCTGACATGTTTTTCCTTCAGGAGATACAGAGTTTTTGGATTTTACGAAATCCCTTGAAAGCTTTATAGTTCTTAGGATGCCTGGAGTCTATTTTGAACAACTTTTCAATTTACTATGGGGAATCTTAATTCAAATTCAACAAAACACTGAGAAAAAGGAATGCTTTGGGGCAATTAGTTTTCTCCAAGGATATCAATATGACATCCCCAATGGGGCCAAGAAAGATGTAAATAATATATCTCTAATGCTTCAATATGTTAAGTGGTGTTAATGATTAAAAATTGTAAGTAAAAACTTAATCTTTATCCATTTCATTGACAGAATTAGGACTACACCTAAATACCAAAGTACAGGAGACCCTAACAATTATAAAAACCCTTGTTAGACCTCATGTTTACACATGTATTCTAAAGTATTTATTTGTTCAGTGATGATGTTGTGACTTTCGTAAATTTACCCATGACAGAAAGCAAACGTCTTTATAGATTTAACGCTGTTCTGTGCTTACATTCAATCATTTATTCATCCATTCATTTATTCATTCAGTAAATACTCAGTATCTACTATCTGTCAGATATTATACTTGGTGTGGGGATACAATAACGAACAAAAGAATCAAACGTGGCTGGTGCCCCTCCTCCGTTCTTTTCAAACTTTTTTCAGAAGTGGTATTGTATACTTCTGCTGCGTTATGCTGGGAGACGCATTGCCTTTTAGCAATGTTAATAGTGATCCCTAGACCCGGATGTTTTCTGCTTGACCTGTTCACTATAAAGTTTCCCATCGGCCTTTACTTCGTGGTTGTAGGAGTCATTGTGAATATTTCCTGTAATCCATTAATTCATTAGTTGTTATAAAATAGTATTTTAATTCTTTCACTACTCCTGCATTTAAAAAATTTGTAAATAAAAACTTTCCTTACCAATTTGTTTGCTTGTTTTCATAAAAAAGAAGTTTGTTCAGGAAATAGGTAGGATGCTTGATTCCTGCCCTATATTTATGTTTGCAGAATAATGAGTTGATTCCCGGAGACAGGGAACATTAAAGTTGTTTTTCTTTCAATATTATTATAAGCTCGGGGATTTTAACATATAGAAATGGGCAAAAGTAGGTTTACCGTGATGAGTGTGTGACAGTTTATTCCTGTATTATTATTTATTAATTATCATATTACTTGTTTGTGTTATAACCATGAAGCTACTATTGCCCACCCCTGTATTTGATGTTTAAATCCACTCAGTTCTTGTTCTTTCAAAGATCAAATTGTTCTGTTTTTGAAGTTGGCTTCTAGAATCTTTCAAAAAAAAAACCCCTAAGAGATCTTCTCTCCCTTCCTTCTTGATAAAATAGGATGTTTCAGACCTGTCTGGCCAAAGTTTTGCTCCTAGTCTGGAGTAACCTGTTTCTCTAGGAATGCCTGTTTCCTTTTGTTGTGTGTGCTATTCAGAGACCACATTACAAGTACTGTGTATATTCACTGCTACATGATTAGCTTTCAATGGACAATATTAGAAACAATTTTGTTTTTTTTTTCTTAAAAAATAATAAATTTATACTGTTATTTTTTATTCATATTTAATATGAAAAGATTTTTAACTTTAAAATCTGGTCTTTTATTCTCATTGGTAGAGACAGTTTAGGAGCCTCTGGCCAAAGTATTACATTTTACTTAATTAATAATTACTCTTTGTATTACAAGTAGGAATAGAATAATTCTTGAAGGTACTTATAGTTTTCTTTTAATCACATATTACATTTTCTCAACTCTTCTTATATAATATACTTTTCCAGAAATAATACCCTCCTTTTCCTAATATTTTATGACAAGAGCCAGTCAATTAAACATGATTGTGCCACATTTAATATTTTAAACCCTACAAAAATAAGTATTTCATTTGGATGTCATTATCATCTTAGATTCATAATGCCCAAGCAAACCTCTCATAAAGACGACAGAATTTCTGCTAATTGCCTTAAAAAAATGTAATGAATAGTCTTATTACAATTTATCTTAAATTTTCTTCTGAGTAATTATGATGTGATTCACTAAGAGGAAGAGGCAAAAAGAGGACATTTTTTAATCATATTTCATTGTCCTTGAGATAGTTAGTCATAACATAAATTATTATAATGTGAATATTTAATTTAATGACATGAAAATTGTAATGATGACAAATGCATAAGATTTTAACTGTAAGTAATAAAACTCAACAAAAAACTTTTATTAAAACATGTAAATCACCATCTTTAATGATAACACTATGGGAGATTGTGGCATTACCTCATTATTAGCAATATTCGATCTATAAACTACCTAGAATTTGAGTGAATGTCAAGTGAGGTGGTATTGTTTGTTGAAGACATTACAGAAAATCTGTCCCAAAGGCATTTCTCTTTTTAGAGTCGAATATGTTTTTACATACTAGCTATCCATAGTCAAAACCATAGAATATTTTCAAATATATAAAATGTGTCACCTGTTGAATATAAAATGACTACTCCATATTAAATATATGTATGTGTGAGAGTTAAGCAACCAATATATTGGCATATATTGACCAATTTGATGTAAATCATAGTTTCCCACAGACCCAAATTTTGCCTGTATTTAAATAATAATGAGTTTGCTGAACTAATAGCAGCAGATTTCTGAGTAGTTAGGGGAATGGGCTAGGCAATGGGCCAAGATAATTTTCTAACCTTTGTCATGTCTTCTTCTGTTACCATGAAAGTCTCAAAAATAACCTCTGATACCTAAAAATAATTCAACTCAAAGAAACAGAGCAGAATGGCAGTTTCCAGGGGCTGAGATAAAGGGACAATGGGAAGTCGCTATTCAATAGGTATGAAATTTCACTTATAAAAGATGAGTAATTTATAGAGATCTGCTATAGAACATCATGCCTGTAGTTAACAATGCCCTACTGTACAACTAAAAGTTTGTTAAGAGGGCAGACTCATGCTAAATGTCCTTACAATGAACCATCACAGCCTAGTCTCTTCCCTGAGGCTGTCTGGCTCCAGTGCTCTTATTCTTCAGGCTACAGGTCTTACACTACACGATGGCATTTCCCCTTTTTACCTGGTAATTTTCTCCTAAGATACTTTTTGAGATGAGTCTCCTCACGACCACTAACAGCTCCCTTCCCATTAGTCATCTAAAACTTCTGTCTTATTCCCAAATTTCCTTTCATGCTCTATTTGAGTCCTGCTCTTAGCAATTTTCCCTCAAGAGCGAGGCTCTGTCCTCTGTGATCAGATAAGGAAGTAGAACCAGAAGAATGGCTAAAATGTAAGACCTGTGTTCTCTGTGTTGAGTAGAATGTAGAACAACCAAACTCACACATGATATAAGTTATGATAACTGCATTAGAAAACTCTTTGTAAGGCCCTGGCTGGCGTACCTCAGTGGATTGAGCACAGGCCTGCGATCCTCTGGTTCGCAGTTCAATTCCCAGTCAGGGCACATGCCTGGGTTGAAGGCCAGTTCCCTGCAGGCCAACTCCCAGCAGGGGACACGCGAAAGGCAACCATACATTGATGTCTCTCTCCCTCCCCTCTAAAGATAAATAAATAAAATTTTTTTAAAAAGAAAACTCTTTGTAAATATCAAAGGCACCTGGATATGTGCATGGCCAGTGGTTCTACTGCTAAGTATATGTCCATCAGAAATCTATCTATTTGCTCACACAATGACTCACACAAGAATGTTCATAGCAACAAGATTCCTAATTGTTTGCAAAACTGGAAAACACCAAAATGTCCATCATTATTATAATGGATATGTTGTGGTACATAAAAACAGTATCAATAAATCCTGTTGAATGCATGCAATAATGTGGGATATCTCATAAATAAGATTTTGGGCAAAAGATAGCAGACTCCAAAGAGTACATAGTGCATGGCCCAATTTCCATGAATTCATAAACAACAAAATCAGTCTGTGGTGCTGGAAGTCAGAGTGGCAGCTGCCCTTGGGAAGGGGGCAATAGCAACTGAGCAGGGAGATGTGGTTTTATTTCTTGATCTTGACACTGATTACCTTTTGTGTTAATTTTGTAAAAACCCAGTTATCTGTACGTGTATGGTCCATAAATTATATTTCAATCAAAAGTTTACTTAAAACTATAAATAACAAATAGCTAGTTATGGCCATAGTATAGTTTAAAGACAAAGTTTGCTTAATCTTGTTGAAAGATGTATACTCCATCTGTGGTGGGAGTAGAGGGGAGAAATCTACTTTGCTTCTATGATCCTGGAGTAACTACAAGGGATATAATTACTTTTTTAAAATTTGAACATACCCTTTGGATGCATGCAGAATCCACTCTCGGGAAATGTTTATTTGTAGAGGTCACATCTTCATTACTCTGGGCCCAAATCCATTGCACTTTTGGTATTATTTAATAAGAGTATTGCTTTTCTGTTGAGAAAGGTCGGACATTGTTAATTAAATAGAATTAAACCCAGTGCTATCCCCTGTCTCTGCTGTCAAATCCATTCTCTGCCCTGTGAAAAGACTCATGGAACAGCAGCTCATGCTCACTAACTTATTCCATTCAATTAAAATTAAATTACACAATTGAACTTTTTTCTTGTTTTTTGCCATATAACATTTTAGCTAATTGCTTAATTAAAACAAAGGCTGGCATTTGTTTCCTTCTTTTGGGGAAGAAAAAGAAAAAGAAAGGAGGGGAAAAAAGCACACTCACTGCTACTTTTTAATTCAGTTATTCTACAGGTAGCTCTGAAAATAATCTTCTATCACCAAAGAAAGTACTAGAGTATACCTTTTCCGTGAAAAAAAAAAAAGAAAGAAGCATCCTAGTTGTTAAATTCAATGTCAGGTCCTGGTTTCTAGGAAGGCTTTTCAAATACAACCATAGAACAGATCCAGTTTTCACTTTGCACATGCACACACACAAAACGGAAATATCAGCTGGATTTTCCTGAGTATCTTCATCAGATTCCAGTAGTTATTTTGCACATGAAAATAGAAGATGTCTACAGCCCTGGCTGGTGTAGCTCAGTGGATTGAGTGCGGACCTGCGAACCACATGATCGCGGTTCGATTCCCAGTCAGGGCACATGCCTGGGTTGCAGGCCAGTTCCCAGTAGGGGTCTCACAAGAGGCAACCATACATTGATATTTCTCTCCTTCTCTTCCTCTCTAAAGATAAATAAATAAAAATTAAAAAATTAAAAAAGAAGATTCCTACAGATAGCAATATATATGTATATATTACTCTTGCTCCAAAAGTTCTAACCTCTGGTATAATGACTACTATTTGTACAATGATTACTATTATTGGTATTGTCATATTGCATTTTGTTTATTAACTTACTAAATATTCACAACATCCTATAAAATAGGCTCAATTATTATTCACATTCTATAAATGAGAAACTGAGACACAGGGCAGTTAATTGATTTGCCCAAGATTTAATAAATGACAGAGCTGGAATTTTCATACAGAATTTTGTTTCATTATATTAATTTATCTTTGGGAGTCACAATTTTTAAATATTTTATGTGTTTATTAGTACAACTTTTTTGAACAATTATTTCTCTTTAGTTTTTAAGTACTGTAACAATTCCAAAAATATTAATAGAGGTCAGTAGGTAATTCTCCTCCTGAGAATGCAAAATTTATTTTTCTATTAATTTAACAGCTATTTACTGAAATTCTATGATGTGTTTTTGAGGTGCTAGGTGCTAGATAAACATCAGTGAGTAGAAGAGGAATAGACTTTGCCCTCAAGAAACTTAGAGACAATAAACATATGAATGTTAACTAAACTTATCATGATAATCATCTCTCAGTATAGATAAGTCATTATGTTGTACACCTTGCATTTATGCAGTGCTGTATATCAAATATACCTCAATAAAACTGAAAGAAAGGGAGATCATAACACTTGAAAACAAATTTAAAAATGTACAAGTAAAGAAAAAACAGTGAATCACACGTAGCTCTCACTTAGAACAGTTCCAGAATACACAAAGGTCAGTTATTGCATTTACTTAAATAAATAAAACCGATTCTTCAATGAAATGGTTTAATACTCATTTACCATAATATATTAACTATGAGTAATTATATAAAGTACAGAATTGGCTGCTGACCCCGCAAAGTCCACAATTGCTACAGAAATATCAGATGCACATTATAATCAGTGACTACTTAAAATACTTCTTTCAAAGTCTGTGATTAATAAATGCCCTTCTGTTACTCAGTTCACATATATATGGCAAAGCCTCTATATGGTTTGCTTCTTTGTCTCTGAGTGATAAAACCACATGATATTTTACACTTATAGATAACTGAAAGAGGTAATTGGCAACAAGGATGAACAGGCAGCAAAGATCCCCAAAGTGAGAATGCTGACAGAGAAATTAAAGTTGAAAGTAAATGGAGTTACAGAAGAAATGGCTGATCGCATTGACAATGCTGCCATTTCCATAAATTGGAAAAATGATTTTGACATGGAAGACAAAAGTGTCCCAGAGTAAGTGACTCTAGCAGAAAACTTCACATTAAAGAACTCTCAAAGAAATTTCATGACATTGAAAAGCACATTGGATGAAATGTTAGAAAATAATTCAAACTTAGAAAGAAGTATGATAATTTTTGAATACATAAAAAAGTGCTTACTTTGTAAATTACACGATGAGAAAGCAAGCCATGTGCAACAACTTTTGATAAAATTTTTTACAAAGATAAAACACTTTAAATCATAATGTTTTTGATATATTAACTTACAGAATACTAAGTAAATATTAGTTTTACTATATTCTTTTATTTTTCTAACCATTGATACCAGAACATGAGAGAGTTTTAATATTCAACAAAATTTTTTAAATGCCATAGAACAATTGTACTTCTCACATCTACTATTAAAATAGCTTCTCATAGTTCTTGCTTGCATGCTCATTTTTAGAATCCTACTATTGTGCAAAGTGAAAAGTCACAAAAAGGAAAATCCAGCAATTTGTATTTCTTAATCAGTGTGTTTTCCCTCATTATTACTCTATTGGACAAACAATTAAAATATTATTTCTATAGCTCTTTTCCTAGACTGTCAATTAAATCAGTGACAGATTTATCTATTTCTTGCAATAATTTTTACTTTATAAAAAACATTTTTTTAATTTATTTTTTGGAGAGAAGAGAAAGGAGGAAGAGAAACATCAATGTGTGCTTGCCTCTTGCATGCCCCTTACTGGAGACCTGACCTACAACCCAGGGATGTGCTTTGACTGGGAATTGAACTGGCAACCCTTTGGTTTGCTGCTGGCACTCAATCCATTGAGTCACATCAGCCACGGCATAATTTTGCTTACATTCATTATTCTTCTCCTTCTTTGTCCCAGTATAGTTATGCCTTCACTTTTAGTCAGCAATGTTCATTAAATTATCTTTGTGTCTATAAATAATATAGCCTCACTTTACTTTTTTTTCTTTCATAAGCTATACATATTGACTACATATTGAAGAATACAATATTAGGGCTTTATTCTTTCTTATAATAGCTCTTAACTGATAATTCTTAAATTCTGACATGTGTACATTTACATTATCAAGGTAAATTAAAATTATTCAGTTATATAGTCATGTATATATAGTATTATAATGCAGAGCTGCTGACGATGAATGTATTTCAAATTTTGCATGTCTGAAAAAGCCTGTCATTATTCTTTGAAAAATATCTTTGCTAAATAAATCTAAGTCAAGAAATCAATAAAGATGTTGTTCCACTATCTTTTAGCTTGCATTGTTTCTGACATAAAACCTGCTGTCATCCTTATCTTTATTTCTCTGTTAGTAATATATTTCCCCTTGTATCTTATAAAATTTTTATTTTTCTATAGATTTTAAGCAATTTGTTTATAATGTGACTCAATGTTTTTTTCTCCATGTTTTATGCTTAGGTATATTTGAGCTTCTTATATCTATGAGTTTGTAATTTTTCTCCAATTTGGAAACTTTTAGCCATTTTGTCTTCATATACATTTTATTCATTTTTAGGACCTTGATGCATATAATTGACCACTTGCAGTTACCCCATCTTTCACTGATGCTCTGTTATTTTTTTCAGTCTCTTTCTATGTTTCTTTTTGCGTCATTATTGTTACTACATTATCAAGTCATTAATCTCCTTTAATCTGTCATTAATCTCATACCATGTAATATTTACATCTAGACTTAAGAGCTTTAAAAAGTTTGAATTTGTTGTGGTTAATATTTTCCAAATCCTTATTTAACTTTTTAATTTGTGGAACACAGTTCTATGTTTTAATATCATTGTCTACTAAATGATTTTATGTGCCTCTTTTAGGTTGGTTTTGGTTGATTGATTATTCCTCAAAATGGTGGTTCTTTTATGTTTGCATTCCTCATAGTTTGATTGGGTACCAGCCAATAGGAATTTTACTTTGTTTGTGCTTATAGTCCTGAGCTTTGTTGAGGATGTGGTCAATCACTTGGAATCAGTCTGATCCTTTTAGGTCTTGTTTTCAGGTGGGACTAAAATTGAGCTTTATCTAGGGTTTATTAATATCCAGCTTCTGTACTAAGAAGGTATGACCCTTCTTAGCATTTTTATCAATACCTCCTAAATTATGAGGTTTTCTCCACTGATTGTTGGAAATTTATGGAACTATATGAACTGGGTGGGGCTGTTCTTTTAAAACTTTTGAGTAGCTCTTTCCCATACTAGAGTAGTTTCTTTACACAATTGTACTGATTGGTTCTCATCTGAATCCTCCAGAAGGTACCTCTGTGGGTCTGCAGAGTCCTCTTTTAGAGCTGCACTCTCGTACCTGGTACTGTCCCGTGACTTCACTGCTCCAGCTTTACTGGACTCTCAGCTTTGTCTCCTCAGTTCAGGGAGATCTACAGGGCTTCCCCCACCTTGTACTGAAGTTTGAAAACCTTTTCCAAGCGGTAAGGTGGAGCTATTATAGGACTTACCTTCTTTGGTGCAAAATTTCTCAAGAACTATTGTCCTTTATTGCTTGATGCTGATGACTTGAATCTTAATTTTTATATATTTTCCTGTTTTTTAATTGCTCCAAGCATGGGGGTAATGTTATTCATTCTTTTTGGTCATTATTTGAACTCGTTTTTGTCAAGCACCAAATCTTTATAACATTAGCATAGAAATGCAATAGAAAATTAATAGAGAACAGAAAACCTTAATATTGAAAGTTTTAAATGCCCAGAGACATAAACCATGTTTCAAGGTATAATTATGCAAATAGATGGCAAAGTAAAGTAGAAATGTGAACTCTTTAACCTCATCTAGTACGAAGGTGTATAGTGCAAACAAAACATTTTTTAATTCATAAAGACAGCCCTGAAACTTCCATCAAAAGGACAATGTAAACTTTACTAGTTTGGCTCCTTAAATTGCAAATGGACTAGGAAAAGGTCATGTGAAGGTAGAAGTTAGGTCCTAATCAGAGCAATTAGCAATGGATTATGTCTCTTGAGCTCCCCAGAAAAGGTAATCTCAGTTGAAATTGTTGAACCCAAGATGGCATTCATTTGCTTAGCTAGATCATAATTCAATAACCAAAAACACTGTTTAGTACATAAATAAACATTTTTCTCGAACTCTCCTTTATCTAAATTCGTAGTTTAAAAGGGATATGAGTTCACCTTAGAAGTATTTATATGTTATGTAAGTCACATCTTTGGACAGGGAATTGTAGGTGCCTAAAATACTCATTTTAGAGACAGGCTAACTATAGATGGCCCTCCAAATTCAGCTCATTGGTTGGCTGCAATTGAATACAGATATTTGAAATTATTGGACTATAAGAAATATTCTGAACATCTGAGCATACTTCGATTAAATTATATTTAAATATTAATTACCAATTTCACTTCTTGTTTGAATTGTATTTTAATGTTCTCTGTTACTGTCACTTCTAAAGTTTTAATTTGTTTTTAAGAATATTCTTTAAAACACTGTACTCAGTCTTAGAATTTTTAGATTCCGTCTGTTAGGAAGTTAGTCAATCTCTTTGAACCTGTGAACCTTAGCTTCTGTAAATGTGTCTAAAAACTATGAAATGTGACTAAAAATACTTGTCATTTTTACTTTCCCAGTAATACACTGTGTCTCAAAGTGTGTAAGTGTCAGGGTTTCTTAGTTTTTATTGTTGTTTTTTCAGAATATGGTGCTATTTCTAAATGTGTGAAGTTGAATATAAACTAAAATTTGAGGACATAGGTTTTAAAAATTCCAGTCTGTTTTTATGCACACGTACACCAGGCACTTACTTATTTCATTTAGCACATAAAGATAAGGAGGTCTAGCAGTGACCTAAGTCTGAAAGAAAAACAAAACACTGGAATAACATGCTTTAAGATCGATAACTAAAAAGCACCATGGAATGTCAAAAGGTGGACAACAAAGAGACTTAAAAGAGATCACTTATAAAGAGAAACAATTGTTATATAAAACTAGTTTAACTAGGAAAATAATTGTAGATGGAGCAGCATGAGAAATCAAGGATCAAAGCAGGATTGGATTTAAATTCATAGTTATCCCCTAACTTATCAATAAAGTGATGTGAATTAAACTTATTTTTGTATAAGGCAATGCTTTGCCATACTATTTTGTTATAAGGCCCAACAATTATTTTTCACTCTAGCCCTAGGTGGCTACACAGTATTAGATATTTACCTTCATCAAAGAAGACCTGTTAGTTAAAATATTCTGGAGTCATATTGCCTGGGTTAAAACATCTGTTCAGGATATTAAATAATATTAAAGAATTATTGTTTATTTTTATAGGTGTGGTAACAGTATTGGGGTTATGTTTTTTTTAAGTGCCCTTATCTCTTAGAGCTAGATTGTGAAATATTTACAGTTAAAATATATGCTATGGGAATTTTCTTCAAAATAAGCTAGAGGATGGTGAGAGTGTAGGGATTTGGATAAAAGCAGACTGGTCATGAATGGATAATTATTGAAACCAGATGATAAGTCCATACCATTATTCTCTCTCTCCTTTTTAAAATTTCCTTGAAATTAAAGAGGAACAAAACAGAACTTGTTTCATTATAGAAGTACTCTGTGACCTTACATAAGTCACTAAACACTAAGTTCATCATTTATAAAGAGAGAAAATAAGAGTTACCTACTGTTTCAAGGACTGAATGAGTTAATAGAGCTAACTAATGACTAAAACACATAGAGGATTACCTATCTCATGATAGATGTTGCATAAATATTAACTTTAAAAAAATATTTTGTTACATATCCACTTTTTAAAAAAGATTTTATTTATTTATTTACCTTTAGAGGGGAAGAGAAGGAGGGAAGGGGGGAAATATCAATGTATGGTTGCCTCTCCTGCATCCCCTGTTGGGAATTGGCCTGCAACCCAGGCCTGTGCCCTGACTGGGACTTGAACCGTGATCCTTTGGTTTGCAGGCTCATGATCAATCCACAGAGCTACACCAGCCAGGGCCATATCCACTTTTTAAAAAAGATTTTATTTATTTACTTTTAGAGAAAGGTGAAAGGAAGGAGAAAGAGAAAGAAACATCAGCGTGTGATTGCCTCTCATGTGCCCCCTACTGGGGACCTGGCCTGCTACCCAGGCATGTGCCCTGACTGGCAATCAAACCATCGACCCTTTGCTTCACAGTCCAGCACTCAGTCCACTGAGCCACACCAGCAAGGGCCATATCCACTTTTTAAATTAAACTTTTTATTTGGAGATAATTACGAATTCATATGTAGTTGTAAGAAATACTACAAAAATCTGTATTTATTACCCAGTTTCTTCCAACGGTAACATCTTGCAGAACTATAGTACAATATCACAACCAAGTTGTTAATATTGATATAATCAAGATACAAAATATTTCCATTATCACAAGGATCCCTCAAATTGCCCTTTTCAAATTACACCACTTCTATCCTTCTTAACCACTGACTACCACCAATCTGATCTCCATTACTGTAATTCCATCATTTTAAGAATGCTATGTAAGTGAAGTCATACTGTATGTAACATTTTGTGATTGACTTTACCTTTTATGCAGCATGTTTCTTTGGAGATTTATCTAGATTGTTGTGTATATTAATGGTTCATTGATCTTAATTGCTGAGAAGCATCCTATGATGTGGCTATTCCATAGTTCTCTAACCATTCACTGTTTAGTAAAGAATATCTGGTTTATTTCTAGTATTTGGCTATTAGAAATTAAACTTCTCCAAACATTTGTGTACAGGCTTTCGTGTGTGTGTAAACATAACTTTTCATTTCGTTGGGATAAATGCCCAGGAGTACAATTGTTGTGTCATGTTATAGTTTTATTTGTTTTTTTATTTTTATGTATTTATTTATTTATTTGGGGTTTTTTTTGGTTGTTTTTTTAGATATTGCCAAAATATGTTCCAGAGTGACTTGAACTTTTGAAATTCCCAACAGCAACAAAAGAGTGGTCCAAGTTCTCCAAGTACTTTCCAGCAAGAGTTGAGTGGTATTCTCACTAATTTTCATTTTTGCCACTATGATAGGTACGTAGTGGTGGTTTATGCAAATTTAATTTTTTTGGAGATATTTTTATATTCTTACATCTGTATATTCTCCTCAATGAAATGTTTGTTCTTGTCTATTGCCCATTTTATCATTGGATTGTTTGTTTTTTAATGTGAGTTTTAAACATATTTTTATTATTACTTATTTAACATTTAACAAATATGTATTGTGCAATACTAAGTGCCAGACCCTACACTAGGTAGATCAGTTAATGAACCATTGATCTCAGCCATTATGAAAGTTGCATTCTATTTTACACCTGAAACCTATATAATTTTATTAACCAATGCCACCCCAATACGTTCAGTAAAAAAAATTTAAAAAGACAGTTACCTGGCTGGGGTAGCTCAGTGGATTGAGCATGGGCCTGCAAACTACACAATCGTGGTTTGATTCCCAGTCAGGGCACATGCCTGGGTTGCAGGCCAGTTCCCAGGAGGGGACTCACAAGAGGCAACCATACATTGATATTTCTCTCCTTTCCTTCCTCTCTAAAGATAAATAAATAAAATCTTTAAAAAAACATGGTTAAAAAAAAGACAGTTATATTCCAGGAGGAAATGAGCAACAATGACTATATATAGAACATATTAGAAAGTTACAAGTACTATAGGAGTAAATTAGAGAAGAAAAAGTGGGATGGGGAATCATGGGGTCAGGTTGAAATTTCAACATGTATTCATGCTTAAACACGTATGCATATGCAGGCATATTTGTCTTTTGAATAATAGTTAAGAAATGTAAACATTGAGAACAAGATTACTAGCGTCCTTCAATGTTACCTCCACTTTAAAGGTGCTTGTTGGATTTGTAGCATGTAGAAGAACTATAAGGTTTATAATAGCTGAAATGTATTGAATGCTAAGTATCAATCATTGCATTTTACATAGACTATCTCATTAAATCCTCACATGAATGTGTATTGTATAGTACTGTATATGTTTTTTAAGTTAATTTACATGCCCAAGGCCCTATAGCTTCTTTTATCCTATTTGGTAATATCAAAATAATCAAAATTATTTATGCAATCCATTATGGAATACATATGTACACCCATATATATTTCTGTCACATAAGCCTATTTCCATTACTACATTTCAAAAAGCATCAAAGCATCTGCACTAACTGCCCCCACCACTTTGCCCGGCTCTTTTACCCCTTCAGACAGCTGGTTTCTCTATAGTCCTGACTTGGCTTAGGGAGACCCTTCAGACTTCCAATCAACAGTCATGCCATCTCAATTAATTTTTTAAATTTTTTACAAAGTATTTGAGAGGTCTTCTTGGTTGGTTATTGTCCTAGAACTATAATTTATGAGGCAAGCTGAGTTCACTATAGCATTCTCAGTACTTGTTTCTTCAATTGAAGAAATATGGATAAACAAAATATTAATAGTGGTTTAATTCTATGTGGTGGTTTTTAAAGCATTTCATATTTTAATGTTCAAAACTTCTACAATACTATTCATTTCATCATGTATAATGCTACTGATTAAGTTAAATATTTTCCTAATTTTAAAATACTTCCCTCCAACCTCCCCTTTTCTTCCATTTATGACATCTTCCTCAGCCCACTTTCTAAAAAGATATTGACTTTTGATAGTCTTTTCTTAACTTTCTGTCTTGATCAGATGACTCATGATTTCCTTTAGATTTAATCAAAAACTGCAACTACACTTCCAGAGGCCCAGCATCCATGCATTCTCTTACTCCTCGGCTGGTTTACCCATGCCCGGTCACCAAACTGCAAGTCCTTTAACTCCTAGGAGCTTGCCCTAAGCTCCAGGCCTATATTCAATTATATCATGGGTAAATGGGTCCAAAATAATTTTTTTCACTAAGATATGAACAATAAACATTTTTGGATTTTGGAAAAAGAAAAACAATACTCATTTTGACCAAATTATTGAAAATATTGGTTATCTTGACTATGACATTTAAAACTGTGTTTGGGAGCTACTCGTGAAGCTGTGTAGGGAAAATTATCATGTATGCGGCCCAACCATTTAGGTTGGATTAAATGCTAGCTTTTTTTTGCACTACATTCATTTGCCTAGTGTTTGACCAGTAGTAAACCAGAGTCTTCTTAAAAATAATATTCACCTGAGGATATGTTTTTAATGATTTTTTAGAAAGAAAGAGACATCAACTGGTTGCCTCCCACATGCACCTCTAGCAGGAATAGAACTCACAACCTTTTGGTGTGCTGGGCGATCCACCAACCAACTGAGCAACCTGGCCGGAGCTAAACCAGACTTGGTTTTATTAGCAACTTTTTCCCCCTATAACCTCGGATCATCAAAAACTACTTTTACTCATTCTATTATGTTATCCTCTCCTCATTTCTCCACAATTTAGTGTATCATTCTCTGTCTCTTAGCTTGAGAAGGTAGGACTTTCAAAATTATGATTTATACCAAGACCATATATTCTATGATTAGCTTTATTAGCTCTATGTAATCAGACAAAGCTATCATTTTATTGCCTGGATTTCTCCCCCGCCCCACCAGTAACTCTTATTTTCCCTCCTTGCTCTTCCCACCCTGAATCTACAAATACTTAATTTTCTGCACAACGGCGTGGCATGGCATTTCATATTTCTTCTTAGTGTTGTCATCAATTGCCAAATTGAGTCATCGCTCCATAAAAACTTTACTAAAGTTTTCTCTACAAGTGTCAACATGAAGCTCCAAAAGTTTAGAAATTTCCTAAGATTAATCATTTATTACGTAGAAGAAATGTTTTATAACCAAAGTATCTGATTCCAAACTGCATGTTCTCTTCACTTCATTTTACTGCCACAAGCTAATTAAGAGACAAGAAATACGTCCAACTGCCTCTATGGACCAATTTATAAGGGTTTAAAATATTAATTTAGTGCTAAGATAACATTGGGAAGATGGAGAAAATCCTATTTCAGAGTCCCTGTCAATGACAGCACTGCATGTCGTTGGAAGAAATACTTGATAAGCCTTTTGCAGTGCTTTCAAGTGGAACCATGGTTAAAATCTGCAGGACAAAGGAGCAGATTCTGGCCAAAATGAAAGGTTAGTTAAATAAAAACTAACAGATGTCAGTAATATGGCGTGTGGTGTACGTTCCGTGTTCTCCAGAAGACAGTTTCTTTCTTGTGAGCTTTATTCAGAGTGCCGCGGTGTCAGGGATCGCACTGGCAGGATTGGATGGCGGCACTGGGAATGCTTTAACGTCTTCCAGGATGCTAAGAACATAAATAATGGAGTAGAAGCTACTTTCGAAGATTTATGACAATAGGAAGGGCATGATCAAACTTTGGGGGAAATCTGCCAGGCTGGACTTTCTCCTCCAACACAAGTTTCCCAGAACAAATCATGAAAGAAAAAGTGCCAGTCTTCAGACGTTGGAAGAAGACTAGTCCAAATGGTCATAAAAACAATAACATTATAATGCTCATTGTGGACAAAGCCAAGATTTATTTGTGGCATTAGCAATAGGTCACTATAAATATACAAAGACATTTAAATGCACTGGAAGATAAACAGAAATATTAAAGAAATCTCATTAGCACATTTGTAGGAGTAGAAGGGAATTCTGAGTGTGCGCCCGCGTGTCGGTGTGTGTGTATAAAATATTGCTGGAATAGGTGTGCGAATGCAGTCAAAAAGCAAAGGGTCATTTTAAAATTCTAGCCTGAAGTCTTTTAGAAGTAAAGTATTGAATTTAGGTACCCACCCCTAGAATCAAAACCACCAGAGCAATCATAACGTTGCCCTATGTTCTAATTTTCTATTTTAATGATATTTTCAGTCACAAAAGTCAGGTTGATGCCCTCGAGTGAAATTTAGAATTGACATAATTGCATAATGATATTTTAGACTAAAAAATATCTTCATTTACCTGAGACTTTCATAGTTCTGAAGTATATTTTGATTGGAATCAGGTGAGTGATACCCACCTTCTCAAAATGTAAGCATTATCTGCACATTTAGTGACTACTAATAGCCACTTGAAAAGTGTCTTCTGTGGCTTCATTTATTTACTTCCATATTTTAAAAGTAATTTGATGGGAAAATAAAAGAATTCTTGACTTCATGCTACATTTCCATAGGCATATTGTGACATGAACTGAAAGCTGATGGTTTTGCTATACGCCTTTGCCCCGTGACATTTAACCTGATATAAGTGAAAACACATTTATGGTGAAATCAGCACAATAAATGGTGATAGAAATTCCAGTAAGTTTGGTAGTTCTAGTTCCCAAGGTGTGGTCTTACAATTGAACAAAAGATAATACACATAGCATGATATTTAGCTTACTTACTTTATTAGTGGGAATTCTCCTTAGATCAGTTTCTAACAGGATTTGGGTTGCTTTGACTTCATCACTGTAGAACAGTTCACTTGAAATAACTTTTCCGATTTTGGTAATGAGAGTATTTGGGTACCCACACTTGCACCATTCCACCTTGAACTCTTGCCCATTAGTTTGCTTGAACCTCATAAAACGTTAACTTGAGTTGTGTGCAGCAAGGAGACCAATAAAACACCATATGTTTGTGATGAAATCATTAAAAAATGTCCTAGCACCTCTTCCGTAATAGTCTGTGACATATAGAAATTTCAGATTTGACTGTTTATAACAATAAGGATGAAATATTCTTCCTCCTCGTTATAACTTGTTATTCTTTGAGAGAGGAATTTCTCACTTATGTGAGAAAAAGAAACACCGATGTCCGATTTACTGATTTATTTAAAAAACAAATTGGGAGACAATTCTGCTTATTTTACTTCCATGCCTATTTATCTTATTAGTGATCAGCCAGTGGTTACAACGAGGAGCCAGAGGACGAAAGCAGCATTCTGCTCATCTTCAGCGCTGAGAAAATAAAGAGCCCCTCATAAAAGTGTGTAAACAGAAAATCAGTGAATGCGACACAAGCTTTCTAAGGTACAGTTTCCTTTAGGCAGCAGATTTGGAGAAGAAAAACAGAATTATCTTTGACCAAGATGAAAAACTACACAATAGGACAATTAAAGTATTTCAATGTAAAACTCATATTAGTCTGCCAATCATGACAACATAAGCGAACTGAACTGGTGAAGTAAAGAGAGGAGTCTATTTAAAACCAAACCCAAACCAAACAAAAACAAACAAATAAAAATAAACCTGGAATTAGTAGACCAAACCATGCAGGTTTTCTATTTCTCAATACCTTTTGCTCCACATGTTGACAGGGACCCTCTCCCGAGTAAACTAAAGCATAAAACAACAGAAAACCCCCCAAACAACCAGCCTCCCTCAAAACACCAAAATATATGAATCTGCAATTATATGTAAGCACGTTTCCCCGAGAAACGTAGTCAATATCTCATGGCCATTTCAAACTTTCTCTTTATCAAAGCACTCAATTTCAGTTTCATTTGATGAATACAATTCAGTATCCATTTGAAAACAGATATATGTATCTATTTGGACATTTTGGTGATTGAATGACCTCAAACTGCCAATCTCTCTGAAAGGAAGGAGAACATTAAATACAAAGAACATGGCCATTGTGGCTGTGAATGCACACTGTTTGCTTTACCTTGTACTGATGTTTTAGACCTTGGTGCATAGAAGGTGAGTAGAATACTAGAGAGGGAGGAAAGTGAGAGTTTTAATTTAAAAAATGCAAAGCATGGCTTTTTCAAATTGCTTAGCACTTTCTACCCCTTCTTAATGCCTTCAGCTCCCACATTCTAGTTAGAATGTTAGCTAAGCTCCTTTTTCTTGGCTGTCTTGGATAGGTGAGTGTTCTTGTGCCCAATAGATCTCTCTGTTCTTCAGATAAATAAAAGAGAAAAATAAGTTAAAAATAAGCAGTCACACCTTTGAAACTTTTTCGTGTGTGTGGCAAAGTCTCCTATAATAACAAATACGCGAATTGCTTTGGATTTAACTATTGTGTCATTTTATATGTTAGCCCAGCCACCAACTCACTATTAAGACTTAATACTCAATCAATGCCTCAATGTTGCCATCTGTTTTTCATATGTAAAAGGCAATGGACAAGGAGTGAGAAATTAAACAAATACATACAAAGGGCTATGAAACCCTGGTAAAAAAATGATATGGGCATTTGAAGTATTATTGTAGATATTGAGAAAAATGCAAATGTTTCAATTCTATAATTATTGACAGTTTGGTAGGCTAAATCACGATTTTTAGCTACATTCAGTTTTGCACTAAACTTGAGATCCAATCTAAATACTCTTAAATGTGATATATACAGCTGCTCTTACATGATGCTGTTAGATTTACCATTTTTATGTGATATTTGAGAGATCACGTAACATACTCAATGGCATTGATTTCAGGATAAACTCAATTTCCACACATCATTCAACACTCCATAAAGGTTACGGGAAAGGGGTAAAAATAGATTAAAAGAGACTGAAGGAGGTCAGTAGCTTGGCGCATAGTGCCACACCCCTGTCCACTCAGCGTGTGACTCCGTAGAATTGTGCCCTGTTTATTCCCCTTGTTAAGCAAGAGTAGAGAGAGGAATCTCAAGTGAAGAAATCTCACAACTTTCATATTTTTAAAACTCTGTACATTTTTAGGAAAAAAAATACCAGTTTTTATTGAAGTACAAATCCTCATACTCAGACGTTGGAAGTGTCACCCCTCAATGTTCCTCTGACTCTACTCAACTGTTGCATGTACTCTGAGTCCACAGCTCAGAGTCAGACACGTGCACCTCTTCCAACTCAAATGGCCTACAGAGAATGGGGTCAAGGGCGTGCAGGGATTCCTCTGCAGCCCAAGGCTTAGATATTCTGGTAAAAACCTGAAATGAAGTAGAAAGGTAAAACTCATATTTCTTCATGTTATCCAAGACTTCTTGATTATATTATTAGTTCTGTTTTGACCTCAAACTGTATGAAAGCTTTTGTTGGTACTACTTAAACTAACAGATTTGTAAATCACCCCTGCAGCAATAGTAATTATGCTATTTTTTTCATTTCTACATCATTTTGAAATTAGGTTTTGAAGGCCTGTTCCTCATTTGACAAAGAGAATTAGATCTGGAATAAATACAATGAGTTGGTGTGCCTGTCATGTTAAGAAGGCGGGGATTTGTGGTATGTATTAATTTTCTAATGCTGCTGTGACAAATCGTCACGAACATACGGCTTAACACAACACAACTTTACCACCTTACAGTTTTGCAGGGAAGAAGTCTGACACAGCTCTCGCTGAGCTAAGACACAGGTGTCGGCAGAGCTGTGTTCCTTCTTGGAGACTACAGGAGAAAAGCTCTTCCCTTGCCTTTTCCTGCTGCTGGTGTCCACCAGCAATCCTTGGCTGTGACTCCTTCCTCCATTTTCAAAGCCAGCAACAGGTCAAGTTCTCCTTGTGCTGCCGTACTTCTGGTTCTCTGAAGTTGGAAAAGGTTCTTGCTTTTTAAAAATCATGTGAGTAGATTGGCCCAATCTGTGTGACCCAAGAAAATCTCTCCATGTCAAACTAGTTAATGTTAGTTAATTACAACTACAGCATCTCTTCTGCTTTGTAAAGTAGTATATGCAGAGGTTCTGAGAATTAATGCCTTGGAGATCATTTCAAATCATTGACAATATCATGTTCTCTAATGATTATGCAGCCAACTTTTTAAAAAAGGAAATGGGTTTTTGTACTTTTTTTATTGTTGACACTATTACAGATGTCCCCATCCTCCCTACTTTCCTGCCCCCCATCAGCTCCCATCTCCTCTTCCCTCTGGCCATAAATTACACTGTTGTCTGTGTCTAGGTGCTAAACATATATGCCCTTTGGCTAATCACTTCACCTTCTTTTATCTAGTTTCCCCTCCTCCCATCAGACAACTGTCAGTTTGTCTCATGTTTCCATGCCTCTGTTTCTATTTTGTTAATCAGTTTATTTTGTTCATTAGATTCCACATACAAGTGGGATCATATGACATTTCGCCTTCTCTCACTGTTTATTTCACTTAGTATAATAATCTTGAGGTCTGTCCACGCTGTTGCAAAGGTAAGCTTTTCTTCCTTGTTATGCCCACATAGTATTCCATTGCATTAAAGTGCTATTGCTTGTCTATCCACTCATCTATTGATAGGCACTTTGGTTGTTTCTAGATCTTGCCTACTATAACTAAGGCTGCTATGAACTAGATGTGCATATATTCTTTCTAACTGGTGTCTTGAGATTCTTAGGATATAGTCCCAGAAGTGGGATTGCTGGGTCAAAAAGCAATTCCACTTTTTAATTTTTTGAGGAAACTCCAAACTGTTTTCCACAGTGGCTGCACGGATCTGCCTTCCCACCAACAGTGCCTTAGGGTTCCCTCTTCTCTACGTCCTTTCCAACACCTGTTGTTTGTTAATTTATTGATGATAGCCAGCCATAATGACAGGGGTGAGGTGGTATCTCATTGTGGTTTTAACATGTATCTCTCTAATGGCTAATGACATTGAGCATTTTTTCTTTGTTTATTGGTGATCTGTATGTCCTTTTTAGAGATGTTTCTATTTAGGTCCCTTGCACATTTTAGAATTGAATTGTTTGTCTTCATGATGTTGAGTTATATAAATTCTTTGTATATTTGGGAAATTAACCCCTCATTAGATGTATGCTTAGTGAATACATTTCCCCCTAGGGCGGGCTCCCTTTTCATTCTATTGATGGTTTCTTTTGCTGTGCAGAAGCTTTTTAGTTTGATGTAGTCCTATTTATTTAGTTTTTCCTTTGTTCTCCTTGCCCTAGGAGATATACTGGCAAACATTGCTACAAGAACCGTCTGAGATTTTACTCACTATGCTTTTTTTCTAGGATTGTTATGGTTTTATAACTTACTTTTAAGTCTTTTGTCCTTTTTTACTTTATTCTTGTACATGGTGTAAGTTGGTGGTCTAGTTTCATTTTTTTTGTATGTACCTGTACAATTTTCCCAACACCATTTACTGAAAAGACTATGTTTACTGTATTATATGTTCTTGCATCCATTGTCAGATATTAATTGATAATATAGGCATGAGTTGATTTCTGGGCTCTCTGCTCTGTTTCATTGATCTGTGTGTCTGTTCTTATGCTATTACCTGGCTTCTTTGATTACAGCGGCCTTGTAATATGGTTTTATACCAGGTATTGTGATCCCTCCAACTTTGTTCTTCTTTCTCAATATTGCTGAAGCTATTCAGGGTCTGTTTTTGTTTCATATCAATTTTTGGAATATTTGTTCTGGACATGTGAAATATACAATTGGTAGTTTATTAAGAATTGTGTCGCATCTAGAGATTGGTTTGGGAGTATGGACATTTTAGATGGTAATTCTTCTAATCCATGAACATGTTTATAACTCTCAATTTCTTACTTCAATATCCTATACTTTTCCAAGAACAGGACTTTTACATCTTGGTTAAATTTATCCCTAGATACCTTATTTTTTGTTATTGTTGTTGCAATATTAAATAGGATTGTTCTCATGTTTTTTCTTTTTATTTAATTATATTATAATGGTTATGCTATTACAGCTGTCCCAATATTTCCCTCTTTGCCCCCTTCACCCAGCACCCCCACCCTCTCAGGCCAACCCCACACCACTGTTCATGTCCATGGATCTTGCTTAGGCTCTTCGGCTACTCCATTACCTATATTGAACTTTACATTCCCATGGCTATTCTGTAACTACCTATTTGTACTTCTTAATCCCCTACTTCTTAGTTTCTCTTTTTGATAGTTCATTATTGGTGTATAAAAATGACACTGATTTCTAAGTATTAATTTTGTATCCTGCCACTTTGCCAAATTCATTTATTAGATCTAAAAGCTTTTAGGTGGAGTTTTTAGGGTTTTCTATGGACAATATCATGTCATCTGCAAATAATGACAGTTTTAGTTCCTGCTTTCAAATTTGGAGGCCTTTTTTCTTCTATCTGATTGCAGTGGCTAGGATTTCCAGGACAATGATGGATAAGAACTGTAAATATGGATACCTCTGTCTTATTTCTGATAATAAGGGAAATACTATTAACTTTTGCTCATTTAATATGATGTCTGTAGGATTGTCATATATGGTCATTACTTTGTTGAGTTATGTTCCAAGTATCCCCACTTTGCTGAGAGTTTTTATCATAAATGGGTGCTAAATTTTATCAAATACTTTAAAAAATCTATTAATATGGTCATGTGCTTTTAATTCATTTTGTTTACATGGTGCATCAAATTTATTGATTTGTGGATGTTGTACCAACTTTGCATCTCAGAAATAAGTCCCACTTGCTTGTGGTATATGATTTTTAATGTATTACTGAATCAGTTTGCTACCATTTTCTTGAGGATTTTAGCTTTATGTTCATCAGGCATATTGGGCTATAATTTTCTTAATTTATAGTATCTTATCTAGTTTTGGAATTAGGATAATGCTGAACTCAGCATAATGCTGAGGTAGGATAATACAGTGAGCTTGGGAGTTTTCCTTTCTCTTAAATTTTTTGGAATAATTTGAGAAGGATAGGTGTTAGTTCTTTGAATGTTTTGTAAAATTTACTTTTGAAATCATCTAGCCCAGAACCTTTGTTTGTGGAAGGTTTTTTATTTATTTTTATTACTGCTTCAATTAGTTGTAATTGGTCTATTTAGATATTTTTCATTCTTTTTATTTAGTTTTGGAAGATTGTATGTGTCTAGGAATTTATCTATTTCTTCCAGGTAGTCTAATTTGTTGTCATATAGTAGTTAATAATACTTTCTAAAAATCCTAGGTATATCTTTGGAGTCAGTTGTTACTTCTCCTCTTTCATTTCTGATTTTATTTAATTGGGTCATCATTCTTTTTCTTGATGTGTCTGGTTGACTGTTTACCAGTCTTGTTTATCTTTAAACTAAGTAGCTATTGGATTCATTAATCTTTTATACTGTTTGTTTTTAGACTCCGTTTTGTTTATTTCTGCTCTAATCTTTGTTATTTCATTCCTTCCACTCACTTTCGGCTTTGATTGTTTGTTTCCAGTTTTTGTAAGTGTGAAGTTACATTATCTGTTTGAGAGTTTTCTTTTCTTGAGGTAGGCCTATAATGCTATGAATTTACCTCTTAGGACGGTTTTGTTGAGTTTCATAGGTTTTGGGATGTTGTGTTCTCATTTTAATTAGTTTTGATGGAAGTTTTAAATATTTCCTTTGTCTCATTCTTAACCCATTCATTGTTTACTAACATATTATTTAGTATCCATGAATTTGTGTATTTTTCAGTGTTTTTTTTCTTGTGGTTGATTTCTCATTTCATACTATTGTGGTCAGAGGAGATGCTTGATATAATTTTTAAACTTATCTGTACTTGTTTTGTGTCTTAAATTATGGTGTAGTCTAGAAAATGCTCCACGTGTGCTTGAAAACAATGTATGTTCTTTGGAGTGAAATGCTCTAAAGATATCAATTAAATCCACCTAATCTAGTGTGTTGTTTAAGGCCACCATTTCCTTGTTGATTTTCAGTCTGGAAGATCTATCCATTCATGCCAATGGGGTGTTAATATACCCTTCTATGACTATATTTACTATTAACCTCTCTTTTCATGTTTATTAAGATATGCTCTACATATTTAGGTGCTCCTATGTTGGGTGCATAGATGTTTACCAGAGTTATATATTTTATTGGATTGCTCCTTTTATCATTATGTAGTGTCATTCTCTGTCTCTCTCTTAAGCCTTTGTTGTAAGACTATTTTGTCAGATATAAATATTACAGCCCCAGGTTTTCTTTTATTTCCATTTACATAAAATATATTTTTCAATCTCTTTATTTTTATTCTGTGTATCTTTTGTTCTTTAAGGGTATCCTACAGACAGCAAATATATGAGTCTTGCCTTCTTATTCATTCAGTTACCCCATGTCTTTTGATTGGCGCATTTAAGCCATTTTTATTTAAAGTAGTTTTGATATATGTGCATTGTCATTTTGTTTTTTAACTGTTTTCCTTGTTTTTCTTTCTTTTTCTTTTTTCCTTTACTCCTTATGGCAGGCCCTTTAATAGTTTTGTAATACAAACCTGGTGGTAACAAACTTCTTTATCCTATTCTTGAATGGAAAGCTCTTTATTTCTCCTTAAATTTTAAGTGATAGCTTTATTGGGTAATGTAATCTTGGTTGTAGGTATTTGCTTTTCACAATCTTGAATATTTTATGCCAATCTCTTCTGCTTTGAAATGTTTCTGTGGACAAATCAGATGACAGTCTAATTGGAGCTCCCTTTTAGGTAACTTCATCCTTTTCTCTTATTGCTTTTAGGATTCTCTCCTGTCTTTAAGCTTTGCCATTTTAATTATCATGTGTCTTGGTGTACAGCTTTCTGGTTCCACATTGTTTGGGACTCTGTGCTTCCTGGACTTGTGCATCTTTTTCTTCCACCAGACTAAAGAAGTTTTTGGTCATTATATCTTTAAATAGCTTCTTTATCCCTTGCACACTCTCTTCTCCTTCTGGTATTCCCCTGATATAGTTGTTCTTATGCTTCATATTGCCCCAAAGGAGGTTTCTTAAGCTCTCCTCAATTTTTTTCTGTCTGCCTGGGTGTTATTATGTACCATGTTTTCCAAATTGCTGATTTGATCCTCTACTTTATTTCTTCCAGTGTATTATTTATTTTAGTTATTGCATTTATTTTAGTTATTGCATTTATTTTAGTTATTGCATTCTTCATTTCTGACTGATCCTTTTAATGGTATCTATCTCTTTTTTCATGCTGTTGAGCATGCTTATAATCATTATTCTAGATTCCATATCTAATAAGTTGCTTACCTTCATTTCATTTAGTTCTTCTTCTGGAATATTATCTTGTTCTTTCATTTGAGTCCTGTTTATTTTTCTTCCCATTTTGGCTGCTTCTTTTTACTTGTTTTTATGTATTAGGTAGATCTGAATAGACTGGTGCAGCAGCCCTATATCAACTGCTGCCTGTGACTGGGCCTGGGCAACCTGTTTACTGCTATGAGTGCCACAGTTTATAGCTCCCTCTGCTGGCCCTGAGTGTATACAGAAAGAACCAGGTTGCACACTAAGGCTGGATTTTATCAGCTCTGAGCTAGGACAGGGTCAGCTAAAGTCTTAGAGTTCCTAGAGATCCACTTTTTCTATTAGAGTTAATCATTGAGATAGCCTCTAACTGTACTCAGTAGCCTGGTTAAAGCTCCAAAGGGTGGGGTGAGAGGTATTCCTGCAGGTAGGGCAATTGCTTCTCCACAGGCTGATGCCTTTGGAAATAAGTGCTCTATCTGAGAAAGATGGCTTCCACTGTACGGGGAATAACTCAACACGGGGATTCTGGTGGCTGTTCTTTCAGTTATCTCTCCAGAGCCACCAACCTCAGACTCTCCTCATGTGACCTTAGTCCACCCTGCCCTCCTTCTGCCTAAGCCCAGAGTAAATGGCTATAAACCAATTTTTTTGTATTGTCCCTGCATCTCAAGCCATCTTTCCCTGGTGGACAGACACCCCATTGCTTTTCACAGCCAGATGTTAGTTGGGTTCCTTTCCCACCAGCTAGTGTTCAGTTGGTTATTTAGGTGGATTTCTCTACAATTTAGTTGTAATTTCTGTTTGGTTCTGCGAGGAGATTGGTGTAGCTTCTACTTACTCCTCCATCCTCTTGGGTCAAAAGTTAACTTTTTAAGATATGAAATTTGTTCAAATTAGCCTATAAATTTAATGTAATCTCAATTAAATCTCTATAGATGTTTAATGAAATTTTATAAGCCAATTCTAAATTTTCATATACCAAATGGCAAGAATAAAGAATAACATATTTTTTATTATTTTTTCTATTTGGAAGAATACATTGAATTCCTTCCAAATAGATAAAAATTAAGGCCTTCAAAATTAAGAGGTATGCTATTTTTTGATAGATGGACAGATGGTAGAATTTTCAAAGATTCTAGAATTTTGCGCATACAAAATCTAGAGGTATAATGGATATGGAACAGGAGAAAGCAGCAACTATTCAGCAAATGGTTCTGGATCAGTAGGTTACTTGTACTATAGAGCACACAGAGAAAAGAGATTTTATTGGTAAAATAAAAAAGCACAATTTTAAACTTTTAGAATAACCTAAGGGAATACCTTCTAAATTGACAATATAGAAGGATCTTAAAACAAAACTCAGAAATCACAGCAATAAAGGAATGGTTGAAATATTTGACTACACTTAGAAAACAATAACAACAAAAAGAAAAGTGGTATGAATGCACCATACACATAGATATAGCATGGGAGAAAATATTTCCATATCATGTAGTCAACAAAAAATATCTAAATAAGAATATTTAAGAATATCTAAAGCACTTCTATAAATCTAAAACAAAAGATGAACAACCTAATTTTTAAAAATAACAAAGAGTTTGAACTGAATGGCACTTCACAGATAATGTTGACTTGTCATTAGGGAGATGCAAAGTTAAAAGTATAATATTATATTCATCATCTTGAAAAAGAACACAGATCAGAGGGAGAGGATGTGAAAAACACAGATTTATGTACCCAGAGAATAGATGTCTAAGTGGATAGTAGAACCATAGTAGTAAAGAATTTAGAAATCTGCAGTATGCCCAGTGTATGCAACTCAACTAAAAACTTCATTCCTAGAAAAGTCAGGGCAGCATTTCTACATGGAAACATAAACCAAACTACTCATACAACATTGTATGCAAAAGTTCAAAATTGGAAACAACTATCCCTCAAGAGAAAAATGAATATGTAAATTGTGACAAGTGCCTGTGATTAAATATTATAAAATAATTAAACTGAACAAATTAGACTTCCGCCAAGATGGAGGCATAGGTGGAAACACTGTGCCTTCTCCCGCAACCAAGTTTGAATACAACAAAGGTTTGGAGAAACAAAGACACAACCAAAGGACAGAAAATTGAATTATACGGAAGTCCGACTACATCTAACCGTTCAATGGGATGGTAAGAGGGGCGGAGCCAGCAGCAAGCAAGGTCGGACAGGACAGGGCCCCGACCCAGGCGCGCAGGCAGACGGGAACCAGTTGGGGTGCGGGGCAGACCGCGGGCGCATATTCGCGCACAGTGAGACAGACCACTCAGGCCCCAGGGGGCGAGGGCTGACGGCGATGGCACACTCACGTGCAGTGGGACGAAACGCGTGGGCCCAGTGATGGCAGCAACTGCGGCACCGGTGAAGGCAGCGGACATGATGCCATCGTCCCTCTTTGGCCCCGCCCCCACATACAACATCACAACCCAGCGACTTAGTTGCCCTGTTCTAGTGAACACTTTAGGGTTCTGATCCTGCTATGGAACAGGCACGAATAACCCGAAAGATGGCACAAGAAGAACTCAAAGTCCCAGAGCCAATAACTCTAAGCGACCGAGAAATTGCCAGCCTCTCAGAAGCACAATCCAAGACACTATTTATCAGGATGCTCACAGAACTGGTAGATTATAGTCACAAATTAGAGGAACATAGTCACAAATTAGAGGAACATATGAAGGCTAAACTAATTGAAATTAAGGGAGATGCACAGGAAACCAATAGTGATGGAAAGGAAACTGGGACTCAAATCAATGGAATGGACCAGAAGGAAGAACAAAACATCCCACCAGAAAGGAATGAAGAAATGAGAATTCAAAAAAATGAGGAGAGGCTTAGGAACCTCCAGGACATCTTTAAACGTTCCAACATCCGAATTATAGGGGTACCAGAAGGGGGAAAGAAACAGCCAC